>NC_138989.1:83196182-83893682 GCF_964341445.2 Mesoplodon mirus | reverse complement strand
TCAGATGGCTTAAGGAAAGATATTTGCTATTTAAAGCATTGACGAAGAACCCTGGATAAAATAGAAAATGATATTGTTAACACATTCTGAAGGTTTTATGTGTAAAATTGAGATGAGATGAATCTCAAGGTTTCTTAGTGGAGTTCCAAAATATAATTTTACAAAGAAATTCATTAAAAAAACCTACCATATATTCTGAGGTAGTGAAAATTATTTAAGGCTGTGGGACCACATGTGACTAATATAACAGAAAGAATAACCGTAATAAAATATTAAGATATTTCCCTATTCCTGGCAATATTGTTTCAGCTCAAGTTTGGAGCCTCTCCGACATCCCTGGGCTGTAAAGGAAATGATTTTTTGCATGTTTCAAACACACTTGAGTAATGTAGATTTCAAACCTAGAAATGAGCTTAAACTCCCAGGGATTTGAGTTCCATTTACAGATGGCAAAAAAAAAAATCTACCTTTCAGAAAAAAGGTACTGTGAGGAAAGCAAATTCCTACTACTTGAGCTGTTGAAAAATGTGATAACTGCTCTTTTGAACGATCTTGAGCCCACATCAACCACCTGCTATGCAACCCAGCACCGCCATGAGAAATGGGGAGGACAGCTGAAAGCGTAAAACTCTCCAAAAATTGAAATCTGGATAAGAAGTAAGGAAGATCGTATCTGAGATAAAACATTTTGCTTTTATAAGAGCTAATCCCCAGTTCCAAATCGCCTTATAACTTATTTAAAACTTCAAAATCATCCTCTCTGCCCTTGGTTTATTAGCAGATTTAGGTAAGAGACACAATTTCTAAGCCAAATGATAGACCTGTGAAAATATCTTTTAAAAGTTTGAGAAGTGAAAAAATGAATTATTCTGCTTTCAAGAATGATCACTTATTCTGGAACAAGTCCAGGAGATGATGCTGAATTCACAAGAACGGCGATATCATAAGAACTTGGGACTCAAAAGACAAACTTCTGATGGGATAGCATTTCTGAGGGCTCATCAGCTAACATGATGATTAAAAATATTGACTCTGGCTACGCTAAGCTGTATCAATTAAAGCATGTAAGAAAGACATGTTATAAACTCTGGGTAACTACCCTTAGGCAAGGCTGATGTTCAGCTGGGGTCCACTATATGGCCTTACCAATTGTTGCTATCCACTGTCTGTTCTTTTATATATATATATATATATATATATATATATATATATATATATATATATATATATATATATTTTAATTGAAGTATAGTTGATTTACAACATTGTGTTAATTTCTGCTGTACAGCAAAGTGACTCAGTTATACATATATATATTCCGCTTTATATTCTTTTCCATTCTGGTTTATCACAGGATATTGACTATAGTTCCCTGTGCTACACTGTAGGACCTTGTTTATCCATCCTATGTATCCTAGCTTGCATCTGCTAATCCCAAGCTCTCAATCTTTCTCTCCCCCAGCCCTGAATTGTTTGTTCTTAATTGTTGAGTCCTGTATTGCTCCAGTTTTTACACATTTTAAGTATTACCTTTGCTTACTTGTACGTCCATTGCCATCCTCGTCTACTTCAGATGATAAAGTCCTTGATTGGCAAAAGCTTTGCTTAATCACTGAGGAATCCTTGTAATACTGTGAAATGACTCTTAAATTTAAGTAGGTTATGCACTGCTTCTAAAGAAAACAGATTTTCTCACTGACTCCTATTACTGAATATTTCCCTTAAAGTGCTATTTAAATATGTAGAAATGTAAAACTAGGTACAAACACTTGTTCTTAAAAATTCTACTCAAATGTTGCTAAATGATATTTCATGCCCGCCCCCCACTCCCGCCATGTTCCTCTCTGTCTCCTTCAGACCTTTAGCTTGCTCTGTGGTCCCCACCCACAGGGGATGTTGCACAGAGGATTGTCCTTGTTGGCAAGACCCTTGGTGTGTTTCCAAAGCCAAAGCCTATTGAGAAAGATAGGTTTTGCATAGAAACGAAGGAGTTTACAAAATTTTTTTTTCTTTTTAGAGCAGAAGGAGTTTTCACAGTATGGGGGCGTGGAAAGAGGCTGGGCAGTAGGCGTGTCTCTGGAACTCTGCAGACTCCTACTCAGCATTCTGGAAGCACTCCAAGAAGAGAGAATGACCCCAAAATGGAATGGCTTTTTCTATGATGCCAAAAGCATAGAGGATCACATCCTTGGAGGGAAAAAAAAAAAAAGACTCTCTGGCAATTGTACCACAGAAGCAATAGGGCCTTTAGACCTCACTGAAGAATAATTTCCAAACCACGATTTGTATACCAGTGTTCATAGAAGCTTTATGTGTAATAATCCCCACTGGAAATAATTCAAATATTTGTCACTAAGTGAATGGATAAAGTGTGGTACATTCATACAATGAAATACTACTCAGCAATTTAAAAAGGAAGTAAATATCAATTAGTACAACATGAATGAATCTCAAAATAATAATAATTTCCTCAATCAACCATAAAAATATCACGATCATTGTTCTTTTAGTACTGTGTTATATGAAGAATGCTAATACATCTTTCCTCTGCTTCCAAATGTACAGCATTATTCACCTGATCTTCATGTGTTGTGAAGTTATCACTTGGATACTAAATGTAGTCCTGTTTCTTCTTGTTTAGCTAAGATATAAAACATAGAATCTGTTGGCTCCACAGTGATCACAAACACAGGTGCAAAGAAAAGCACTAGATTCATGTATCAGCAATAAGACATATGGTGGTCATTCTCACTGTCCAGAATAGGCTTATTCAGCTGTTTTATATTATAATCAAAATGAAATCCTACAATTAAAAAAGAAACTTCTCAAAGAGAATAATTAGTAATAATTCATCCTTGGAATGCAATTTTAGAATCAGTATTATACTGGGAAGAACACATATATAATCTTAAATGCATCAGTATAAATATAAACTCCACAACTAAATAGCTGTATAACCTTGAGCAAAGTATTTAAATTCTCTGAGAATTATTGTCCTTGTCTGTTGATAAATATCGTATTATCTATCTCATGGGACTTTGTATGAATTATATTAAAAAGCATAGTCATTAATTATATTAACTAGCTAACCATTTCTAGGTTCAAATACATTTATTAATATGCAAATTAACACTGAACTATCATTTCCTTTCTAAAATTATATATTTATTTAAATAAATTATTATAGTTTGAGACAATTTATAATGTGGGACTATGGTTCATCTAATACCATGCCCTTTCTTGGTGGTTCCTTTTTGTTTTATTTAAGAAACATTTAAAAAATAATGGAGAGAATTGAGTTGTAACCTCAAAAGCAGAAATTAGAATTTGTTCAACAAAATTTGGTCCTTGAATTATAAGCAAGCTTACTTCTTCCTATTTGGGGGCACAGTGATATTGTTAGGTGTCAAATGTATGTTTTATCTTTTTCTAATTTAATTTTATACAATATATGCTTTTAATCTAGAAGGTATGGTTATTTTTATTAAATAAAATGTTCTTTGAAAGTCACATGAATAAAACTAAATAAAGTGCTTTATAAAGCATAACAGAAGTAGGGCTTCACTTTTTTGTGTGTATTTGTGAAAAACTATTGAAAATAGGATATGGTATTTTGAGAGAAAAGCAACCAGTTTCCAGAATACTGACTATTTCTGTCATTTGTTCTGTGGCATTTTGTCTTTAAATGGAGGATCCAACTTTGAAGTTGATATTGAACAGACACCACAGGGAAAAAAGCGTTAAGGTGGACTTAGCGTCTAACCCATGGGTGAAGCAGAAGGTGGCAATGTGGACCGAGTTTGTATTTAGGCTGTCTTGTAGTTTGGTGCAATGGTGATTGGAAGTCTAACGTTTACTGTTTTGTTTAATAATATCGATTTGCAGGAAATAATAAAAATATCATTTGATAAACTTCATTAATGAGAAAATATTCCATTTAATGATGACAGTGCATTGAAATAAATCAAAGTGGGTCCACATGATGGTAAATATATTCAAAGTGTTAAAGACAAAGAGGTCTTATCATTTAGGATCTTTAGGAGAAGGAATGGAGTCCCCTAACAGTCTTCACAAGTTCATGTGTATTATTTTCTTTTGGGTGATGACACTTTAACAATTTGGTTACAGATATGCTAGAAAGAATTCTTTTTTCTTTCTTTTTTTTTTTTTTTTTTTTTTGCGGTACGCGGGCCTCTCACTGTTGTGGCCTCTCCCATTGCGGAGCACAGGCTCCGGACGCGCAGGCTCAGTGGCCATGGCTCACGGGCCCAGCCGCTCCGCGGCATGTGGGATCCTCCCAGACCGGGGCACGAACCCGCGTCCCCTGCATCGGCAGGCGGACTCTCAACCACTGCACCACCAGGGAAGCCCTAGAAAGAATTCTTAATGCTACAGTAATAATGGTATGTTTTCTGCTCAGAGATGATATGGACACCACTCAGATTTGGGACACAATTCACCTTCTGCTACAGTTGCATTTCATTAGTACTAGACTTAAAATAAAGTGAAGGGTTAACTGGCATAGTTAGTCCTAGATGTTCTAGGACTATAATAACCATGTATACTTGGAAATAACCATTATACTTGGAAAATTCATTCAGCCTCTACAGGCTTTTTTTTTTTTTTTTGTATATGTGGAACGGAATGCTTTCTAAGATCCCTTGTAGATCTAAAAATTCTAAGTTATACAATTTTTTATAAAGTTATCTTAAGTGATAAATGTATCAGTCCAGGTCTTCCAAGAAGCATGTACCAAGGTGGAATGAGACTTGCAAGATACTTGGTCGGGGGGTATCCACCCATGAGATGAAAAGGAGGGGAGACTGGAAGGGACTAGGGGAGCTATCAGGCCATGATTCTGGTCTGACCCATGTGTGAGGGAGGGGTTGTAGATTGCAGTGCAGTCCTAGTAAAGTCTTGGCAAGGCCTGTGGAGAGCCCTTGAGTCAAAGTTCCCCATCACAGGGATCTCCTGTCTCCTAGGAAGTGTTTGCCTCAGGATCCCTGATGTGCTCTATTATTGGCTGGGGGCCTTGATCTGAAAGCAGTGCTGGCTTTCATAGCTCAGTAACTGGGGCCCTTAATTGTACTCATCATGGAAGAAAACCATAGAGGCACATTTTCATAATTGCTGTAACTGCTTTGAGTAGTATATACAGTTTTTTTAAGCAAAATTACAACCTAAATGTACTAATGAATGTACAAAAAACTGAATAAATGCAACACAGATATTACTCTACGATCATTGTAAATTAGAGTCTTTAGTGAACGCTGTTCATACAGACAATATTGGACATTATAATGCTGCTCTTAACACTAATGCTCATTTAGGTGAAAATGGTAGGTAAGATTATTTGCTAATTGCAAATGTATAAAATTTTAAACCATTTTGATTCACATGCAGTAAACACTGAGTGAACAGAAAATTGTATGATACATGTTCTCAGGTCATGAATCCCTGGTTAAATATTTATATATTTTATTAAAAATATGTCCTTGATATGCAAAGGTTGCCCCTCAATTACGCTATTTGGTTTCTTTGGCCAATTGCTAGAAAGTCCTTGGACACTGTCCATTACAACTGTTGTCACAGTTTACCTTAGTCAATGTGTGATGTTACATTACCCAAAATCATTTGCTTGAATGATTTTGGTAAAATTAACTTAATTATAAGTATGACGTGATTTCCTTAAGCAAAATAATAACTAGAACTTGATGCAATACTTTTTAAATTCATTTTAACAGGTTTTCTAAATGCTATTTCATTGTCATGCAACAAATGTCCTAAAGTCTTGTAAGACGTTTTGTATTATTTTGCTCATTAAGCAGCTACCAAAAATGTGTCTGACCTAGGTCAGACACTAATTGGGACTGGTGTCTGTATTTGAGTAGATCTGCCTTTGGGATAGCCACAGCTATAATAAAATGGAAGGCTTGTTGTTTTCTTTAAACATTTTTCTGGGAGAATTATTGTCCTTCAGAATACTCTAGCAATGACATGTACTTATCAAATAAGTCTTATAACATATAACTGATTTTTTTTTTTATTCTAGTAAGTTTACATGCCCAGGTAGATTATAGTGCTGCTGAGGGCTTTGTCTTACAGGTTATATTGTAAAGTGGCAGATAATATAATTAATGTGAATTACGTAGCTTTTCCTTTCTCCGTCTCCTTCTTCTTCTTCTTTTGGACAAGATTGCCTCTATTGACTACCTACCACACAAAAGAATATTTCACAGATTTAAAAAATTTACATATTAGACTACAATTTTAAATGATCTTTTCTATGATGTCTAAGGGTGTTTTTGTTAACCTTGAATAATTTGGTAACTTAGTTTTTCTCAAGGTATCTTTATAAGCACTATAACCAGACTTTTCTGAAGAGTTTTCTATGATGTCTTTCCCCCCACTTTTCACATATTCCTCCCCCCAATCAAATTGCCCACCACCTCTCTAACAAAACTGCTTCTGTTAAGCTGGTAATTTACCTACAAAAGCCAATAGTCATCATAGTCAGGGTTCTCCAGAGAAACACAACATATATATATTAGATACATATGAAGAGATTTATTATGAGGAGTTGATCCACATGATTATGGAGGCTGAGAAGCCACAGTCTGCCATCTGCAAGCTGGAGCCCCAGGAAACCTGGTGGAGTAATTCAGTCTGAGTCTGGAGGTCTGAGAAACAGGGGAGCTGATGGTGAAAATCTCAGTCCAACAGCAGGAGAAGACCAATGTCCCAGCTCAACCAGGCAAACTGGAAGCAATATGGGGCAAATGCCTCCTAACTCTGCCTTTTCGTTCTATTCAGGCCCTGGAAGGGTTGGATGATGCTCACCCACACTAGGGAACATAATCTACTTTACTGAGTCCACTGATTCAAAAATTTCACACAGAAACACCCTCTCAGACACACCCAGAAGTAATGTTTTACCAGCTATCTGGGCATCCTTTGGCCCAGTCTAGTTGACAACACAATTAACCACCAGTCATTTTATAGTCTTCTTCTAAATTAATAGTAGAACAGTATGCTCTAATGTTAACTATACCTCCTTTCTCTTTTTATTAAAAAATTTAAACCTACAGAAATGTTGAAAAATGAAACCAGGCACCTGTTTACTTTTGTTAGATTTATCAATTGCTACTCTCTTTTTTTTTTTCTTTTTCTTTTTGGCTGCACTGCGCAGCTTGTGGGATATTAGTTCCCCGACCAGGGATGGAACCTGGGCCTGCTGCAGTGGAAGCTCGGAGTCCTAACCACTGGACCGCCAGGGAATTCCTAAGTAATTATTAATTTTTGGCACATTTGCTTTATTTACCTACTTTAGTTTTCATTAATTGATTGTTGAATTTATCCTTTTCTTTGCCATTGAACAACATGAAACATAATCCGGCTTTACTCGCGTGGTACCTGTAGGACCTCCTTGATGATGGCTTTGCGTATTTTCCTGGGTGGCTCCAAGCAAGCACACCAGGCACATTGATGGCTACATTCAGGGCATAGATGCAGATGAAAACCTTTATGTCTCAGCCAAGACCTATCCTCCTGGCTCCAAATCCATGTGTTTATCCCTCTCAAGCTCAACATGTCCAGATGGTGTTCATGCTCTCCTCCACAACCTGGCCCAGCCCTATCTCCCCTCTTAGTTATGTCACATTTGTTCATTTTCACATACATTTCTCCCCCATTTTCCCCATATTGAATCTATCCTTAAGTCTTATTGATTTTAGTTTATAGTTTTGTTCTAATATATCTCAACTTTCCAGGAAAGCAGAATCAGCCTCAAGGATGAAATGATATTTCATTTCAGGGATGCAAAATAAGTCAGAGACCTGAGTTAGGGAAGTGAGATAAGCCATATGAGTTTGGTGTCACCCTGCTCACCTCTTCCTCAAAGCAAACCCACAGAGACAGATGCGGCTCGACCGACAGGTATCTGTCCTCTGGTGGTTGCGGAACAGGCTGTATGGGGAGATGGTGTCTGGGGGGTAGTACATGAGAACTAGAAGAAACAGGCATATGGTAACCTTAGCTGTTCCGTCCCTTACTTTTCCTTGGTCAAATGTTTCCTGATGTGGATTTAACTCCTCTGGAATTTTGAAATACATTAGGGTCACCTTTTAAAGCTGCTCAACAAGCCCGATCTCATGGCTTTTAGTCCAAGTTGGGAAGTGGCACAGACTCCAAGTGTGTTAGCTACTGGCCTGAATGACAGCCGTTCACGAGGGACCAGCCCTACGGAACAGGTGACTGACAGGTACTTTCCATGTTGCCATTGCAGTGCTCTTTGCAAAATGGAGATCTGATGACGACAAAAAAGTCTGCTGCAATTACCACTGCTCTTTGACTGAAGATCAAAATATGAATGTGGTCTGCACAGGCTGACAAGGACTACCTGCTAATCAGGGCTTCCTGATACCACGTGGAATCTGCCCTCTTTCTGGCCCACTGGCCATTGTCTAGAACTTTCCCTGAAACAGGTCACTTCCTGGTTGCCTGGTCACCTCCTGCCCTTCTTTCTACTATCACTTTCTCTGAGAAATTTCTCCCCCAAACTTCCTTAGCTTTAGTCAGAATTGTATCATCATATGGTCTTATGACATATAATAACTTTCCGGGATACAATTTTCGGAGTTTAAACTTCATATTTGTTTGTAACATTCTCTGACTCATTGCTTCCGTAATAGATCCTTCATAATAAAAGAGGCCAAATACACCTGTTTTAATTCCTCTGTTTAGCTCAGTGTGGTTTCACCACTGCCCAGCACAGTGAAATAGTAAAATTGAATGCATGTTTTTGAATGAATAAATAACTGAAATTCTCACTTTAGAGATTAAAACTGAGATAAGGTATTGGACACTTCCTGAAAAAAAATCCTAACAGCAAATATCTTCCTCATAACTATTTATTTCAATTACCAAATAAATAAACAAAATATGTTTTATATAATTTTGCCAAAACGTTCATATGCCATGAGAGACAATAATATCAGGATATAAATGTGTCCACTGTTAAGCCACCAAAGTAACTCCAGTAAAATCCTAGCTATTGGTTTTGAGCCGGATAAGTAATATATTCTGATTTCCTCTCCTTCAGAGAGAATATATCCAGCTAAGAATTTTAACTGAAGCTGGTACTTGGTCAAACAACATAAACAAAATAAAAGTGTTCTTTTCTTTGACTTCAGAAAGAAAATATCAGACCACAGAGGTGATTTTTAATGAAGCTATTGTAAAGAGTTGGTTGCTGCCATTGATTTTTCCTAGCAAAATACCAATATATGGGTTGGTATAATTTGAAGCAATTGTGCTGTATTGTATTCCCCTTAAGAGCTATGTCTCTGTCTAAATAGAAACTGAGTTTCAACAAGAAAGTAATCTTTGAACAAATCATATTTGGAAATATATTCAAAAGAATAAAATTGATAATATTTTGGACTTAATATTGTTCGTCTTGCTTTTGAGTGCTATTTTGTATGCATTTCCATATTTATAGCTGTATTTTCTCCTCCCAGATTAGCATTTAACTCACTTGAAATAGCTTGGAAAATAAACCTTTTTTAAAGAGTATGTTTCCTTCAGACAACTATAAACATCTGGAAAAATTTATGACTACCTTCTGAAATAAACACAATAAAGAATAAATGTGTTAACTGTATTTCATATGGTTTAAGAGTATGTGTTTGGAATTTATATTAAACCTTAGCTACACTCAGAATCATAAACTGACTAGTTAGGCTAGGCATTTCTTGATATCTTCCATTTACTTTCTTACTAATGAAACTTAGACCACAGATATATGTACATGTTAAAAATATTATATTCTATAGGAAATATTTTTGTATGCTCCAATGTTTATCAAACTTCAGAAATTTTTTTATTAGTCACTTTCCAGAAATTCATCCTTTTGTGGAGTAAGGCATGAACACTATGAATAATATAGGAATTGTGGATAAATGTGATTATCTCTAATCTTTTACTATTTAAAATCATAGTTACATGGGATATTCCTTCTCTTTCATCTATCTTATAAAATGTATTATAATCACAAGTAAAGAACTATACTGCTTTATTTTCACCTACTTTTTATTATAAATATTGCATTTGTAAATGATAGAAAATCAGAATTACAAGTTTTTGCAATATGGATAGGAAGCATACCCACACAGGTATGAGTGTTATTGGAAAGAACACTTTGGGTGTTTCTGCTAACATGAGTTTTCAAACCATGGGGATCCCTGTCATCATCATTATCAGTAAATATGCATATGTAAGCATGTTAAGGATTTTTTTTTTTTTTTGGCAGTACGTGGGCCTCTCACTGCTGTGGCCTCTCCCGTTGCGGAGCACAGGCTCCAGACGCACAGGCTCAGCGGCCATGGTTCACGGGCCCAGCAGCTAGGCGGCATGTGGGATCCTCCCGGACCGGGGCACAAACCCGTGTCCCCTGCATCGGCAGGTGGACTCTCAACCACTGCGCCACCAGGGAAGCCCAAGGATTTTAATTTATATTATTAAGATAAAGGCTTCATTTATCTAAAGATGTTGTAAACATTGAAAACTTAATTGATGTTTGTCCAGTTATTTTTTCTATTTTTTTAAAACAGAAATATATTTTTGTATTTTGGAAATCTTTGTATTAAAAAATATATTTTTTAATCCCTCCCTTATCCCACTTTTCTCCCTAGATGTGCCATTTTCACCATCCAATGGACAATATATTCCATGTATTTACTCTCTAAAAATTATTGTGTGCTTCCTTCCAACTGTAATAATACAAAGGCAGGGATTTTTTGTTTATTTTGTTAACTGCTGTTTCCCAGACCTGAAGCAATGACTTAGAGCTAGATGATAAACAAATACCTGCTGGATAAATGCATTCCTTCAGCAGTACTAGAACAAATGATTTCGGCACCTAATTAGCAAGAAAAATCTAGTTAAAATAGAAGGACAGATGGTGTTATTTATTACACTGACCTGTGAGCCACATAATGAATTGGAGAGCTGTTGGGAGGGTGTGAAATCTAGTGTGGTTTGTCCTGAACATCAAAGTCACTGATTTGTTTGGCAGAAAATCCCCTCCAAATTGTCATCACAAGAAGTACAGTCTTTTACATCATGAACCCAAGACTCTGCCTACGTTTTCTTCCTGTCTCACATTCTTCCCTGATTTATGAATCATCAGATATTGTTTATGCCTGTCTCATATTTTGCCTGGATGATTGCAATAAATATTTTACTTTCTATCAATAAGATAACATGTTTTAAAATACTTAATATAAAAATATGTATTTTAAAACAGTTAATATATGAATATGTTATATCAATATATTTTCTAATAATTAAGCATAGTGACAGAATAAGTGTTTGGCCTTGCTATTTTATTATTTTAATGTAGGTATCCATGGTTTATCATATACAAAGAGATTACACAAGTGGCTTATTGAAAATTGTATAAGAAAATATCACTCCTTTCAAAATACTCAACGTAACAAGTCCCACAAAATTTTTTTAATAAAGAGACGTCAAACCAACATTTATCAGAAAGGGATACAGATGGATATGTATAGAAGATATTTAGTTGGAGTATATTTAATAAGCACAGTGACACAGGCCGAATAAAAAGAGCAATAATATTAACTTCCTACAATGAAGTATTTTTATACGCTGAAACACATCATAAAAATTGATAAAGAAGTTTAAAAAGTGGGGCAAGACTGTTGTGCTGCAGTTCCAACACTGTAGCGGGGAAAATGTTCATAGCTTTTAAAAATCAGACAGATAAAGGAGATAGATGTAGATTTAATTGTAGCTTAACAATCATAAAAAAAAATACTGTAGATGTCAATAGTACAAATGTACAAATGAGAAAAAGGAATGCAAATTCTAAGAAGCATATATATTGTTCAAATTTTAAGCAAATTAATAAATGCAAGTAAAGATAAAATATGTTCTTTATGATATTAGAAAATCAATACAATTCCAATGGAATGTTGAGAAACAGTCATATTGGGGCACCGATGGTTACGGTGCAAACTGTCATATGAATTCTGAAGGGTTTTCCCCCTGTGAATTACACTGATGTATGTTTTCCAGTGATTTGTTTTCAGCAAATAATCTCAGACTTCCCTAAGGTTTAGCTAAAAATTTTCATTACAACGTATTAGAGTAAATGTTTACTACTTTTCAATCACAGTTCTGAGAACTTTACATTATTAACTTATTTAATCCCCAGAACAAACCCAAGGGCTAGGTTTTATTGTTATTATCAGTTTATTAAAAAGAAACTAAGGCACACAAATCCTACAGCTAATAGGCAGTAGAACGGTGATTCAAATTCCACAAGTTTGAATTAGAGCTTGTTCTACGGACTGGGTTACTTTGTATCTCAAGGACTGGGAAACAGATTAAATCTTGATAATTAGATAGTATCTTAACAAACATTGGTTTGATCATAGGAGCTCTATGTAACTATTAAAGCTGTTTTACATAAGAATATCTATAAAACTAAGTAATACTTAAATAAATATTTTTAAAACTCTTACGTTTATAAAATTCACTTATATTTAACTGAATTTATAACTAAAATTATATATGGGATATGAGACTAATTGTTCTTATTATTTTTATATCTATTTTTGCTTTACTCTCTAAAGTACAAATGTCTTCATTGGGAAACAGCTTCTTTATAAAAGAAAAAATAAATTAATTGAAGTTTTTTCCTAGGTTGTACATTTATATTCTACTCTTTTAAAAAATATTTCATAAGTCACAGGTTTACTTTAGAATTATAACTGACAGCCCCTATATAAACTGGTAAACGTGGTAATGATTATTATAAATAAAAGTTGTCAAAGATCTGAAATCTTTATTAATTTTGCTAATGATGTTGATTGATTTCTCTTTAAAATCTCAAATTGAACTGAAATATCTGGTAATTTCTATTTTGTAAAGAATCTGGTTTTACATAAAATAGTTAGAAAAAAATTCTCATTTAACATACTGTGAAGAAAAAGAAGTCATTTCAACATAAAATTGGAGTTACTTACAGAGCTTTGATTAAGACTGAAAAATATGATGACTTTTTACCTGGGAACATATCCTAAATATGTAAGTAAATTCAAGTTTTAAACTATATAATATGCATGAAATCACACTGAACGTTTTAAACAAGTGTTTGTTCAGATTAGACCATAATTCTAATGAAAACAGAAAGGAGCTTTGGCCCACTGGCCTATTAGCAATAGTGGAGTCACTACTTCCAGGTAAAAATGATTTTTTTTTCAGGCAATTAATCCACAGGGGAGATCAGTGAAGACAGTGTAAATCATTGTCTCAACTAGCAAGGTCATTTTATAGATGTTTTTAATATTAAGAAGACAGTATTAAAAATTTCGTCTATCAATTAAATTAAAACTGGAACAATGTACAGTAACACATCAATCATTTTGCTTGACTTGGTTTTCCATATTTTTAATTTATGTCAGGACTTATGCCATAAGTCCTTTAAATTATGGCTTATTTAAAAGTAAATTAGCCGGCTTTGTTATATGATAAAGTGCTAATTACTAACGGCAACATTTTATTTACATGTATAGTTAACCTAAATTTAAAAATATAGAGGAATATTAAAATATAAGTGTCTCTTTTGCATATTTATGTCTATTCTCATACTGCTCAAAAGAAATAATTGATTTCTAGTTTTATCCTGTTATTTGTATTTAGATCTACAGGCGTGATGGGCTAGACCTAACGTACCCTCTTGCTATTATTTCTCCTGGTTCTCCCACGTGGTGTGTTTAACAGTCTATTTGATCTCATTGTAGCTTAAGATTGCTTCCTGAAGAATGACTCTCGTGATTTCCAGTTCTCTCATTCCTCAGTTTTTGCAGTCTTCTCAATTTAAAATGATCCTATCCAAACCAGAAAGGTTTAACAAATCCTCCATTTCAAGTACTATACAGAAAAACTGGGAATTCCCTCCTAGTACAGATTACTGGATACTACTCTTCAATATTTGCACAACAGTGACCTAACCAAAGGGCTAGGCAATGATGGCACAAAGAAGGTATCCCGAGAGCAGAAAAATAACTTTAGTGCCACTATGATTTTTCCATGATCTGAAGCTTCTCTGCACTAAAATCTTTTATTATAAGTAATAAAGAGAGATGATCCAAAGAATATTTTAATATACTGACTCTGTGTCATTATAGTCACTTTTCCACAGAGACATCATTTCAATTATAAGAAAGCACTCAGGGGCTTCCCTGGTGGCGCAGTGGTTGAGAGTCCGCCTGCCGATGCAGGGGACACGGGTTCGTGCCCCGGTCCGGGAGGATCCCACATGCTGCGGAGCGGCTGGGCCCGTGAGCCATGGCCACTGAGCCTGCACGTCCGGAGCCTGTGCTCCACAACAGGAGAGGCCACAGCAGCGAGAGGCCCGCATACCGCAAAAAAAAAAAAAAAAGCACTCAGTTTTATATACATTGATTATAACATCAAGTCCTTTGCTATGGGAGTTTTATCACTTAAACAGTTTTAGCATTTTTAAAATGATTCAATTTAAAAAATTAAAGAGGATATTTAAGATAAACTGTCCTCTACCTATAAAAACTTTAGCAATGATGTTAACCATATTATTAGCATCTACCAGTTATTAAATATTGCTAATTTTAAGCTTAGAGTCATTAGATCATTCCCAAGTGAGATTATTGTCCAGCAAAACAATTATCCCTATTTTTAAGATTAAAGAAAAAGAGATTAAGTAAAGTAACATTTAGAAACATTTAGATAACGTGATATAGGAAACATGAACCCGATAACCTGAACTTTGAATCTACCCTCTAAATGCCTCAACCAGCTTTAATACATCCACCAATTATTAGTTTGACTTGATGTTACAGAACAGTTGATCAAAGACAGTCAATGACATGCTCTTACTCAACTTCCCTTTTTCCTTTGTCCCAATCTTTTCTTTGGCCGTGTTGGATGCCGTACAGCTACAAGTCTTTACAAGTGGGGCAGTTCATACTTCTCCAAAGACTCAGCATTTCTCTCAGAAACAATTCTGACTACAGGAGCAAGTAATAAAATGAGAACAAAAAATATTTCCTATCTTGGATCTTTTCCTTTGCTACATCTCAATAGGTAATTCTTTCCCATAGTTATAAAAGAGGTTACTTCAACTTAGTTTCAAAATGTTTTATTTCCTTTTGAAACCGACCACTAATATTTTTCCAGTTCTTGAGGGAATGATAGGATGTGCACACTGTAATCTTTTCTTTCTTTGAGAACTGTGTTTTGGGAGAGGGGGAGCATATTTTTCACTGACACTCTTACAAATTATGATTGTTTCTTTTTATGTCAGTACTCAAAAGAAACCCTGGAAATGATAGCTTTACAGATTTAGAAAATAATGAATAGAGCCTCCAAGAGGAGAATCCCATGAGTGCTGTTTGCTCACTTTAATGATGACATTTGACAGCCATTTTTGTTTAGCACGAGGTTCCCCTTGCAACTATTTTATTGGAAAACTGGAAATCTGCACTGAAAAAAGGCTGGAAAACAAAGCACTGAAATATGCATTTTTATTTGAATAGTGTTGTTGATTTTTTTTTCTCCTTTTTTGCTCCTTTCTACTGTGGTATAATAATTTAGGGGGATTGACCATTAATGTAACGTTAATCTGGGCAAAGCATAGCTATATTTTTAAGGAATGAAGAGATGCAAGAAGTGCTTTGGCTTCCATAAATTTATTCTGATGTGCATGGTTCTTCTTTAGGATTACAGCTGTCATGATAAAAACGGTGGAAGGCCATAAGGTCCTCACTTCCCATTCCAAGTGTGATAGTGCAGATCTATTTTTCATTGACTGGATGTGTATTGTAAATAATAGCTATGAAGTTCATATGTCTTAGGGGGACCCAGTCTTTTCTTTGAACCCCAGATCACTGTGAGAAATCATCTTTTGTGTTAAAAAGCAAAAGGTGAAAATGATTAATGAACAGCAGAAGCAAGTGTTGCACCATAAAACCTAAGCTGAAGTTTTAATGTGAGTATTAAGTCTCTATGTAATGAGACTGCAAGTCAGAGTATAATAGAGAATTTCTTAATTACAGTCTGCTTAAATTGCTTGCTGGTTTTATCTTCAGTCTGTATGTAAAATATGCTTACTGATGCCCCAGGAGGATGAACTTTTTATGGCAGGTAAATGACTCTCTAGAAGGAGTGTATACACTCCTGAACCTAACAGCTGAGTTACACGCTTACTAAGATTCAGTTGTGTTTGTGCAAAACCTGACTATGTCAGCTGAGAGCTGACAAATTCAGCACCTTTAACAGGGCTCAATTAAGAGAGAGCCTAAGGAAAACAGAGAACAACGACGTTAAGTAGAAGAAAGTTATTCCCTTAGCAAGTTTCAAAACTGATCATAATTTAAGTTTGGAAAGAATTTTTACAAGTGCCAATTTTTTGTGGTTTCCTAGATTTTTATAAATAGCTCACAGTTACTTACATTTTTAGATAATAGACTGTGAAATAACATGCACCTGATATTTACAGGAACTGTATCATCCATTTTTAAAAATAGCTTTATTGAGATATGATTAATCTGCCATACAATTCACCATTTTAAGTGTAAAATTTAGTGCTTTGAGTACATTCACAAAGTGTTGCAACCATTACCACTATTTTATTCCAGAAGCTGTTAATTACTCTCCAAAATAACTCTACAACCATTAGCTGTCAGTCTTCATTCCCTTGTGCCCCAGACTCTGGCAACCTTGATATAATTTCTGGGTCTATGGATTTACATTCCTAGTGGTTCATATGAATGCTTCTTCTGTAGGTTGTCTTTTCACTGTGATGTCTGAGGAAAGAAACTTCATATCAAATGTCTTGGTATTTCCCTAGATCAATTGGTGTCTAGTAGGTGCTCAATAAACTTGAAATGGATCATATAAATGCAAATCATACATAGAAACAAAGTAAAACAACAACTCAAATAGCAAAAATCACATTTGCTCTGTTTAATTGTGCATATAGCCTAATTATATGTTGGTGACTACCTTTCAAATATGGCTGGATTATTTTTTATTTGCATTATTTTTATTTGCAGAAATATTAAATTTGCCATAACCAGCAAAGCCACATGCTGTTTCTTCTTTTCAAAGGAAAAATTGTAAACCTTTGGCATAAGTCAGTCCCAACCCCTATTGTGTGAACACAACACCTGTGTACTCTTTAAATAGGTCATTTTTTGTAATTTCATAGATGTGTATGTGTGTCTGTGTGTCTGATTTGAAGTGCTTGCATAACAGTAATTTTACAAAAGTTTCAAAGAAGCACCTGACACAGTTCAGGATATTTCTAATGATTTACTTCTCTAGGAAGGCATCATGATTTACTACCACTGTCAGCTGGAGAGAGCTTCTCCGGTGCCCACCAACACAATGTAATTTGATATCATGCCCAGAAATGCCATAACAGGCAAATGTTTCTCTTCCAGCACTAAAACATTATTGTGTAAGTTCCCCACAGAGCTTGTTTCTGAATAAATGTTTCTCTCACCCTTGTGGTTGGCGAGAAGAAAGAACTGGATTGTTAGAAGGTGGGTCTAGGAGAGCAAAAGGGAAATAGCCTTCATTTATAACTTGCATTTTTTTAGGTGCCCTCAGCAGGATATACTTATTAGCACATTTGCCTTTTCCAGGTGCTTTTCAAAGCACACCTTTCTCTGTTATCAACACAGGTGGAGCTCTTTTGAGAGCAGGAATTGTTATTTTTTAAAGACCAGGTGCATTTCTTTTATCAGCTTTTTATATGGAAAGCTTGAGAGCTTATGTAAAGTGAGATCTTGGGCGGTGTTGTTGACTGTCAGTTAAAGCACTCCTTTGCTGCTGAAGTTTCAGGGTTTGTAAAATGGACTTTAAAATATTTGTATTTATATGTGGAGGCTGTCACATAAAGAAACATATGAGATGAGGGAGAAATGCGTGTAGCTGTCCTGCGCCATTGCTAATGACTGTGCTTTTTGCATTTGCATTGGTCAAATTTTGCCTCAGGCATGGTGGTTTCTGTTTTGTACAGAGATGTGTACATTGTTGGATGGGGGAGATAACCGAATATCAGGAGTGAATGTGATCATTGAATCAAATGTCTTTCAATGTTCTGATTGCCTTCATCACTGCTTTGTTGCTTCTCCCATACGCGGCACCCAAGGAAAAAAATGTAGTTTCATGTAATAAAAATCTAGTCGAATCTAGTCCACTTTAAAGTTTAAATTTAACTTATTCCAAGTGTCTCCTCTTTCCCACTGAGAAGAATTAGTAAAAACAGAAAATAACTGTGTTGAATAGGAAAATAGTCACATAATTAATAGACATTTCATGGTACTTTATTCTACAACACGAGACTAATTTGGCTAAGGGGAGATTGCCAGTTTTAGATTCTTATAACAAAAGATCAACTCAGTGATCTTCCAGCCCAAATTGCTTAACGTACAGATAAAGGAAATAACACACAGAGGGACGAAGTGTGTGTCACTCAGGTCCTACACTCAGAGGCAAAGTTGAGAATTCTGTAAAATTTCAAGGATAAAGGCATTTGAGTAGAGCCCTGGCCTCTCACAATCTTCGGGACCATGTTTCAAATTCATTCTTTTCCCAGATTTATCCACTTTCTTTGTATTCCTCTATACATTTCCCGGTTCTCAAATCCACGAGGAGATACTGGATGAGCGATTGCAATGGCCCTGGTTACAAAATGTTGCAAGTGTGGTTAGTGATCATAAAAAGACTTTTACATTTGTCCATTCCTTATTAGTTTATTAGTCATGACTGAGAATAGTCTATAAATAGAGCACCATTTATGTAAAAACATAACTCTGAAATCTCTGATCTCTTCTGGAAGATTAAGGATGGCCAACATTTCTTTGAACCCCCTCAGATAGACGGGTGGCCCTATGACCCTCTTCCTTGAATCTGGTTGGCTTGTGTTGGTTAGGCCAATCTAGTGAAGCAGGAGCACCTCTCTTCCACTTTCTGGGCTCTTTTGCTAAGATACTAGTAGATTCCTCATCCTCTCCCTGAAATCACTCACCCTCAGAACCCTGAGCCATAATGTAAGAAGTCCAGCAACTTCAGTGACAACACATGAGGAGAGAAGAGTAGCCCAGCTGAACCCAGGCATCTGCCATTTCCAACCAGGCACCTGAAGCCATCATGGAGCCTGCACTCCATCCGCCAGCCGAATTCCATCAGGTGCCCTATGGTGGCAACACGTGGGGCCAAAGAGTTGCTTACTCTGTCCCTGGACAAATTTCTGGCCCATATATTTGTAAGATAGGATAAAATATTTTTATTTTAAGCCATGAATGTCCGGGGTGGTTGTAATGCAGCAATGAATAACCGGCATAACATCTGGCATGTGGGATGTGGGTGCTACCTGAGTCGTGTGGTGCTGGCTTTTGGGTCGGTGAACAGACAGAAGCTGGAGTGCTCCAAGGAGAATGAAAAGCACGATGGTTTCTTCTACCTGGAATGTTCCCTCAGATTTCTGTATGACTAATTCCTTCAGTTCCTTCAAATGTTTACTTCAGTTTTGTCCTTCTCTGTGTCGGACCTATTTCACTTATCATAATGCCGTCCAGGTTCATTCACGTCACAAATGGCAGGAATTCTTTTCTAATGGCTCAATAATACATTCTATTATGTATATATATATATATATATATATATATATATATATATATATGTATATATATACACCACAATTTCATTATGCATTCATCCATCAATGGACACTTTCCATAGGTTGTTTCCATATCTTGGCTATTTTGAATCATGCTGCAGTGAATGTGGGAGCACACATATCTCTTCCAGATACTGACTTCATTATTTTTGGATATGTACCCAAAAGTGGGCCTGCTGGTAAGGTGGTTCTACTTTTAATTTTTTGAGGACCCTCTATACTGTTTTCCACAGTGGCTGCACCCACTGACATTCCTACCAACAGTGCACGAGGGTCCCCTTTTCTCCACACCCTCACCAACACTTGTTACCTGTAGTCTTTTTGGTAATGGTCATCCTAAGAGGTGTGAGGTGATATCTTACTGTGGTTTTGATTTGCATTTTCCTGTTGTTTATTTTTAACTTTCTCTAGGCTCCAATGGCTTCATCCCAGAACTCTTGGGGCTCAAAATTTTCCACTTCCTCCTGTTTTTGATTTCCTGAGCAGCCAGTGTTCCTGTGACTGTCTCTACATGTAACTGCTTTAATTAATTCTCAAAATATATCTGAGCTATACTTAAGTGATTATATCATCATGTGTAGGAAACACAGAACCAAAACACCTAAGATAACATTACCTTTAACTAGAAAGTGTTAATGTCTGAGAATAAAGCCATACTTATTCATTCATAATTCAGCATCTTAAGCATTACCAGAAGAGATGCTATGTTCTAATTATCTCCATTAATTTATTATGAATACATTTAAAAACATATTATCTTGGGACTTCCCTGGTGGCGCAGTGGTTAAGAATCTGCCTGCCAATGCCGGGGATATGAGTTCGAGCCCTGGTCCAGGAAGATCCCACATGCTGCAGAGCAACTAAGCCCATGAGTCACAACTACTGAGCTTGCGCTCTAGAGCCCAGGCTCTGCAACAAGAGAAGCCACCACAATGAGAAGCCCATGCATGGTAATGAAGAGTAGCCCCCGCTCACCTCAACTAGAGAAAGCCCGCACGCAGCAACGAAGACCCAACACAGCCAAAAATAAATAAATAAATAAATAGATAAATTTATATAAAAAGATAAAAACATATTACCTTACTTGATATTAAGTTAGAAGTGAGACATTAATTTGCTATTGTAATGAGGTCAAGTAGTTTACTTTCCCTAGAAATGATTTCCCGTCACTCTGTATAGATGCTGAGGTCTCCCACAACACACATGTATTCCATTTGGTAAGAAGTCCTACTAGTTTTATATGTCTTGCCAACACATTCAAACTGATTTAGAAGAGATTTATTTTAAATCCAATAGGCAGTGTCTATATTACAATATCTGGGTTTTTTGTTTGTGTTTTTTTTTTTTTCATTGCTATCCCTCTGAGTTTGTGCTCATCAATCATACTGGGAGGCTGACTTATATTCTCCACACTTCACCACTAACTGGATTACAGAGCTGAAAAACTTACTCAAAGTTTAAAATGTGATAAACATAATCAAATTGCTCCAGTCAAATTCTAACAGTGGTGAATAGATGACACTAATTACCTTTTCTTATTATGCTACAAATGTGGTTTACTCTATCTTTATTCATGAAGAAATATCATGCCTGCCACTAAGGGGACTGCAGCAGGATGTAATATTGGCTTATTTGTTTCCTTAGTTTTACTTTCTTCTTTTACCAGCATCCAAGAGACATAATTTTAAGCGGTAATATATTTACAGGCAGTATTTTTTTTTACCCCCTTTGGGAGATAATTTTTAATCACTGCAAAGATTCACGATTCTAAATAGACAAGTGCTTTCCAAACTCCAGTAAAGTGATAACTCTTTTTGTGGAAGCTTATGCTTGTTTTGGAGGGAGCGAGATTGTTTCAAATCAGTTAACACAGAAAACAAATGGGGCTGCGCAAGGAAAATGCATCACGATGAGAGAAATGGTACCATTCTTTCCAGATAAAAATGTAAATATACTAGTTTTCAAACATATCCTATGTGATTACATGGGGAAATTTCTTAGTAATTCACCTTGAAAATAGTTTACAGAAAATAACTAGTCGAACTTGCTTACATGCAATCTGGTTTAAATAATTCACACCCCTATTTCCAGTGGTCAGAATGGAGGCAGTTTCACAGACTTGTCACTTACTGATTTTACACTTCTTATCCAAGTGTTGTACAAAGGAAATGTACCTGCAAGTGCTTGCTTCCATTTGTCAGACAGCCAGTCTCTGCTACAATTTTTTGACTGTGGGGTGACACCACCTGAGGTTACCTCATGAGTCTCCAAAACTTAATATTAAAACAATAAATATAATCATAGAAATAGTGCATTAATTAATTTTAGAAGCTTGGAATTTTGAACATGCCACTGGGAAGTTTATCTGCAGTTGAGTGGAGAAGACTTAAATAAAGAGAGAAATTTGGAAGTTGTTAACATACACGTAGAAATTAAATGGATGAGAGTGGTTTGTGATTCCCCCAGAAATAACTCATATACGGATATGAGATAAGAACCAAAAATAAACAAAACTTACAAAATACCTTGCAGGGAAGGGAAATCATACACCCAAGATACGTGGGGCAATCTAGTTTTACAGCTTTATGCCTGGAGTTCCAGCTTCTTACCAACACTTTCTTTCAATTTTAAAAGTGACTTGGTTCAGATGCTAAATTAGGCAGACACTGCTTACAGGCAACTATAATGAAATTATATTTTATTCTCAAAGGAAGTGAAGCCTTAATATGGTTTTAAATAGGGAAGTGACTTAATACGACCCATGTTGAAAAGCCACTGGACATTGGGTGGGTGATAGATTGGATGGACCAAAGCATAGAAGGAGGCCAAGAGTGGCCCTCAACGTCAGGGCAGAGGGGGAAGGTGGTGTGGGATTAAGGCAGACCCCAGTCTGGTCATTCTTGATAAACCACGATAGAAAGTTCGGGTTTTCTCCACCCTGTGGGATGGGAAGCTTTGTAAAGCGTTAAGTAGTTGAATTGTAATATCAAAGTTACGTTTCTTTAAAGAATCATTTTGGCCAACGTGTGGAGATCAGCTATTGTGCTACAGTTGTGGAGTCGGGGTGTGCAGTTGAAACTGACTGCGAGGCCCCTGCAAGAAACAGTGGGGCTTGGACTGACACGGTGGCCATGGGGAGACGTGGGTGAGCTTGGCATATATGTGTTGAGAACAGTGGACAGGGCCCACTAATGGGTGCAGGGAGGCTTGTAAGGAAAGTGGTCTCAGGGGTGACTCCTGGATGTACTGGTCAAGCAAGGAGATGTGTGTTATTTAGAGAATGGGTAGGAATGCATAGGATTTAGAGATAAAAACGTGTTCTGGTTGTAAGTATTCCTAGTTAAGCAATGAGCTGGGTGGTGCCCACACACTACCCCGAACATCCAGACAGGACGCTTCTGGGAGCAGACCACAGAAATACCAGCCACTCTGCAGAAGAGAAGAGCAAATACTTGGAGGACACGAGGACCCAAATGCTTTTCTCCTCAGGCCACCAGCAGCCGAGAGTCCAGTTTTACTTTCAGAGAAGCAAGGAGGAGGATCCCATCTAAAGAAACAAGTGAACTGTATCACACACGCAATGCCAATTCCTGGTGGAGATATTCAGCTGTCTTCCCAGCACAGAAAATTTAATCTTTCCCCAAACTGAGTCCACTGTTCCAAAATCTCCTCTTCTCCACACAATCTCTGCAACACACCTTCCCCTCCTAGCATATATTTCTTTATTACAATTTCCATCCACTTTATCATCCAATGCAGAGAAAATAATCACCACAGACCACTCAAACCATCCATCAGTTGGATTGGTCTCAAGCCCTTTCTTGGCTGTCTCCTTCCCACCTTCCCTACAGTCAAAGCCTGGCCTCGAGCTCTCATCATTGCTTGAGTAAATTATTCCAAGTCACCTTGATGTGACAATCTTTCACATGCCATGACAAAGCCCTGTTTATAGTGTATGTCGATATGTCTGTGCTACAGGTGAACTGCACTGAATCACATAGCAACAACCCCCGCCAACTCCCTGAATGACAACATAAGAAATATTTTACCTGTCTCTCTCAATTGCAAGGTTCTTTTGCTCAAGATTACACTGAAAAGTATGAAGAGAAAAGATATTTGGCAGAAATGTGAAAGAAAATTTCAGAGAGTAATGAAGACTAAATATCAAATTGCCTATATTCTTTCATTTTGATAGAAAAATAACGATATGTTGGAAAGTTGATGTTATACAACCACATTTTTGTGCAAATATACTTTGCTCCACTTAACAGTCTTTATCTATAAAACATACGAAAGTAAAAATGTAGTAAACATGCCCTGTTCAAGGACAATGAAGCTACTAAACAGAATCACCTGGACGAAAAGAAAATCAGATTTGCAAATATCATAAATGCAATCATACTCTTAAAAGCACCTGTCTGATTTTAAACACTTTTCTTAACGTAGACACAAATATTTAAAGATTCCTCAAAATATAAAGGTCTCAATTCATCTTTAATTCTGCTTTAATAAAAAAAGGTCTCTTGGGCTTCCTTGTTGGCGCAGTGGTTGAGAGTCCGCCTGCCGATGCAGGGGACACAGGTTCGTGCCCCGGTCCGGGAAGATCCCACATGCCGCGGAGCGGCTGGGCCCGTGAGCCATGGCCGCTGAGCCTGCGCATCCGGAACCTGTGCTCTGCAACGGGAGAGGCCACAACAGTGAGAGGCCCGCCTACCGCAAAAAAAAAAAAAAAAAAAAAAAGGTCTCTTTTCTTACACAAATGGGGGAAACAGACACCACTGATTTTGAGTCTGAACCAGGGTTTCCCAGAAGAGTACCTTTTATAACAACATCTGGCCTTGAGCAGGTAGAGGAAAAAACTCCACTCAGGAGCAAAGTATACTCTAATTAACTGTGAATACTTCTTAAGGCCATCTTTGAACACTTGTACTTCATTGCAAGACGGAGAAACAGTAATTAATAAAAGAGTCTCTCTAGAAAAGAAATTAGTCAGAAAGAATTCTTTGATAAATTTCCAGCACTGATGACATTCAGTGTGACAGGAGCCGGCTACCTCTATCTGCTGTTGGTCCCAATCTCTGCTCCCAGGACACTGCTATGAGATTGTCAGGCCCCTTCCATCCAAGTACGAAAGCAATGACCAACAACTCCATTGAGTAAATGCAAGTGAGAATAGCACTGGATGTGCATGAATAACTGGGCAACATCATTCTTTGCATCTGCTCTTTTTTTTTCTTCTTTTGTACTCAAGAACTTACATGTAAGACATAAAGCCAGCGCCTTCACCTAGTGACTGCTACATTGGATTCCAACTGCTTTTTCTGGTTCATTAGAAGTGGAAAAATGTGTTCAAACTTAGTGACTGATCATCTAATTCATTAATTTAGTCAATGACAGAAATATCCTGTTGACTTGATTAGTGAATGATTGCTTATTATGCATGAATAGTGAAAGTCACACTAAATATAATTTGCCTTCAGCTCCAAGAACAATATAAAGTACTATGATGTTTCAGTGTGTTTCCAATTGGTTTTTATTTTATATTGAAGAATAGCTGACTCTTCTAAAGTGAGTGGAAGACTCTTCCTTTCTCCCTATAACTACACTCTATTAAGGGGCTCTTTCAATACGTCTCAAATACAAAAGAAAAAAACAGAACACTGAATATGGATAAAATTAGCCCAAAAAGAATTTGAAGGGTTTCAAAAAACTTAAAAGCCTGCAGAGACCTTACCATAAAAATCTCCAATACAGGTAAGTTAGTTGTAAGAAGGGGAAAAATAGTATTGTATCCAGAGATTTGTATTTTACCATAAACTTGAATGATGAAATGGTCTTCTTTTATAATTCTCACTTTTAAGGGTGTTTAATATACCTGACGTTGTGAAAATTCATATGAAAATTAGACATTCTAAAAAGAGATGAGTTGCAGTTTTGAACATCTGTTTTGACTTTTTGGCGGCCACATGGTAAAGGCAGAAGAGCCCTGTGGACATTGCCATCATGACGTAAAGCCATGAAATTATCAACAGAGCACTGGATGACTCCACATCTGCAGTGTATCACCACTCTAAATAGTTTCCCCAAGAATGAGCCCTGTTTATTAATAAGAATTGAGGAAAGTAACACACTGGATGAACTTCTATAACAAAAAATAGCGTAAAACTGGTTATCACTCCACAGATGAATGAAGATGTGATGCATATATATATATATATATATATATATATATATATATATATATACACAATATATATATATATACATACACACAATGGAATATCACTTGGCTATAAAAAATGAAATCTTGCCATTGGCAACAGCATGGATTGACCTGGATGGTATTATGTTTCATGAAATAAGTCAGACAGAGAAAGACAAATACTGTATGCTTTTGATTATATGTGGAATCTAAAAAACAAAATATGCAAACAAATATATCAAAATGGAAACAGACTCACAGATTCAGAGAACAAACTCGTGATTACCAGAGGGGAGAGGGGTGTGAGGATGGGCGAAATAGGTGAAAGGGATTAAGAGGTACAAGCCTCCAGTTATAAAATAAATATATCATGGGGACATAATATACAGCACAGAGAATATAGTTAATAATATTGTTATAACTTTATATGGTGCACAATTTATGAAAATATCACATCACGATGCTGTACACTTGAAACTAATATAATATTGTAAGTCAAATATACATCAATAAATGAAATGAAACAAAACGAAAATAACTGGTAACTTTTGGTGTATTTACAAGTAAGCTGAAGGAGAGTGGGATGGACTCAAATGCTTGAGTGCATCATTTGTAAATCAGGATCTGGAGTATTAATGGATGATTATCTATTTAAATGGTGTGAGTAAGGGAATTGGAGGTTAAGAAAACCTAGAATGTTCAGTGGGTAGGAAGTAGTCAAATAACAGAGGCCCCTCATTGGACGGGTCATTCTTATTGATACTCAAGTCACCTAGGGTCGTTTACTTATGGATCCATTAGCTTTCTTTTCTACTTATTGAAAATTTTAAACTGGTTTCCTCATTGGGGTTTTGTACAGATTATTCCTTTCCCTTCCATGTTTTCTCCACCTATACTTATTGATTGACTCAACTCTCACATTGCTGGAGAAGCTTTCCTGATCACTGTTCTTCATATAGTGTCCTGCAATCATTCCCCACCACCACACCTGGCTGGCTCTGTATTTGCTTGTTTCCATGTTACTTGATGGCCTAGAATGTAAGTTCTTTGAAGGCAGAGACACTGTTTCTCTTAATCCTCAGTTTTCAGTCCTCAGCGTTTGGTAGAGTGACTGGCACTCAAACAGTGCTCAATAAATTATTGATTTAGAAAAGCAAAAAAAATACCTACTAATCAAAAATGGATAGCAACATATTAGTTGTGCAATAAATGCACAGGAAAAAAAAACACAGGACATTAGAAGAAAATGATTGTGGAGAATTACTAAATATAAGCAGATCAAGGTCTGTGAAAAAAAAATTAAAACTCTTTCAAACAGCTTCTCCCCATAGACTCTCCACATTCAGATGGTTTTATGGGTGAATTCTTGTAAATTTAGCAGAATAAGTAACTCTCATACTACTTCTTATATTTTTGGCATCACACCTGGAAAAAGATAGCTTCTCAGTATATTTACAAAACAGTGCTAGGCTGACAAGGATGGCACATAGAGAATATCTTGCTCATATATTGATTCAAAGTCATAAATAAAACAAGAACACATAGAATCAAATAAAACAATACATGAATAATACACTCAAATAGGATTTATTTTGGCAAAGTAGGAATTATTCAGAACTAGGAAATTAAATATATTTCACAATATTAACTGGTCAAAATAAGAAATAAAACTTTTACTCATGCTGAAAAGGCATCCCTGATGAAATGGTCAACTAAAATATGAAAAGAGGAATACTTTCTTAGCATGATGAAGAGTGTAGACCAAAAGGCAGAATGCTTAACAGTAAGACATGGGAAGCATGCTAGTTAAAGAACAGGAGGAAGATGAAACTTTCCCTATTTTTTAAGTTAATGGTGTTCTGAAATTTCTAACCAATTCAATTAGATAAATAATACAAAAGAAATATGTATTTTAAAATGATAAAAATCAATATAATGAAAACCTGAAAGAATTAAGTATTCTATTTACAAAATAATCCAAATCAAATACCTTTCTCATATTCAGTAAAAATTAGGTCAATGGGGAAAATTCCATTTGCAATAATAAATACAATATAAATGAAAATAAACTTAGTAAAATACACTCAGTATACATAATCATGTGAAAATGTACAGATGTGGGTGAAAGAATTGCAAAAATGGATAAATATTTTTGTTTGAATGATAAAGTATTTTAAGTGTATTAACTTTCTTAAATTTAATTGAATATCAGTGAAAACCACATAATTAAAGTAACTGAATATGTCATTAATTTTGAAGAATAATTAAAGTAGGTAATTAGGAAAGATAAAATATAATAGGAGGCATCTTGCTCTACCTATATCAAAACATTAAAATTCCAGTAAAGCAAATGAAGGAGTAATAAATCATGTAGATTAAGGGCATAACAAAAAAGCAGACTTAAGAGTATACAAATTTTGTATTTCATAATAGTTAAATCTTATATTAGTAAAAAAAATAAAAATAATGCTGGGACCATCAACCCCATTTTAGTCATTACTACAAAATAAACTCAAGATAGCAGCAAGTGATCAAGTGTGACAATGCATTATAAATATCTTCGAAGAATATATGAGTAAATACATACGTAATTTTGAACTGAGGAAAGCATTTCAATGATTATGCAGATCAGCTTTAATTGATAAACTTGGAAAGCAGGATGCTTAGTCTCAAGATTATTTAGTTTCAACCCACCTGGGGGAATATCTAACACATCCTTGTAAGGTAGATAAATTACTGCTCTACCATGGAGAGCAGAAGAGAATGCACATTCTGGGTAGGCATCTAGAACTAAGAGGGAAAGGGTCTGAGAAAAGACTGTCTTAGCTGATTTATTATCTTCTTCTGATTTCACCTATCAGATAAGTTTTTCTTCCCAGTGGTGACAAAAAAAAAAGGGGGAGGGAGACCGAAGTGTGGTTTAGGAGATGTGGCTTCACAAAAACTTTATACCATGGGCAGGAAGTACCCCCCGATCATGGATGCATTATTCACAGGTTCACACATGTATTCTCCAAACACACATGTGAGTCCTTACTCGAAAGTGACCACTGGGCATTCATCTCAAAGATGGACAATATAGTCCCTGCCCTGAGGGAACTTAAACTCTGAAGTGGACCAGAAACAAGTCAACAGGGTACCTTGATAAATGCTGTAATTAAGGCCAACTCAGGATGCTGTGGCAGGGAAAAATACATTGCATTTAAAGTACATTTCTTTGGAGAATCGTGTCCATACGCCAATGAAAGAGAAGACTCTGGACCTGCTCTAATAAGTCCAGTAACTCTTGATATAGTTTGATTTTGAAATGTAATACCAGAGAGGTGAAAAATAAATTGAATTGAGTTTATAACTGGCCTTTTATCTCCAGTAAAAGAATTAACATGTTATCCTAAAAACAATGGTGGTGCATTAAATCATAAGTTTGACTACGTAGGCAACATTATTAGGTCTGTGTTCTTAGAAATGTCATGCTGGCACTAAGGTGTTAAATAAATTAGAAAGAAAGGATGGAAAGCAGTGAGATCATTTAGCCAACTGCCAAAGCAATTCAAGTAAAAAATCATAAAAGACTAAATTATGGTAGTGGAAGGAGGAATGGAAAAGTGGCTAGGTATAGTGCACGTGTTGTATTTTTATTCTGCCCAGCAATTTTTTTGTGTGTTTTTGTTTGCTTCATTTGTTATTGTTCATTAGGTCACAGTCCTTTGTTGACTCCCTGGCTGGACTTCCAACCAGAAACCTGCCCTCCTTGGTACAGGGAGGTTAGAGTCTCCATATTGTTGAATCATTGAAATTGATCCTGTAGGTAACTGTAATTGGTCATATACGTGGGCATACATCCCAGGAGGGGTCAATCAGTGTCTTTACAATTGACATAAATTCACTGAAATAGAGGATAGATGACAGTTAACTTGCAACCTAAACAATGAGGTGAATAAGAAGCTTCTGTTACGCATAGTGAATATTTTATAAACAGATATAATCTTGGCATATAAACATATAGGTCAAATATAGGGAGGATGATAATATATTCCCCATGTACTTGGACTTTGCAAACATGGCATCAAATGAAAAACAAAACAAATCATAACACCATCAAGAGCCCCATACAGTATGTAATGATTGATAGATTTCACTGCATAAACACTTAAAATGTACATATTTCCTTGCTTAATAACATCCAAATTGAAATATTAAGAAGGAAAAATCTTTAGAAATAGTAAAAGGAAGATGAGAGGCAGGCATAAGCTTCATATCCTTGAAACAGTTTTTTTTTTTTAATCTCTTAAATGTTAATCAGAAAAGTTAAAAATCTCCACAGGAAAATGATCAGAAGACATGATAATTCACAAAGAAGAAATGCAAGTTTAAACTACAAGACAAAAAAAAAATCCAACCTCATTAACAATAAAAAATATAAAGTAAATGTAAAATTTAATAAATAGTTTTTATATGAAAAGGCAAAAAAGTAAAAATGGAAAAATCACAACATCCATTAATCAAAAAGTAGTTGAATGGAAATATGGTGGGAATGTAAATTTGCCTAAGTACTTGGAGTAAAGAACTACTAGTAATCCACCGGTACCTCTCAAAAACTCAAAATTTAGTGCGGCTTTTAACCAATAAATCTAATTTACCAAAAGGGAACAATAATGTATGTATAAAAATTACAAGAAGAATTTTATTATAGAGAATTATATTATCCCAGTAAATAACTGTTAACTTACACAGTCATCAACAAGTTTAAATTTTGTTTCTTCCATGGAATGAGATGTATTTAGTTAATTAAAAATAATATAGTGGTAGACTTTATGTATAACATTAAAAGTAGAGATACTTTTTCTTGAAATATTTGCTTTGTAGTATTATTTATTTTAATATAACGTCATCAGGATATACTGGGGGAAAACACTTCATCATACATAAATACATAGATTCCACTAATACTTTAACCGTACTTAATGACAAAGAAAGACTTAGTAATTAAAGTAGCTAAAATATATCAGCAATGATAGAACATACAAAAGCACCACTATTGCTAATTTTCATTATTCTACCTAAAATCTTGCCACAGATAATTGGGTTGGGTGGGTATTAAGTTTTTGTGTCATCATTTTTTTTTCACTCAGTCCTCTTTGTTTCATGTGACAAAACTTGCTGCCTTTCTTAACGTTCTCTCTATGTCACACATTCTTCTTAAGAACATTTCTCTTTGTGGAAGTTAGATTTTTGTCTATCTTTCTACACACATATTCTCCTTCTCTGTATCTTACCTTCAAACTTCCCTGGAGAGAAAATTTGGCCCAGTGACAGTCATCTCTCTGTTCGGCAGAGCACTTGTACTCTAGCTGAATCAAGTATAGTCAAAACCATGATGACTTACATAAAAAGAGCCACTATTCAGTGATTTGCTATGTAAGTGTTAACTCATTGGTATGAAGATGAAGAGACGTGGATAGTGAGCATCCCTGTGGATAATGATGCTATTGATGCAGATCAGAGCTAGAAAGGACCAGATAAATTAATGATTCAAACTCTCGTTCAGTTTTCTACTTTGAAGGCTATACTATACATGAATAATTGTGTGGTTATTCAAACTGAAAAAAATATATATTTATATTTCACAGATGTATTTCCTAATTCTAAGTTCAGTATGCAATGAGTAAATTGAGGAGTCCAAATTACCTAATCCCCAATTTTGGCATAGATCTTTGGTTGAACAATATATGGAGAGGAAAGAAAGACCTGCTTTTAGGAGACATATAAAAGCATCAATTTGGTAAGGGACTCAGGGTAAAATATAATGGGTACTGAGCTTAGAGAAGTAATAGTATAGCTCTCATCTCATCTCACATCAAGGAAAGCACTTACACAGTCCTTGAGTGGCATGATAAATTCATCACTTGCATCTTTATTTTTAATTCTAAAGGTAGAATGCATCATTCAGAAACGCTACTGACGAGCATCAACGGAAGGAAAAAAAAAACACTACAGTAGAATGTACTTATAATGCCTGCTTAAGCACGGTCGTACTCAGAAGTCTAAGATGCCCGCCATGATCCCCGCATCCTTGTATCAAGACCCTTGTATACTCACTCCTCTTCTTGAGTGTGGTATGGAAATAAATGAAGACCAACCAAATGAGAAAGTTTTTCTTTTATTCTGAGCTTCTACAGCAAGGGCGTCAGCCACCAATCCTTGTGTTTTGGCAGACTCAAAGGCAGGAGCGGGGGGCAGGAACACTTTGTATTGATAAAAGGAAGGCTACAGGAGGCTGGCCACCTGGGGCAACGGGAGGCTGGGGCATCCCATGTGATTGGTTAAGGGAGCAGTTGACTTTCTCTGGTTGGTCCTAAGTTGGAAGTGGGGATAAAAATTAGAGAAGATACGTTATTAATCAAGTCCTGGACATTTGCAGCTGATTGTGACAGAAGTTACTGAGTAGCTTCCTGGATTGTCACTAGAGATAGCAATCTTGCAAGCCTAACATAGGCTGGCTTCCTGGGTTGTTTACTTCAGATAAGGGGATTGGTTTCCTGGGCAGGTTGCTGCAAGTGTGAGCTCTCTCTTGCAGTGGGCTGTACCTAGTGACTTTTTTCTTATCAGCAGAAAAGGCAAAGTTGATGGAACATACCTTGTGTGTTTATGTTACACAAGATCCTGACTTCCATCTTTGTAGCAGACTCTTTCCCTTGCTGGCTTAGAAGAACCAAGCTATGTTGGAAAGACCCACACGACAAAGAACTGAAGGTGGTCTCTAGCCTAGAGCCAGTGAGGAAATAGGTCCTCAGCTAACAGCCCTTCATGAACAGAATCCCACATGAGCAAACTTGGAAGCAGAGCCTCTTTTAGTGAAGTCTTCATAAGAGACACTAGCCCTGGGGGACATCTTGACTATAGCCCTTTAAGAAGACACAGATGCAGACAATCCAGCTATGCCTGCACTCCACAGAAACATTAAGACAGAAAATGTGTATTGTTTTCAGCTGTTCATTTTTGCATAATTTGTTGTATAGCAGTAGATCATTAATACAAGCGCTAGTCTTTCAAGAGTTTGAGATTTTCAGGTCACAACTTGAAACTGTCCTTACTATTAAAATATTAAATTTAAGTGTATGTATCTGAAGTTACTAATACACTGAATATTTTAGCCTGACAATAAATATTCACTTTCTTTTTACTAGCTCCTTTTCTTCTCATCCAAGCCTCATCTCATGACTTTCCAATGCAAAGTCAGATCAGTCCAAGAAGAGAAAATGTGCAGATCATTACGGCTCGCAAGTGCAGTGAGCATTTCTCATTATCTTAGTTAGGGATATCTCAGAGTAAATCGGTAAATAATTTTTGGTTTTGACTTTTTTTCCCACTAGCTTATCAAAAGAAGTGAATGAATTAATTGCTTCTTGTAAAGTACCTAAATTCATGCAACTGTTGCATTTGTCTTTGTTAATAATAAGCTGTCACTCTGATGTCAAGCCCGGTTGGTGTGCTTTTTAATTAACTTTTAATTGTCCTTTGGTCTCAGTCATCTGTAGACTCCAACAAAAGCGAGTCTCTAGGCCTTTGAAGCAAAAGCCATGACATAAAAGCATGGCTTGATTGAGCTATTCTGAAAGTCTGAGACCACCATGCACCCCATCTTCCCCCTGTTCCATGATACTCGGTAAGTGCCCAAAATACTGCACTGGAAGAGGAAGAACAAAAAGAAGAAATAGAAATATGATGAATTTTACACCTCAATTCTTGAGCAACCACAGATTCAGGAAGTAATTAATTTTGAAAGAGAACTATGGCTAGAAAGTTCTACGAGAATTGCAAATGTCATTCCACTTTGAGAGGACTGAAGGACGTAATGAAGTTTCCCTTTGGTCAGGGTGGGTTCAGGAATAAGAGCCAACATCTGAAGAAGGTTGTTTATAGGGTTTTCAATAACCACCCCTGATAAATGAGGGTGAGCAGACATTTTTCAGCTGACAATTTCAGCTGCCTGTGAAATCAGTCCATTTGTGTTCATGTCTGCATGTGTTGTGATATGATCCTGAAAGGGAACTTGGGGAAAGAAAGAGGTAATCAGGAATCAGTATCTAAGGAGGAAATATCAATTAACAAAGAAAAATGATCTCCAAGAGATGGGAAGTAAATGAGGTGAGCCCCATGCTGCAGGTTATACCTGAGGAGAGTTTCCCAGCTGTGTGTGCTGCAGCGCCGTGGAATCTAGGCAGAGACCTGTAGTGTCCCTGATCTTAGGAGATGATGCTGGGAATCCAGGGAACAAAGGCGACTAGAGATTGCAGAGCAGAGAGAGCACGCTGTGGGTCTACAGTGTCTCCTCGGGGCACTCACGTGAGAACTGGTCAGCACATATGCAGGAGGCAACTATCTTAACTGGGCAAAGCATCGCCCTAAAGACCCCAAGGCTACAGAGGACCCAGAGGAGCATGTGTTCCCCAAACCCAGGAAAGAAACTCTCGTGATTCAGGAGCATCGGTTGCAATCCTGATCAATCAAACTTTGGGAGATGATCAATATGGTTATTATCTCGTTTCGGTGATTGCTTCGTGAATGTACTCATGTGTCAATGCTTATCCAACTTTACAGTGAAATGTATATAAATTATACCTCAGTAAAGCTCTTTATATAAAGACCAGTAGAAAGTTTGTCTTGTTATTTATAATACTTAAGAAGTATTTACTCACACAAAAATATGAATGTATTTTACAGACATAATACTGAGTAAGTTTCCATTTACATGAAGTTAAAAAACAAGCAAAACTAACTCATCATGAAATAAATCTCAACGATGCTACTCTGTGGTGGGATGATTGAGGGACTATTAACGGGAAAGGACAGGAGGTTGTCTCCTGGGATGCAGGGCATATTTTTATTATTTGAGGGTTGGTACCACAGTGTATAAATAAGTAAAATTTAGGTAAAAAATTTACACTTAAAACTTGTGCCTTTTCTTGTATGTAACATTTCAATTGAAAATAATCACTGTCTTTATTTCCTTGGTCTTTATTACAAATTGAAGACATGTCTTCTTAACCAAAGAAACAATTACCATAATGAGAATGTATATTGGTATATTAATATAGCGCTTATATTAGATCTTTCACAAGTTAAACATTTTACCAAATTTAGAAGATACAGTAACTGCTTTCAAAATAAAGAATATAATAATAAGTAGTGATAGCTAAAGATTAATTAATTTGAGGGAATAAATATTGTATTTCTTTGTGAACTATCTTGAAAGTTCTAATTTCTTATGAATTCATTGGAACTTATGATTTATTTTATTCCCCAAATGTTCAAGTACAGTATGTGATTTAGATAATCACATACCCAAAGAATATCTATGGGTCTATCTAACTGATCTGAAAACTCTGTAATATATTTGGTGAAGTTGATTATGGACCTAAAGTTATAGTGAAATAAAGAACTCACTGAAAAAGCATTCTCAGTTAAATTTGGTATGTTAAGCAAACTGCACAGGCAGTGAACCAAAACTTTTCTTTATTCCAGCAAGGCTTTGTTCCTTCTCATGCTTTGTACATTTTTTCCTTTTCATTTAAGGTCAGAGAGTTCACCATCACTGTTACTTTTATTTTGTAACTTTCGACTTCTATTTTTTCTTACTCTTTCTCCTCCTCCTTTTGCTGTATTCACCAGATTTTCTATTGAAAAGTCTGAATAGAGCTGTGGAGGAATAGCAGGAAAAATGTCTGGGATCTCCTCACTTGTCAGATAAATCCCAGGGTGCCTCTGCTATGTAACCAACATATTGATTGACTTCTTTACTCCTGGAAGTCTGACATTATTGCACAATTTAAGCTCCAATATGAAAAGTCTTTGCCTCCAAGGTGCCCTGTGTTATGGGTATATTCCAGTAGAGCTCATGAATGAATATCGCTTTGCAGTCTGAGCAAATATCACCCAAAGGGAAAATTTGGCCAACAGCTTATTTGGAACATATTTCATCTATTGAGTGGACATTAATCACCTAATACATTAAATGACCAATTTACATTTTCTTTTTCCTCCTTCTTCTTTCTACACATTTTACTATCTTTGGATTAAATAATGGTCATAAAACAAATGGGAACAACATTATTTTCCATTTAGTGTGGCTGATATCCTAGTATCTTTTCCTAAGTATATTTTAATAGAGTAAATCTAACAAATGTTTTTCATTTAGTATGAATTTACTTCCATAATATAAGGTTTTGTGCTATTCATTGTTACAAAGTCAGATAAGAAATCAATATCATGTAGTTCAAAAATAAGCAGAAATTAATTTATCCATGTATTAAATTGGTGCATAACACACACAATTTATTCAAATGACTTTATAATGCAGCATTTTTGTTGCAATTCCCTGGAGAATTTTGAGTACAAAAAGAACAACAAAATTTTAAACTTTAAAATTGATTCCAGAGATTTTTACTTTGAAATTATTATTTTATATAGTACTATAAAACAAATAAGCTACTATATTACTTTTAGCAGCACCAAGATTTTCTATACACACAATAAAAAAGACACTAATATGAAATCAAAGAAGATAAAACAAAAAAATCATAATCTTAAACTTCGAATGGAAGTTTCAGGTTGAATTTATGTACTCATATAATTTATATTTCTGTTTCTTTTTTTTTATATGTTTGTTTTGCTTTTGAGAGCTGCTTTTCATCTTAGTTCGTGATTAACATATTTAATGTAATGAAAGGAAAGAAAAAATAATCATTGACACTAATAATAAATAAATGGATCTTCTGAAAAAAAAATCAGCAAATTAATCAAAGCATCTCCTAATGTTAAAAGAAAAAATGTTGAGAGAGGAACAAAGAAAACACAAATGCACAAAATAAGAACTGGCATGGAAGAAATAATCATAAAAAGAGAGTCATTATACACTGTATTGAATGATGGTATACAAACATATGAATACCTAGATGAGATAAAGTTATGCTATGAATAAATTATATAATAAAATAAAATCCTAGTAGAAGGAGAAAATTTGAAGACAGTTTCTGTATGGCAATATATCAAAGTGAACCAGGTTTTCTTATTTCATAATTCAATGATTGTCAGTAACATTATAGCATTACCCTGTCATAAGAGAGAACAAAAAAGAGAGGGAAGGAAAATTTTAAGTGAAGGGAGGGATAGAGAAATTAATAAATTATAACAAATAAAGTGAAGGGAAGATGAATAGAGAAAAAATAGAATGAGGCAAACGACAGCTAAAATTTTATCTGAACTAACTATATAATATGCTTTAGGAGAAAATGTGCTATAGTGAAAGAAGTATTTATTTGGTAGATATTTTCTAATGCACAAATATATTTTATTACTATGAATTAAAATATATATAGTATGTTTGCCATATATAAAATATAGAAGAATATTCATTTGTTTATAAGTACAAATTGTATATTGGACCAAGCTAAAGCCAGTAGTTAATAGTGGAATTTGCTATAATTTTTTTCTCTCCCTTTAGTCCTACCATCAAGTGTGTGATAATAATTGAATATATATCCTACCAGTTCTTTAAAAATAAATTTTTACATGTAATTATTTAATATACCTAGATGTATTTTTACACAGGTCATGAGGCAATAATCTAAATTCTTTTATTTTTTAAATTGATATTTTTCTTAATGCCATATGTTAAATACACAAGTTCAATGAATTGACCAGATAAAAATGCTGCTAGCTTGTGGCATCCTCATTGACATTCTCAGATCAGTTTTTTCCTTAACTATGTTGCCATAAATATGATGTCTATACAGTCCTTAAGTTAGGAATACATGATATTAGGAATATTTTGATATCCTAACACATGTATTAGGAACACATAAATATATAAAATAACTACTTACACTTTAAAACTTTAAGACTGTAAAATTAATGACATTTAAAAAATATTATCTTGTTAAAACTTTACATCTCCTAAGATTAAAAAGAAAAATGTCTCACGATTTCAGAAAATGTAGTAAGGAATTTCAAAATTCCCATGTTGTATAGTATTTTCTACAAATTTAACAACTCATTTAAAGTCTGTTCATTAATGAGCATTTAAGTAATAATGAAGATGAAAACTTAATTCACAGCATCTGATTATTATAATTTCCCCTAACAATTGTTATATTAGTGTTTTTCTTTACATTCACAATAAATTAAATTAAATTAAACTTTAATAATTTTATTTTATATATAGTGTTCTCTGTGTTTTTCAAATTAAACTACAATTAGATAATATGAAATTCATATTCTATATATAGTCAAATATTAAGCTAACATGACATGAAATGGTAAAATTATGTAAATATAGATATAGATATAAATTGATATAGGTTATATATTTTTATAATTGTGGTAAATATACGTGATGTAAAATGTACCTATTTAACCATTTTTAAGGGTACAGTTCAGTGGTATTCAGTACATTCACACTGCTGTGCAACCATCACAACCATCCAGCTCCAGCATATTTTTCATCTTGCAAAACGAAAATTCTGGACCCACTTAATAATAATTCACCATTCCCTTTCCCTCACAGCCCCTGGCATCCCCCATTTCAAGGTTCACCCATGTTGTAACATAGATCAGAATTCTCTGCTTTTTTAAGCCTGGATGAGATTCCATTGTATATGTATAGCACGTTTGCTTATCTGTTGAAGAACACGAGAGTTACCTGCACCTTTTGGCCATTGTGAATAATGCTGCTACGAATAAGGGTGTACAGATACCTGTTCAAGACCCAGCAGCTCTCAATTCTTTTGGGAATGGATGTGTTTTTACAATTCTTTTCTAGTCACCTCTGATCAAAATTTAATAATTATTGAAATATAATTAGGGGCCAGAAAATATATATTGAGTACATGCACTTTATTCTGGTCATTTGGAAATTCTTCCAAAATGATGACATATTTTTCAGGGTCCTCTTAGTCTTTTAAATGCTTTAGTTTGGACTCATTCCAAGGACATTCTATCAATACAGGCTCTTCCTATAGCAATACAATGACAAATGCTTTTATCAGTATTTTAAATTTTAAAATAGTTTGAAACTCAATTGAGATATTCACATAAACATAAGTTACCAGGATGTTTTCCAATTATTTGAAAACCCTACAACCTCTTCCTCAAAATCTACATGTATCTGAAGTAGTTTCATAAACATTAATTAATTCCATTAAGATTTTACCTGCATATAATGACAACTTCCTGATTTATATATTAAAATTATTTTGTACCTATTTGCTCAATGGTTATAGTTTTACATTTTCTCTCTTTTTGAAGATTTTTTTCGACATGGACCATTTTTAAAGTCTTTATTGGATTTGTTACAATATTGCTTCTCTTTTATGTTTTGTTTTTTTGGCCACGAGGCGTGTGGGTTCTTAGCCCCCTGACCAGGGATCGAACCTGCATCCCCTGCATTGGAAGATGAAATCTTAACCACTGGACCACCAGGGAAGTCCCTGTATTTTCTTTAATAGCAAATTTTTTATTTCCTCTTTATTATAATTGAAATAAACTTTAAATAAATGTAATAATTTACTGATATTACTGATAATTTACTCTATTTATTTTAGGCTTACTTCCTAAAATTTGTCCATTTTTATTTTACCAGTTTCTTTACCATCATTGGTAAAGATTAACTCCTTGTGGTTTCTTCTCAGACCTAATATTTTGAAAATAATGCTGTTAAATTGAAATTCAAAAACTAGTGTTGTTGGCTTAAAAAAGCTTAAATTGGAAGTATTTTTCAGTCAAAGATATTATTCTACAGACCGTATTCTCTTTCCTCCAGTATTTTTTTCATAATTAAGGAAATTAGACATTTAGCCTCTTACTATGTTGGGGTTTTTCAATTTAGAGATTAGGAGGAAGACGTTATTAAATAGGGGTGTTCCAATTTACATCTAGTACATTCTAATATGCTTCAAATTTGCTCCTTAAATAGGCTGACATGTGCCAAATGAAATTTAATGTTGACAAATGTTGAGTAATGCAAATTGGCCTCAGAAGTAATCAGCAACAGATAAAAAATTATAGATAATTGAAGTGATTCACCAAGTCCTTGTAAAAGACTTTCAACTGTTTACAAACTTTTAGGAATCTTCTCAACAGAAAAGAAACTCTGTGCTCTTCCTTGAAATGTCAGAAATTAAATGCAAAAGTCCAAAGGCAGCCAGCTACATACTAAGTAATGTTTAATTGGGCTACATTGTTCCAAATTCAAAAAAGTTGCCTTATTTTTCTGGCCAAGTCATACATCTTCCAGAGAGACAAGATAACTATCTCCCTGTAATGCTTTCTAAAACATTTGAACACAGAGTTAAGGGATTTGTCTTACTATCTATTAACATCTGGAGTGCAACTGTAGGGGTAAAGACTAGAAAAATATTGCAAGGGTGTTCTGGCATCTAACTCCAACTCACATGTCTGCCACAGAGAAAGCAACTACCAAATCAGTATCTGGGTTGTCATGCCCTGGGCTCCCAGGTCAGCTGTTTAAGACCTCTTGCTGTCTTAGCCAGGTCAGAAGCTCGTGTCTTTTCAGTTCAGTTCATTGTCTTGGGCATAAACATTCGATTAAAATCTGCTATAACTCCTTTTCGCCTACACAATTCTTGAAGGAGCAATCAAAACCCACTGACACATCATAAAAGAATGAAGTAGATATTGGAACATCAAATGCTTTTCTATGTTTGCCAGTTTCTTTAAACCTCACAACCACAGAAAGCTGGAGAACATTTTCTTTCTTTCAATTGTTTCTAGCCCTTAAACTCAAAGACTTGGTCTGAAATCCTATACACAGAATGTATATATCACAATATAAATAAATTAGAATTTCCCATTTGGTGTTTTTTAATACTAATATTAAACAGATTGTGCACTTGAACATAGTTTATGGATAAGTGCATGTAACATAATTGTGCTACTATACACTAAGTTCATTTAATTGTTTTAATTTGTTTAATTTGTTTTTAAGAACAAATGCAATTTAGTTTGCTACACATACAATTTAAAATGTTACACATGTCCTCCATGTGAGTTCGCTTCTTTGCCACACTATCGTATGTCTTTATAAAAGAATCATTTAAGCAGCAGAGATTAATAGTCTCCTGGCTTCCTGAGTTATAAGCAATCTACAAAAGTAGGAGAAATAAAGCTTTAACGTATAAAATTGTAAGTGACTTTCTTCAATTTCAACCCAACTACGACTCTTGGGAACTATAGACCTCTGGTTGTCAAGGACTGTTCTTGTCTAAATTATCTCCATGGCACTTAACATATAACTGGGTAGGTCAATATACTTAATAAATGTTGTTGATCATAATGGCACACTCTCACAGAAACCTTCAGTTTGTTGACAGAGACAAAAATATGTTAGTCAAATATTTTAGGATTTTACATTTTACAATGTACACATGTGGATATCTCATTTAATCTTCAAAAAAAAGATAGCTAACTTAGATATTACTATTCTGCTTTACAGAACATCACATATGAATATGAAGCATGGTTAATTTCAATCCCAATACACTTACAATTTTATAATTAAATATGTAACTCCAGAGATTTAAAAAAGGAGCTGCTTATAACTCTTGGTGAGTCATACGTGTGTAAATAGGCATCAGTGTTTACAAACCATGATAACTGAAAAACAAAAACAATATCAGGATGTATGTAGATATTTTTGTAATCATGACTGTAATTAAATTCCATTATTAATTGTGTAATTAAAATTATAACTGTCAACCTTTATCCACATTATTACAGATGAAGGTACTCGTGAATAAAATATATTCATTAAATATACGTGAGAAAACCAATTCCAAATTGTATTAACAAAGTTTAGTTCAAAAACTGCATTTTTTCCCTTTGTAAAGCCTTCATTAGGTTGAATTTTATGTCCATTTACAGTAGAATCATGTTTTCCCCAACAGAGTGCTAATCTTTATTCATAAGGCAAATAAATTTGTTCAAAGAACACACGTGCTAAAGGCTCAAATGACGCTGAGCAAGATGAATGGTGACTTCGTTTAGCTTTCTAGAGACAGCTGTTATAAAAGGTTTAGGTTATTTATTTGTGGCTCGCTGATAAAGATTGTGGTTTGGCAGGTGAAACACCAGATAAAAATGCTTTCAGCGTTAGCTTTGTAATTATATCCCCAAGAGGAAAACATAAACTGTACATATACATACATACAATTTCAGTTCAGCAAGGGAAACATTTTAAGTTTTACATAAGTCCGTGTGCAATATTGTGATTTCTTTTGGGAACTGTAGACCAACCAAAATTGTTTAATTTATTAGTAATATTTCTAATAATTTTATTACCTTGGTTTTATGACGCATGATTCTGAAAGGAGTTATTCTGTTCACTCAGCAAGAATAGAAAACTTTTCTTTTACTTCTACCAAGTCAATAGAGACCCAAAAACTTATGTAGCATTAAAATAAAAGAGACGGGCTTCCCTGGTGGCGCAGTGGTTGAAAGTCTGCCTGCCTATGCAAGGGACACGGGTTCGTGCCCTGGTCCGGGAATATCCCACATGCCGCGGAGCGGCTGGGCCCGTGAGCCATGGCTGCTGAGCCTGTGCGTCCAGAGCCTGTGCTCTGCAGCGGGAGAGGCCACAACAGTGAGAGGCCCGCGTACCGCAAAAAAAAAATAAAAATAAATAAATAAATAAAAGAGACATTTTCGTGAACACATTATCGGAAAGTATTTCGCCTTTAGAAAAACTAAAGTTATTTACTGCTTGTGATACTTTTATATCATTGTTTATGTTTTGTTTTTTGGGTCCATTGTTTATGATTCTTGTGGCTTACCTTATAGAAAGGCAATATATACCTTCTTCCAAATATATAAACGACTAAATACCCCTCTCCAAATAATTTTTGTTTTGTTTTGTTTTGGCCTTAGAAACTGGAAGTCTCTTATTAGTTATTAATTTGTGCATAATATGCTTAAGGCTAGACTTACCTAGAATTAAACTCAGAATCTAGATATTTTCTCCCTATTATCTAATTCAGGTTTCACAAGTTTTGAAAAAGCATGGTTTATAATTCAATATAAACGCAAAAATATATCCCAAAGTAATAGGTACATACTGGATTATAAACTGTTATATACTCCCTTTATAACAGTCAATGCTTAAATATTCGTCACTTTAGTCAAAACATTCAAATTGTGAAAATAATTCAGGGCGATTAGGTACTGGTACTTTCTGATCTGCCGTCAGGGTGCCCACAGTCCCTTGACTCACATTTGCTCTCTTGGTTTAAAGGAATAGCATCTCGTGTCTACATGGTGATCTCTTTGCGTAACGACATGTCATCTTGAATCATGGTGCTGAACTATCGTCTAGTTTCTTCTGTTGACATCTGATTCAGGCTCTATTGTCAATAGAGAACTCTATCTAATCACTGCTAAACTATCTCAGCTTCAGCTGAACTACTACATTTTAAAAAATCCTGTTGTATCCTGATCAAGAAAAGTGTGTGGATACTGAAGTCATCATTAAATTATTTTCTCTAGTTTTTGTACTTTGGAAAAAAATAGTGCGCTTTCAAAGCAATATTGTTAGATCAGTGGAAAGAAGGAAGGGAGGGATGGGGCGAAGGAGACAAAAGGAAGAAAGGAAGGAGGGAGAGGGTAAGGGAAGGGGAGAGATAGAGAGAGGGAGAGAGAGGAGGTGGGGAAAGAGGATAGAAGACAATTTGCTACAATCTTCTGTTCAAGAGAAAGGACAATTGGAGGTAGAGTAAGCATGTGCATTAATTAATGCTCCAGGAGCTGATTTTGTGATTTATAAAGCCTATAAAAATGATTGCCTTAAAAGATATTACATGAGTAAGGGGTGCCAAAAACACCTCCATAAGTGATTTGTATATTGGTGCCACAAAGTGAACAATTAAGAAACTTTTCCATAGAAACAAATGATTTTTACTCCCCTGCATGGACATCTTATGTAATTAGGTAAGACCATGCTATAGAACTTCCCATGCCTAATGAGAGAGATGGGGAGAGAGGGAGAGAGGGAGAGAGAGAGAGAGAGAGAGAGAGAGAGAGAGAGAGAGAGAGAGAGAGAGAGAGAAGGAGACACACTTAAGCATATTTTTACATGCTTACACTTGTAGGAAATACTTGTATGTCTTAGTCAAAAACGTCAACATCACACGTCACCTTTTCTTCCTGGGCTCTCCTAAAGAAATAATTGCTCCAACTTTTATATACATCTATATCTTCCTGTCAGCAAAGGATTGCTGTTTATTCATTTAATCACTATTTATTGAGCTTCTATCTTTCCAGGCATAGAGTATACAGCAGCCATAAAGTGCACACAAATTTTCATTCTCTTTGAATGAATACTGTAACAGAGACACAAGCAATAAATACATAATTTTAAACAAAATTGATGCTGTTAAGTGACAAGAGGAAAATATAGAAGGTGAGGGGGAATTTCAAATGGGGGTCGAGATTTTAACTGGTGATCAGGAAGGTCTCATTGAATTGGTAAAATCTGAACAAAGAGTGACTAATAGGAGGTATGACATCATGGAGATGCCCGATGGGAGAGTGAATCCAGCAGATATATTAAATGCAGAGGCCTTGGGACAGGAAAATGGCCACTCCAGGCACAACCAGGATATATGGAGTGGCTGGAGCAGAGTCAGTGGGCAGGAGAGCAGAGGTTAGAGATGTATGGGATTGGGGGCATTTGTGTAGGAACTCAGGGAGCATTGCATAGATGATGGCGTTGCTCTCAGTGAAAATGGGAGGATTTTCAGGCATGATTGATTTGGAGATGTTGTGTGAGAGAGTGACGGAAGTCCACTTGAGCAGTGGACATGGGGAACCATCAGTAAACGAGATGGGGCCTTGAGCAGTGGATACAGAGAATGATCAGTAAATGAGATGTGGGCCTTCAGCAATGGACACAGGGAACCATCAGTAAATGAGACAGGGCAATCCTTGTGAGGTCTATTGAACATCTGAGTGAAGAGGTTGACTATGAAATTGGACACACGAGTCATGTTCAAGCTAGAGATAAAATCTGCATGTGTTTGGCAAGTTCAGCTTTTAAAGAATATGCAATATCCATGGAAACCAGTTACATATGGTGTCTTATGTGTGAACATTGAACATCACCAGATACTTCATAGAGTTTTCTCATTTCATTCTAATATTATGCTGCTTCTAAAAATTATAATTTTTTAAAAAAATATTTTATTTAAATAATGAAGTAGACTTATTTGTTGCTGGAAGGCAACTTTAGCCATTAGGGAATATTTCCTTTCATATAATATGTGCCTTGTGAGAGGTGGAAACATAGAATAGCACTTAACCTATTTACAGTATTTATCCTTTATCCACTCATCAAGTACATTTGGACTAATAAGACGCTAAGGATAAAACAATGATTGCCACTGCCTATGTCAAATTTCCATAATTGTGTTTGTGAGCCTTTCTATTCCTATGTAAAAATGCAAATGGTTTTTAATGAAGGGTTTCGATAATTTTCAAAAAGGTCTAGAGAATTCATAGATATTATTTTTAACATTAGAAAATTTACTTCCTTTATATAATAATCATAACATACTCTATGTTTCTTTATTAAAGATTATGATTGCTAAAGGTCTTTGAGTTTTGAGTGGCCATCGTGTCTCAGAGATAAATCTAATTGCCTTAGAACTGTATCTTATTGATTCTTGATAACCCCATAACGTAAGTACTATTTTACCAGTGGAAAAGTTTGGGTTCAGACAGTTCAAATGACTTGCTACCAGGTAAAAATGAGTAATTGTTGAAGATAAATTTTAAAGCAGGAAAGTAAGAATTCATAGCATGTTCATTAAGCTTGCTTTGCTACAATCTAGGCTGTAGATTGAATCAATTTAGGACTGATCTGAGGGAGAAGTGTCCTGAAATAAAGACCACAAAAGAAGAGCAACAAAGAGCAAGTCTTTATTTACTGCCAGGAGCTGGATTAGTCTGAAAGTTAGCAGAGGTTTAAATGTTACAGACACTCAGATTGTTTTGTTTTTTTTTTTTAAAAAAAGAAGAATGGAGGAATGTGATGTATGAAGTACAGAAAATGTTCCATTATCAGTTCTTAGAAGTGGATGGCTTCAAGATAAGCAAGTCCAGAAAGTTTGATTTTTACAAGAAAAAGGGAAAATGTAAACAAGTGTGGGACATTAGAGTTCATGGTTTCAGGTTCAGAAAAAAAAAAAAAAAAAACAGGTTCTTTTGACCGTTGATAGAACTCTTAGTATAGAAGGTTGAAAAAAGAAAAGTTAACCTTTTACCTGTATTACTCAGAGTATATTGTTATTCATTGCCCAGCAATGACAGTAAATACATTCTGTTTCCATTTGTTTCAATTTCCACTTGCTCAAATCTTATACAATGGTTATGGAAACTGTATTTGAAGCTTTGTAAAATCTCTTGCCTCAGATTGTGAAGTACCATTTTAGTTCAATGATATTGAGCTCTGGAATAACTAACACTGTCAAATTAAACTCTTAAATATAAAAGCAATATCTTAAAGTCCCTAAGACAGAATTTGAGAGAATATTGAGTAAAGACAAAGTACCATTTATTTCATCTAATTATCAATTTCAAGTACCAATTTCAAGGCCCTTTTGTGTGTCATTTTAATGTACTCTATCTCAAAGAAAATTGTAGACAGTTTATATAGAAAATTTACTCTCTTTGGTCAATGAGGTTTTAATCTGTTTTCTAGTAGTAATGGCATATGTTATTCAAATCCTACCAGAAGCACGCATTGATTCCCTACTGTTGAAAGAACTGATTTTAGTCACTGTGTGGCAAACTATTATGACTTAGAAATAGAAGCTCCTATTCAAATAGTTAAGTACAGATTTTGTTTATGTGAATGAAGTGGTACATGTTGTTTTATTACACAGCATAGATCCATAAATTCCATTTAGTCTGTGTAAATTCTTGAGTGTAAAAAAAAAACATCATTAGTAGTGATAAGAAGAGATACATGAACATGAGAGACAGTTAAAAACAGCCATTATAATTCAGGAGTCCAACCATGTAATTTACCTCGATAAACTCTCCCTGCTCTTAAGTGCCTACACATTCAAACAAGAGCATGAATTCAAGGCTGTCAAGATCCCCACGCAGACTTTCATGCAGGCTACAGGCAAATTTAAGCTATCGTATACATACGATTTTGCCAATGTAATGGGGAAATATTTTCAGAAGAAAAAAACAAAAAGCTTTCTCTCGGTAAAGGTGGTGCTTTTCTGTAGCTTCTTGCTTCTTGGGCCTTCTCTGTGGCTAATATTTTTAAAACAGCTCATAGTTACCTTCCACTTCTAATTTTTTGCAATACAAAAGTAAAAATCAAGAGAGATAAAGCATGAAGTGGGCAGTTCAGGGAAAGTCTGAGTAAGGCCTTTCAGGAAAAGTGGGTTTCTTTTCGAGTACCTTCTCAAGTTTGGAGAGATAAGATATAGATGTTCCACAGAGCCAAAAGAAGGCTTCCCCAGATGTTTGTAATCTAGCCAGGGGAATTAAGCTAAGAAGCTAAGCCCATAGAAAAGACAACTAGGGTTAGAGCTAAAGTTCAGGATACAAATAAAGATTTCCATTTTCCCAGTTTACCTTCATTTTCTATTGCCTCAAGACTCAGTGGTAGTGATTCAAATTTGGTCAACCCTTTAGACATACAACATCCTATTTCTCACCTCATCATTTAGAGATAATAATAGTACTCTATTCAGGGAAATTTTATTCTTATGCTTTTAAAATATTACTTAATCAGTTGACATAGTAAATATAGATTTGAATTATCTTTTATTCACATAGGGTATATAAAATAAAAGCCTTTCAATAATTATTACATGTTAAATAATAGTGGTTATCAATGTATTAAAACTAAAAAACAAAAACAAGGCCATAAAAACATACACACTGTTATAAAATATATGGTGTTTAAAGATGTGTGTATACACATTAAAAATGCATTTCACACAAAAGAATGAAGAATGGCTGCAATTCCTTTCCTAATCAGCCAAAAACCTGCTGAGAAAAGAAACAGCGCTCTTCTAAGAAAGACAACAGAATCCAAATACCCCACCGTGTATCATCCACAAAGAACTGTTTTCTGATAAAAACAAATAAATAATACATAAAACACTAGGCAAATCATGGAACAGGAAAATACGCTCTATAGATAGTAAAAATAAGTTGATTAAAATGGAACACAAGATGGCCTAGATGCTAGACTTAGCAGATCAACATTTGAAAGGTATTCAAAGAATTAAAAGAAAATGTGTTCAGATAAGTAAATAAGATAGGATCTTAAAAGGGAAAGAGTCAATAAACCTCAGCAGATAAGTTGAATTTTTAAGGATCAGAACCAAAGGGACCATGCAGTTTAGGACCACGATAGAGTCATTGGGACAGGAATTGCCTCCCCCTGTAACAGCTGGAAGAGTGGACAAATATATGAGTCAAGGGCTTTAAGACATTGGGTCATTATCAGGAGAACACTCTAATCCCTGAAAGAAGGAAAACAAATGCAGTGATCTCTTTGATTGCCCTGGCTTTCTGCCTGTAGTGCCTTTCTGGATCATGGTTCTAGGAGGAGTATCACGAAACAGAGCATGACCTCTTCCCAAGTTAAGGAGACAGACATCACAGTACGGGGACCTCCATGGCTGGAATTTATGAAGAGCTGCAGAAATCTGCATAGGGTCCCCTTGATTCTGATAGTTAAGCCATGAATGTATAATGTGAATATCTACAAAATGGATGAATAATAACCGGATTGCTATAACCTGAACAACTCGAGAGATCACACATGACTGAAATACTCAGGAGTTCCAACCAGCCAGCGTGGACCCACTTGTTATGACTCTGAGCCTGCTTTCCACTGGCACAACCCTGCCAACCTTGCCAGGGGTAATACAATATCATCACGTGGTCATTGTAACCCCAGGATTCCATCATTCTCACAGAATTCAAACTACTGTGATGACACTGTCCATTTCTCATCAACCTTGGAAGTTTTCAAGGTTACTGGGCCCCTTGTTAAGAATGTATCTCTGGTGGCACAATGGTTAAGAATCCGCCTGCCAATGCAGGGGACACAGGTTCGAGCCCTGGTCCGGGAAGATCCCACATGCTGCGGAGCAACCAAGCCTGTGTGCCACAATTACTGAGCCTGTGCTGTAGAGCCTGCAAGCCACAACTATTGAAGCCCTCGTGCCTAGAGCCCGTGCTCTGCAACAAGAGAAGCCACTGCAATGAGAAGCCCGTGTACCACAATAAAGAGTAGCCCCTGCTCGCCACAACTAGAGAAAGCCCATGCGGCAACAACCCAACTCAGATAGATAGATAGATAGATAGATAAAATAAAATAAAATAAAATAATGTATTTCTGACAGCCTTCCTGAAGGGAAGGTCATCTGGACAATCGTAAGAGACAAATTTAGGGCACTGGTGAGTAAGTCTTACAAGATAAATTTACCCTAACATTCCAATCTCCATGAATCTTTAGACACTCTTCTCTATAATAAACCAAGTCTGGCATTTTAACTTAATTTAGTGTAGACCATTTTTAGGTTCAAGTTTCATTCCACTGAACAATCAATGATTATAGCCACCCTCAGATTTGTAAGTTAACCCAGTGAACCCAGAATCCCCTCTTAGTAAACTCATATACAGATAATTTCTTCTTGATACATCATTGTATTCCTGTAACACTGATCCAATACACTTGGGATCCATTTTCACACCATTTACCCAGTTTTCTATCTATAAAGTCGGCAAACGTTTCCTTCAGTTGTTTCTCACACCTGGTTAGAGATCTCACATTATATACTTGACCCCCTGGCATGTGCTGGGAAACAAATTTAGTTACAGGACTAGGAGAAATGGGAAATGGTCAGAATAGGTCCCAAGGAAGCTCAGGTTTTCCTCAAAAAGCACCAACTGCAGTGGAGATGATGCAATTTTAAGTAAGATTAGACAGCTTCCTCAACCAGAAGAGGATGAGGTCTCTTCTACTGATAAAGGAGACTTGACAGCATTGGGGGTTTAAAGGCCTCCAAATTCAACGGAATCTACCTGTCTCCCTCCTGCCCTGTATTAAGGATCTCATACCTTCCCAATTAATAGTCTTATATCCTAAGTTTAACATAACAATCCTGTGAGGTCGTGGATTAAGTCTGTGTTTAATTCAGCCACCAATAGGATTGAACTTGGCATTGGCGTTTTACACAAATCTTGGCTCTGAGGATAGCGGAGATAAGGTTTTCTTTTTAGTGAAATCATAGATGTTACTAGTCCCTTATCTGGATGTAGACTTGTGGATGGGAAGCTCTCTCATCATTTTTTCATCAGTTTCTCAAGTACACCTAGAAACAGTTAATGAAACACATAACATTTCTTATTTTTATTAAAGAGTTCTATCACAGCAACTACTTTGTCACCCAAAGCAATTTCTTTCTAGTCATTTGATGTCATTGAATCTACCGGTGATCATTTAAGTAACTGTTTTACTACTGTATGATGTATATAACTAGAGTACTTTTTATCAATAGAAATGGGTTTCTTACTGCCTTTTAACATAATCAGATCAGGAAACAAACTCCAGAAAACTAAGAACCAGTTCGGGTAGCCATTTTTAAGGTTCCCTCCTCAAAACCATTCCCAGTACCAAGTAGGTTTGATCATAGAAGCAGAAGTGCTTAAAAGACAAAGAATAGAGGATAACCAAAGGGATTAAACTTCACGGATTTGAGGGAACTGCTTTTGTTAAGAATTGACCTCTCTCCAGAATTGTGGACCTAATTATTAAAGAGTTTTAACCACTCTTCAGCTTCAAGGAGATGCTGGACCATTAATATGCTGGGAGGTAGATTTCTGGCTTTAAATGTAGCCTTTAAATGATGATTAATCCCTTTCAGCCTCTCAAGGTATTTGCTCCCAGCATCCCTCACTCTTCTACCTCCCAGATGCCTGAGACATTTACTAGTCAAGACTTTGGGAAATGTGTCTCCTTCAGACTAAGAAAGTTCCTGGCAAGGGATTCAGCTGAGAGCTGCTGTCTGCCTGCGGTTTGAGGACTTGAATGAGAGCTTCAAGCTTGTAAAAGACAAGGGCTTCAGCACAGAGCACAGACCTTTGTCAGAAAATCTAGCAAGAAGGAACACTTCACAAGGAGTCTCATAGGGCCTGAAAATGTCATCACAAGAAATAGAAAGTACAGACCGATACCCATCATGGATTCTTAACAGGTATTACCAAATCAAATCCAACAACATGTAAGACTACATGCACTTTAACTGGGAAGTTTGCTTTAATATCCAAAAATTAGACAATCGCCATGTTGACAGAATAAAGGAGACGAATCAGATGCTGTTTTCAGAAGACACCAAGAAAGCTTTTGCCACAACTCAACACAAATACATGAATAAAAATTCATGGAAAACTAGAAATCGAAGAAAATATTCTCCTTCCAATAAGAGTCAGCTGTGTAAAACCTATAGCAAATATGATACTTAAATGTGAAATGTTAAACAATTTATCCCCTAAGATTAGAAACCAGTAAGTGGTGTCTGCTCTCACCACTTCTGTCAACGTTGCACTTGTGGTTCAAGGCGGCACAAGACAAGAAAAATGTATATGGCCTTGAGATTGGAAAAGAAGAATAAAGTTGTATTTCATCACAGATAACATGAATTGTTTTCATGAAATGATTCTAACATATCAAAAAAATTACTTAATCTAATAAATGAGCTTAGCAAGTTTATAGTATATAAAGTGATATTGATAAATAAATCTTATTTCTATATGAAATCACCAAGCAATTAATAAATGACATTAAAACAATTACATTTAAAATAGTATCAAAATGATAAACTATTTACAAATAAATAAAACAAAATCAATTAAGATTCTATATTGTAAACTTAAAAAATATTGCTGACACAAATAACAGAAGACATAAATAGGTAAAATATGTTTTATAAAATTAAACAGCCATTCCTAAGATTTAAACAGTTTTAAAACTATTAATGCCACTGGGTTTTTATACAAATATGTGTACAAGCATTATTTCCTTTGAAAATTGATATTTTTCTTTGCCATGAACTTTATGATCCTTTTTTCAGCCAATAGAATGAATTTAGAATTTCTTTTTTATCCTTCCTTTCTCCTTCACTGTCTTCTCCTCTATAATTCCTCATCCTTCACCATACTCTTGACATAAATCATTACTTCTAGTATATATTTAGATGTCATTCAACTAAGTGCCTGGTTAGCCATGTGCTTTACTTTCACTGACTCAGTATCCACAAAAAAATCTATTATATGAAATATTATATCACATTTGTAGATTTGAAAGCAGGGAAACATTTATAAACATGATGAAGGTGGCAAAGCTGGTAAGTGGAAAAGTGCAAATATAAATGTGTGTTTCTGTTACTTCAAAAGCTAGACTAATCTCTGTGCCATTTTATACCTAGGGTAAAATTCTTTAAGCTACAACGTACATCCAGAATATTTCATAAAAATAATGAAATCAAAAGAAATAAATATGTCACTAGACTACAGGTCTCATAATTTGAAGCATTCATAGACATATTTTACATATGTTAGGAATAGTTTGTTTTAAAGTTTATTTTCCTGTTGTCATGATAATATCAGGCTACTTAATAATGACCACATTAGCTATTTGCCTAGTAATGAAATTGCGAGTATATTGATTTATCCGGCTGTTCCATAAATTTTGAGATAGATATTTAACTATCTATGGTGTAAGGTTATTTTCCCTTCAGCTTTTTAACAATAATTGTAACAGTAATTTAATACCCTAACATACTAAACGTTTCTTTCCAAAATATCAATAGAATGCACTGGAAGTTAGAATTCCTAGTAATTTGCAATAAGAATCAACATTAACAGATTGTGATAATTTTCCATGTAAAAACTATTGTGAATATTCTAAGTTGTCTTGTTTTTAAATTACTTATGTGCACAATTTACATTAAATGACATTAGATCGAGATGAAGTTCTATTTTTTTATACTAACATTGTCTTAGCTCAGTTTTTCTTATGTTTTATTAATTCATAATGTATGACTATTTCCTGCAAGTCTAGGAGTCCTGCAGACAACTATTAGTGTTTTCCCCACATCTGCACTGTGGGCCTGGTCTCACTTATTTTCTATCTTAAAGCAGTGTTTTCTGAGTAAATGGCAGGCTAATAAGTTATGAAAACACGAGTCTATTGGTTAGTAAACTGCTCCCTTGCTTTGTGGATTAGGCACCATGGTGAATTAATTAAAGTTTTTACATCTTAACTGAGAAAATTGTTTACTTTGAACCTACGTGGGACCACTGACCACGCAAAAGCTGGCAAAATCTCATTTTGTTAGCAAGTGATAAAAACAATTTCAAGAGCTTCCAGAGGGAACACCTTTCCTCCCTATAAATTTACAGCATTTTGAGATTGCTATGGCCAGGGAGCTAGGAAAAAATGTGTGGTCACAGCATTTTGTGACTTGATTGTTGAAGGTGGAGGCATAGAGAGAAAGCCAGAATTTCCCTGAAAAAAATGTGGCAAGCCTATATGAGAATGGAAATAGTGAGTATTTTGCAAGAACAAAGATAAGTCATTTCTGAAACTAGAAAATGACACTCCCAACCCAAACACTGTGATAAGGATAGAGGACTAGCTACCAGAATAACAGTGTAGGGAAACAACATTGGCCAACCTAACATAGCCCTTTGGCATGCAGATTATTTTGAGCTGAGAACAGTCATGGCTGAAAAGACTCAGGAAGAAACTTTGACCTTCCGCCTAACTGCCTCTAGAGTGTAGACAGTGGACTTGTTCCAGGAAGGGAGCCTCACCATAAACTATAGCACGACCTAGGTGTGTAGACAGGGAGAGCCCTAGCAAAGTCTGCCTGTTACAATTCCTCTCTGTGTGTCACCCCTGTCTCTGCCTGGCCCCGCAAACTTTTCTTTACCAAACATCTGCTTTTCGAACTCCACTAAATTACCTTCCTCCCCTTTGAAATTCCAAACCACTACCCCTAACATCCTCTTTTGTCTAGCTGAAGACGGTATTTATGGTGAGAGTTTCAGCCATTTTGACAAGTTAACTCAGTTTTCCTGGGTCTCTCCCATGTATACATGTTATGATACTTTTGTTTCATTTTCTCCTGTTCATCTGTCTCATATCAACTTAATTCTTAGACCAGCCAGAAGAACCTAGAAGGGTAGAGGGAAATAAATGTCTTGCTCCCTGACGGTAGGTTTAAGACCTGCACTGCAAAACTCATGAAGGAGTGAGCACATCCACATCAGCAGAGACAACAGCCTCATCATTCCATCCTAGTGTCTCTCCTAGACATCTTCTCTTGTCTTTACTAATCCACTCCCAGCCCTTCTCCACCAGGCTCTGTCATCCTGTATGTTCACTGTCATAGATGATAGCTGAGAGTTTAATTACACTACTGCCATTTGGATTCAGACACCTGTATGGCACTGACAGGGAAAGACAAACAGAAGATGAAGTCAGGGGATTCACTCTCCCATGACCCTCCTTGCAGAGGTCACATAGTTTGGGGAGGGCAAGTGCCTAATAAGGAGATGCTAACATGCCTCTAAATCTACTCCCATCACCTGCTGACCCCTGAGTCAGAACTAGAGTTAGATCCCAAGTTTGCCAGACAATGAAATACAAGGCCTGATACTAGAGAAGATAAAAACATTCAATCTTTTATTTCTGTGTTATATGTATAACTGCCAATTTACACATAAAATTTTAATATAATGGTTTCATGCATTCATTCGTGTGTGTGTGTGTGTGTGTAAAACAACTATATGGTAACATAGTTACTTGTGCATATGTCTACTTCTCTTGGTCATCTATGGTTTAAATGGACCAGAATTGATGTTTTAGCCATCCTTGAAGACTATGCATAATACAGTACATTTAGGGCATAGCTTTGCAGTACATTTTTGTAGAAAAAATTGACATCAATGTGAGTTACTACAGCTCTCGACCAGATTCAATCCCAATTGCTCTTTTCTTTTCAAGTACTATTATGAAGGATAATATTAATGGTAATACCAAAATCAGTTTGGACATCCTCTTTTAATTTCAACTATTCTCTTAAATGATAATGTAATTAAATTGGTCAGTTCGTTTGTAGGAGCACACAGTCAGGCTAGGAGTAAAAACTCATCTTGTGGTCTAATATGGCTGGAGGCTGGGGAGCAGGCATCTCCCAGGCACAGGTCTTCCTGCCCGTAATCACTTCCCACTCTCATACTGTGTGATCAGCCATGCACAGCCAAACCACTAGCACCCCTGCTCTCTTCCGGTTTTTCTGATACGTAAGTAGACTCTCTTTGAAAGCAAAAATCTGTCTTTTACATAAAAATCAGGATAGAAATAAGATATATGTGTCAAAAGTAATGGCGTATATTTTTAATTGACTATTGATGACTAAAACTTCCAAATTCAGCCTTGGGGCCACATAAAATTAGTACAGTGTTGAATTACCTTTCCCACCATGGTAAGCGCACATGCGCACGTGTGTGTATGTGTGTGTGTGTGTGTGTACAAACCTTGAACTCTAGTGCCTTTCTATTTAACCTAAGTGTGGAAAAGATAACTTACACATCCAGTCCAGGTATACAATGCTATGAGCATTAGTTCTAGTATCACCAATTATTTTTACTTGTACTTTAATTTTTTCTCAGCTATGTACTACTTCTAGTAGTTATAGTCAGTCATATCAATGTATTATTAAAAAGTACTGGATAATTAGGGTATAAACAGATACATGGTAATAAAATATCTTGACGAATCCCCTGCCAAATAACTTTGTCCTGTATATAAGACAGAAACAAAAAGACACTTTATTATGATGCTACAAAATATCAAGAAGCTAAATTATTTTAATTGGGTCATCTTTATATTGCTAATCTCCATCCTAGAATTTCATGGTTTTGAGGGTGTAGATTACTAGTATATATATAATATATAAAGCATGATACAAATTGGTCCGTTTTTCTTCAGACTTCATATTTCATACTGAGTAGTTTAGAAAAGGATGCATGCATATCGCGTTCCCTGATATTTTACGTGGGATATCTTTGTCCCATGTCTCTATAATTGAAGGATGACCTGGATCTGCATAGACATTTTGGACCACACTTTTCCTAGGAATCCTGTGCATTTTATACCACTATATCTGGCACTGATGTTTTAGAGAGATAATTTTTTTTTTTTTTTTTTTTTTGCGATATGCGGGCCTCTCACTGTTGTGGCCTCTCCCGTTGCGGAGCACAGGCTCCGGACGCACAGGCTCTGCGGCCGTGGCTCACGGGCCTAGCCGCTCCGCGGCATGTGGGATCTTCCCGGACCGGGGCACGAACCCGTGTACCCTGCATCGGCAGGCGGACTCTTAACCACTGCACCACCAGGGAAGCCCTAGACAGATAATTTTGAAGCCACTTTCCACAGTCTTTTCCCAATTCATGATTTATATTTAAACATCTACTGAAGCCAATCATTTAAAATACTTAGTTGTTTCAATATACCAATATAAGAAAATTAGAATTTTGCATAGTCAGTTTTTATCTAAAAGAATCATAAGAAGTTGCTCTTCATCCTCTTGAATTTCTGCAATATCCTTTTATATCACTAATCACAGCTGCAAATATTAATAATGTATATGCTTACAGAGTTTTCACTCTATACCAAGGTAAACAGTATATTTATTGCATTTATTCCTTTATTTCCATGATCTAATACCTTCAAAGATAGTAGGTACTCAATACATATTTTTTGAAAAAAAGTAATGTAAAATTTCACTGTTCTCATATGGAGCTAATAATTAATTTCTGTATATTCGTAAACCACTCATCCTTGCTTGGATATGCTCCCAGTATAAAAAGAATACCGACTCTCTCACCAAATATGACAAGAGAAAGGATTATCAGCATTAGATGTTATGAAAACAGCGAGGTACACACAAAGCGTGTACACCATTAAGGCCTGCTTTTCCCAATCAATTTCCTGTAAAGTAAAATAGGAAGATAAGTGCTTATCTACACTGTTGTTAGGAAAACTAGACTAATGTGACCATATCGCTATAATAAAAAATAAGACAAAGTATTTGAGAGAGAACACAGAATACACCTGGATGCCATTTTTTTTTTTTTTTTTTTTTTTTTGCGGTACATGGGCCTCTCACTGTTGTGGTCTCTCCCATTGCAGAGCACAGGCTCCAGACACGCAGGCTCAGCGGCCATGGCTCACGGGCCCAGCCGCTCCGCGGCATGTGGGATCTTCCCGGACCGGGGCACGAACCCGTGTCCCTTGCATCGGCAGGCGGACTCTCAACCACTGTGCCACCAGGGAAGCCCTGGATGCCCTTTTAATTTCTACATCAGTTTTAAGCAAGGAAAAGAATAGACAGAATACAAACAGAATAGAGAATCCAACCAGCTGATAAAGTCAAGTGTCATAAGAGAATTGTGCCGATGCTTCAGCTCAAACACAGAGACTTTAAGAGATGACTTCTCTAAGAATCATAGTTCAGACAGCACTTATCATGATGTAGCACAGTGTAGATCTTTCTGTTCATCAACCTATGGACTTTTCACTCAAATGTTCTCAGAGCCTTTCACTGTGTTTGGAAGTGGGTAGTTGTTCATTCCATACATCTTTGGAATAAATGAATACATGGGGTTAAGCAGCAGATCAAATGACACTGTTGTGCTATTAGAGCTAGCTTGGAAATTTTAAAGTTTCTTGACATCCAAAAACATGCAAAATATAACAAGTAGAAAAGGACATTGATTAAAATTGTGTGGTGATTAAACTGATTACAATTTACTGTATTTATAAGTCAAATTCATTATCTATTCAAAAGAATGTGGAATTATTTTGCTAAGAATATGGTGCTTGAAAATGAGAGAGAATGTTAATTTTCTGAATAGTATAAAATACACAAAATATTTACATATGCATATAAATACATTTCTATAGAGATTCTCATTAAAACGTTTAAATTGGGAGAAATCTTATCCTATGTCATAATCAACATGAAGGAAGTTCACAGCTTTGAACGTGCCAAGAATGATTAAAAGCATTCAAATACATCAAGTGTTTCATTAACTTAGATGGGCATAAGTATCTGAACCTACTAGCACATGAAAAGTAAATAATATACTTGCATAGGAAACAAAGCTTATTCAGAGATTTAATGTAAAGTGAAAATTATTCTTGTATGGGCTAATTATTCTTGTATGGGTAATGTCCCACTTGACTTTGGCAATTAATAATGTCTTCAGGAAGTTTATATTATTATTCCTTGGGTACTCTAAATAAAGAAATTTGTATTTCCTATCTCTCTTACTTTACACAGTCTATGAGTTTTATCCCTATTGTTGCTATTTGTCCAAATTATGAAAAAAAATGTAAAATTTTTCTTACAAATAAGCTTGGCATGGCTTGGTGAAGCTGCTAGCTTCCTGAAAGGTCCATTTCCCCCCTTTTTTTTTCTTCAATAAAAGAACACCTAGTTTTAGTAGGACAGATGGCTGCCTAGCTACCTCCATTGCAGCTGTGGACCTCCGATGACCATCTGGTTAATTTCAATATACCTAGAGGTGCCAGTGTTTCAACTCAAACACAGAGACTTTAAGAGATGACTTCTCTAAGAACCATAGTTCAGACAACACTTATCATGATGTAGCACAGTGTAGATCATCAGCCTTCTGTTCATCAACCTTCTCTCCACCATTAAATGTAAGTTTCACTAGATTACAGACTTTTCACTCATAGGTTCTCAGAGCCTTTCATGGTGTTTAGAAGTTGGTAGTTTTTTATGCCATACATCCTTTGGAATAAAGGAATACATGCAACTCTCTGGCCATGCCCTCGGAGATGGGTGGAACCCGCACTTAGCCTCTCTGTCAGTTGGGAGAAGGACAGAATAGATGTGATGGGGAGCCAGTGCACCAGCTAAGACCACGTGTTCCTTTTAGATGTTCAAGAGCGTGGAAACCAAAGGTGACTGGGTGCCTACTCTAGAGAGCTGACATATTACCCATAATGTAAATGAGAGAAAATAAATTTTTATGTTGTTAAAGTCACTTTTGTCTTTTGGTTCAGTTACAGTAGCCAATGGGCACAAGGCTCAAATAAATAAATAAATAAAAACAGCTAGCAAGATACTCCTGTCAACCATCTATTTTACCTTGAAATATCTATGCAGCTGAAGATGAAGTCATGCCTACTCTTTCTCTAAAATCTTTACAAAGGAGATTGAAATTTTTTGTATGCTCTCTGAGGCCTGCTAGCACTTAATTTAGCTTAAATAATTTATAATTGACAATAAATGCACTGCACTCTTTAAATCATGCAGTCTTAGTTTGTAAAAATACTTTTACACAGGTATGTGGGTTTTAACCCTTTATTGTAATCCGAGGTAGTGTGCTTTATAGAAACTAAGAGAACACAGTTGTAGTTTCCTGTTTGAGCGCATCAGGTTCTCATTTTCACACAAGCTTGATATCCACTCACCCACGGTCTCCTCTGCCATCCACAGATAGAACTGAATACTTTCAGGTGTTATATGTAGTAGCTCATCCTTTGTCCATACCCAGGGCTACATATCCTGCTTCCCCTGGTTGCTTTCACCCACAGATACTGGGAACACCATCTCTGCGTACCTTGCCCCTTCCACATTGCCAGCAGGGGTGCAGCCCACTAAGTGCTGAGTGGTTAGAATGCGAATAAGCACAGAGTGGATGATGGAGTCCTTGTGGTACACGCCCCACCAACAGAGTCTTCACCACCTGAGCTCCTAGGCTTCAGACGGAAGGACCCCTATGGATCTTTTTCTCAAGAACCATTCCTGCTACGTGCCCTGGAATCCACAGGTGGTTATTGGATTTACAAGCTTCCCTTTTATCTGATGGCCCTGAACTCAGGCATTACTACTTATGAGTCTGTATGATACCAAAACTGCTACCAGCAACCACTGGCTTCAGCACAAGCCACAATGTCACTGTCCTGGATAACAGGACCCTAGACAACAGAAGTTCATTCAGTTACAATGTACTAGAACAGTTTCTGCTGTTGCTACCTTCTCGGCCTAGGAAAAAATAAATCATCCTCTGGTAAAAATCAACTATTTTCTTTTCTCCAAATATGTTATTTCTGTTTTGACATTTTTTGTTTGATAAATTAAACAACATAATATTTTCCTGGGTTTTGTATTGTCCTCAGAGATACCTCTTCTTGTATGAGGTTGTAAACATATTATGTGTGTGTGTGTGTGTGTGTGTGTGTGCGTGCATACTGTGTGTGTTTAGAGATCTTTGAAGCTGGGATTCTAATAACCGTCACTAGAAAATGTTAAATACTTCTCAGATCAATAAGCTATGTTCATTGTTAATATCCCCTGAAATTTTGGAAATATGCCATTTAATATTCTTCAGGGAAAAACAATGTTACAAAGCTCACATAGTAGTCTATTTGATGTACTTTCTTTTATTAACTCATGTTAACTTATGAATTCAACTATCATTTAACTGAGGCATTTACCTGAGGCATTTGACTCATTAAATTGTTTTATACTTATTACTTTAATCATCATATATGTCACCTGCTATTTCATAGGGTTTCTTTCTCTAAATTTAAAATTTTCTCAGGTTTCAACAGTTTCCATCTAGATGTTTATGAATTTCCTCCACATATTTCTTAAAAGAAAATTGTTTTCTATTCATCAAGAGTGATGTAGGCAAAAACTATTTTTATTCTTATTTTTTTAATGTCATGAGTATTTGTGGAGTTGTCACTATGTGCAAGGGTTTGAGGCTGTGAATTTTCCAAGGATCAGATCCAGAGAAGTTTTCTTTTTTAATTTTTATGTCTAGTCGACAAGTTTCTAGAAAACTGAAGGAGGGCAGCCATGAGGTATAAGGAAACCAGTTAGTAACAGATGGATTTCAAATCCAGACCAGAATTGAATGAAATAAAAGCCAGAAAAAATAATTTTAAAAGATCAATCATGTCAAAAGTAGTCCTTTGAGAAGATCAGTAAATATGATGAAAACCTTGGCAAACAGATAGAGTTAAAGGGGAAGGAAAAAATAATAATATCAAGAATGAGAAAGGTATATCATTACAGATACTACATTTTTAAATGATAAAAAGTGTATATTATGAATAATTTATGGCAATAAAGTCAATAGTTTAAGTGATCTGGACAAATTCCTTGAAAGAAGACTAACCAAACTCATTCACAAAGAAAATGAAACCATGCAAAAAACCTCTACCTATTTTAAAAATTAAATTTTAGTTACATACTTTCACACAAAGAAAACTCTAGGACCACCTGAGTTTACTGGAGAATTTTATTAAATGTTTAATATTTTGTAGTGCTTTATAATATTAATGTTAATACTTGGTAACATTTAAGAAACAACACCAATTCTATACACACACACACAAGAGGAGGGAACGCTTCCTAACTCTTCATAAATCTAGCAGTAAAACACATAAACACACACACATATAAAAACACCCAGCAAACACATTACAAGAAAAGGAAAGAAAAGAAAATACTTATCCTCAGATTCATAGAGATAAATGTTGTATTTCATATCTATAAAAAAGGGCTTCTTTTCTATATTTTCATGCCTGGAACTCATCAACTATTAATAGGTTTATTATTATTTATTTTATGTACATTTTTAAAAATGACTATTAATAATGTGGTCTTTATTAATTTAAATGCAGATGGTAAAATGATATTATAATTGATTAAATTTAAAAAAATATGAAACAAAATATTAATAGTTTTCTTTGGCCAGTAAGATCTGGGAATTTTTGTTTATTGTTTTTAAAATGTTTCTGCAATTAGCATATATAATCTTTATAACCAAAAAATAATATTAAGGTGACTACTTTACATATCAATTATATCCACATAATACATAGCTCTACAGAGGATACACCCATATACCCACACATACATACTATGTCAGGGTTTCAGGCATAGTAAGAGATATGAAACTATTATGACTTATGCTTCTACAGCTTAACATTTAGTAGAGTATAGGAAACAAGTACCTCCTAGTTAGTTGATTATTGAATTTAAAGGTAAATAAGAGGCACAGATAAAGTACTCTTGAGGTTTAACTGAACCCCACAGGAAAAAGGAACATTTGGTAAGAAAGATTTTGAAAAGGCTTTTTGTGGGTGACTTGATGAACCTCTTAAAGACTCTATAAAATTATGATGTGCAAAAATGGGATTAAGAGCATTCTGAGAAGTTAAAGATCATGTAGAAAAGCACAACTGTGGGAAACGAAATGCATTAAAGAACAGTCAGTAGCTGAGTAATGTCCCTGTAGAGAAGTCATGAATCATAATACATTATACAAAAATTGGTAGCCATTTTGTGGATGACCTTAGTGGCCAGAAAGAGAAAATTGCACTTACTTTGGTAAGCAATGGAGACAGTTTAAATGCATTAGAACAGGCAAAAAGGAATCATTTGCGTACCTATTATGCATCAGGATGTTCTTTGGGTTTCCCTGGAGATGGAGCGTGAGACCAGGGCTTGTGTGCATGTAGTTTAAAAGGAGGTCCCCAGAGGAGAGAGCTTGGGGGTGGGAGACTGAAACAGGAAGGAAGAAAGGATGTATAATAGTGCATTATCCAGCTGGCTACTGGGTGACTTCTGGAACACACAGAGAACACTTCCCAGGCTGTGTGCCTGGTGGAAATGAGCATGGGACAGCTATTCATTGGTGCTTTGACACCACTGTTTAGTGTCATTAACTCACCCACAGTTCCATGCCAACTTGCTTGTATGTAAAGTGTTCAGAGGAGAGATTTTCCCTTAGAATAGATGTTTTCTGCTTGAGTCTGAGAACACAAGGAATTTCCTATCACAGCTGTGTGAAAATGGAAGTGGGCGGAGGGGTGTGAGCTGTGCTAAAGGTTTTACAGAGCTTATCTCATTTGACTCCTACCTTGTGAAATAAACATTATTTCAACTTAGGTTAAATATTCCAGGTTAGCTAAGTCAAAGCAACCTTTTAGTCTCACTATATATCTCTGAAAATACCCTAAATTCTCAGCATTACTTGAAAATATGATTTCATTTCGTGTCTTTGCATATACAATGTCCATATTTAAAACATCTTTCTACATCCAGGAGCAGATTCTTTGTCTTATTCATTCTGTAAATACTCCAATAGCTATTACAATGTCTGGCTTCTGAGGCTCAGTATCTTTTCCTTCTAGCACAAACCCTGACAAATTTACAAATTGGTGATATTTTAAAAGCAAAGATAAGTCTGACTTTAACTTTAGGCTCTGCATTTGGTTGCCAGTTTCAATTCACAGATTTTTTGGTAAATGCACCACCTTCTTGATCAATTAGCAGTTGGGATAATCATAATTAAAATACATTTTAAGGATTGAAATGTTTCTAATTTTGTCTTGATCTGATTAGTATTTTATACTACTCTGTTGGTGTGATAATACTATATCCTTTCTATTTGTACTCATATCACTGTGCTTTTCCTACTACTGGATTAATTCTTAATGTCCTTTTCCTTTAGTTTTGTATCTTTATGCCATTGAAATATTTTACTTCATTTCTAGGCATGTGTATATAACAGGGTAAGAAGGTAAAACACTAATGGCAGAATATGGCAAATAGCATATTCTCACCTCTCCTGACTTTTCTAGGGTGCACATATTTTATGGGACAAGCAGATGTCTTTATCTGGATAGCTCAGTCTTCATGTGCAGTTTTTTTTATTGGCCTAAGTCATTTCCAGTGGCAATTTCCTAGTGAGGGTTTATCTCCAGTAAAATGTTACTTGCAAAGCAATATTTCCAATAAAATAAGTGTACTCTGAATACAGGAAGAAATCAATATGAAGCAAAATCAGTAAAGTTCACCTTGCATATCTGGGATGTTATTTTTATCCATTCCTCCTTTTTGACTTGCAGTTAATATGACAGTATTTACAACCTCTTATAGACATACTATATGAGAGATGGGGGATAATTTATGTGCCTAATTGGATAATTAATCTCTCATCACAAGTGAACTTCCTTATGATAGTGTTTATTATGAAACTGTCTTTGATGCTATCAGAAGCATAGTCCTACTATTAGAACTCCATAATTATGAATTTTATTGTTATTTTCTCTGACTACACCAGTCCGATAACCAAGGCATAGCACTTGGTTAAGAGTCTGGTTTTAGGAAGAAAAACTATTCCAGATTGTTAACAAATAGATTTATTGTATGCACTGCAGGAGAAAGTAGGTCTGAAAAAATAGCACAGATATAAAAGTTCAAGTTGAATACTTTTACCAATCTATTCACTGGAATGAGTAGAACTGATGGAACCGTTACACTATTAATGAGACCTCTGCAAGCACTGAGTATCTATAAAGGTTCAAATTTTATGGAACACTTAAACCCCTGTGTCCTAAATTCATCCAAATCAAAGATATTTTCCACGAAGCCTCAGACTCCTCAGTTCAACACATTCTACCATCAGCCTTATCTAGCTGCCTCTAGTTTCAATGAGACTCTATCAGTAGGCTTCTTCCTGGAGGTTGACTCCACGTTCCCTCCCCTTCAATCCATCCTTTATGGCATTTCTGGAATCATCACTTTAAAACACAACCACAACTTTCCATTCTCTTCTTCAAACCCATAAATCGAACTTCATTATCTAGCAATTTGCAAACAAATTTCTCAGTCAGGCATATCCTGGCTCCCTCCTGGGATGGCCTCAATTTTGCTATTCCAAAAGTACTCAGTGATCAGCCTGGACTCTGGAGAGAAAGTGCTCACACAAGAATCCCAGTCCTGTCGTTTATAAGACTTGGGAACTATTTGCTCTGGACTGTATATTGAAGTCCCTCAATTCATATGTTGAAACCCTAATACCCATTGTGATGATATATGGAGGTGGGGCTTTGGGGGTGTAATTAGGTCACAAGGGTGAAGCCCTTATGCTATGGTCTGAATGTTTATGTCTCCTCCAAATTCATATGTTGAAGTCTTGATCCCCAAGGTGATAAGAGTTGGAAGGTGGGGCTTTTGGGGGTGACTGGGTCATGACAGAAGAGGACCCACAGAACTCCTTAGCCCTTTCCACCCTGTGGTGTTACATCTAGAAGACTGCATCTATGAACCTGGAAGCATGTTCTCACCAGATACTGAATAGGCTGAGGCCATGATTTTGGACTTCCCAGCATTCAGAACTGTGAGAAATAAATGTTCGTTGCTTTTATGCCTTTCAAGCTATGGCATTTGGTTATAGAAGCCTGTACTAAAATAATGCCCTTGTAAGAAGAGACATCAAAGGACCTGCTTCTTTTTCTGCTCTAACCTGTAAGGATACAAAAAGATGACCATCTGTAAAGCAGAAGAGGGTCCTCACCAGGAATGTGACCATGCTGGCACCTGATCTTGGACCTCTCAGCCTCTAGAACTATGAGAAATAAATGTTTGTTGTCTAAGCCGCCCAGTCCATGGCAATTCGTTATAGCTGCCTGAGCTAACTGAGACACTGTCTATACTCCCTCCCAGGCAGTTATCTCATCTGTGTATGGGAATAGTAACACTGCCTGCTTCAGAGGGATGCTGTGAACAGTAAATGAGGAGACTGCCTCATGACTTTCTTTTTTTTTTTTTTTTTTTTTTTTTTTTGCAGTACGCGAGCCTCTCACTGTTGCGGCCTCTCCCGTCGCGGAGCACAGGCTCCGGACGTGCAGGCTCAGCGGCCATGGCTCACGGGCCCAGCCGCTCCTCGGCATGTGGGATCTTCCTGCACTGGGGCACGAACCCACGTCCCCTGCATCGGCAGGCAGACTCTCAACCACTGCGCCACCAGGGAAGCCCTGCCTCATGATTTTCAATGCTGAGTCAGTCACTGACTGCCCCACTGACTGTCCTCCATATCAGGATAAACTGGACTCCTTACTCTTCCCTTATAAGCTGCAAGCTTCTCCCATCTGTATACCTTTTTTCCATGTTCATCCATCTGCTTTTGGTATACTCTCAGACTCTATAAGAGTGACTGTCACAATCCGGTCCCTAGAATGTACTCATCTTGCATAAATGAAAACTTACACCCAGGACCACAGCCCCCATTTCCCCCCCCTGAGCCCACAGCAAGTGCTCTTCCACTCCCTGCTTCTATGAGAATGACTGTTTTCGATTCCTCATGTAAGTGGACTCATGCAGTATCGGTCCTTCTGAGACGGGCTTATTTCACTTGCCATAACGTCTCTCACATAGTCCATATACCTAGCAACACAATATTGTGCACTTAAAATGTGTTAAGAAGGTAGAGCTCTTGTTAAATGTTCTCACAAAAACAGGGCTTCCCTGGTGGTGCAGTGGTTGAGAGTCCGCCTGCCGATGCAGGGGACGCGGGTTCGTGCCCTGGTCTGGGAAGATCCCACATGCCGCGGAGCGGCTGGGCCCGTGAGCCATGGCCGCTGAGCCTGCGCGTCCGGAGCCTGTGCTCCGCAACGGGAGAGGCCACAACAGTGAGAGGCTCGCGTACCGCAAAAAAAAAAAAAAAAAAAAAATTCTCCTAACCATTCTCCTTAAGATTAATTTCAATGGAAACTTTTTCCTAAAGGCTTTTCTCATCCAATTCATGGGGAAAAGATGCTTTTCTCTTAGTTATCTCTCACATTACTAATACTTCTATTGCTGTACGTATCATTTTCTTCATTTGGTTGCAAATAGTTGGGTTTCTTTTATTTTGTTACTGGTCTGAAAACTTCCCAGAGGCTAAAATGGCCTTCTGCTCACATTTGTGTCTCCTGAGGTATCTATCACAGAGCTTGACACCAATGAGATACTATATGAGCACGTTTTAAATTTCATATGATTAGTTTCTGGAGAGATTTGCAGTAAGTGCATAAGAAAGCAAAGTGGGTCTTCCCAATCACTCAACACAAGTACAAAAAAGAGTCAATTCCTTCAAGGTATGTTGCTTTGGCTTCCCTCTTAAATATCCAATTGCCTTTACAATGTGTACCTGAATCACTTAACAAATGTAAGTTGTTTTTCTGAAAATTTAGTAACAAAATCAATGTTAAGGTAATTCAAGACTTACATTTGGCAATAATGTTTTTTTTATGATGCGCTCTTAATTGACACATTTTCTTAAGATAATTTTCAAGGTTTAGCCAATACATGAGGCAAAATTTAAAGCCCCATGTTTTTCCTACAGTTGGAAAATGTGTCTTGGTCTAAAATCAAGTGAACTCAACCTGTATGTGCTGAGCAAATGGGGGCAGCAGAAATCTCCCAGCAGTTTGATAAAAATGTACCCTCCTGTCTCTCTATTACTTACAAAGTGGAAGGCAAAAAAGGATGTTACAATACAAACACAAGTTAAAATATATTCTGTGGAGAGTTTATGTAGCTTATTAATCATGGTATATCTCTTATAAATTGTATTGTCATAATATTTCTCAAAAAACTGTTCTTACAGTTTTCCTGATAAGTACAAACAATGAACATGGCTTTCCTGATTATACAGACAGTATATAATATCACACACCTGGTAGTTGGTATTATAATTTGTGTCTCGATATAGAGCAGAGTTTACCCTATTAAATGTAAGAGGAAATGGTATTCTTAACCATAATATATTTTTAGGGAAAGACCTTTGTCTTACTAATGTTATCCTTAGAAAATTCATTTTCTTAGAGCACTTATTTCCAAATTGTATCAAATAATACAGATATCTAGAGTGATTTATATCAAGCACAAATATTGTGGTGATAGTAAGATCATTTAGACAATTTTATATCAAGTTGGCTGTTCTTTCGAAAATTTCACAAATATTTATTATTATGCATCTTATTGAGCCAGGAGCTGCCCTAGGATGTTTGAGATACACAATTGAACAACAACAACAAAAAAATGAAAGATCTTTACACTTGTGTGTCTTACTTAGTATTTGAATACAACGAACACATTAGGAAATCAAATAAATTATGTATTGTGATTGAAAATGGAAAGTGGTGTGGAAGACTTTTCCCAGTAAAATATAATATGTAGATTGATATTATCTTTCCCGTGGCCTGAAAATGGCATATGAAAAGTATATATTAAAATAAAAATAAATGGTGAAAATGACAAGAACCTGGAGTCTCGAACATATTATATTATGTTAGGGAATTATGAACCATATTTATGTGTATTCTTTTAGTATCTTAAATGCTCTGAAAAATGATTCTTTTCCTTAAAAAACTACCTGCAAGTCTTCCTTAACACATTCTATATTTTCCCTTAAAAAAAAAACTTCTATCCTTAGATAGAATCATAAATTAGGATGGCTCAGCCCCGTGGAATTCCTACAATATAACAAATGAATCTGAATGTATGGTTTACACTCCCACAAGAAGGACTGAAGTCAGCACAGAAAGGTATTCCCATATGGTTTGTTATATGATGATTCCCTACCAGTCACATTAATTGTTTTACAAGCTGAGAAAACATATTGGCAACTCACTCTACCAAGCATGCTGTACAAGTGTGAAGGAAATTGTTTGTTCTATGGGAAGGAATAGAAATGATTGCATATCACAAACCCCAATTCTGGATACAGGTGTAAGATTATATGTTAAAGTATAAAAAATTATTCATATATTTGTCCTCTGCCATGTGGAGAGAGAATATAATGGTATCTTAGAGAATTCTAGTGTTTATGTTTATATTAGAAACCAAGTTGCTGAATATCTGTGTGTAAGTCATTTAGTCTCTCAGTGCATTTTAACAACTATTTTTGCAAATATAGGAATTATACTACTTTCCTCTGGCTTCTGTACTACTTTCCTAGGGTTGCCATAACAAATTACCAAAATCTTGGTGTCTTCAAACAATGGAAATTTATTCTCTCATAATTCTAGAGGGTGGAAGTCCAAAATCAAGATGTCACAGAGCTGAAGACCCTTTATAGGCTCCAGGGGAGAACTTATTCTTTGCCTCTTCTAGCTTCTGGTGGCTGCTGGGTTCCTTGGTTTGTGGCCACATCACTCCCATCTCTGTCTGTGTCTTCACATTGCCTTCTCCTGTGTGTGTCAAATCTCCTTTTGCATCACTCTTATAAGGACACTTACTGTTGGATTTAGGGCCCACCTGGATAATCCAAGAAAAGCTTCTCCTCTCAGCATCCTTATTTTACTACCATATTTTGCCATATGAGGCAATATTCTCAGGTTCTGGGGATTAGGATGTGGGCATATATTTTTGGGGATCACCATTCATAAATGTTAGTTCTTATTCAACAAATACAATATAGTATATGGAAACATAAATGGTACAATATTTGAGAAAATGTTCTCAATTTTTCTGATAAGGTTGCTTTAAGGAAATGTTCGCTTTAAATTGAAAATAAATAAAAAAGCAAACCAAAACTTTCCTTAGGATTTTTCTGAACTAGAATAATGTTCTCAAAATCTTATACAAGTGAAAATGTGAGGCTCTTGTGTCCTTCTCTTCCCAGCAGTGGAGTTCCAGTTCTATTTATAACATATCGATTTATTTCAAATGAAAAGACTGAAGTAATCTTCTCTTGTTTTTCTCCTCTTTTTCTAGCTTTCAGATATAGATGCTTTGGCTGATTTTTTTCCTTTAATGCAGAAATATATCTTAAAGGAGAAATCATGAATGTTTGGACCATGGTGGTAGCATTAATATACATTCAAGACTGCCCCCAAGAATCTCCTAGGTCATAGTGTGATTGTACCTTGGTGCAGTGTGTTGTCAGTTTTGGAATTTGAATATCACTCTTCCTTTTGGCACATATTAAGGTGTCTATAGAAACAGACTGCCTATTCTATTTATAGAATTTGAAGCCTGCCAGCTCCTCTTGAATTGTTTTAATAATTTTCCATAAACAAATACCATAGGATATGGCTGCATCTAACGGAGGACTCAATACATACATCTTTCAGCTTTAAAACAAACATGATGACATTGTGCAGTGTCTAATGATAAGGCAGTAATTGTAGATAGATTTGTTTTCCAAATTTAAGACTTTCCCAGAGGGTTCTCTGCAGTATTTCTAGTTAAATATTATAGATTAGTCAATGCAGTGGTGTGTAGAAGTTAAAATAAAGCAAACCTTCAGAATGAGTATAAATGAATATTCGAAAAAGACAATATGTTTCCTACTATTTGCAAATAATCTCAAAAATACAGTGTAAGAATTTGTGTATTTTTCTAACTATGGAACAATTCTCTAGTATCATTTATGTGCAAATTAAATATCTATGTGAGTGAAGAGCTAATTTTATTGTATTTTCTGTCTACATATTCTATGCCTGAGAATACTCTTTCTTGTTTGAATATCTCTTTTAAAATAATTCTTAAGACAAGTATCTTCCGAATCCTAAATGGGGATCTATGATCTATTTTTCAATCACTGGTCACAAAATTAGTGTGTTTGCATAATTTTACCTCTGTTTATTCTCAGACTATATTTTTTACAGCCATTCTCATCACACACATTAAGTTTCAGGAATTAATGAAACACTCAAGAAAATACTGAGTACATAGCAAAGTTCCAAAAAAGGGATGATTTCATTATTTTCCATTACCTGGAGTCATTCTGAGCTTTTAGAAAGCCAATGCACCTTATAAAATATTCCTTACTCATAAAATAAGAACATTTTAGCAGTTAAGAAGGAATGCAATACAAACACATCTTTGAGTATCCAGGGATTTTATGTTATATCTCAATATTCTCACTATCCACAATATATCACAATATCCTCTCAAAATCCAACTCATATCAGTATTATAAACAGCAGTGGTTACCAATAGGAAAATTGAGAGTAGTAAAAGGCTGTGATCCAACCACCTTTCCAGATTTACACAACTGCCAGTTGATTTGAGGGACTGAATGTGGCGCCAGTGGTCATGCTGCTTCCTTTCTCCAGGTGGCAACACCAGTACACCACATTTTTCCTAAACTTACAGTCTCCATAATGCTTAGTATGTTGTCTTTTCTATATTGAGTTCTTAAGGATGAATTAGCACTGACTTAGAAAGGTCATGAATACACGCTGCATGATAGAAAATTCATGTTTATCATCTATAATAATAATATCTTTGGTGTTTTCTAAGCTTAATAGACTATTATCTGAAACTCTGCAAACAGAGTTATATATTGAACTGTAGTTTATATATGACAAAAGTCTTTAAAGTAATAGAAAAATTATTGTTTATTTTCCTAAACTTCTGAAATAATTTTATGTGAGCATAAAAATTATGAAACAATTCTTTATTATTTCTAAGAGATGATTTTCCCTAATACTTAAAATACCTCTTTCACAGCCCTTATCACATTGGAAAACCATTCATTTTGCTTGTCTTCTCTCTTGCATTAGAGAGAAAAGTGTTGGTAGCTAGGAATATATTGATTTTATTTTTGTATATCCAACATTTGGCACTTTGCACGTAGCAGCAAACACATTGTAGATATTCCAAAAAAAAGAAAAAGAAAATCTCAAATGAAGACAAATACATCATTAGCTTCCACCAGGAAAATATTATGACATTATCTCATTTCATAAATGTATAATAAGAAGTCTTGCCGGTTTGTCTTCAAACATGAACAATTTATCTTCTTTCTATTTAGGAAAAAATGATAACAGAAGACTACTAGAACTCAAAGGCCTTTTAAAGTTTGTCCATCTAATCAGCCCTAATTTCAGTGTGAGGAAAGAGATGCTCAATGATATTAAGTGACCTTTTCAAGTATCTGATTAGTGACACAGAGGGGAACATCTACTGATCCTCTGCTCTGTATATTGTAACTTCACATAATCCACCAAGCTTATTCTCTACTTTGTGATTTCATTACACGACCTTCTCATATTAAAAGGTGTATTTATATTTAAAATATTCATTTAATGTCTACGAGCATATTGGACCTTGGTGAGGCATAAAGAATACAGATTAAAAAAACAATTAAGTTATAGTAAAAGTGACAGGGTTTAGTTGGGAGAAGGTTATTCGTGCCCTGTAGAAACTATGACTATATTCTTTGTACAATGTTGCTTCCATCAATAGCACATTTGTCCGTCAAGAAACATGGCAATATAATTTATCAAGTAAATCCATGATGTTTGGTAAATTATTTTTAAATGTTTGTGGTTATGTCACTTAAGATTGACAAGACTGCTTAAGAGGTGGCATATGTGTAGCAGAGGAAAAAGGATAAAATATGTTGAAAGAGCAAGTGGAAAATGTAGTATTGTGTATACAGGAATGTATACTAGTGATGGAGCTGGAAACAGGAGTGACCTCTAAATGGGGATAAAAGACATTTTGGAGTGATGGAACTGTTTTAAAACAAAATTTTGTAGTGGTTATACAACTTGATACATTTACTAAAAATCCTTGAATTTTATGTCTATAGTGGGTGCAAGTTATGGTATATTGGTCAACACAGCTGTTTTGAAAAAGCACCAAAACTAAGTCTGCTTCCTTATTTTTTCTAAGACCCACCATTCCCTGTCCACTCCCACTAAAATATATTGTCTTCACCATTAAAACAAATTTGAAGAGTAAAATGTTGGTGTTACTGTTTTAGAATGAGTAAATATTTTTTCAGTTATTGGAAAATACAATAATTACATTTTTCAAGTAAAAAATAATTCTAGATATATGATTCTTTGGCTTAAATGCAATCATTTTGTTTAATCACATATTTTACATTCTCTGTGATATTATCAGTTTTTCATTGAAAAGGAACATTAGGCCCAAAGTGTCTTAGAGTTGGAAATCATGTGTGTGTCATTTCATTCATGTTTTTCTTTTCAGGTAAAAATCCTTCAGAAAGTCTATGTTTTAAGTTGGCTGCTAGCTTTAAATGTTACCATTATGTAATAGTATTCTTCAGGAGATATCATTTTCTCTTTTACACACTGTGGTCAAATCTGAAAATTTTAGAAACACTAATTTATTTCAAATTTAAGAATGTACTTAATTTCCTTTTTTTCAATAAAGTATTATTTTAAATGAATTACATTTAGCTTAGGGGATCTAATCAATTAATTAAATATATCTGATTCTTCTTTTCATGCGACCATTTTATCCACTTACTGACACAATTTGAAAATTATAAATGACTTATTTGACCAGTGAGAAAACAACAGATACACACATATCATAATTGTTGGAAATTTTGGTTGCATATAGTATCCTCTGTGCTTCCACATTCATAGGAAGGGGCAGTTGGGAAAGGATAAATAGTGCTTGAAGTCGGAAGGCAGAAATAACAGCTCTGTGCTTACTGCCTCCCACCTCTGTTTATTCAGGACAAAGGACAGAGCTTAGACATAGTGACCTTCAAAAAAGCCAGTGAGACAAGAGGTGACATCATGTCATCTCATAAGACCTCCCTTCAGTTCTTTAAGGCAGTGACAGGAAGATCCAGTAAAGAGGTTTCATTTAAAGTGAAGTCACTGCACTGTACACCATCCAAAGTGTTCTGCACACATCTAACAAAGATCACTCCGCAGGTAAATATGCTTTTCAAAAACCATTTTAAATTTCCTTTTTCCCCCACAGGTAAGGACACACTATGGTGTTTTAGAAATTAATCAGAAGAATCTTGGAGTCTGGGAAATGATTTTTTTAATATTAGAAAGGGTATTATATTCAAAGGAGCGTGTATAAAACATCACTTTTTTAATGGGAAGGGAAAAAAAGAAGTTTCCCTAGACCCTTGAAACTCATAATGAAAGCGAGTCCTCATAATCATTCCAGTGGAGAATCAGCAGGCTCTGTGCCATTTCCCGGCAAAGGAAACGCTGAGCAAGGAGACCTAGATTTGTGTTTCCTCTTTCTCTTGCTTTCAGGCGATTTCAACTAGTCCCCATTTAATGATGCTCTTTTGTGGTGTGGCCCTTTGAACATCAGGGCTGGGTGGGGGGCGAGGGAAGAAGGTAAATCCTCCAAGGTTAATTACTTCCTTGAACGCTTTCACTGATAAATTTCTCCAGTGATGCTAGGGCTTTCAATCCTCCAAGGTGGGCTGCCCACTTAGTCCCACCTCAGCTTCCTTCTGTCAGCCTCCTCTTTTATGGTCCTCTTTGAAGTGCTGATTCAGGAGGACATACAGCAGTGAGATTCAACTAGGTATTGGTGCTAGGACACTTTTCAGGTGAGTCAACTATTAATCTCCTGGTGGATGACCTGTTTCTTATATGGCTCTCAGGGCCAGATGTTCAGTCTTTCCCTCACACAGTATTTACCATTTAGGAAAGCCAAATTGTCACGAGTGTCCAAAATTGGCCAATTGCTGTGTAAGAGGAAAAGCTCAGCTTTTTAAAATATCAACGATTCTTAAGTTTAATGGGTAATATGCTTAATGTCATATTGGAATTTTACATAATTATTGTCACTACTTGATATCGTGAGCCATCTGATGTCTGTAGATCTTAAGGCATAATGAAATAACACCCTGTTTTTACAGTTTAGGATTTAAGCTCCCTAAATCCTCCACAATAATACCCAAATTATCAGATGGATTTTGAGTCTGGATTTGCATTACATTATCAGTCTGGATTCATATTAAAAGGAATATTAAATAAACTTTTTTCTTATGGTTCATAATTTATTTTACATGTCACTTCTCATAATTTTTCCTTTACATTTTAATTTAGGTGATCGTCTTCATCCGTAGTCATTAAAGCACAGAGCTAAGAAGTATGGACTTTGAAATCTGCTCTTTCATAGAATCTCCGTTCTTCCTTGAGCACCTAGTTCAACTTTCTGTACCTCTATTTCCTCCAATGCAAAAGTAAAAGAGGTGACATGAGTACCTACCTCAGAGAGTTGCTATAAGGACTAAGTAAGATAATACAATATAGTCCCTCTATAGTGTAATATGTTGGGATGACATTTCTAAGAGATTTATGAAATAACCAGGGAGGATTTCTGCAGACAGCTGCCCTTAAGACTGAGGGGCTGAACTAAATTCCTCCAAATCTGTCACCGTCTTAGGAAGTCTTGCCATGTTCTGTGGCCATAGTCAACTGTGAGTTAATTATCCTCGGGGAGGACTCTGCCTGGTGGCTGCTTTGGAAATCTGGCTACTCTACTTGCCATTCAATACAATCTTTTCCTATACCCTCATCTCTACGTCTCACCTACACGTTCCCATTAGAAGATAAGAACTTTAGTCTGTTATTTTCAATAGAGCAGGGGGAGGAGAGGATGGCTGGGCTTTGCAGTGGTGATGAGTTCAAGGTAAAGGACAAGAGCAAGCATTCATCGTATCATAACCACATTGATTCATCGGAGTGCTTTTCTGTGTATGTAGAAAGAGATCAGAAAGCAGACTTCGACTTATTATGAGCATTACACGGAGCAGCTGTCATTAGTACTCGTGCTATCATCACTATTGTCTTCATTCTTTCCTGCCGGTATTTCCCAGCTCATGGCACAGCAAAACGTGTCACTCCTCTTCTGAGCTCAATAATACATATTTTATTTTTATATTATAAAAATTCTCTAATTATATATAGTTAAAAAATCATCCATTTCATCCATTAAAGGGTTAGACCCTGGAGACCAGTGCACAAGTTATTTCTTTAAAATCCGTGCCTCATTATACAGTTTGTGACACATTGTTAATACTCAAAAAATGCTTAACAAATAACTGAAATGTATATTTTAATCACCTTGGGAAATGTTGTTATGAAATTAGATAATAAACTAATAAAAGATATAAAATGTGTCAAAATGAAAAATGAAAATGAGATTTTACTGAATATCAGCACTGAATACATTAACATTCTTCATGCTTATATTTTTTTATACAGCAGGTTCTTATTACTTATCTATTTTATACATATTAGTGTATATTTGTCAATCCCAATCTCCCCGTTCATCCCACCACCACCACCAGACCCCGCCGCTTTCCCCCCTTGGTGTCCATACGTTTGTTCTCTACATCTGTGTCTCTATTTCTGCCTTGCAAATTGGTTCATCTGCACCATTTCTCTAGGTCCCACATATGTGCGTTAATATACAATATTTGTTTTTCTCTTTGTGACTTACTTCACTCTGTATGACAGTCTCTAGGTCCATCCACATCTCAACAAATGACCCAATTTCATTCTTTTTTATGGCTGAGTAATATTCCATTATATATATGTACCACATCTTCTTTACCCATTTGTCTGTCGATGGGCATTTAGGTTGTTTCCATGACCTGGCTATTGTAAACAGTGCTGCAATGAACATTGGGGCATTTGTGTCTTTTTCAATTACGGTTTTCTCTGGGTATATGCCCAGTAGTGGGATCTGGGTCATATGGTAATTCTATTTTTAGTTTTTTAAGGAACCTCCATACTGTTCTCCATAGTGGCTGGAATACGTTAACGTTCTTAAGAAAGATGAAGAGCTGGGAAAGTAAGTTGTATGTGGGCCTCAGTGGGGGAGGTGACTGATGGGGAAGATAGGAATGAGTGGGCAAAGTTAGGGGGAAATGAGTAAAAGTCATTTCATACCCATAAGACTTACAGCTTAGGCCTTAACCTGCATTAGTTCAGGAACTGGATTTTAGCCTTGGCTCCTCTTGCTCATGGATCTAAGTCCTTGCAGACCAGCGCTTGATTCCTCAACCACAGCAATGACAACAGCAATGGTGGACACAGGCAAATAAAAGAACCTCAAGATATATCAATAAATACAATAAATTCTAACTTGATTTTTTTTCTTTGCTCCAAAGTGATGTGTCCAGATATTACAAATTAATCCTCTAATCAAATCATTTCTCAGTCCAAGTCCAAAGAGTAACTGGTAAAAATACTGAACACCATGTCAACTTTAAAAAAATTCACAACATGAGAGTTGTGAGTTAAGTTTTATTTGGGGCAAAATGAGGACTATAGCCCAGGAGACAACATTTCAGATAGCTCTGAGGAACTGCTCCAAAGAGGTTAAGGGGGGGAAAGTCAGTATAGATGTGATTTTGGTGAAGGGGGAGTACATGCAATCAAGCACACATGTTTTGCAGGTTTCTGCTAGTCTTGTGAAGGTTTCTGCTAGTCACACGGAACAGACGTCACCATAAAGGATTTTAGTGCTTTTCTAGATATGAGCAGATACAAGAATTGGGCTCATAAAATCAGCTCCTGGAAAAATCTAAACATCTGAAGACCTGTTTTTCCAGTTTTTGCCCGAGCACAGAGGCCTCATTGCTGCTCTCCACCCTGAACCACTTTCAGGGGGTTTCAACAGCTGCAGCAGCACATGATTTAATACTTGTAGAGGTAGATGGCAAGTGCCAATGGCAAGTGCCAATTTGTACTTGACAGAGCCCCCTCGTGGTCATAAATTTGACCATGTGTTGGGACCTTCAGTACCCTTTAGCTAAATAAATGCCTACTTTCAGAAAAGCATGTTTTGAGAGATATGTCCAATAAGGATTTGGGCGTTTCATGATTTTGACTAGTTGTAGCAAAAGATAGCTTCTGTCCTCTATTCCAAGGCTTTCTAAATAGTCCAGATCCATAGGCTCTTCTCTTTCATCTACAGAAGCTCTAACCAATAGTCTTTCTATAGAAATGGTCTTCATGAAAGTCAAAGGAATCACCAAGGATTTCCATTTTTGCTGATCAAAGACAGAAGAATATTCTACTTGGAGCTAAAGGAAAAGAGAACATCTAAAAATAGAGAAAATATTTGTACAAGTAGATAATTCTACACAACCACAAACATTCCAAAAACTTCAAAAAATACATAAACATTTCAAAAGAGGATTCCAAGAAGACGGCAGAGGAGGAAGCACCAGGAATCTGTTGCCCACTGAACTGGCAGACTCTGTCTCATGCAACTGTCTTGCAACTCTGGAGTATGTTGAAGGCTTACATAGTAAGTTAGGGTTAATTATGGCCAATTTCAGCTCTTCTTAGTCAACCTTTATAATGCAGGTATTTAAGGGACAGTTTTCCCTACTGACCATGAAGAGAAACCATCCTTTCCACTTGTCTAACCCTGTTACATGTCATGAAGTAGTTGAGGTGAAAGAGTGTGACATAATGTCTGACCATAGACCAAGGGTTTGACAAAATGTGTTCTTGAATTAATTGTAAAACTTCCCAGCAACTGATGGAATCATTAAGAACAAACGTTAAGTTGTTTTATTTCATTGTATTCTAACACTAGCAATGTAATTCCAAGAAAATATATTGATTTGATTATAATAATTGATACTTTACCTGCAGATAGAATTCCAAGTTGGAAAATGATCCCCTGAAGGATTTTAAAGACACTTTCCCATTGTGTTTTAGCTTCCATGATGTTACTGAGAAATCTGATGACTCTGATTACTTTGTATATGGTCTTACATCATTATTCCTTTCTTTCTGGCAAAATTAATTTTTTTTTTTTTTTTTTTTTTTTTTTGCGGTATGCGGGCCTCTCACTGCTGTGGCCTCTCCCGTTGCGGAGCACAGGCTCCGGATGTGCAGGCTCAGCGGCCATGGCTCACAGGCCCAGCCGCTCCGCAGCATGTGGGATCCTCCCAGACCGGGACACGAACCCGCGTCCCCTGCATCGGCAGGCGGACTCTCAACCACTGCGCCACCAGGGAAGCCCCAAAATTATTTTTTAAAAAACTTGTCTCTAGAGTCCTTTGTATTATTCACATCATTTAATATATGGTATTACATAATGGAGTGAATAGATAGTAAAACGAGAGCAACATATTTATTAAAATATTAGGAAGTTATTTTCATTTTATACTCAAAATTTTTAAAACAGTAAATCACCTAATTTTTTAATTAACAGTGAGTTCAACTAATAATTGGTATGATATGGAAAACAAAGCAAATATTTCTATTAAGAGTAATTTGCGGGGAGACCTTCAAAACTCCTCAAGATGGTGGAGGAGTAAGATGTGGAGATCACCTTCCTCCCCACAAATACATCAGAAATATATCTACATGTGGAACAACTCCTACAGAACATCTACTGAACGCTGGCAGACGACCTCAGACCTCCCCATAGGCAAGAAACTCCCCATGTAGGTAGGGCAAAAGAAAAAAGAAAAAACACAGACAAAAGAATAGGGATGGTACCTGCACCAGTGGGAGGGAGGTGTGAAGGAGGAAAGGTTTCCACACACTAGAAGCCCCTTCTAGGGAGGAGACTGCAGGTGGCGGAGGGGGAAGCTTCGGAGTCGCGGAGGAGAGCGCAGCCACAGGGGTGCAGAGGGCAAAGCAGAGAGATTCCTGCACAAAGGATCGGTGCCGACTGGCACTCACCAGCCCGAGGGGCTTGTCTGCTCACCCGCTGGGGTGGGCGGGGCTGGGAGCTGAGGCTCGGGCTTCGGTCGGATGCAGGGAGAGGACTGGGGTTGGCGGCGTGAACACAGACTGAAAGGGGTTAGTGCACCACAGCTGGCTGGGAGGGAGTCCGGGGAAAAGTCTGGAGCTGCCGAAGAGGCAAGAGACCATTGTTTCAGGGTACAGAAGTAGAGGGGATTCAGAGCACTGCCTAAATGAGCTCCAGAGACCAGCGCGAGACATGGCTATCAGTGCAGACACCAGAGACGGGCATGAGACTCTAAGGCTGCTGCTGCCGCCACCAAGAAGCCTGTGTGTGAGCACAGGTCACTGTCCACACCTCCCTTCCAGGGAGCCTGTGCAGCCCGCCACTGCCAGGGTCCCGTGACCCAGGAACAATTTCCCCGGGAGAATGCACAGCGCACCTCAGGCTGGTACAACGTCATGCTGGCCTCTGCCGCCACAGGCTCGCCCCGCATCCGTGCCCCTCCCTCCCCCTGGCCTGAGTGAGCCAGAACCCCCGAATCAGCCACTTCTTTAACCCCATCCTGTCTGAGCGAAGAACAGACACCCTCAGGCGACCTACATGCAGAGGCGGGTCCAGATCCAAAGCTGAACCCCAGGAGCTGTGCGAACAAAGAAGAGAAAGGGAAATCTCTCCCAGCAGCCTCAGGAACAGTGGATTAAATCTCCACCATCAACTTGATGTACCCTGCGTCTGTGGAATACCTGAATAGACAACGAATCATCTCAAAATTGAGGAGGTGGACTTTGGAGGCAACTGCAGACTTGGGGTTTTCTTTCTGCATCTAATTTGTTTCTGGTTTTATGTTTATGTTAGTTTAGTACTTAGAGCTTATTATCATTGGTAGATTTGTTTATTCGTTTGGTTGCTCTCTTTTTTATGTGTATGTGTATATTTATTTGTGTAATTTTCTCTGTATAGCTTTGCTTTTATCATTTGTCCTAAAATTCTGTCATTTTTTTTGTTTCTTTTTCTGTTTTTATAGTATAGTTTTTAGTGCTTTGTATCATTGGTGGATTGTTTGTTTGGTTTGGTTGCTCTCTTCATTTTTCTTTCTTTTTTTTTTCTTTTTTTAATTACTTTTCAATTAAAAAAAAATTTAATCACAATTTTTTTTTTTTTTTTTTTTTGTGGTACGTGGGGCTCTCACTGTTGTGGCCTCTCCCGTTGCGGAGCACAGGCTTTGGACGCGCAGGCTCAGCAGCCATGGCTCACGGGCCCAGCTGCTCCGCAGCATGTGGGATCTTCCCAGACCGGGACACGAACCCGTGTCCCCTGCATCAGCAGGTGGACTCTCAACCACTGTGCCACCAGTGAAGCCCAATAACAATTTTTTAATTTCTTATTTTAGTAACTTTATTTTATTTTTTCTTTCTTTCTTTTTTTTTTTTTTCTCCCTGTTCTTCTGAAACGTGTGGCTGACAGGGTCTTGGTGCTCGGGCTGGGAGTCAGGCCTGAGCCTCTGAGGTGGAAGAGCTGAGTTCAGGACATTGGTCCACCAGAGACTTCCCGGCCCCACATAATATCAAACGGCAAAAGCTCTCCCAGAGATCTCCATCTCAACACTAAGACCCAGCTCCACTCAATGACCAGCAAGCTACAGTGCTTGAAACCCCATGCCAAACAACTAGCAAGACAAGAACACAACCCCACCCATTAGCAGAGAGGCTGCCTAAAATCATAATAAGGTCACAGACACCCCAAAACACACCACCGGACATGGTCCTGCCCACCAGAAAGACAAGATCCAGCCTCATGCACCAGAACACAGGCACCAGTCCCATCCACCAGGAACCCTACACAACTCACTGAATCAACCTTAGCCACTGGGGGCAGACACCGAAAACAACGGGAACTACAAACTACAGCCTGCGAAAAGGAGACCCCAAACACAGTAAGATAAGCAAAATGAGAAGACAGAAAAACACACAGCAGATGAAGGAGCAAGGCAAAAACCCACCAGACCTAACAAATGAAGAGAAAATAGGCAGTCTACCTGAAAAAGAATTCAGAATAATGACAGTAATGATGATCCAAATCTTGGAAATAGAATGGAGAAAATACAAGAAACGTGTAACAAGGACCTATAAGAATTAAGAGCAAACAAACAATGATGAACCACAACAAATGAAATCAAAAATTCTCTAGAAGGAATCAACAGCAGAATAACTGAGGCAGAACAATGAATAAGTGGCCTGGAAGATAAAACAGTGGAAATAACTACCCCAGAGCAGAATAAAGAAAAAAGAATGAATAGAATTGAGGACAGTCTCAGAGATATCTGGGACAACATTAATTAGGGACACAGTCACGGCCTGAATTAGGCCTAGCATCATGGCCTGAGTTCAGACTAGTATCAAGGCCTTCGTTAGGGACAGTGTCTGTGTCTCAGTTAGGACTAGTAATAGGGCCATACTTAGGGACCTTGTCAGGACCTTGGTAAGAGATGCCTCAGGACATTAGCTAATGATAGTTTCAGGACTTTAGTTATTGACGGTAGCAGGGCCTCCCTTTGGGACAGCTTCAGGGCCTTAGTTAGAGACAGAGTCAGAGCTTGAGTTAGGACTAGCATCAAGGCCTTAGTTAGGGACAGCATCATGGTTTAGCTATAATCAGAGTCAGGACATTATCTAGGGACAGCAACAGGGAAAGAGCTCGGTTTAGTGTCAAGAACTTATTGGGACTGTCAGGACCTTAATTAGGACCAGCGTCAGGGACTGAGGTAGGGAGAGCATCAGAGACTGAGTTAGGGACTTCGTCAGGGCCTGAGTTAGGCATAGCATCAGGGTTTACTTAGGGACAGTGTCAAAACCTTGGTAAGAGATGTGTCAGGACATAAATTAAGGATAGTGTCAAGGTTTCAGTTATTGACGGCAGAAGAGGCTATGTTAGGGAAAGCTTCAGGGCCTTCGTTAGGGACACGGTCAGGGCCTGAATTAGGCCTAGCAGCAATGCCTGAGTTAGGCCTAGCATCAGGGCCTTAGTTGGGGACAGTGTCAGGGCCTGTGTTAGGACTAGTGTCAGGGGCTTAGTTAGGGACAGCATCAGGATCTTAGTTTAAGACATTGTCAGGGCCCGAGTTATGGACAGCATCAGAGCCTGAGTTAGGCACAGCATCAGGGCTTACTTAGCAACAGTGTCAGGATCTTGGTAAGAGATGCATCAGGACATTATACCCTGAGAAAACCATAATTCAAAAAGAGTCTTATACCACAATGTTCATTGCAGCTCTATTTACAATAGCCAGGACATGGAAGCAACCTAAGTGTCCATCAACAGATGAATGGATAAAGAAGATGTGGCACATATATACAATGGAATATTACTCAGCCATAAAAAGAAATGAAATTGGTTCATCTGTAGTGAGGTGGATGGACCTAGAGTCTGTCATACAGAGTGAAGTAAGTCAGAAAGAGAAAAACAAATACTGTATGCTAACACATATATATGGAATCTAAAAAAAAATGGTTTTGAAGAACCTAGGGGCAGGACAGGAATAAAGACACAGACGTAGAGAATGGACTTGAGGACACGTGGAGGGGTAAGGGTAAGCTGGGACGAAGTGAGAGAGTGGCATGGACATATATACACTACGAAATGTAAAATAGATAGCTAGTGGGAAGCAGCCACATAGCACAGGGAGATCAGCTCGGTGCTTTGTGACCACCTAGAGGGGCAGGATAGGGAGAGTGGGAGGGAGACGCAAGAGGGAGGAGATATGGGGATATATGTGTATGTATAACTGATTCACTTTGTTATACAGCAGAAACTAACACACCATTGTAAAGCAATTATACTCCAGTAAAGATCTTAAAAAAAAAGAAGAGTAATTTCCTAAATATGTTGTAGAAATTAACAACACATTTAATCACTGTAGTAGGCAAACCATAGGGGAATTTTACTGGGATAAATTTTTATACAATTTAAATTTTATTTGCTTTATTATCTCAAGGTTTATTCCACAGTGATTTACCTTGACAAAGCACTAACATTATTTTTAGTAAGTTTGATTATAGAAAAAATAAGGTTTCTGTTTTCCATATACTATTACAGCTTAAGGGAAACTGCGTTTAGCTATTTCATCAAGGAAGTGAAGACGTTACCTGAGTTTCTGTAATTACCTGAGTGGTTGTTTATAGCAATAGTATTGTGGTAGGTGACTACATTTGGAAAAAATAAAAGACAAACTCAAATGTTAGATCAGTTGGATGTATTAATTTTGACTGTGTATGAAATGTGTTCTTAAATTAATATTTATCATTTTATTGTCTACTCAATTTACATGGCCCAAATATTTGTTATTCTCACAAAATATTTTGCCCTGTAAAGAAGATGGTACATTATTATGTCAATTAATTTTTTTACATCCATCAAATACTATTTTAAGCTTTAAAAAGGATTAGCAGAAGCAAATTCATAAACAATGTTACTATGACTTTTATTCAAATAATAAATTGGGGGAAAGCAAGACAGAGTGAGTGAGAGAGAATGCTTTGTGCATTCATTCTTGGTAAATGAAAATATTTGTGTACAGTTTTAAGAATAGTCACATTTAATGAAGGCCATATTTTGGTCAGAAAATTTTAATTTTTCATAGTCCTTTGTGTGTTTGTTACCATTCTCTTTCTGGCGTGTGTTCCTCAATGAAGTTTGTTTGAATGACACCAAAAGAGAATCAATTAGGATATTTTAAAAACCAGATAAAAGGTTTTTTTTCCAATTAGATTTGACTAAAAGGACTAGACAACTTAATGACATTTTGTATAGCATTTCCTGACTGATTTGCTATAACAAGACAGTGCCTAGAAAAGTGACTGTCATATAAGAGGCAACATAAATACAGTCTCATTCCTTAGTCTTTTCTTTACTCATAAGGCATATATTGAAGATATTTCTCCTGAGATGGCAAAATTATTATGGAGCTTTGTAAATTTTGCCTATCTTGAGACAATGAACGCGGCTTGTGTTCAGATTAATATTTGCCTGCAGAATGGCAGTTGACAGGAAAATAACTATCATTACGTTGGAATGTGTTCCATCCTAAATAGCATGTGCAGTTATCATGACGTTTTGCTTCACTCCAAAATATGACTCTATCTAACTATATTTGAATGTGGATTTTCAAAAATAAAATATAACTAGAAAAATACATACATATATACACATGCACAGAGTGAACTGCAAGCTTTGCCATGGGGCTTCCTCAGGCTATTTTAAATTGCATAATACCTCATCACCCACTGGCTCAGCCCCAGACAGCACGCAGACAGTAGGGCACATTCTTGAAGCTGTAATAAATAACAGGTTCAAAATGCTGATATCAAAATTTGTGTCATGTTTAAAAACAGCAAGAAATATAGCATGCAAGGTTTTTTCCTTTAGAAGGTTAGAAATTGGATTTGCTTTATAATGTTTTACAAAACATATTTTATGCAAATGAAATGTATTCTAATATTCTGTTTAGTGAAGCACAGTTAGCTTTGATGTTAAGAGGCAGAACTTGATCCCTTCTTAAGGATGTTGGCTCTCCTGGAAACATTCTAAGCAAATCGAGAACTTCTTATATGACATATGGGAACCTGAATTTATCAAAAATTGTATAAATGCTATATGCATTTTTAGTGGGATCCCCTTGCCTCTATTGTCCTGAATGCATTTGTCTTGCAAATAATTTGGAAATAAATTCCTAAGATTGTTAAATACAACTGACACTTTTGGAGTAAAGGCAAGTGCTTTGTTTCTGCTATGACATAAAAACCCCTTTGATATTTAAGAGTTTGCTCTTCAATGTAAGCTAGAAATTCAACCCAGGCTGTATATGAATGTTGTATATTCATTATTAATCTTGTGTAAGAATTCTAAAGTAGTGGTGATTCTCCTTGACCCTAAAATCCTCAATTATTTTAAGGAATGTCAGGCAATAGGAAAATACCCATTTTATAATGTTCAGGCCATTGGACTCATACGTTGTAATGCAAGTGTCTTCCGTACGTTGTCTCACTCATCTGTGAAATGCGTTGGGTGGAGACTGCCCCATGGACATAACAATGACTGTCAGACATGTCCAACTCCAAAGGCATTTTATCACAAAGTGTGTTCATCATCACAAACAGTATTAATGGATGGAACTAGGGAAAACCCACTCTGACTTGTTTCTCAAGTCTTTAACCTTCTGAGGACTGGGAGACCTTTACTTTTCTGGCATTCATTAAGCCTCTAACACAGCATGTTGACACGTGGTGCAGAGAGTTCAAACACATCTCCGTGAGCACCACATCTGGCATGTGTGTACATGTGATTTCCCACTGTCAGCTGCATGGTGACATCGAGGCCACATCCACCCCTTTGTACCTGATGTATAAATGTTTGATCAGGCATCCTTGGCTGCCTCCTTTCATAGAGGAGAGACCCAAGGCAGTTAATGGAGGTGAAGTGGCATGTAGTCATTTGTGTTTCTCAGATGTGGCATCATGCTTTATACAGGGCAGAGAAGAAATTGAGCTGAAGCAGAGGTGCGATGGTTGAAAGACAGGGAAGGGAGTAAATTAAGGGGAAGCAGGAATTTAATCCTTTTGAGATATGAGTAAGCCCCCTGCACCAAAGTATCTTACTCATAACCTGGAGCCAGAATTCATTCAGTAAGAATTTTCCTGATATAATTTTAAAACAAGATTTAAAACAGAAGATTAGAGTAACACAGTCCAAAAATACATTTCCAAAGGAAATGGCTATAATTAAAATGTGCAAAGAAAAGAGAAGGAGAAAAGTTAAACAAGGGCATTCCGTTATATTGGCCTTTCTATAAAAATAGATTTTAGAACTCATGAATATATGGGGTTTCTAGTATCACAGGATATTTCATAAAGTAGGTTAAATTCTAATACCAATTCAAGTGCTTTAACTTTTTAAAAATGCTCTTTTCATATGGTTCCAAGTATTTTTATACATGTGTATTCCTGACTATGTGCATTTATTGCTACAATAATTCATTGAATAATTGTAATTAACATCACATTCCCTGATGAATTATTAAAAAGAAGGCAGGTGGAAGACACAAAGAACTTTATCCTGCATAAGGACAGAAGCTTGAAGTTAAGTCTTATTAACTGGAGAATTCAGGACAAGCCATCAGTGTGGCAATATAAGACTTGGCTAAAGATTCTAGAAGGAAGTTCATTTTGGAGGCAAAGAAAGGACACAGAGAGGTGACAGCCAAAATTGGCAGATAACAGGATAAAGTGCAAACATCACTGGGAAGGTCCATGAAACAGTTGCAGCCAGAGTGCCTGGTCATAGCCCCTTTGAAAATGTTCCAGGAGAAAACTCTATGTACTGTAAGTTTTGTACTCTATAATATTTTACTTTGCCCTTGGCCTTTCAAGATCCAGCCTGAACACTGTTCTCCAAAGACCATGTCAGCAGATCTGCTGGGATTTTAAAGCAGACTTGCCATGCATGTATGTGCCTGAAGAGCCCAGGAAGGAATTTCTTATGGCCAGAAAGATGTGTTCAACTTATCTTAAATCAGTGGGTCAGTATCAAAGAGACCACTGGTTTTGATCAGAGTGGAATGAGTGTATGAGATCAGTGTACGACTCTGACCCCACTGCTCTGTAAGGGAGTTTTTTCAGAGCTCTGATAAGAGAAAACAGAGGAAAATCAAGCTGTTCTAATAAATAAATAAATAAATAAATAAATAAATAAATACACACACATATATAAATAATATATTTTTATTTTATTTTTATATTTTTATATATTATATAAAAGCACAAAGAAATACTAATCTGTTGCCTAAACCACATAGTGTATAACAGGTTGAGGTGAAAGATACTCTTGTCCACGTGTGACTTCTCTTGAAATACGTTGCAGTATGAAATGGGAGGTAAGAACACAGTACATTCAATTAACAGTCTTGAGTCAGGAGCTACCCGGACTCAAGCAATTAGCCAAACATGTCTCAATATGAAGCAGGAAAAATTAATGTAAAACAATATATCAGAATTTCACAGTGTGGTTCAATGAGAGAGAAAGATTAAGAGGGGATGGGACACAGGGCATGTTATATGGGTAGAAGTCTTATATTCACAGGTAAATATTTGGAGGAGACTGAGATGGTGGAGTATTTCTGGAATATGTATGAGATAAAAGTGGGAATCTAATTCATTTTTGGAATTTTTTAAGGAGAGAAGAGCTGTGGTAAGGATTTCCCAGGACATTGCTAACAAGGGACAAAGTCAAAATAATCTATTTCCCTTTTGTTGTGAGATTAGTTTACCAGCTGCTTGGTCCATACTGTGAGACGATAAATTATGCCTAAACCAATTTAGCCCACAGAAGGCTATTTACGTGAATAGAATTATAGTTTTCACTTTTACTTACGATCTCTGTTAGGAAATTACAAATATGGGGACTCAGACACAGGACACATAGCACTCAAATACACAAAGGTCAATTTCTAACAGCTGATGGTAATGGGGGGTCAGTTTATTGGGAAGAAGGCTGATATTTTAAAATCACAAATGAGGCATAGTGTTCAAATTAGATAAGCAAAAAGGAAATGTTTTGTTTAGAATCAAAATTTGTCCCAGGTTTCTTTGAATCTCTCCTGATTATAATCAGAAACAGCCCTTACATAGGATGTGAGGTTGAGGGCTTAAAAGTGACCTCAATTTTAAGAAGAAGAACACAATTGAATTCTAGGCAGAGACTGACATAACTAGAAACTTAGCTATGCGGTAAATGTTCTAGTTACCTTTTTTATGGTTATAAAAATGTAAAATAAAATATAAATGGTAGAATATTAAAGAATTTTACCCATGCACTAAGTGGTAATTTATTTTTTATTTATTTCTATCTGTTCATTATTGGTCATTTTTTTATTATTTGATTATTACAAATATACAGAGAATCCCAAATGTAGTTTGTTATTATTTTTTAACAAAATGAGCACATCTATTTAACTACCATGCAAGACAAATATAGAAAAAGAAAAAAAAATATTTAATAACCTCTGTCATGCTCTTCTCTTCATTATAGCACCTACGTTAATCACTATTCTAACTTCTATCTCCATAGGTTGGGTCTACCTTTCCTGAAAGTTATATAAGTCAAATCACATACTGTGTATACTTTTGTGTCTGGATTCTTCCCTTCTAAATTATGCTAGTGGAATTCTTCCTTTTCTTTTTTTTTTTCATGTAGCGAACAAATTATCTGTTGGTGACAAAAGAAATTATCCCCCATACATAGTGGCTTAAATCAACCATACTTCCTTCCTATCTCTCCCAGTTTCTGTAGAGGTTGATAGACCGAGCGTCTCTTTGTTCTACTCAGAATCATCTAGTTTGGTTTGAAGGCTGAGTGCTGGGATCATTTTACTAAATCCCTTGTCTAATGCCTGGGATGGAAAGATTCAAATAGTTGGGGGCTGGCAAAGCTGGTCTTGGATTGCACTCTCTCTCTAATTCTATGTCTGAGATGGCAGAGTGGATTAAAAATATATATGATTCAACTATATGCTTTCTAGAAGAAACACATAGATGTGTGAATGAAAATAAAAATGTAATATATCGAAATATGAAGATAACAGTTACATAGCAGTGAAAATGGCAATACCAGTAGATTGTAGTGAGTATATTGTAATAACAAAAACAACCATTTATAAAATTATGTAAATGAATACACTAAGAAAGAAATCAGTACTGACAGAGATATTTAGAACACTGTGTGCATTAAGACTATAAACCTATTTACAATAAAAAATAGAAAAAATCTTAGGTTTTAGGACTAGGCAGAGAGACCTGACATCAAAAGCGTGACAGATAAAGGAAAAAAAAAAAAAAGATAAACTGAAACTCATTAAATTAAAAAAAAAATAAACAAAAAGCCCTGTTTAGAGGATGTAGAGAAGCTACAGACTAGGAGAAGATATTTGCTGATCGCATATTGGACAAAGATGTATTATCTAGAATATGTGAAGAGCTCTGAAAATACAAGCATTCAAAATCAAAAACAGGGGGCTTCCCTGGGGGCGCAGTGGTTCAGAATCCGCCTGCCAATGCAGGGGACATGGGTTCGATCCCTGGCCCAGAAAGATCCCACATGCCGCAGAGCAACTAAGCCCGTGCACCACAACTACTGAGCCTGCACTCTAGAGCCCGCGAGCCACAACTACTGAAGCCCGCGCACCTAGAGCCCACGCTCCATAACAACAGAAGCCACCATAATAAGAAGCCAGCACACAGCAACAAAGACCCAATGCAGCCAAAAGAAAATTCAGAACAAAAGAAGTCAATTAGAAAATGAGCAAAAGACTTGAAGAGAGATTTACTTAGGAGAACATACAGATCATAAATAAACACATGAAGAGATATTCAACATTTTTAGTCCTTAAGGGAATGTGAAATAAAAGGACACTGAGATGTCACACCTACTAGAACAGCTAAAATTTAAAAAAAAGAAAATAGCACTAATATCAAATGCAGAAAAGGATGTGAAGAAATGGATCACTTTGCTGCTGGGACTGTAAATGGTACAGTCCCTCTAGAAAAGTGTATGGAAGTTCTTTTCTAAATTAGACAATCACGTGTCATGTGATCAAGCAATTTTATTCTTGCATATTTATCCCAGAGAAATTAAATCTTATACAACACAAAAACCTATACTCAAATATATGCAAAAGTTTTATTTGTGATAGCCCCAAACTGGAAACAGATGTCTTTCAACTGAAGGATGCTTGAATAGAGTAAATCCATAACATTCAGCCAAAAAAAGGAACGTATTCTTGACTGCGCAGTTTATGGATCTCAAGGATTTTATGCTGAGGGAAAATAGCCAACTTTCCTGACATGACAAAAGTAGGTTGCCAGGGAGGGAGGTATACCTGTGGCTGTAAAATGAATGCATGTGAAACTGATGAAATCTGAATAAGACTGACGGATTGTATCATTGTCATGTTCCTGGATGTGATATAGTTAGCAAGATATTACAATCAGGGGGAATCTGAGTAAACATTATAGAGGATCTCCTTGTATTCTTCCTTGTATTCTTCAAGGAAATCTATAAATATGCCAAAATTAATAGATTATAAAACTATAACAACACACTGAGACGGATACATCAAGGTGATGCAATTGAATGTGAAATTAAAACAAATGCAATCAGCAACATCATTTAACCTAGGAATAAGGAAAGCAAAATCATCAGAAACAGTCAGTAGGAAATATTAGGTTTCTAAGTTGAATTGGGATGACAAATCTGATGAAATTTAAAATCACTGAATTGTAAATCAAAGCTTGAATTTGAAAATAAAAATATATATTTGAATTCAGGGAAAATTGCTTAGGACTTTAATTATACATTTATGCATTTATTTTCCTTTGAGATATCCCTAATGTCCTTGAAATATCAGTATATTTTTCCCTAAATTCTGGAAAATACTTCTAATATTGAGAGACATTCATTTGGAAGGGAAAGGAATGTTAAAACCTAATAGCAATCTGATTTATAACTCCACCACAGTTAAGAACAAAAACTTGTTTCATGAGTATTGAAAACCATATACAGCCTATATTACTATTAAAATCATTGTCCTTAATTGCTATTGCTTTTTTAGATTGTAATTTAAAATTCTGTTAATAACATTTGTCTATTTTCAAGTGTGCAAGTAAAAATTGGTATTGATGACATTTTTATTTTAACAAGTGTGTTATAATTATCCTTACATATAACTTAAAATCAGCTAAGATAGCATAGTTAAGGATTCATTTAGCTAATAGGACTAATGAAAGTAATAATTCCTGCACATTCCACACTATTTCAGTTCATTCTTTCAAAATTCGTGATCTGGCTTAATCCTACTGCATTGGTACTTGTCCCTTTTCCAATGCCCATATGGCATTTGCTTGAATGTTCTATTATTATCTATCTTTGTGTCTGCTGTAGCAACTGCAGAGCAGTTCATCACATTTCCAAAAGCAGCTTCATTCTATAACCATGTAACTCTATAATAATTACCACACACTGCCATTCGATAGTCTTTTTATTGCCACTGTGATACAGAAGTGCATAAAATAAAGTTGGTATTACAAAATCATTGGAGGCTTTCTGAATCTGATATACAGAATTCTATTGTTCTTTAAAAGATCAATCACTTACACAGATGTACAGAACTGAGAACATAGGTTCTTAGTTTGTAAAAAAGGAACAGCCATAGATCCACAGCAGACAGGACAGAGATGCCATATTGCCAAAAAAAAAAAAAACTGTATAATTTGACAAGAGAGTGCTACTAGAGGATGATTAAATTTTGCTTCTTTTTCTCATCTCTATATTTCTCACGCTACTTTAAACTCTCTACTCGTACATACATCATACATACATACATACAAAAGATAGATCCTTAAGACTTTTTAAGCATAAAATACAATTTTATAATACCAAATGGTATCAGTTCTTATGAAACATTTTAAATTATTTCTGATCTTCAAGAGGGCAATGGTGGTATTGAATTTCTATTACTATCTCAATGTTCAAAGAAAAGATAAAGTCATTTCCATGAAATACAGTGGAGATAGTAAACTAGCAACTTATATTTTAAGACCTGACTGTTCAAGATTTCAACAAACTCATCTAATTTCAAAAAATCTCACATTGAATATTAAAAACTTAGAAAACAAAATGTTCAGTTAATGACTATAGATTAGTTGGTTTAATTTTTATTTTAAAATAAATACACTATAAAATATCCATATTTAAAGAATAATATAACATCAAAGTTCATGGTCATTATAATCTTCTTGAAGGTATTAAACCATACACATTAAAATAACTTTGAAATAAGATAAAAGGAATTTTTACAAAAAAACTCTTATAAACCTTAGTGAGAGTGTCAGTGAACCCATCAATATCAACATTATAGTTGAAATAAATTCATCTAAAATACACTATACTTTAATAAATTACTTATAAATTAATCACAAATACACTATACTTTAGAGCACTAATAACATAGTTCATGTCTTTTGGATATTTTTTGACATTGTTTTCTAAAATTAAAAATATACGCTGAGAGACTGCCCTGGTGGTCCAGTGGGTAAGACTCCGTGCTCCCAAAGTAGGGGGCCCAGGTTCGATCCCTGGTGGGGGAACTAGATCCAGCATGCCACAACAAAGAGTTTGCGTGCAGCAACTAATAGTCCACCTGCAGCAACAAAAGATCCCGTGTGTCACAACTAAGACCTGGCACAGCCAAAATAAGTAGATAGATAGATAGATAAATTATATATATATATATATATATATATATATATATATATGCTGAAAATATGTCATAACAAAAGCCCAATAAAATAAGTGAATGTTAGTACTGACAAAATGTTAATAAGCCTTCTATACAGAAGTGAATGTACTCTCACCTTTATGTCAAGTAATGCATTTTTTTTCAGGCAAGTTGTCAAACAATTTGCAGCCCCTCAAAAATTACCTTTAATGTAAAGGTAATCTCTCTCCACCCCTACCATTCCTGCTCCCTGAAGCAAATCCCAAACATTCTGATGGGCATTTTCCAGATTAGAATGCACTTAAGGCAGTTACACATTAAAATTGTATCTCCTTGCCCTTTTACTAGGAAGGTGAGTCTATTCAATAAAAAGGAAAATAAATATTCAAAGGACAATCTAGAAAATCAAAATATTTAATCCTTCATACCATCTCCTTGATACTACTACAACAAAATAAATCCATATTCTATTACAGATTCTCTTTGGAAAAAAATGAACATACTCTCCATTTAATTTAAGTGAAATCAGAGTGTAATCACATAATTTAGGATGTGCTATGACACAGGCACTCCAGTTACGAATTCAAGTGTTGGTTAATGAGATTTTTTTCGGCCAACTCTGCCTCATGTGACATCGTGCATTATACCCCCTGCACACATGCTCGAAAATTATGAGAAGAACAAAAGTAGAGGTGCAGGTGCCTGGCTCTGTGAGCAGCCCCAGCTGGCCTTGGCCTTTGTAGCACATCGAGATGACACAATCCCACCATTTATGTAGGCTGAGGGTTGCAGCTACAGGATTTTTGATAACGTAAACTAAGTACACCCACCTGCTAAATGTGGATATGTTCTTATGGCTATTTTACTTGAGATGTTTTAGGGTAAGGAAGAGGAAATGATTTGTTATGCTCTGCCTTTAGGGAAAAGAACTCATAATCATCACCAAGGGAATAACTTTACTGTCCCAAATATGCCACCTGAAATGCCCTCTGAAACTCCATTCCCAAAGTACGTGGCAAGAATTACAAATTATGTCAGACAGTAATGATGATGAGAGAAAATCATAAGTAGATTTACCTGAAACCCCAAACACTATAAGCTTCAAAATTTTATACATATACGTGTATGTATAATTATTATATTTATTATATAACTACTACACATATAGTTGGCAGAGCATTAGTACTTAAAAAATCATTTGAGTTTCTAAAGATAAGTTGACTGAAGACTTATATAAGTAACCAACATGACCAGTTTAGTTTCTGAAAAGGTAAAATTCAGTTCGTATACAGATATAATTTTTTAATCCAGAACTCAACCCTCCAGGTTTCTTCTAGTGGTTCCCTTTCCTGGCATTACCCTGCCTGATAACAGGAAAATAGGATTGGTTAGAAAGACATTTATCTTTCTCCAGTAAGCTCATTATGATCCATCACAGTATCTTTAGGGATAACTGGGAGGAAGACTCGGGGCCTGTGTGAACTATATGCACCTACTCCGCATTTCCAGCTCAGTTTCTTGTTTCCTCTGAATTTTCTATCTCTGTTATCTGTTAAGCTCTAAGAAGGCTGAGATATACTTCACATACCTTTGTGGATGAAAGAACCACCTAAATAATTAGATGCATGAAGCTCACTGCTAAGGATTCAAAGGACAAGGAAAGAGCAGGAAGCACCACGGCCAGATATTTAACAGTGGATATCACACTGGTCTATTCCTAAAATCCCTGCACCATTTTGCCCTTAAACTATTAACTTGCTGTCACTTTTCCTGTGATCTTGTGTAGCTGCCTCTCCTCATCCCTCATCATCACCAGTTTTCTTAATTGTTCATCACAGTAATTTAGTCCCCATCCCCCGCTCCCCAACCCCACATAGTCCAACTAAGCATCCCCATTACTTAAACAGAACAGCTAACAAGCTGGTGTGATAAAAAGAGAAAATTTACTTCCTACAAGAACTTCTGATCACCTTCTTTTCCATCCCAACTGCATGTAAGATCTTGACTCTGGTACAGGCCCTGTCAAAGTAATGAGAAGAAACCTCGATTAAAAAAAAAAAGGATGGCTTCCCTGGTGGCGCAGTGGTTGAGAGTCCGCCTGCCGAAGCAGGGGACACAGGTTCGTGCCCCGGTCCGGGAAGACCCCACATGCCACGGAGCAGCTGGGCCCGTGAGCCATGGCCGCTGGGCCTGCGTGTCCAGAGCCTGTGCTCTGCAACAGGAGAGGCCACAACAGTGAGAGGCCCGCGTACTGCAAAAAATAAATAAATAAATAAATAAATAAATAAAAATCAAAATGAGTAGGTAGAAAAAGGAAGCAGAAAATTGACTAGATAACTGAAATTAACACGTTCCATAAAATTTTAGAGCTTTCAACATTCCTCCTGGTCCAAGTTTAATCCCCTCACTTATCCTGTCAAAGTGTGTCCATCATCCTCCATCTTTTTATGCTATCCTCCTTCCCACTTCTCTACTAAATTCCACTTAATTATCAGTCTCAGCTCAGGGATTTCTGAGATTTGCTTTGCTCAACACTTTGCAGAATATTTATCTTCTGTCCTTACGTGATCACAGTCAATGTCAACAATCCAGAGATTTTTAAATCTCTGTCACTTTGCCTGTTCTACTTGGTAGTAATTTTTGCACACCAGGAATGAATCTGCCACACTGGAGAATTGCAGCATTCTTTATTATCAAGGCAATGTTTCAAATCAATTGAAGTTATTTCTTCATCGTTAAATATTTACAGCTTGAGTAGAAGGGGCCATTTTCTCTTCAACGTACTTCAAATGAGAGAGTGAACAAAACACAAAATCTGTACCCTCGTGGATATTACAATCCAAAGGGCAGAAAGATCAAAGATAAGTACAATAAATATTTTGTTAGAGGACAAGTTCTAGAGATAAAAATAAAACACAGAAAAGGTGTGGGAGGCGGAATGATAAATAACGTGACCAAGTAAGGTATACATGAGAGTAATAGATAAAACCCTGCAGGATGGTGTGGGAAGCATGGCAAGCAGGAAGGTTTACACTTAGGAGCAGTGAGGGGGTCAATGCAGCAGGAGTGAAGGCTGTCAGAAAGCTGAGGGGGGCAGGTTAGGGCAGGACTCTCAGGTTTTGAGTGGCAGCAATGAATATATACCAGTGGTCATAGAATAGGTTCTGTGTATATTTTGATGTTAGAGCCAGCAAGATTTATTGATCAATGATGTTTAGGTTGTAGAGAAAGAAGAAGTCAGGGGCTACCCTAAAAAGTGTGTGTGTGTGTGTGTGTGTGTGTGTGTGTGCGCACTTGCTTGAGCAAATGTAAAAATGGGGATGTCACTGAAATGGAGACATTAACTGGCGAGCAGATTTGGAGGCAAGTGAGGAAATATCAGAACCACAGCACTGGCCACATTCAGTACGAGATGCCTATTACATATCCAAGTCGAAATATTGATCGGGCAGGTGGATATTTGAGTCTGGAGTGCAGGCGTGCGTTCTAGGCTGAGACATAAATGCACACGTAAAGCCAGCAGATTGAATAGGAGTAACCAAGGGAGTGGCTGTAGATAGACAAAGATGTGCTCTAAGATTCCTGGGGTATGCCAGCTCTTATCAGAGATAACGGAAGACGAACAACTGGGGCAATGGAATACTTGTGGTGCTGTCTTAGCCACGCTGCTACTAGGGAAACAAGTCCATCCAAAAAGAGCAGCAGAGGTAAAAGTTTCCTGTAAAAGTCTCATATCTCCCACGTCTTTTACCTTATTCTTCTGTCCACAATGCCACTTATATCAATTTCACCGTTCACTGATGATATAAAGTGGTCCTGTACTAAGAAAATCATGTTTTGTAGTGTTTTTTTCCCTCTAGCCTCATACACAACCCCTCCCCACTTTAATATGCAAGTTTAATGAGCTCCCAACTGTTTTACTCGGCGAGTAATCTTTCAATTATTTCTTTCTTCTGTGTTTCGGTTTACTCATCCCATAATCCTGGAAAGAACCGCCATCATATACCAAAATTCTGGTCAGCCGTTACCTCCTCAACATTGACCTAGGTCCACCCCAGACTTCCCAGGGCACCCTGTCTGTACATCTGTCATTGACTTTACCACATTATATTGTAATTACATGCCCTATTGCTCTTCCACATGTTAAAGTATATAACATACATAAAATTCGTAACAGTGCCCATCATTTAGTAATTGTTAAAAAGCTGAAAATGCATCTCAACTTAAAACAATCTAGTTCAAATTAATATTAACTTAATTTCAATACTCTAAAGAAATTTACTCCAATTTACATCCTACCCCCTGCTTTGTACTGTAATTGTTATACAAATCACACTCTTTTATGTTAGAAGCCTGGTAACACAGTGTTATAATTATTAATAAAAATGAAACAGAACGGAAAGTGACAAACAAAAACACTTTCACATTGCCTTTCATGCCCCTGCAGTTACTGTCCTGATGCTCTTTATTCTTCGTGTGGATTGAAGTTACCCTCTAGGGCTCTTTCATTTCAGGCTCCCTTTCTTATTTCTTGTGAGAAGGGTCAGCCTTACCAGTTAGTGGAATAGCTAAGATGCACTACAGCACCATTTCCTTCTACTTGAGAATGATCCTTGTCTGACTTTTGTATATTTTCTGTGTCTGCTGCTGTTCTCTCTTTAGAATAAAAAAAAATTATATGCCTCTTTTATGATAAGATCACTTTGGGTTGAAATATAAAATGAAAAATCACTCTTCTCTACTCCTGCTTCCATAATTGTGAAGTGCTGGCCAGAGACTGAATAGTAGAGATGTGTCAGTAGTCCTAATTCTTTAAGTCAATTATTCAGTGATCATTTGTTCATTCACATTCTCACTCAATTTTTTGTTCATTCATTCAGTCACTGAGTTTGACCATCCCTAGGTTTCCCTTGGAACCCTTCTCGATGCATGGCTGATACTCCAGAAAGTATTAAAAGAACCAGATAGAAATTCTGCAGTTATAAAATACAATAAATGAAATAAAATTCCATTAAAGAGACTCAGTAAAAATCTGAGCATGCGGAAGGAAAGAAATCAGTACAATTGATGATAGTGCAATTGAAATTATCCAGTGAGCAGAAGAGGGGGAAAAGCAAACCACAAAATATTATTGAAATTTAATGATATAAGACAAAAAGATATTTTCCTCATTATCTTCTAAAATATTTATTTTTATTTTTTTCATTTAGATTTACAATCCACATGCAATCCTTCTGTAAGGTGTGAGGTAGGAGTCAAGATGGATTTATGTGTCCATATGTAAAACCAGTTGAACTAGCAGCATTTGTAAAAATGACTACATATTCTCCGACTGTAGTAAAAAGGTATGTCATTATAAGGGATATTCTGCACTAACTATTCTGTTTCACTGGGCTATTTTTCCAAACTGTGTCATTATCAGATTATATTAAAGTCTACAGCTTTCTAATAAGTTACTGTCTGGTAGGAAGTTCTACCTCATTTCCTTTTTTCAAGATTGTATTGATGTTACTGTTTTTATTTTTGAAATTTATATTTTGAGTATCATTTTCTTTTCAGATTTGATGTAAATTATTCAATTGGAAGTTACTTATCCTCTTCAAATATTTTATGTATTTACGGATTTCTTGTGTTTTGTGTGTTTTTTTTTAATTTACTTATTTAGTCATTTAGTTAGTTTACTAGTTTGTTTGTTGCATCTTTCATCTCTGAGAATGTGTGATTGTCCACTGCAGACAGGCCATTTACCATTGTGGTTAGGTATAAAGACTTCAAATAGGCAATCTAAAGTTGAAGCCCAAATCTAGCTTACATTAGATGGTCCATCTAGAGCAAGCTACTCATGTTTCCTATGTCTCAATAGATTCAATGGTGAAGAGGCCAAATAATAAACTATCTAGGAAGTTCCCTGGTGGCCCAGGGGTTAGGACTCGGCGCTTCCACTGCCAGGCTAGATCCCTGGTCGGGGAACTAAGATCTCTGCAAGCCACGCAGCATGGGTAATAAAAAAAATCTGGTAGATTTGAATTACACAGTTATTGTATGTAAACTTCTTGTGTCAGTGCCTAATACACAGCAAGCGCTCCATCTGCATGAGCTATCAGTACACTACTGCTGTTGTTATGATGATTTCTCCAGGGCATGTGAACTTCTTTTAGTAAAATAATACCCCCGCCCTCGTTAAGTTTAAGCCAACACCCCACTCACACTGTCAGGCAGTGTGGACTGGATGTGATGTCCCCAACTGAAGTTTCAGGGGCCAGCCCTTCACTGATAGAAATTATTTTCTGGATTCCACATTCTTGATCACTCTAAATAGTTTAGGATGCAGCAGGTGAAACCAGGAGTCAAATAGACAGAATGCAACTTCTGAGAGCAAAACAAGTGTGTTTCCCCACTAGACATGAAGCTGGGATTATGTTACAATGTACATCTGTGGCAACAATTTGCCACTGAATTCAGATTAAGAATAAAACCAACACTGAAAAGGAGGAGGAAAGGAGCTTCCCTGGTGGCGCAGTGGTTGAGAGTCCACCTGCCAATGCAGGGGACACAGGTTCGTGCCCCGGTCCGGGAAGATCCCACATGCCGCGGAGCGGCTGGGCCTGTGAGCCATGGCCGCTGATCCTGCGCGTCCAGAGCCTGTGCTCCGCAACGGGAGAGGCCACAACAGTGAGAGGCCCACGTACCGGAAAAAACAAAACAAAACAAAACACTGTAACTAGTATGGTCATCACTCTCCCAACCGTTCAGCTACTGAATTTGTCCTCACAGCCCTCAAAAGCAGCCAATCCCAAGGCAGTTTGAAAAGAAAATATGTTTGAATGCATGGTTTGCATTCCTCCAAAAGACCCTGATTTGTTCTTCCAATTTCAGACAGAGAATATAGACATTTTTTTTAATGACTGCAATATTTTGTTACTTGTGAATGAAAATGAAAGAAGAATATCAATCTAAAGGTTGTCATCAGGATGAAAGGCTGCATTAAATGTTTATTAAAATGCCTTGTCAAAAGTGAATGCAAAATAAATTTTAATTACTGCACTAATAATACTGTTATTAATATTAATAGTACTACTGTTTTTTGTTATTTGCAACATTGAAAGAACTTGCCCCCCTTTTTAATAAAAATAGTTTGGATTTTATGTTCCATAGATTTATAGTTTTTAAAAAGTTGGAAGTTATGACTGAAAACCAAGCGTGAATAATAAAAAGCATTACAGCTGATGGATTATTCCTAGCTCTCCTACTAGTTCTGGGTAAACTCATAAGGAAATATCTTCATTTCTGGGTTTCAGCTTCCTCATCTGTGAAGGGAAGATTTTAGTTTAGATAGCTATACAGTGCTGTTGAGAGTAAATGCAACTTTCTGTTTTGTTTTGATTTTTTAAGGACAGGATTTTAGATCATTATTCAATGATCTAGAAATACGGGGTGGTGGGGGATGTGTGACTAGAAAGGATTCAGAGCCACAGTGATTACATAAAGTTGGAGCCGTGAATTCTGGATTCAGTCTAGGGATAAATATAATTTAGGTTTAGATCTCATCCTCAAGTTCCAAGAATTATTGGGGTTGATGAGGGATGAGGCTCATTTTTTGGAAGGATTCTTCACCTGAGCTAAATAAACACCAGGATGTTCGTGCCCAGTGGCCTGGCTGAGTTATTATTGAGATGTTATTACGTGTCTTGAAGATGAGTTTGGGGCCTTCCATAAATGTGAATTATTCCCACTTTGACTGCCTAATCGGAGTTTTGTTGCAGCTGCTGTTCCTATTTGTTATTACACCGGAAGTTAATTATAAATGATGTTAAAACATTCAGGCATTCTGATTGCTAATTTGGCTAAATATTACCTGTCTTATAAATCTAAATAATAGGTGTCACGTGGACTCAAATGGGTTGTAAAACAGATGGTTACGCTAAAACATAGGTGAAACATAGGAGAAGGTAGGACAGAAAATTAGCATTGTAGTAAAATGCTTACCTTTCTCTTTAGTAGTGGCAAATGAGTTGAGTAGGGTTTCCTTTTTGATTTGCCTTTTTTTTTTTACTAGGCCATCAGTTGCATTGATCTGAAGTAACAATATTCACTTTTTTTTAAATCTGCAGAAGTTAAAAATAGCTTACTCTTCCTTTGAAACCACAGGAAGACAATAGGTAAACTATTAAGAAAAATCTACATATGATTAAAATGAAATATAGATCCCAATCACATATCAAGATGATCGTTCATCATATATACTGCAGTAAAATTTGGATTAATTGGAGGGAGGATTCTGACTATAGAGACACTTCTCTATGGATCTCTGGGCCCATGCACTGTTTGAAGAGGGTGACTCAAGGGCTTCTGAAAAAAAAGACTAGTTGTGTACCTTTATCACTAGTTGTGAAGATATATCATATATAAATAAATAAATATATATATATATATATATATATATATATATATATATATATATATATATATATATATATATATATATATACACTAGATATAGTTCACAAAATTTACTCAAGAGAACAGGAACTATTTCCAGGTAAATATTTTTATAACCTGAAGATATTTCAAAAGTTGCATGATTTGGAAAAAAATGTAGTAACAAAAATGGAATGATGTTCATTTAAATATATCTCTATAGTCTGAAAACTGTTAGATATAGCATCATTTAAAATAAACCAAAAAAAAAAAAAAAGAAGAAGAAAGTACTGAAAAGGAAAAAAGGTCATTAGTGGACACAGACTCTTTGAGATTGAATACCAGATGAAACTTGGTATCTATATGACAATTGAACATTAAGGAAAATGCTTTCTAAGATAAGATCATGAGAAAAAAGGAGAGACAATGTATGTTGGGAGCTTAACACTGTGTCTGGTCAACCATATGCTGAAAAATACTACCTATCATTACAATAATTGCATTTATTAAGTATTACTATTTGCATTATTATATATTATAAAATCAATTTAATTATCATTGTAATTAATATGTTTACCACTATGAAACATGTTCTATATTTTTTTCATTTTATTCTTAATTTAAATAATAAATTAAATTACATGTATTTGTTATTTATTTTATGTAATATACTTATCATTATTAAATATATGTTATATACAGGAGATATAAGTAGTGGACTTCTTTATTTAAACCTGCTTGGTATAATTTGTTCTTGTTTAGCTAATCCCCAACTTTCTTCACTTTAAGACACTTCTTAGCTCTTGTTAATTCAAGCATTATCAACCCCCTATCTGCTTTCTTCTGTTCTCCTTGGCTTCTGATTAGAAATACCTTAAAACTTCTCCCTGCCTGTTAAGGTTTTCTTTGATTCTTTTTGTTTATGTCTTTTCTCTTTGTGAGTTACTTTATATAATTTATTTGGCTCTATTTTCTAATTCACTAATTTTCCACTCAGTTTTTCCTAATCTTCTGTTTCACCTCTCATTCTGTTTTAAATTTGAAGTTCTATTTTTTTCCTACATGCTGGTCACTTTTTTTTTTTTTTTTTTTTTTTTTTTTTTGCGGTACGTGGGCCTCTCACTGTTGTGGCCTCTCCCATTGCAGTGCACAGGCTCTGGACGTGCAGGCTCAGTGGCCATGGCTCACGGGCCTAGCTGCTCAGCGGCATGTGGGATCCTCCCAGACCAGGGCTCGAACCCGTGTCCCCTGCATCAGCAGGCAGACTCTCAGCCACTGCACCACCAGGGAAGCCCTAGACTTTAAAATTACCAAAAATTTATGCATACTTTAGGAGACAGCATCAGCCTTTGAATTTCAAGTCTCATCATAGCCTCTTAGGATTTCCTCTTCTTAGTTAATTGGCAGCTTCAGCTGGGGAAATCTATTTTCAAATTTCTTTCCATTTCTTAAGTAAAAATACATGACAAAATGGGTGGGAGTGTTGTGCTTCTTAGCTTACTTAGATTGTCTTGAAATCACTGGTAGGACAGGGATGAAGTAAAATATGATGGCTATGAGCACAAATTCCAACTCTGAATCCTAGCTTTCCATCTTTATAGTGCTGTGACCTCGAACAAGATATTTTCACTTTCCTTTGCCCTAATTTCTTTATTGGCAAACGGTGGTCCAAACAAAATCTTACCTCAAGGCACTATGTTGTCAATTAAATGAGAGAGTTAGTGAAAATATCTACTATCATTTTTCACATGTTGAACATTTCTTGACCTCCAGATGAGATCTTTCCACTGCTTATTGGACAAGATGTTGTGACTTATATGAAGAATATTTATTTACAAAACCACAATGGATTTCTGGCAAAAAGCTAATCCATTGTCAAGAAGTATTTAGAATAGAGTCCAAGAAGAATTTTGTGGAAAACAACTGATTTTAACTTTAGAGGTCTACTTTTTTTTTCCTTTATTTATTTTTAATTGTGGTAAGAACACTTAACATGAGATCTACCCTCTTACCAAATATTTAAACACACAATACAGTACGGTTAATTATAGATACTATGTTGCCCAGCAGGTCTCTAGAACTTACTCAGTTTGCATAATGGAAACGTTACACCTCTTAAACAGCAGCTTCCCATTTCCCCCTCCCCCAGCCACTGGAGACCACCATTCTATTCTCTGGACACTTCTCTGGTGTTGAAAATGTGTTTTGGTGTTTACCTTCACCCAGTACAATAAAGGTTGGAAAATACATTGCTCCTACCTTGACTCCCAAAAAAAAGCCAGATAAACTATAAAATAATAACTTTTCTTGAACCCAGTAGAGTACTGAGGTTACAATGTAACCAATTAGTTGGATAGATAAAGAAAGAGAGGCCCACTCCAAGGCAAGATGGAGCATGAACACTGGATCATCTGAGGCAGAGCATCGAAGGAGCAGCCGTCAACTGCCAGTCACAACTCCCTTCCCCAGAACCTTCTCCCTAACAGGAGAAATGTCTTAAGCCACTGGGGAGAGGGCAGCAACTCTGTCATCCCCAGGGCACAGGTGAAGACCCATTATGGCTAGGGGAAAAAGCAAAACAAAACATAAAACACCTTCCACCACTGGAGAAGAGAGAGAAAGCTGAGTCCATATTTATCCTACAATGATGGGTTATCCTATATTATAGGGTTCCCACCATGAGGGGCAGGGCATCCTCCCCCTTCAAGATTCACCAAACATACAAGACATAGCTGGTTGTTTCAGGTAGAAAGGAAAGGATAACCAAGAAAGCTGGACCACAGAGAACCAGGCATGTGGGAGCCCACATAACACTGACATCAGATTATAATAAAGAGCAAGCTAGCCTTTCCCATCAAGTGTGCAAACACTGTTCAGGGAGCAATTGCAGTTTGTCATATAATGGAATAAAAGAGTAGAAGAAACTACATGTAGGGTACAGGTGTACAGGGAAGTCAGGAGCAGAAATATAGAGTAAAATATCTTCTTCTCACCAGTCTTTGTTCCAAGTATAAGATAAAATAGAGGAATTTGAAACCAAGGTTTGCTGAAGGTAACTGTAACAACAACAAGCCCCAAACCAGCCTAACTGCTGCATAGATTGGTTCCAACTCCCACACCAGGAGCCAAACAGAAGAAAAGGAATCCTATCCCACTCCTCACCTCAGTCATCACTGTTCTATACACAAAGTCCAGCACTCAATCAGAAATGGTGAGTCACATAAATTACGTTATGAAAGATACATGACTAACTAGAACAATGTCAGTTTCCTTCAACAATATTCCCAAACTCACAACAAACACAGAAAAGACTTCATAAATGTTATTGAAAGAAATGATTGCAAAATACATGAAAGTGGATATTTTCCAGTGTTTCCCTACTGTTGTACAGTTTTAGAAATAAAATGATATAATGAAGCATAAAAATACTAACGTCAGTTTTACTGTTAAAAGTTCTTACATTTAATATCATTTTTTCTTTAAAAACTATGAGTCTTACACCTGATAAAATAAATACTATGCTTTCTTTTATTAAAAATGAGGCTATGCAACTCATTGTTTCCATCTTACTGCCTTGACTGTCATGGAGTTCAAGTTACATTTTCTCATTTGCAATAATTATCTTTGGCCTGAGTTTTGAAAATGACTGTTGACTTTTTATCTTATTCCAGTGTTTTAATAACATTATGGAATTGGTGTTTTTAATTAAGAAGCATCCCATACTGTCCTTGTAAGTACGGTGTTCACTGAATATTTCTGTCATATATGTAGACAGATAGATAGGTAGATACTATTATATACTTAATACATAATAAGTCAGAAGATTTCAGTGTTGACTTACAGTGGGTTTCTAAAGAAATGTCCCAGGAAACCTAAAGATCACACAATGGCAGCAATGTATACCACAGCCTAGGACAAATTCACCACTCTAACAATGCATGGGTGCCTACATATATTGAAGTTGTGTTGTTATCATTGATAACTTTCAAGATCAATTAGAAGCAAAACCAGAATATAATGCAAAAGTCCTTTCTCAGATATTCTTCAAACTCCAAAGTATAACTTGGTTGTCATTGCCTGAAGCAGAAAACAATTTAGATGTCTAAAATTGCAGTACAACTATTTGAAAAATTCAGTCAGCTTTTATTTTCATTCCCTCAAAAGAAATATGAAGTAAATTATTTTGACAAATGAACACCTTACATATCCTTTGACCTAATATTATCTCAAAGAAACATACATATAACGATAGAGGAATACAAACTAGTTCAAATACTCAGTTGCCATAAATTTGCACAAAAGCCTCTGGCTATACTATGATCTAATTTTTAATCCAACCAAGAAGAGAAAGATCTTATTTCTAATCCAGGTGCTTCTTAAATAGTTCTGTAGAGGCCTTGACATTTCTGACCAATCACTTTACAATCAAGATTTTATTATTTGAAAGTGTTGTTCTTATTTTTCTGTGTAATAAATTAGAAAAAATGTATTACAATATAGTTATCAACATTGCTATTTTTGTTTTATATTGCTGCATAACAATCACAAATTTAGTAGCTTGGAATAACACACGTTTATTGTCACAGAGATTTTTTTAGGTCAGAAGTCTGGACATAACTTAGCTGGGTGCTTTGATCCAGATCTCACAAGGGTTTATGCAAGCTGTAGGCCAGTCTGAGTTCCTTTCTGCAGTTTGACAAGCCCTTCCAAGCTCAAGGGGATGTAGGCAGAATTCAGTCCCTTGCAGCTGTATAACTGAGGTCTTTGTTGTTGTTGTTGGCATTCAGCTGGGGTATTTTCTACAGATCCTACAGGCCGCCCTCAGTCCCTTGCCATGTGGTCCTCTCAAGTATGATAACCATGGTAGTAGCATACCATGGTTATATACATTATATATCATATAACGTAGTCTAATTCAAGCAAGAGATGTCCCATCACTTTTGTGATAAAACTTGATTTAATCGGGGGATTGACTGTTCCATTATCTTCGCCATATTCTAGTGGCTAAAACCACAAGGTATGACTTACTGGGGTGGGCGGTCACCATAGTGTGTGCACTCTATAATTGGGTTGATATTTATATGCTGCAATTCTAAGGGATTATCCACATTTTTACTTATTTATTTTGTCACTGCAAGAGTAAAGCTGAACAATAAATGAGGTTGTACTGTCAAAATTTTTTCTTTGGATAATTCAAACTCGAAATCCATTTCTCTTGATATCTTCTCTCTTTTTACATTTTTCATTATTTCAAAAATTTAAGTTTACAAATAAAATGTCATTTTTGCATATCTGAATTTATTTGTAAAGAAACTTTGATTGCTACGTGACTATAATGTACAAGAAAATATTCTAGATGCCTGAGAGAGAATGGTGAGCCGGACAGATAAAACTCTATCACTTACATGGTTTATATTCTAGAGAGGGATATGGATACTAAACATTTAAATAAACATAAGTTCTAATATTATATAGTGGGAAGTCTATTTATAAATATAAAAGATGACACACAAATACCATATGATATCACTTATGTGGAATCTAAAATATAACACAAATGAACTTATCTACAAAACAGAAACAGACTCACAAACATAGAGAACAGACTTGTGGTTGCCAGGGGTTGGCAGGGGCAGAGGGGGAGGGAAGGAGTGGGAGTTTGGGATAAGCAGATGCAAACTATTGTATATAGAATGGATGAATGACAAGGTTCTACTGTACAGCACAGGGAACTATAGTCAATATCCTGTGATAAACCGTAATGGAAAAGGATATGAAAAAGAATGTGTATATATATATGTAACTGAATCACTTTGCTGGAGAGCAGAAAGTAACACAACACTGTAAATCAACAATACTTCAATAAAATAAATTTTTTAAAAAGATGACACAGGGTTATGGAGTGAGAGTGTATAGTATTTTACATAAAAGAGTAAGGAAGACTCCTTGAACAGGTGGTGTGGTTTGGGAGACCTGAATGATGCCTGAACTCTAATATAACCTGTTGGAAGAATGGACTCAGATCAGTTGTAAAGATCTTGAGGCAGACACGTTTTGCACATTTCAAGAAGTGCCAATGCTTCCATGGATAGAGTTGAAGAAGGGAAGTGGTGATGAAGCAGTGATGGGCCTGAGCTGATAATGTAGGACTCTATGGACTGTGGTCAGGGAATTTAATATTTTGATTGTGAATAGAAGCCTTTGGAAATTTTTTGAAAAAGGAAGTAAAATGACATGGATCATGTGATTAAAGTGTTATTCTTGTTTCTACATAAAAATTTTAATCTTCAAGAACAAGACTGGTAACACGTAAACCATATAGGAAGCTATGTCAGAAACAAGCAGAGCTATTATAGCTCAAAATGCAGTTTTCCATTCAAAAGAATCTAGAAGTGAAATTTAGAATATATTTTGAAGACAGACCTGGCAGGAGTTGCTGATATGTTGAATGTTGAGTGTGACAGCAAGAGAAAAATGTCTTTGAGTATTTTTGGACTAAGCAACCAGATGAATAGTAATAACATTTGCTGATAGGAGGGAAACTAAAGTATGAGAAGGTTTGGAAAAAAAATTTTTAGGTCTGTTTATATATGTTAAGCTGAAGATGAAGATGCCTATCAACATTTAAGCTAAAATATGAAATAGGCAGTAGGTCATCAGAATCCAGCTCTCAGAGGAGAGAAAGAAGCTGCAGATTCATATATGGAAAACCTCAGTATACAAATAGAGGTAAATAAAGAGACTAGTGCTATGACAGAATCCTGGGACATTTCAACAGTGACAGGTTTGGAAAGAGAATGGGCAAAGAAGACTGGAAATTGCAGATAGAGAGGTAGGGTGAAAATTCCAAGAGTTTGGTATTTCCAAGGCCAAGAAATGAAAATACTTTAAAAATGAGGGAGTCATCTACTTGAGTCATTTTTCATGTGGGATGGACTGAATCCTAGGGGAATTTTAGAAATTTGTAGGAGTATTTTTTAAATTTTTATAATATTTGAGAAATGGAAGGGTGATAGGTGGTTATACATCATTCATTGTAGCACCTGGCATACACTGAGACTAAAACCTCATTTCATGGACAAACACAGTTTTTTCACATTTATTATATAAACAACCACCAAAAACTCCAATGAGATCAAAAATGAAGAAAAATTATACAAAACCTATTGCTTGACCTGTGGGTTTTATTACCAATTCCACAGCTATAGAAAAAAATTTCTCTCAATACCATTTTACAAAATAAAAACAGGAAATCTAGACTTTACTTGAAAAACTTTACCAATCTGGGGTGTGAGGAAATGCATTTCCAAAGATAAAATGAGAAAGAACAGACTTTTTAATTGACATTTATTCTTTAGAGGCTTATTTTGGGCATATTGTAAAAAGCAAAGGCTTCTCACCTGGTTCTACAGCTAGGAAGCCAAAGAGGTTCAGAATGAGCCTCCCCAAAAATGGGCTACCTTGGCATGTGGACTTTTTGAGCTGAATACAATCAAGGCCCAAAAGACTCAGGAAGAGCTTTTAACTTCCCCTTGAACTGCCTAAACTAACTTAGAAAGGGGGGCTTGTCCAGAGACAGAGCTACAACCAAAGGTAACTCTCTTCTGAATTACCTATCTGTACAGCAGGACAAACATCTAATGAGCAGACCTCTACTCTTCTTATTGTCCTGTTTTGTGAATCACCCTCCTCCCCTTTGAAGCCCCAGGCCCCTAAAACATTCCTTAGCTAAGGATGCTGTATGAGCCTCAGCTGCCCAACCTATGCTTGGGTCTCATATCTTTGGGGATCCTGTACATATTTAAATTTGTTTTTCTCCTGTTAATCTGTCTTATGTCAATTTAATTCATTAGACCAGCCAAAAGAACCTAGAAAGGTAGAGAAAAGTATTTCCTTCCCTACCCTACAAAGCATAGAACATTTTCTCCTTTCCTTGGTTAGACATTAGAAGCTCAAGTATTTACTGTTACATTGACGATCTGTTCAAAATTTATGTGACTTGCTTTATCATCCAATAAATGTTACTCTTCCACTAATTATAGGTGATTTGGACCAATATTTATTATATGACTTTATTCAATAAAACTTAACGCAAAATGCCTATTACCAGTTGAGAGACTGATCAGAATTTTTGCATTTCTATCATCATGTCAAGTCAGGATGATTTATTCTAATTAATTTCCTGTTTTTAAAACAATTTAATGTAAATCAAATTTAAAATACATGAAATAATAAATTTTAGACATAAAACTGAGTTCAATATTCATGCTTGAGAATTGGTTTAAGAACTGGTCAACTCTAACCTTTTATGTTACTTAAGTTACAGGGCTTACAGCAAAGCTATCATTAGTGAAGAAATGATGGAAAAAAAACCAGAACGGCACTGTGCGTGAACATTAATAAAATGCAAACTAAACATGATCAGCCACACTGTTGCTTTCATTGTGTCTGCTGCCACCAGAAGCCTGCAGTTCCCACTGTTACTGCAAAAACATATTGTGGGTCAGAGTTTAAGCTTGCTTTCCCGTGAGCATGTTCTAGGGCTTACTTGAGACGAAAGCTACAGGTGGAAGAGGCGTGGCCAGGAGAGAACTGTGTAAACGGACAAAATAGTAAATGGAAAGGGAGCCTCAGAAAAGGTATGGAATGGTGAATAGTGAGAACATATCAGGCAGCATTCAGAGGCAAGCAAGCAAGGAAAATTAAAGAACAAATAAATATAAGAGGCCCAGGACTTAAACTCTCATTGCTAAGGACATAATCTAGTTTTTTTTTAAACCACCAGCGATTGTGTTTACCCTGAAAACATATTTGTTTAATGGAATGGGCGAGGTTAAAACAGTCCCCTATATCTTAGGCATGAAGGACACAACAGAAAGCAAATCTCAAATTAATACAAAGAAATTGTAAATAGTGCTGCAATGAACACTGGGGTGCATGTGTCTTTTCGAACTATGGTTTTCTCAGGGTACATGCCCAGGAGTGGGATTGCTGGGTCATATGGTAGTTCTAGTTTTAGTTTTTTAGGGAAACCTCCATACTGTTGGTGGGAATGTAAATGTATCAATTTATGTTCCCACCAACAGTGCAAGAGGATAGTTAGGACATGGAAGCAACCTAAATGTCTATCGACAGAGGAATGGATAAAGAAGATGTGGTACATATATACAATGGAAAATACTCAGCCATAAAAAGGAATGAAAGTGGGTCATTTGTTGAGACCTGAATGGACCTAGAGACTGTCATAAAGAATGAAATAAGTCAGAAGGAGAAAAACAAATATTGTATATTAATGCATATATGTGGAATCTAGAAAAATGATACAGATGAACCTATTTGCAAAGCAGAAATGGAGACAGACATAGAGAACAAACATATGGACACCAGGGGGAAGGGGGGGATAGACTGGGAGATTGGGATTGACATATATACACTACTTTGTATAAAATAGATAACTTTAATGAGAACCTGCTGTATAACACGGGGAACTCTACTCAATGCTCTGTGGTGACCTAAATGGGAAAGAAATCCAAAAAAGAGGGGATGTATGTATACATGTGGCTGATTCACTTTGCTGTACAGCAGAAACTAACATAACATTGTCAAGCAACTATACTCCAATAAAAAAATTTAAAAATAAAAATAAAAATAGGTTTTCAATTTGCACACAAAAAAATTCAGAGAAATTGAAAGTTGGCAATTTAGAATAAAGATTAGTCTATCAGTAGTTATCTCAGCTAGATGGATAAAATTATAAATGACCTTTTGGGGATGTTATACCATCTTCTCAAGTAGGGTTACAGTGAGAGTTGAGCTGGTGTGTGCGAGTGTGTGTGAGTTTCAAAACTTTGCACGTACATATACAGACTACCACAGAGGCAAGTGTTGAGTCAACTCAGTTCCTGGGAGAGGCAGCTGTCTAGACGTGGGAGGGAGGAAGAGAGGAGGAGGAAAGAGGAAGAAGGAGAAAATAAGGGAAAACACGAAAGAAAAGGATGAAACTGTGACTAAAAAAAAAATATTCACAACCTAAAAGTTGAGAGTTATGTTTTATTCGGTGGAAGTTTTTAGGACTTCAAGCCCAGGAGGCAGCATCTCAAGTAACCCTGAGAGAACGGCTCCGTGGAGGCGAGGGGGAAGCTAGGATATATAGAAATTTTGCAACAAAGGGCAGGTAGTAGGAGCAAAAGATTACTGTTAATTAAAGAAAACTAGAAATCTCAGGTTAAGGAATTTAGTGCTTTTCTATGCATGGGAAGATGCTAGAGTCTGGGCTCACTGAAATCATTCCTCTGATGTACACCTCAGCTGTCTGGGCCCAGTATGCCAGGTTTTCACATCCTGAGTTTCCCCAGGGCTCAGGGTAGGGAGTGGCTGCAGTTGGGCGGCTGCTAGATGGCAGGTATTCTTCGTTTCCTTCCTGAGTGCCCTCAGGGCTCACCAGCCTACCATGGGAGGTGGCTGCAATGGCTGATGACTGTGACATCCTTTGTTTACTAATATGGCAGGCAATATTCCATTTCTCAAAACCTATGATTGGAGGGGGTACAGAAGGGAGAACAAAAGGGAAGAAATGAGAAGAAAAGAGAGAAAATAGAAGCAGCAAGAAGAGCAGGAGAAGGTGGACAAGGATGGGTCAAAGACAGCTGGTGGGAAGATCCAAGTAGAGAGGAAGCAAGAATGGAAAGAAAAAGGGTCTTTATTAGACACATCTCTCTGCGTCCTTGGATCTCTACCTGGAGGAGAAGGGAAGAAGCAGGAACGATTCCTCACAGTGGTGTGAAAGGGAACAACATCTCAGCAAGAAGCACTGAGGCAGCCAGAAGGACCCCAGAAGAAAGGATGGGACACAGGGCTGCAGAGCTGGTAATAATGTGCAGTTAACTGGTGATGAAAACAAAGCATCGCTTCTTAGGAGTTTGATGATTTTGCTGCTGGAAGGGGGGTCCAACGACCAGCAAGACAGAGATCACTGAGGAGTCCGTTTAAATATTTGGAATTTCAGGGCCCCTAATCAGCAACTGCATTTTAACAAGACTGCCAGTTGATTTGTATGCACATGGAAACGGGAGAAATATTGCACTATTCTCTATGGATCCCTGGGGCTCCATGAACATTGCTTTACATTCAAATAAATGAAGAGCCAGCCACTGGGGTGCTATAAAAGCTAACCGATATCTATGTCAAGTGACATTCCAGGGAAGGTGGTAATTCTTGAAAATCCCCTAAGAAATAACAGCCTCTCATACTAAACATACTCTTAAGGTTACACTGCCTGGGAAAATAAATGCTTGTTTTTGGAAGGGGAGCAAAAGTCGCCTCTCCAAATATGTCTCTCTGGTATGTGAATGATTTTGAGTTTTTGAGTTTTAAAAAAAAACTTAAAGCCCAAAGGACTCAGGAAGAGTCTTTGACCTTCCTCCTTAGCTGCCCAAAAAAATTTAGATAGAGGACCTGTCCCTGGAATAGAGCTATCACCAAATGTCTGCAAAGAATATGGCCTAGATGTGGTGGAGGAAATGCCTAGAGATCAGAGTCCACTGTTGCCCATTGTCTCTGCCTGGCCCAGCAAGCATGTGTTACCAAAATTTGCTTTTGTGCTCCATGTGAATTGCCTTCCTCCCCTGTAAAATCCCAAGCTTCTACCCTCAACATCTTCTTTTGTCTCTAGTTGAAGATGGTATTTAAGTTGAGAGCTTTTGCCATTTAGGCCTGTTACTCGGTTTTCCTGCATCTCCCCCCGCCCCCAGGTATACATGTTATTAAACTTTTGTTTGATTGTCTCCTGCTAATTTGTCTCATATCAATTTAATTCTTGGACCTGCCAGAAGAACTTAGAAGGGTAGAGGGAAATGTCTTCCACCTTCACAGAATAGAAGTATGGCCCTATTGATCTTATACGTGGAATGGCATATTACCTCTTCTCATTTGTATGATGATCTTATCCAAGGAAAACTGCCATAGAGTATGTTATTACTGTAGTCAGACTTACACACCAGAAGTTGAGACCTATCATCAAATCTTTTATTTCATATTAAATTATTGTTTGTTTTTCTCCTGTTAATTGGTCTTTTATTACAGGGAGTTTTCGGCCAAGAACCAAAAGAGTAAAGTATAAATTAATTTTTATCCCCTACTAAATACAGATGCTCTTAAATTCCACTTAATGCCAGTTTCTACTTCATTTATATATATTAACTAGACAAGTAGGTATGTGGCTTATATATAAAGATCATAGAGAGTATTTCTGTTTTTCAAAAGCACATCACCAGTATTAGTAATAAATATCATTATTTTTTTCATGATAAAGATTTATATTTCCATGATTTGAGAAAAGTGATACTAGAGGTCATATTTTTAGGTATCTATCTGGATTTAAAATATTAACTATCACTTAACAGTAAGGGTGGGAAAGGAAATTTTCCTTCTCAGGTAATTCTCACCTGTTGCTTGGAAACAGAACATCTTATGTCATGTGCTCTGAAATGAAATTAGACATAGCAAACTATTATCTGGCAGAAATTTTTACACTATTACTAATCTATTTCCCTCATTCTTTTTGTTTCTTTTGTGATTTAGAGAGTAGTAGTTTTTAATAAACATGGATTTTTTTTTCCATTATTCTGCCGTAAAATACACCTAGTTCTTACCTAAAATTAAATCATTTCTATTGCTATACCCATTTTACTTCTAGATACTAATGTAATTTTACATACTTTTCATAGTTTTATTAATCAGGGTCAAAGATAAATAGATATCTTTATCAAAGATAAATAAAATCATTTACAAGACATACAATTTGTGGGAAAGATGTTTTTAAAGTCTAATAGCGTGGAATAAATAAAAAGATAGCTACAATTTTATATATTTAGAAAGAAAATATATTAAGTATAAATAAAGATATATATATGAACATATGTGACTATATTAAGTATATAATATATTAGAATAGATGAATAAAATGGACATTAAGTGACTCCACAATATGGGTTTTATGTAAACAATGTAAATATACTACTTGCTTTGAAAGAAAGGTACCCTGCAATCAAATAGTATAAGGCAATGATAGAAACTGTATTAGGTGAGGTGCTTTACTGGAATCTAGTTGAATTGTTAATGTAGGCTTTACTCACTAAAACCATGTTTCAATAATCCTCCAGTCAGAAAAACAGATCAGATCATATTCTAACTTATTAAGGATAATCTTTGGATAACTGAATGCAGATGGGAACACTTTTAAAGTACTCTTCTGATTTTCATAATTTCACATCATTGTGCCTCTGAACTAAATCTCGTTTCTATTTTCTCTAAGTTTGGCTTTTGATTGGACACTGTTTCTGGCAACCCCTCTCTTGATTCCTGTGTAGTGCAGTTTCCTTGTTCTGCTTGAAATGTCCCTCAAACACTAACACTGGACTGACTCATAGCAAAGCTTTTCTCACTGATGGCAGCTGCAGAGGCATGACGAACTTAATCTTGGTTTTTTCTCATGGAAATCAAAACTTCAAAAAAATGTATATTGTGTATGCTCTTCATTTAAAACAATTTCATTTTTTTAATTTGCAGGTGTATTTTATGTACAAAATTTTAAAATACAGAAAAAAAATGCAACAGTTCTCAGCTATATTTTAATATGTAATATTGAATATTTAGTTTTGTTGAAACAAACAGAGAGCACCCAAATGAGAACAGAGGTTATTTATTCAGAGCTGGCTATGGCCACCTGTCACGGGCTGAATGTTTCTGTTCCCTCAGCACTCATATGTTGAAACCTAATTCCAATGTGATGGTATTTGGAGGTGGAGTCTTTGGAGGTGATTAGGTCACGAGGGTGGAGTCTTCCTGTATGGGATCAGTGCCCTTATAGGAGAGATTCAGAGAACTATCTGCCTTTCTTTTCACCATGTCAGGATCGAACCACAAGTCAGCAGTTTGCATCCCGGATGAGGTCCCTCACTACAACCTGACCATGCTTCTCACCTCAGTTGGACTTCCAGCCTCCAGAACTGTGAGAAATAAATGTTTGTTGTTTTAAGCCACCCAGTCCACGGTACTTTGTGATAGCAATCCAAAATGACTGAGACGTTAGCCTCACTTGCATTTGCCAGGGACTCGAAGACAAGCAGGGAATTGGAAAGCTGTGAAGTTAGAAAAGGTCATTGAGATGAGGACGCTAACTAGAAGTAGGGCTTCTCACGTGATTGGTTCGGGGTGAATCTCAGACTTTCTCTGGTTGGTCCTGAGGTGAAGGTGGGGGCAAAACCTAGGGAAGCTGGTGGTCACTGATCAAGTCCAGATAGTCTTAGGCTTATTGATGCACAGGATGTGGTCTGGCTTCCCAGGCTGGTTACTGCAGAGATCCTGAGTCAGAATTCTATTGCTCTATGGGGTCTAGTCATTGTCCCTTTGTATATGTCTCTCGGTCCTCCCATTGGTCAGTTTCTCACTTATAAGGACTGACACCTTTCAGAGGCTACTGAGCCAGATCTTCACCTCTCAGGGTTTGTTCAATTATCTCCATGACCAGTCATATTATGGGATCTTATTTACCTTTCTGTTGTTATATCATCATGTATCAAATGAGGAGAAAGTAGCTGCAGAGAAGCATTAAGGCTCTATATAGAACACAGTGGATAAGCATATGACAACCATGTGGAAACAAGACTAAATAATAATCCAAGTAAGAAGCTTCAGAATTGGGAACCCCAATTGCCCAACTTAGACCAAGAGACAAATCCCACAGAATACGAGGATCAACCCTAGAGAGACAAGTAGCTTCTTTCTGTAGTGGAACATATGGCCTCTTTTACCTTAGCTGCTTTATTGATCCAAGAACAGCAAGAAATGTTAGCCATGGCACAGATGTCTCCAAGATTAGTCAATAAGAAATGTAGAGCAATGCATTGTCCATCACTAATCATGCTGGCTTGAGACTGATCTGCTTTCCACCCAGGGCAGAGGTCATTAATGACATCATTCATATGCCCATCATTAACAATATGCCTACCATTAATCATAAAGGACATGGTGTTGTTAATAAGGTGATAATTTCCTTACAATCTTTTGTATTTGTGTGATTTTTTACCTCAGGTAAAGGTCAGCAGTCTAAAGAAAAGCTTACATGAGTGATAGTATATCTTGCTTAAAAACCTCCAGTTTTAGTTTTGGAGTAAGATCCATCCCCATATCGTATGAGGTTGGGTTCTCAGTGATGTATTTAATGTGATAGATACTCGCCAATACATAGGAGAGAGGCAGAGAAAAGTTCCATAACCGAGGTAAAACAATTTTGGGTTTCTCCTTCTAGCAGAGGCAGAAGAGAAGCGGGATTCAGGGTTCTGCAGAGAAGAAGAGAACAGTGAGGGGGGGAGAGGAACTGAATCTCGAAAGCCATTAATTGTTGGACTGGAACATGCCCTGTGTTCTCAGTGAGGAGTAAAGTCTGCACTGGGTCAGGAGCCAGGAGATCAAGAGGGAGCCTGGAATCCATTCAGCAGAGGCACCGCCGAGTGTTAACAGCAGCAGCTGTGACCCTCAGACGTGGGGTATAAGCCTTTGTAACTGGTGAAGGAGCAGGCGAGAGCAAGCAATTTTGGGGGTTTTTTTTGAAATTTCCCATAAAAATGAATCAAAACCATAAGGGCTTTTTTGTCCAGATTGCTGCCGCACAAATAGACAAAATGGGTTTTTGTAGTTAGGGACGCCTAGAGAAGGCTGTGGGAGATGCCACTGTGGGTCACAGAAAGCCTTTGCGTTCAGGGTCACGCAGCAGAGGGTCTCTTACTGAGGACTTGGTCACTTCATAAAAGGGCATGGCAATCTCAGAATACTTTGATGCCAATTGACTGCCAGATCCAGTTAAACCAAGAAATCCTCTCAATTATCATTTTGTGAGGTGTCTAGGATACATTTGGATAATCTTTAGTCTGTTAGGACAGAATATATTCCCCTTGTTAGGAAGGACGGGACCAAAATAATGGACTGTGTTTTGGCAAAATTGTAATTTCTCCTTGAAACTTTTTTTTTCCTTTTCTGCAAAGGTTGAACCCAAGTAAATGGAATCTTTTGTATAGGTTTTCCTGTTCCATGAACAAAGTAGTTTGTCTATATATTGTATAGTCAGTCTCTCAGACATCTAATGATGATGCCATATACATAATATACTTTAACAAAAATGCAAAATATATATATATATATACATTTTTGTAAACATTTTTTCTAATAGTTTGATAAGAATTTTTTTCAAAATACTCTATGTTAGCATAAGCTAACTTTCATGAAATTTGCATTAGATTCCTTTGGATAGATATACTAAAATGTATATAATCAATTTTCTGTTTGGACATTTAGACTTCCTCTAACTTTTGCTATATAAATAAGTTTGCCCATACACTCATAAGTGACATTTTAAATTATTATCTATATTCTCACATTTTCCCAATACTGGACATTATTTTTTCAAGAAAATATGGCTTTAAAAATTTAATCACTGTCTTGTCAAAATATCCAAAAGCTAACCTCCAATGATCATGTTTCAGAACTCTGAGAAGCTTCTTTAATTGTAACACCATTTCAGAATAATTGATTTAAAAAAAGAGAGTACAAGAAAATCTTTTGAAATTAAAAACTGTGGTCCAATTTTTTACTTCCTTCAAGTGTGATTCAAATAATGATATTTATAAAATACAGAACAGGGAGATAACTTTCAAAAACTCATATTGCAGTTTAGATGTATTTCATTTGGACAAAAAGCAAATTTCCATAAAACATCTTGAAGAAATATTTTCTAAATATATTAAGGTATTTATAGCAATGATTATATAAAACTGATAGATCCTTTGTTCTCCAATTATCTTCTGTATAAACCTTTAATCACTAATGCTAGGTAACCATTAACTGTTTTGTCACCTTCACTGAATAATGTCTCAACCTGTTAATTTCCATATGTTCAGCAGATACCTCAAAGTAGGCCATCGAGTAGCAGCCAAAACTGTTTATTAAATGTCTAAACAGATGTATAACTGACAAAACTAGGGAATTCTTTTCCTTAAGACCCCAGTCTTTATTTTTACTTTCTACACACTCCCCAAAATCAATCACCAACCCTAATTTTATATATAGTTATTATTCTTTTTTTCCAAACTTCCTAGTCATTGATCCTTTTCAGCAACAAAATTAATTCCTTTTATTTTTAAATCTTTTAAACATGTCTACTGTTCTCTTAGATAAGAAAATAACCAAAACTGGGAATAAAAAGAATTAAAGAGAAAAAGAAAAAGAGAAAGGCAGGAATATATCACTAACTGAATTTTCAGGTTTTGCTTAACAGGGAATTTACTACACACTTTTGAAAATGTTATAAATATGTATCAGCTCCTGGGGGCTTCCCTAGTGGCACAGTGGTTAAGAATCTGCCTGCCAATGCAGGGGACACGGGTTCGATCCCTGGTTCAGGAAGATCCCACATGCTGCGGAGCAACTAAGCCCGTGCGCCACAACTACTGAGCCCACGTGCTAAAACTACTCAAGCTTTAGTGCCTAGAGCCCGTGCTCCACAACAAGAGAAGCCACCACAATGAGAAGCCCGCGCACCGCAACAAAGAGTAGCCCCCGCTCACCGCAACTAGAGAAAGCCCAAGCGCAGCAACGAAGACCCAACACAGCCAAAAATACATAAATAAAACAAATAAATTTATTTTTTAAAAGATGTAACAGATCCTTTATCTCCCACAAAATGAGATTTTAAATTGTAAGCGAAATTGGATTTCATATGTTTTGTACCTGTGAATTTATTTTAATGAAGCCTCAGTTTTCGAGGGCAAGATGATATTTCTTTCCAAGTTGTCTGTATAACTTTGTATCAATATTAAGGCATTCTTATTTAAAAATTGTGCAACTTTCTGAATTTTCTAATACATTTGTTCATAAATATGAACTGTATAAAGAGGAAAGACTAAAGTCTCACAGGTCTCTCCTCACACCTTTCCCCACCCTGACTCCTCCGCTCCTGCACGTGGCAGACAGGAAGTAATAAGTGTCATGAATGTCACATGGCCTCTCCCTCTACCCCCGGCAAGGTCAGACTGACCACTTAGCATTCAGTAAGTAGTCTCTGAAAGTAATTTGACAATAAACTGCTCAGGAGTTAACAGTTAACTGCAGCTCTGGAGTTTAGTTTCATCATTGAATAAAAGCTCTGAATTTACTGGACTGAATGTGAAAATACACTTAAAAGGACAAACACACCTGCCTTTGATTCAAATGAGTAGAAATTAAAATGTTTTGTTTACTTTTTAAGGCTTTGTTTTTTTCTTTTTAAAAGAGAGAAGTTGTGACTTGAAATATCAACCAATAAACTGTAACAGTAATTGTCTTTGTATAATTCTAGGGGATCTTATAAAATCCCACTCTATCTATCTATCCTAAAATAATTTTTAATATTAGATATTTCATTGGTTTTACAAGACATATAATAGGGCGCATGCTAATGTTTCATTAAGAGGCATCATCAATATTTAAATTAATCCTATTAAAAAATAGCTGAAGTTTCAGCAACTTTCACTTAAGGCATTGACTTGACTAATCATTCATGTCTAAAATACTATTGTTTTATCAAGATGCTCAGACTTTCCAATTAAGCACCTGTTTTGTTTTTGTTTTTTTTTAATTTACAAGCTCTGTGATAGGAAAGACACATAAAGAAGGATGAGTGTGGTTTTACCAGTGCTGACATAACGCATGCATAAGAATATAAGATGACAGGGCTTCCCTGGTGGCGCAGTGGTTGAGAATCTGCCTGCTAATGCAGGGGACACGGGTTCGTGCCCCGGTCTGGGAAGATCCCACATGCTGCGGAGCGGCTGGGCCCGTGAGCCACAACTACTGAGCCTGTGCATCTGGAGCCTGTGCTCCACAACAAGAGAGGCCGCGATAGTGAGAGGCCCATGCACCATGATGAAGAGTGGCCCCCGCTTGCCACAACTAGAGAAAGCCCTGGCACAGAAACGAAGACCCAACACAGCCAAAAATAAATAAATTAATTAATAAACTCCTACCCCCAACATCTTCTTTAAAAAAAAGAATATAAGATGACAGATAAAAATAGGACATTTGGGGCTTCCCTGGTGGCGCAGTGGTTGGGAGTCCGCCTGCCGCTGCAGGGGACGCAGGTTCATGTCCCGGTCCAGGAGGATCCCACATGCCGCGGAGCGGCTGGGCCCGTGAGCCATGGCCGCTGAGCCTGCGTATCTGGAGCCTGTGCTCTGCAACGGGAGAGGCCACAGCAGTGAGAGGCCCGCGTACCGCAATTTAAAAAAAAAAAAAAAAAAAGGGACATTTGCCAACATTACCATCCCACTTCACTAACAGACAGTGGTCCTAGCTTCTGACACGCTGACTGGGAATGACAAAATCAGTTCTGCAATGATCTAGTATTCGGTGAAAAAGCATTGAACCCAATGGTTAATGCACTGAGCAGGCACAGGATGGCTAAACCTCAGTGCTCCTTCATCACACATGCTGGAGTATGTTTCTAGGTACAGGATCAATACCTGCAGCTTCGTTAGGTAACGTAAACCTCGCCAACGAGTCTACATTGGGAGGCCAGGTCACGGCCATGGGAGTCACCCTCCAAACCAACCAGATCAGAGAGGTGCAACCCTGCAGTGTGGCCAGAGAATGAACTTCAGAAAGTCTGTCTTAATCGATAAGCACTCAATACCTCTTAGCTCCCCCTCTCTGCTTCTTTGTTTCCCAAGACGCTCAAAGCAGAGTAAGAGTTTGAGACAGGAAAGCTGTCTCCATATAAATAATACACCAAAACTTTTATGATCCATTTCATGCCACAACTTAAATAGTCACTAAAAGAGGGAAATGCTTCTTCTTGATGGCAGGCTTCTTTGACTTTTTATGTATCTTTTTATTGATTTCCTTCTACAAAATCCAAAAAGAATGAGGATTCTAAGATGTTTGTATGCCATTTGATAACAGGAGAAAAATATTCTTGCTTTTGTGTATTCAATGAGAAATAATGGAAATGTGCCTTTAAAGTAGAAAACCCACTTTAAAAATAACTTCCCATCTTTATAGTCCCCAAATCATCCCATTTTATTACACTAAACAGTCAATTTCTTAACCCAGAAGATTGTAGTTAACATGGAAACATATGAAAGCAAAATAAAATACGATCAACTGAGTTCAAAAATGACTTTTTTCTAGGTTTCAAGATAGTTAGCCATTAGTGCCTGTCATTCGGCTGCTTCCAAAATCCCAGCTGGTATTATTTGCTATCATTGGGAGTATTACATAACTGGAACCGCAGAACAGAAAATCTTCGCCCCCTAATAATTTGTCCTTGCCTTAGTGTTACTATTGCCCCATGTCTTCACAAAGACCATACACTTATTTTTGTGCTTTTTGCTTTCCCTCATTCTCAAAACAAAACAGTATTTCCCCTTATTTTTGTTTATACTTCTGTCTCATTGTTTTCCATATGTTTATATTTTCTTTAATTATGCTTTTAATGACATTTTTACATCAAACTTCAGGAAGCTGCACTAAACTTGACCAAATGAATATGAGAAAAAATATTTAGGGAAATATTTTACCTTTCATATCTTTGCAAGCATAGAAGATGCACTTGGTAATATATTTCCAAGGGGTCTAGTGTGCCAATGCAAAGAGGTGAAGCTGGGTGTGTAGGATACAACAAACTTAGCCTTATAGTTAGTTCTCTAACAAGTTATTTGTGAAGAAAATAGACTAGCTAAATTTTTTGAGGACTACTGGATCAGAAAGTGATAAAAATACAAACACTCCAGAGATGATATGTTGGTTTCGAGACTTGTTTCTCATAGTGTCTGCAAACCACTTGGGTGGGAACCATCTAGGATGCATCTTTTTTTTTTTTTTTTTTTTTTTTTTTTTTTTCGGTACACGGGCTTCTCACTGTTGTGGCCTCTCCCGTTGCAGAGCACAGGCTCCAGACGCACAGACTCAGCGGCCATGGCTCACGGGCCCAGCCGCTCTGCGGCATATGGGATCTTCCTGGACCGGGGCACGAACCCGTGTCCCCTGCATCGGCAGGCGGACTCTCAACCACTGCGCCACCAGGGAAGCCCTAGGATGCATCTTAAAATTGTATGTGCCTACGACCACTGGGGTTTGGGTCTTGCGTCTCTTACACTAAAAGTTCAGGCTTGAGAAATATTGAATAAAACAGCAACGAAGGCCTTATTCACTATTCACAGACAAGTGAAATAAAAATTTCTCTGAAAGATGGAATATTAAAAATATTCACTTAGATATGCAAAACTTTGACCTAATTTAGAGTAATTAAATACCTTGTGACAAGAAATGTGGAATAGCCAAATGATGTCAATTATTTTATATTTTTACCAAAATTTAATTAGAACACTGGTTATCAGCACGTAACTGAAAGATACTTCTACCAAGATATTTGTGCAGTGAGAAGCTGTGATTGGTAGAAAAGTTAAAATAATTAGCTATACTCAAAATATTAGGGAACATAGATATAAAAAAATCAAACTATTAATATTTTTTCCTCCTAGCCCCTAACTGAATACTTGGCTAGTCAGCTACTGTCTGAAAATTAAATGGTTATTTCCATATAAAACTTACAAGAATTTGGAAAATTACAGAGGGATCAATTTTAAGAGCACTGGAATTAAACAATACCTGGAATGCAAAAAAAAAAAAAAATCTGAAGGGATCACACACTAATTTAAATAATACAAGATACATTCAGAAAGCCAAATTTTATTTTTCCAAAATGCAGAGAGCTCCTGAAAAATATTCTAAATCTAATATATTTCTAAATTCTAAGGCATTCTGATATTCTAAATATATATATTTCTGTATTGGATATTATAAGCTAAAATTTGGAAGGAAATTTTCCCTGGATTCAGTGTTGTGCATGTAACAGACCTTGAAATGTGGTATAAACCCATGGCAACTCGTAACCCACACTGAAAAATAAATCATGACATATTTGTTCTATAGACACTTTCTATTGGAGAATCCCTATATTATCATATGTAATACCCTTAAGTACAAAGATAAATGTCATTAGGAGATGTATATTTGGCCAGTTTTTAACCTGCCAGAACTCTAGGGGCATTTGTTGTGGATGACATATCATAGTCATGAATTAATTAATGTTCTTAATGCCACTGAAAAAGAGATGGAGTCAACAAATTCAATGTGTAAAACAGTAACTATATGATAAATGGGTCATTCAGTGCTTTTTATTAAATTAAATATATTTGTGACAAAAGCCAGCACTGCAATATTGACTGAATATTTAATCTTGTCATCTTACAGAGCGGGTTGCAAAATAATAAATTGTCCCAGCTGAGTAAGTTGTTGAATACGTTGAGACTCCAGAGAGTTGTGGGTTTCAAACTGACTCCTGCTGCCTCCTTCTTCAGAGCTGACAGACAATAGAGCATTCACAATAAACCTGCCATTAGGGGCACTCATCTTTTCTTTTCTTACTTCTCTGACAGAAAAATATACACTTTTTGGCTGAAATATTATCTTTCAAGAGGCCTAATTTATGAGGATCAAACTAACTCAGCCCATAATGTCTACTCAGACTTTATTGGAAAATATTAAGACTTTCCTGACATTTCTTAAATCCTGTTAACTAACATAATGATGATGTTTAAACGGTAAACAATTCAAGATAGATTATCAAAGGGCTAAGCAAAGTGAGTGCAGTTAGATGATTATAAATAGTAAGAGAAGAGTAGGTTTAAAACACAGTTTTGTTTAGTTAGGCTAGTGATACAACATCATCCATTAAGCAATCCTACATGGGAGCCAAGCCTTTCCATTGTTTTCATCAAATAAGGAAAACACAATCTTAAATCATTTGGGGCAGGAATGAGAAATAAAACATGAGCATCAGGTGGAGAATAAAAAACATATCTATACCCCTACAATTTCCACCGTTTAGCGTAATATAACTTCCCAGAACAACACAAACACACGCAGGCCAGGTTGAAAACGTGTGGACAAAATTCAGGGAGCCAAAATGCTGGGTCCTCCAACTATTCATTCTATGTCCTTATGAGAAAGGTTTTCTCTCTTAGTAGTTAAATAAGAGGGAAAAAAATAAACCAATAAAGGAACCACCCAGTGAGAAGTTCTTTGTGGAAGCAGAAGCCTATGACTATAATATGTTTATGCTTTCAAGTTTACGTGAAAAACAATGCTCTAGAGCTGGTTATTAGTCACCCAGTGTGACTAATGCATTATATATAGGATGGATAAACAACAAGGTCCTACTGTATAGCACAGGGAACTATATTCAATATCCTGTGATAAACCAGAATGGAAAAGAATCACTTTGCTGTACAGCAAAAATTAATACCACATTGTCAATCAACTATATTTCAATAAAAGTTTCTTAAAAAATTTTTAAATAATAAAAATGTTAAAAGTCTCATTGATCAAGGTGCTCCTTTTTGGCTTTTGATAGAGTTAGATGTTGTCTTAGCCAGTGTGTTATAAGATGTCATATACTGGATGGCTTAAACAACAGACATTTATTTCTAACACTTTTGGAGGTTGTGAAGTCCAAGATCAAGGTACAAAGTTTAGGTTCTTGGTGAAGGTCCCCCTCCTGTCTCAGAGATAGCCGCCATCTCTTTGTCCTCACAGGTGCTTTTCTTTGTGTGCACGTGGAAAGGGAGAGAGAGAACTCTGGTCTCTTCCTCTTCTTAGGAGGACAGCAATCCCATCCTGGGGCCCCACCCTCAGAACCTCATCTCAACCTAGTCACCTCCCAAAGGCCCCATCTCCTGACACCATCACACTGGGGGGCTTAGGTCTTCAACACATAAAGTTGGGGGTGACACAAACATTCAGTCCATAACATATACATTCCCGTATATGTTTATACCCATTCAAGCTAAAGGACTCAGGGCACTGACTTCTACCTGTAACAGTAAAATAGCTGTTGTGAGTGGCCTCAGGACAGAGGCAGAGCAAACGCTAATGAGTAAAGTTATACAACATTACACCCCTCAAGAGAATCAAGGACTAAAATACATAACCAACTAATAAACTGCTATGTATAAAATATTTATATTGATGAACAACGGATGCAGATAAATTGCCGTCTCTAAATGATAACACAAATAGGGCTCTAACCAATGGTTTATAAGCAACATGATAAATATCTTAGCTATCTTTAGTCCTATAATTCTCTGCTACTTTCAAGCAGCTCAGAAGCTGCTTACAAGTCAGAGTTGCTTATCTACTCATGTATCACAGTTGAGAGCTAACCCAATTCTAATAGTTTTCATCTTTGCTTTTTCTTCTAATAGGATTATTTTATTTGCTTAAAGATATTATTAACATTGTTCTTACTAGAGAAAAAGAAAAATTACATGAGTTAAATCAACAAATCAGAGTACCGGAGAATGGGTTGGAGAATTACCAAATATTTGTTCACAGCTATTAAGTGTTAAGTCCATAGAATCTTGAGTTGATACGGCACCCTTATTTCCAACTTCCCTTCCAAATTATTTTCCAAAGAGGTGTTGAAAAGATCTATTTTTATGCATCCAGTAAGAAGAACATCCAGTGAAATAAAAAGGTAACTGCCCTATGATTTGTACATAGGGATTATAATCTGACCCACTCAATAATTCATTTTTAGATCTTATGTTTAGTATACACTTAGAAAATTACACAAATCATAATAAATTTTCACAAACTGTAAACTCCTCTGCCACTGAAACTCATAGCAAGACAGAATTACTAATATCCCCAAAGCTTTCCTTCCCTTCCCTATACCTCAGAAGTAACCACTGTCTTAATTTTATGCAGTGAAGATTAGTTTTGCTAATTTTGAACCTTATACAAATGGAAGTGTACACTACGTGCACCACTGAGAAATGTAATAAGATGTGAAAATATTGTAAATGCTCTTGTTTTATAATACTAAACATTGTCTTCTCCTGAAATGACCAGATTAAGAAACACTGCAAATCTTATCCTTGGAAAAAAATGGAAGATATGTATGGCAAAATAGTGGAAATGTTATAAATTGTCATCAAAAGAGTGATAAAATAAATGGTGATTTGTTTTTATACTAAGAAATGCAGTACAGCTAAGAAAATGAACCAATTACTGCCACACGATTCAGCATGAAAAAGTCATGCAAACATGATGTTGAATGAAAGAAAACTTGGGAATGTGTTAAGATTCTACTTATGTACAGCTCACAAATGGACAGAGTATTCAATATTGATAGAAGATAGACAATGGTAACTGTGCTGGAAAACCCTAGAAGGAAGTATGCAGGGGCCCTGTGAGATGCTGTTAAGGGTCTATTTCTTGATCTGCCTTGTGATTTTATGGGTGTGTTTACTGTGAAAATCCACTGAGGTAAACAGTCAGAGTTTATGCCACTTTCTGTATGTCTGTATCAATACAAGAGATTTGTTTTTAAAAATAAAAGACACAAAGGCAAATTTTTTAAAACAGGGAACAAGATGACAATGTGAAAGTAAGCTTATTAAAATGAAAATGAACAAATGTTTAATATAATAATGTCTTTATATATTATTAAAGGGACAAACACATAGAACTTAAAAAAGTCAAATGAAACCATCCAGATATAAAATAAGGTTTAAACCCACTAATTGAAACTATATCACGTTCCACAAAAAAATGGCCACAGAAGGAGAATGTTAATTCAGACCCTAGTTCCATTTATAAATATTAAATATAAAGGAAAAAAATAAATCTTAGAAATAGACAAAAATTCCAAGTCTTATAAATATGGATCATTTGTTCTGGTCTGCCTGGGTCAGTACCAGGCATACTGTTGTCCTAGTATGATATTAATACCATCTCCTTTCATTCTCAGCAGTTTCTCAGTTTGCACAATGAATCATATAGCTACCCTTACTTATAACAGGTGACAAACTACTTTCAGATATTTCCAAAGTTACTTTTACTTCTATGGGGATTAAGAGTGCACATGCATCGGTGCTCTATCTCCAAGCATTTTCGGAAAAATATACAGCATGCATGAATTCACACATGGGAACAACAGTCTGATTTCAGCTGAACCACCCTTGAACTTGCTTGCATTCTTCCATATGTCTACAACGCTGAGTTGGCTCGTGAAATAATCTCATCCTTTCTGCCTTCCAAAAACCCAGGGACCCTAGGATGTCTGTCTGCAGAATGCCTTCTTTCTGTGTGGTGTTCTCTCCACACAAGCAATATGCATCACCCAAGAAGAAAGCAGAATAGAATTCCCATGACTGGTGTTTTCCTCTTTTCCCTCTTCTTGGAATTTTATGTTTAGTAGCCCTTATGACAGAAACTGGAAACGTGGGCATGAGGAAATAACAAGGTGAATTGTCCAGTCTTGTTTTGGAAGGTCTTCTGTAATTGGAACTAATATCCTTAGAGAATAGAGCTGAGCAAAGGGATTAAAGATCTTGATATCAGAAAAGAATAATTGTATCTGTAGCAAGAGGGAATGATAAATAAAATAGCTGCAGCTTCCAAAGCAAAATGTTAACATGGCAACACTTGGATCCAGAGTTGGTAGAGTTGTTAATGCAGTACTTAACCCTTTGTCACAGGCTGCCTGGCTTCTATTTCCAGCTTTGTTACTTATGAACAGTGGGATCTTAGGAAAATCACGGATTATCTCTGCTCCTCGGTATCCTCATTTGTAAACCAGGGATGGAAATAGTAGAATCACACTGGGGGGCTTAGGTCTTCAACAAATACCTATGCCATTTGACTTAAGAAAAATGAGAATAAAGATTCTTAAATTAGAAAATAAAAGTAAATTTGAAGCTGGAGAGTTTTGAGGTATCCCAGATCTTAATCCAATAAAGATCATGTTGCCTCCTCGTGTAAGTGGTGACCCAGTGAGAAATATATTAAAGTGTGAGCAAATGGACATTCTAATATCAAGTTTATTAAGTGAGAAAATTGACACTGGAGGTTTGGCAGGAACTTTGCAAGGACAAGAGACCTCAAAAATACAAGGTCCCTGTGCAATTTTATTCCTAAAATCCTGAAGGAGAAAGGCCAAGCGATGCATCCTTACTTAGGGTTCTCCAATGACCCCAGTAGAATACACTCTGCTTCTCATAGGGGAGCCAGTGTATGGTCTGTTGTGTGAGTGTCACAGGGGTGGTGGGTGGTGAAGAGAGGAGAGGGGATGCCAGAAAATCGAGGGCAAGTTTAACGCTGGAGGAGATGCTGCTACAAGGACGGAATCAAACATCACATTACCCTAGGACAATGGCATGTATTAACATCACTGACTATTGGAAAGGTATTGAGTAAGGTAGGCAATGTAATCAAATCCAGGAGAGCTGTAGCAGTCCGAAAAGACCCTGATCAGCTCAGCTCTTCGTCACCTGTGCACTTTCTCTAAATCCATCATATTCCTCTCTTCTCTGAACTTCCACCACTTCTGTGTTTCTGTCAATAATTAAGAAAATGCTCTCATTTTACCCTCCATTGGATATGGCATCAATCCCAGTAAATGGCTGTCTTTACTGCCTGAAACCCAGCCTTTATTCTTTTATTTACTCCTACTTTCTTTGGCTTGATTTATGCTTCTGCCATGCTACCATCTGCTACTGATTCCAAGACAATCTATACATATATGTCACAGCATTTAAAACAATAGATGTTGGTGGATAACAAATGGAGAGATAATTATGTGCTGTTCTAATTCAAGACATGATGGGTGGCCCCAGGCCGTATCAGGAAAGAAGAGGATATTCCATAAATTTTTTTAAAAATTGTGGAACTCTATGTGCTAGGTAGATGCACGCTCCAGGGCAAAATTATAACGAAGATACGGGTCTGTCTTCTAAAAGTTTGCATTTGTTTCAAAGTGGCTTTGAGACTAATGGCTTATCTGTCTGTTTAAGTCAGTTTAGGTATTTTGATTAAATATAATATTATTTTTATTACAAATTTGTTTCAATGAAAAGAGTTGGGCCTGGTAAGTAATAAGTATTCTGAATCAAGAAGGAATTTGTACCAGCTTATTCTATTAATGCACAACATAACCCAGTACGTGCATTTTCACCATTGGCATAATTGTGGCTAAAATCAAATCCAATGTAAATGGTTGTTCTCTCAATTGCCTCCACCTCTAAATTTGTTCTCTCCTTCGGAAGAGAAAATCCCAAACCATTATTTTATGAATAGACAAAATAACACTTTTAATTCAAGAGATTCCAAAGGAGCAATATGATATTAGAGGGATGCCATTTTTTAAAAATGAAACAAGTTAGTAGAAATACTTTGGGAAAAAGGTAAAAAGTTACACATGTTTACTGAAAATACAATAAAATTGCATGATAAAATTGAATATGTAGAGTGATATCAGCAATAGTAAGAAAAACATGTGAAAGGAAGAACACTTAGAGAGAGTCTAGGCGGCTTTGTCAATTGGGATGTAATTTTGGACAAGAGGGATAAAGGAGTCAAGGAGAAAAAATCTGGGAGTTGGTCAAATGGAAAAGGAAACTATGATGAGAACAGGTGGGATGTAGATATAACCAAGTTTCTGTAAAATTGGAAGCAATATAGATAGAGAGGACTGGCTCAGCTCCTCCCACACACAGACCGGTACTGACAATGAAGTGTGTGATAGCTCAGCACTCGGCAGGCAAGAATAAAATATGACAATATCAACGAAATCTAATTATGGTATCTGGCTTGTATTCATATGATATAGAATTAGTTGTTGCAACAAAATGAGCTCAAAATACAGTGGCTCAAACAAAACAGAGCTTTTTTTCCACCACTGTAATGGTCTGTGCTTTATTCCACAGGACGTCGTTTTCCAGGTTGATGGGGGCTCTGACACTAACCCATTTATGCCCTTCTCTGGGTTCAAGGGGTCTGCTCCGGTCCTGTGCACCCCCAATCAACAGAAAGTGGGAATGGTCAAGTCCAAGGCAATCTTTCTGCTCATATCCCAATGGCCAAAACTAGTGATATGGTCACATCCAACCTTAAAGGAAGCTAGGAACTGTGGTCTCTAACTGAGCATCAGTGTTGTCCTGTAAGATCTGGGACAGTACAGGTGAGAATGGACACTGGAATATCAATTAGCTCTGAGTGCCACGATGCCCACCAGTGTGACTGCATGTTGTATATGAGTGTGCATACCACAGAAATGGCACCCCCAAAAAGTCAAGTTCATAGGATTGCTTGGGTGTTAAATTCTTTTCATGGCACCTGAATCAGTATGCATCCCGACCCTACCCAAGCCCTGTCACCGGAGGTGTTGCTGATTTGTGCTGCACAGGCTGACTGCTGACTGGCTTTCCGTATTACCATGGGGCCCAGAGGCTTTATAACTCTGCTTTAAATCAGGTCCTAAATCTTCATTTCCCTGTATTGCTTGACAAATACAGAAAATACACTTTAAATAAATAGTTTTATAAGTTACCGGCAATATTTTATTTTTACAGAAAAATACTGCTTTCTAGCTTGTAGGTGCGGAATATAAAGACTCAACATTAATGAAATGCTGATATACCCTAAATAAGATGAGAAAGTGTTGTTCAACTATTTAATATAAAATCAGCAACAAAAATTCACATGTCTCTCTGTGATCTCAAGACAGATACATATTTGCTAATTCCCTTAGGAGGCAGTCCTAGGCTTTTATACCACACAAAGGCTGATTCTCAAAGTACTCTGGAGAGGAAGCTCCGCATTTGGGTGGATGTGCTGGGGAAAGACAAGAGAAGGGTACTGGGTCAGCTGCGAGGTTTACCCCCTCAGTGAGGTTAATTTACACTTCCAAAGTTTAAGGTAACATACAATGCAATTGAAAAGTTATATAAAATGTTCTTTAAAAATAATTTAGAGGGCTTCCCTGGTGACGCAGTGGTTGAGAGTCCGCCTGCCGATGCAGGGGATGCGGGTTCGTGCCCCGGTACGGGAAGATCCCACATGCCCCAGAGCGGCTAGGCCCGTGAGCCGTGGCCGCTAAGCCTGCGTGTCCGGAGCCTGTGCTCCGAAACGGGAGAGGCCACAACAGTGAGAGGCCCGCGTACCACACACACACACACACACACAAAATAATAATAATAATTTAGAAGTGAAAGAGTAGTATTATTAAAACTAGGAATGTAGCAAGGTATCAAGGATGGAAAAGTTCAGTCGCATGTCAGATTGAGGTATATTGAGTCAAGAGGAATTTTAATATAGCTTCATCATTTTTGAAAAAAAATATGGCACTCTTTCAGGTGGAATAAATGAACGTATCATGTGCACCCAGGAGTATCCAAAGAGAAGCAATTAAATGAATGGAGAATAAGGCTGAGCAGCTTAGAGAGTAGAGAACGTTTTGATAAATATCAAGCTTCCTGATTCACTAAAACTCTATCCGCAGACGTGCACAAAGTAGAGTTTTTGGAAATACGGACAGTACTTAAAGACAGGACAATAAATCAAAACTACCCTTTATAATATCCCTTTCTTTTTAAAGACAAAGTTATTAAAAATAAAAAGTGTATGCAACCAGGTGGAAAATGTAGACAGATTCATGTTCCTAGGCTAGAATAGAATCAGTTTTAGCTTTTGGTCTTTGATATAATACCCCAAATATATTAAATTCTTAGATAAATAAAGAAACATAAGAAAATTAGAGTGGAAATGTTGGGTAGAGAGAGACTGATTTGGGCCTTTCAATTTTTAAATTGCGTTCTGGTGATATAAATCTGCAAATTAGATATTCAAATAAGATTTCACAGTAAGGACTATTAAACTTCTAAACACTTTTCAGGATAATATGCAAAATATAAATTTATAGTTTAATTATATACCTTGAATTATGTCAGACATAGTAAGAAAATTTAGATTTGGGGTACTTCTCTTACATTTTGAAAATTTCAAATATTAAAATGTATATGTAATTCTGTTACATAGTAAATATATACTACCTGTGTTTAGTGTCTCAAAAAGCATGTACCTCTCCTTAATAACTCTAAATTGTCATCTGAATTAATGAAATTTGCAAGGCATTGTTGAATTTACATGATTTCGTGGCTATTGTGTTTTAATGGGGAGAATAGTTTTGCATGCTAGAATTTTACACACACACCCACAATCAGCAGTCTAAGTATGCAGTATTGAAGGGTATTAAATGAGAGAGTGACAAAATTATATAAAAGCCTTTGGACAATTAATATGGCTATATTGTGCAGGATACATGGTATCTTGAGGTCCTGGAGGAAAGGAAACAAATGATGAACTTGGTAATGACAAGGCTGGTGCCAGGATGTCATGGAAGCTAGTATTGGAACACATTCTTCTGTGGGTCCCTTGCACTCCTCCGTGTCTTGCTGGGATGCCAAGACTGCAAGGATGTGACTTCTCTTTTTTTAGACCACTTCTCTAAGCTGTGTTTTCAGTGAGCAAACTTGAGGGCTGAGGTGACCTCTCCTCTCGGAAAAAGGGCATGCTTGAATATATTACAGGCCACTAATAAGGCTCAGGTGGTACTCTCCTGAAATGCAACCCAATACCGGATTCCATCTTAGGCCACCTGTACTGCGCAGCGGGTAATTGGTATGCAGGAATGGATGTGGCCAACCTATCCTTTGACAACTGCTTTTGACCTGAGTAGTATATAGTCTTTGATCTGCAACCCAGGGGTCTTGTGTCTTTTCCCAACATCCGTAATACCACTGCAATCTTATTCATTAGCATGCAGTAAGGTAAAATCTGAAACCCTTCATAGTTCTTGAAAGCTAGAAATGGATGTAAAATAGTATCTATCACTTCAGTGAATTTTGCAGGAATGATCAGTTAGTGAAATGTTGAGTAAAAAGTACAGGGGATCTGCCAATGGTTAAACCTGGAAAACCAGGGATAGTGGGAACTTATGTCTGGAGACTGTGTGAAAATTTAACAGTTTTAGAGGTACACATAGTTAGTGCTTTGGAATTTGCAGATACATAATTTCAATCATTTCCTGTAATGCATACTCTGTAGTGGAGAATATAAAGAAGCAGTAAAAGGCTCAAAACTGTGAAAACTATGTAAGATACTGTGATGGGAAGCATGTAATAGAGCCCATCTACATTCTAATTAATCCACCTGAACACCCCAATCATTGATGATACAACTATTATTTTCCTTGTCACATATTAAGAGATGTTGAAATGTAAGGTAGACTAGTATTTTCTTTCAAAATCTAATCAGTGATTTTTCATCTGTATTTCCCCTCCCGGATATACTTTAATTTCTCAATATGTAAAAATGAATTGTCTGTATTACATTTAATTGACTTAATTTGGCTGATATAAAAATCCCTTGGTAATTACTAGGTGCTGAAGTGCACACCTTGACACCAGAACACTCCTTCACTTGTTCTCTTGGGTGTAGCACGAAAATGGACTGTTAAATGGCTTTCACAGACTCTACCTGAAGAGAGACGTTTTGAGCTAATTTATGTGCCTTGGTGAATAGTTAGTGCCCCATGTGCTTTAAGTTTGAACCTTGATTAAAGCCGGCAGGGGGATTGATGTCACTAATGACCAGTTAATTAGGGACATCAAACAGTCCTTAAAGGAGATGTGGAGTATGTGATATCATTAAGCTGAAATGCAATTCCCTAACTTTATCCTTATTAAATTGGTCTAGTCTTTTCTTCCATCCTTTGGTATGTGTGGTTTTAATTATCACCCAGCATATCTTTCAGGACAATGAACAAGGCTGAAAAGTGCAATATAACATAGCTGGCTGAGGAAAGAGGAGCTACTAAAAATTGTGCTTATACATTTTTGTCACTTACGTTGTTGGATTTACTTTAAAACTAGAATGACTGACTAAAATTCTAAACAAAAGTACTTAAAACTAGTAATGTTATAGGGTAGATGGTGATGGTCTAATGGGTATTTTCTACCCCAAATTTCATCTACAAACATGCAAAATTTCTGTGCAGGTTAACCACGTTACACACATCATAGTAAGTCTCTTCTCTGGTCTGTCAGTAATGATCACTTTGTGCATATCATAAAGTTTCTTCTCTGCTGGGGATTTGTAGATGAGTGTGACTTCATCATCCTACAAAAGTGAATGTTATGACTATCACATTAAAGTAAGTGGCTTAAAGTCATAAAAGTGCAGACAGGAAGATCCTAGATGTGCATAACTAAAGCTTCTGAGAATAAGACCCATGCATTTTGATTTCTGTATCGACTCAATACACCCCCAAAAAAGATAAGATGTAGCAAAAAGGTATAAAACGTTATTATTATTATTATCTCAACAAATTTGGTTTAGTATTTTTTTTTCTAATGTATTTATATGACTTGAGGTTCAAAAAAGGAAAAAGAAGGGGCTTCCCTGGTGGCGCAGTGGTTGAGAGTCCGCCTGCCGATGCAGGGGACACGGGTTCGTGCCCTGGTCCGGGAGGATCCCACATGCCGCGGAGCGGCTGGGCCCGTGAGCCATGGCCGCTGAGCCTGCGTGACCGGAGCCTGTGCTCCACAACGGGAGAGGCCACAACGGTGAGAGGCCCGTGTACCGCAAAAAAAAGAAAAAGAAAGAAAAGAAAAAAGGAGAGAGGATGCTCATGATTTGAGTATAATATTTCAAAGGATCTAGACATTTCCTATATAAGTGATATAGTTAAAAAGCACCATGAACAAAATTATGCTCACTCGAAGTATCCAGAAATACCACATAATCCTGTTTTCTGAAAGATCATTAATTTGTATTATTGACTCCTTTAAATATAGTCTTTCAAAAGCTCTATCAAAAATATAACAGCACATAATTAAAGTGGCCCAAAGGAAAACATGAAATATAGATGTTTGTGTTAATCTTCAAATTTTAATTCCAAGGGAAGTCCCCAAAACAGTATTCTAACTCATCGAGAATTTTTTGAGCTTCAGGAAAGATTAAATATTCTCATACAGACTTTCTCGAAAGTTTGCTTCTGAGAGAATGCTGATCTGCTCTTCTCCAAATTCCACGGGGGGCTGAGCAAAGGGTTATATGAAATTGGGGAATGAATTAAAATGTGCCCTAAAACGTGTTCAGCACATACGCGCTGCAGCTGGTAATCGCTTTTCTCTAAGTGAAAGCCCGTGGAGCCTTTGTTCCCTTGCGCTTTTAGGCTCCTTGGTGACAGGAAACGTGGAGGCATCAGTCAGCTTTTACATTGACTATGCTCCCACATTGGAAGAACACTGGTCATTCACAAGTAACACAATAAAATAACAGAAACCAGCTTGAAGCTCGGAATTATTGCCCTGTTTTAGATTCTTCAAGATGCAGACACCAAGACGTGATAAGATGCGCAAGAGAGATTTTTGTGGTGAACACGTGGGAGGAAAAAGCACAAAAAGAGAAGAGTATGGAGATACCGAGGAAAGTCCTCAGGCCACAGGGGCGTCTGAGCCCTGCGAAGAAGGGTAGCTGCTTTCTCACACCTGCAGCAGCGCAGGTGCAGGAGAGTTCTGACCATCCCAGGGCAGCGTGTTCGAGCCCACCTTGCTCCTCAGAGGAGCCCCTTGGATGGCGGGAGGGAGCAGGCCTGAGAAGCCCAGCTGTCCCGAGGCGCTGGCTCGAGGAGCCCGCTGGGAGCAGGGCTGTGATGCGAACTCGTGGTGGGCTCCAAACACAGTCCCTGGGGTTCTCTCTCAATCACGCTCCCTAAAGCGGGAGATCTGGGCGCTGCATTGTCATGGCCACCACTCCGCCGCCCCACCCCACCTCACCCTGCACCAAGCAGATGTGTTTCCACACACGGGTTCAGGCAGCCACTCCACGTGGGGGAGAACTTACAACAGGGTGGTTCAAGGAAAACATCACAGCCACCATCATGGGAGTTGACCTTGAGGCCACAACGGGTCTTCATCCTCTCCCTCCTCCACTTTTCATACAGAATTTTCCCATACCCTCAGCTAATAGCGGAACGAACTGTCTGCACTTTCAATAGTCTACGTCTGCCCGTTACTCCACATGCCCTGTTACTGTTAGACAGGAGACGGCAGTCCCAATCACTCCTTCTGGTTGCGTCAATAACTACCGCCAACGCGGGCACTCCTCCTTGCCTCATGGCCCCTGTACCCCCGAAGCCGGAAGCTCCCTGGCAGTAGCTTTACCTTGTGGACCAATGGGGCTCTTGATATGTCCTCCACCAAGAGTGTCTCCTTGGAGCATGGAAACTTCAGTTTCCTAGAGCCCAGAGAAGTGGGGATGGGAAACGCTAAATCCTTCCGTGGGACATTGGAATGCATGGAGAGCAAAGCCACTTACATGTCCACTCCTTGATTCCCAAACCCATGTTTTATTTATTGAGCAAAAATCACCATAGAGAAATCTTTGACATATTACAAATATGGCGCCCTGAAGGACAGAACCACATCTATTCAGAGTACTGCCTTGCCATGTAAGTTTGCCTTTAATAGTCCATTCCAATGTTCAGTGAGGCCAGTGACTTCTGGAAGGTACAAACTTCTATAGCCATTCTCTGGGCTTCCTCTGGTTTTTGCAGAGATCAGACTGGTGAATTAAACAGAGATGTGATAGTGACCACCACCTCTGCACCCCACAATTTTAACGGTGACACTAATTTCACTCTCTCACTTAGGATGTAATAATTGGTTTTCATTTACTACCTTGACTTGGGTGCAATTTCACGGCTTCCTTACACTGATGGGTCTTACCCACAGGACTGGAAACCAAAATGAGGTTATTGCAGCTGCTAAATATATCAGTCCCAAATATACATGTGGGTACTGGAGACATGATCCCTGTGAGCCACACTTGAGTCAAGATGCCCCTGACCCCGTTAGACCCCACTTTAATGGGGTGACCATTTTGACCCTTTGGGTTTCCATGAGCCAATCAATGTCAATGCTTTATTACTGGTCCAGGTTTCCTCATTTTCTCCTCAAGTAAATGAGACTACTAAAAAAAAAAAAAAACAGTAGTATGTTTAAACTTATTTATTCTATCTCTAAAATTTGTATCATAGAGAAAATGTCACCTTCTCTTATGTCAGGATGGCTTATAATCCATGTCTCAATCTAATAGATCAACCCTATTTTAAAATTCTTTGACTGTTTTAAAGCAGTGGTGTATTCAAATTTGGTCATGCCAGTAGCCATGGCAACTACAGACCTCAAAGGCTACCTTTGCGAAAAGTCGCTGTTAGGACTTGGCAGCCCTCCACTGTGGACCCTCAGCTCACACCCGCTGAGGTGGGAAAGAGGCATCAAACGTGGCCACCAGTGGTGAGAAGATTGAAGGCACTGGCTGGGTTCTTGCAGGTATGGAGACCCACAGAAGCCTAACACGGAGCAGATTATTTTTATTTTCTGGTCAATGAAAAGACCCAAACCTAAGTTATATAAAAGGAGAGGATAATGGAAATGGAAAATTTCTAAGAATAAAGAGAAGAAAATTAATGAAACAATTTGAAACACTTTTCCTAGCTCAAGAAAATGCATTTGATAAGTTCCTGAATGTCTCTAAAAGTATGGTTATACATTTTGCTATGATGAAATTTTAAGTCAGTTTTAATGAAATTCGATTCACAAACAGTACAATTCGCCCATCTTTAGTGTGAAGCTTGCTGAGCTGTGACAAATATAAAGGATAATCACCACCCCAGGTGAGATAGAAAACCTTTCTATAACTTCAAAAATTAACTTCAAAAAAAGAGTGGATCTATGTATATGTATAGCTGATTCACTCTGCTGTACAGCAGAAGCTAACACAATATTGTAAATCAACTGCACTCCAATAGGAATTAACTTTAAAAAACAATTAACTCCTGCTCCTTTACAGTCAATCCCTCACCCCCAGGCTCTGGCAGCTACTGATCTCTGTTATTCACAGTCTTGCCTTTTTGGAATGTTTTATAAACGACCTGGCTTTTTTCACATACCAAAACCCTTCTAAAAGTAATCCTGTTATTCACCAGTAGTTCACTCCATTTTATTGCTCAGCCCATATTTCTTTAGATCAATATGTCTCAATTTGTATATCTCTTTATATATTGGTGGATAGTTGGGTTGTTTCCAGTATGTGGCTATAATGAATGAAGCTGTTATAAACATTCATGTTCAAATCTGTGTGCATATTTTTTACATTTCGGTTGGATAAATATCTAAGACTATTCAAAAAGACTGCACCATTGCACCCCATCAACAATGTAGAAGGGATCCAGCTCTGCACACTCAAGCACTTGGTTTTGCCAATTTTTCTTGTTGTTGCTTAATTTTAGCTCTCCTAGTAGCTGTGTAGTAGTATCTCATGGTGATTTTAATGTGAATTTTTCTGATGAATACTGATGGAAAGCACCTTTCTATGTGTTTGCTCTCCAAATCATTTCTCTTTGGTAATGCATCTGTTCAAATATTTTAATGAGTATGTTTCAGTTCTTTCTGTATTACTGATACAGTCTCCCATCAGATATGTGTTTACAAACATTATCTTTCTGGTCTGTGGTTTGCCTTTTTATTTTCTTTTCAGTGTCTTTCAACAAACAGGGAATTAAATTCAATTACTCAGTTTTTAGGGGTTCTACTTTTGGTATATGTTCTATAAAATCTTTGCCTACCCTAAGATCTCAAAAATTTTCTCCTATATTTTCCTTTTTTTAATTTTTGAATTTTATTTTATTTATTTTTTAAAACAGCAGGTTCTTATTAGTCATCAATTTTATATACATTACTGTATAAATGTCAATCCCAATCGCCCAATTCAGGACACCACCATCCCCAACCCCCCGCGGCTTTCACCCTTTGATGTCCATACTTTTGTTCTCTACATCTGTGTCTCAATTTCTGCCATGCAAACCGGTGATGTACATAAAAAACAATAAGTGGATATTTAGAAATATTTGGGTATTTGCAGCCAGAGAGGTCGAATAAATGTCAGACAAGGCTGAAAATGAAAATGCCAGATTACCAATGCTTTTTTACAAACATCGGTATCCCCCATTTTTACGGAATTTCTTTTCATGTTTTTTTATGTAAGTTGCATTTTTCTTTTCCACATATTTTTCTATACCATTAATACCATTTCTATACCATCTATACCATTTTTACACATTTATTCAAATGTGTACAAAATAAAGGGATAATGCATCTTGCTCTTTTTTAGTTTATTTCTTTAGCAAAGAACTTTATATTCCTCTTTAATCCTGCTTTTCTCTGTTCATAAAAACTGTATTTATATGAAAAAAATCTCTTAATGAATAGAAAATATTCTTAAAACAATTGATACACTACATTTTTACAGAGAGAAAAAAAGTTAATGCATCCTTCCACTCCTAACGAATCTTTAAACACCATTAAATCTCCACCACAGTCAAGCTTACCAGATTTAATTTGTAGAAAGTACAATGAAAACAATTTGGAAGACTTTGGGGGCCACTTACTTTTATTTTCTAAATTAATTTTCTCCTAACCAGAGCACAGTAAAGAGGAAAGTGAAATGCACAATAAAAATAAAACTGATTTTTAAAAATATCTTTATAAAACCTTAACATTGTTCTCTGGAGACCTTTTTAGGATTGCAAAGTGTGGTTTTAAGGCAGGAACTTTCTTTTCATCAAACTTTTAATTTAAAATGTTCAGGCAACCACCAACAGACAAATAAACACGTAAGCCCTAAGGGAAAGACTGCATAATTACAAGCGCTCAGAGTCTGAGACATTTCTGCACGTTGGCACTCTGTTCCCTGGAGTATCTTTTACACCTCCTAACCCAAAAAATGCCCATTGTATGTGTTTTTCCCTATGCCTCTCTCATACTCAATCACTAGCCTTTTTGTTTAGGAACATCTTCCTTTTAATGTGATGCTCCTCTTAAATCCAGCATTTTGTTAGCACAGGCAAGAGTGATTTCTTGATATTAAGTAATTTTGTAGGTCCTTCTCCCAAGATTCTCAGTGATTTAATAGCAGTTGTTTTTGTTTTAAATATGATCAATCTGAAAACCTTTCATTTCCTCTACCCTCTCCCTCTACTCTTTTCTCTTTTTTCCCTTTTATAACTGCAAACTTCCCCTCATGTATATTGCACAAATGTAGGTCAAGATTATGGTTATGCAAATTAAAAAACATTAAAATAAAACTGCTATCATCTCTGAGTGCTTCATTCCAAAGAAACATAACAACCTTTAAGGTTTTAGTTAAAAGTCACACCCTCCAATCTGAGACAATTTATTGGTTCTTTCACCTGATGGGATAGGAGTTGTGGTACTTAGTAAAAATTTTTAGCAATCTTGAACTAAGAAAAATGTCCATAGTTAAGCAAATGTGTTCGTCATTAGGATTATAATTGCATTTTAATTCTAAGATGAATAACTATTTTCATCTCCACTATAGTACCACAATTGAGATGGGTAGGAAACAAATGTTCCATCATGGGTTACTGACCCACAGATAATCAATTATTATGTTGCTACACACAGGGAATAGGGGGACATAATGAGGTCCAAGTTATAAATTTCAAGATAGTCTCTGGTGGACATGAACAAACATTATGTAGTCTATTATCAATATATCACAAAGTGAATATACTTAGAGTCTTATTTAAAAATTTTTAAGTACTACTTAGTGAAGCTGTGTTCTGAGAGCCAATTCCCTAGGAATAAGTACATTGTTCATAATAGGTTTCTCATGCTAAATAAAAAAGTCAAGGCAAGGAAAAGCGAAAATCTATGTCGTTCATAGCCCAGATAAAGAGGAAGTTAATAGAAAGGATGCACAGAAGAGACAAGATATGCTAATATAAAGCTAAGGTGTAAAGATAAATACACCTATAGTTTTATTAATTTTCTGCATTAGGTTTTGGACTTTGGAAGGACAGTCTATAATTGCTTATGTCTTTAAGCCTCTTTAGTAAAGCTTAACACTGAATACTCAGATTTGTATCACATTGGACAATCTGATTATATATGTTCATTCAGAAACATATTTATCCTCTTGGTTTCCTGCTCATCAGAATATTAACATTAATTCATACATGATATTATTATACCTTGTTCTGCAAAGGTAAATCAATACATTAAAATATTGCTAACATTATTAAACATCTTAAAGATTTCAGCTTGATGAGTACATGACAGGATGTTACTTGTCATCAGTTTAGAAATATATACGTCCATCACTTGCATTAAGTGTGTCTTCTTTCACAACGAATTGATGTGGCAAGAAAACAGGAATAGCGGCTAATGATGCTCAACATCTTTTCATGTGTTTATTTGCCATTTGTGTATTCTATTTGGTGAAATGTGTTATGTCTTTTGCTCAGTTTTTATTTTGATTGTTTGCTTTTTTTACTGTTGAATTTGAGAGTTCTTTATATTTTCTAGACACTAGTTCTTTGTTGGCTATGTGGATTCAAATATCTTCTCCTGTAGCTTGTATTTTCATCTTCTTAAGGTCTTTGTTGAGCAATTTTTTAAAAATTGTAATGAGGTCCAAGATATCAATTGTTTCTTTTATGAATCATGGTTACACGTCAAGTCTAAAAATTTTGCCTAGCCCTAGTTTCCAAGATTTTCTTTTTTTCTAAAAGTTTTATAGTTTTATATTTCAATCCATGGTTTATTATTTTGGCTTTGGATATCCAATTTTCCAGTACCATTTGTTGAAAAGGCTATCTTTCCTCGATTAAATTGCTTTTGCAACTTTGTCAAATATCAATTGGACATATTTTTGTGGTTCTGTTTCTGAGCTCTCTGTTCTGCTACATCGATCTATGTGTGTATCCCTTCTGGAAATTCTTTTGATTACTCTGGCTATGTAATAAATCTTGAAATCAGGTAGACTAATTCCTCCCACTTAATTCTTTTTTTTATTCAACATTGTTTTATCTGTTCTAGTTACTTTGCAAACATAAATTTTAGAATAATCTCATATATCTTTATAAAAAATTTTCCTGGGATGACTATGATTTTTTAACAAACTTTTTAGAACATTCTTAGATTTACAGAAAAACTGTAAAGCTAATACAGAGAGTTCCCATACACCCCACACCCAATTTCCCTTATTATTAATATTTTACAGTAGTGAAGTACATCTGTCACAGTTAATAAACCAATATTGATTCATTATTATCACCTAAGGTCCATGCTGTATTCAGATTTCCTGAATTCTTATTTTTTTTAAACCTATTATTCTTTTTCTACTCCAGGATCTCATCCAGGACACCACGTTGTGTTTAGTTGTCATGTCTCCTCAGGCCCCTATTGTTTCAACAGCTTTACAAATTTTCCTTGTTTTTGATGAACTTCATTGACAGTTTTGAGGTGAACTGGTGAAGCAGTCTGTGGGATGACCCTCAACTGGGATTTGCCTGATGATTTTCTCATTATTTGATGGTAGATATAGGATTTGGGGAGAAAGAGCACAGAGGTAAAGTACCATTTTTCATCTCTTCTTATCAAAAGTGTGTCCTATCGACATGAATTATCATGACTGCCATTACCCTTCTTTAGCTGGTTGGTGCGCTCTTCTTCAGGGTTCTCTACTCGAAAGGTGAAAGTTGCCCTTTTTTTCTCCCTTTTATGTACTCTGCTCTTTTTAAGGAAGTCACCATGCACGGCTCATACTTAAAGAGGGTGATATTTTGAGTTATGCTCCATCTCCTTGACAGTGGAGTATCTGCATAAATTATTTGGAATCCTTCTACACAGTCTTTCTCTCCCCCATTGATTTATTTATTCATTCAATCATGCTTTTATGTCAGCGGTACTCATGTATATTTATGTCATACTTTAAGTTATAAACCAAAACTACTTTATTTATTTTGTTTCTCAAATTGTTCTAGCTTTGATCATTGGGAGCCCTTTCAATTAGGTCCTGTGTCCCTTTGACATATCCCCTCATTGTTTTTGTACGTCTGATTTGATTCATTTTCCTGTTTTGAGCATTTCCTTCATTCCACCACTACAAAAGTCTCTAGGTTCATCTCGCATATTTGCTACTCTACTCGTATAGCTGGCTCTTTCTCCAGGGATTCTGGGTGCTGGTTTCTTCTATTAAATCATGTTATTATAAATTGATTAGTGTTTTTAATTAGTAAAACACCACTCATTATTTCATTTCAAAATGCAGCATGAAAATTATTGCTCAGTGGGCCTCAGCAATGAGGAAGGAGGCAGGGAGAATATTATAGCAGAAAAAGCACATTAGAAAAATACATTATATTTACTGAAATTATATACTCTGCTTCTTTTAATGTCAGATATTAAACTATTGATTTTAGGCACTTCCAAGGAAGTGGCTCATGCTTCATAGACTTCATGAGGAATGTTAGGTTTTCCATCTGCCATAGGTACATTTGATTTCTGTATTGTGTACAGTGTGTGAAAACCTCCATGCCCATCCATCAGGAATGTGATATACAGATGAACTTCATTATTGACGTCCTTGTATTCAGTCCAGAGCTACAGGTCAAAATAAGTTTGTGCTGACACTATAACAACACCAAAGTTAAAAGACTATATCACCACGCTTATACTTTTATATTAGTACAGATTTGGGGAGATGAATTACTGTTTAATGTCAAATCAGAGCACCCCCCCAATTTTTTCTCATGTTAGTGATCCATTTCTATTTAAAACTCCCAATTTCATACAATTGAATTGAATTGAATTACAAAAGTTAGGTTTGGGATTATAAAAAGCCATTTTCTAGACTTTCCTTCTTAACTGAATTTAGTCTGAAAATCCCAGAATTTTCATACAATATTTATATATGATTTCAGAGCATTATCGTAATTCCAATTTAATTTTGACTTCTTACTTGTTAAAGTACTAGCTCCAATATAGTAAAATACATTTGATAGGAAAACTCAAAATAAAATTGATGTTATCAACCATGTACCCATTTAATGTGATAGTGGTAGATAAAATCTAGAGTATAGTTATATATGATTATATTTCAGTAATTTATATCTTAAAGAAATGATATGTTCTTAAAATTACAACCAAATATGAGGTAAACCATGATTTCATTAGTTTACATCTTTATGTACAGAAACATTTTTCAGGCATGGTAGCAGTTTAGTTTATTTTAATGATTGTTGGACAACAACTTCTATGTTGCGGAAATAGTACAAGACCATGACAAAAGGAGATAACGTGAGATGCTAACCTCTCCATGGAGTTTATAATGATAGAAGGAGTAATGTGCAAACAGGGCCTATGCTACTTTTAAATCACCCTCCAAAGTACTTGATTCATGCTCTCCATTTAAAATACGCTCAATCTATCTTAATGATTTGCCTGAACAAGGTGAAAAACTTTCCTTTCCTCCAATTCAACTCAAGATGTCTATCATCTTAAAAGTTTAATTTAGGAGTTACAGCATATCATGGTGTTTAAACCCGTGGTTTTGGACATCAGATCAGCATTTTATTCCCAATGCCAGAATTTATAAGAATTAATAAGCTATTGTGACCCTGATTAATTTATTTCACCCTAGACTTGGTTTCCTCATCTGTAAAATGGGGAGAAACAGTACCTACCTCATAGAATTATTATAAAGGTTAATAGTGATATTTTAGTGTTGTAAATGATCACTATAATATTGAATGGTAATTAGTACAAATAATTTATTCTAAACATGCTAACAATTTCATAATTTCAAAACGGGCTCTGACAAGGGCTCATGTATTACAAGTAGTAGACCAAGAAGTCCGTTTTCCTTTTATCCTCTTTACACAATTTTTGAATTAATGATGGAACAACACTGTGAAATAGTCAAAGAAAAGTGGATAATTTTCTATTTTTAGATGCTTATGCTTGAGCCAGAGAGTTTAAAATATATGCCTGGTGCAATGTTATTACAAGATCTGAACTATGTTTCAGGGTGTTTAGCTCTATTCCACAAGTATTTCTTTATGCTGCACTCACATTCATATAATGTTTTAAATATTTTTGGAATATCTGTGTTACTCAACTCCTTGAAATTATACATTGAGCTTCTAGTTGTGGCTACCTACGTAATTAAGTCTGAACTCTGCAAAATTGTTCTTACCAGATTTAGAAGTCATGTGTTGTTGTTTTTTTTTTTTTAGGGTAATAAAGATACAAAAGCAGGTTCTTTGTTTCCATTTTCTGACACTGTGTTAACCAATACTTCACAATTTACTAACACCTAAATTCGCCAGGCAGACCTCTTTGCATTTTACTTGACTTCAAGTGTACCTGCAGCTACCTAAAAGCACCAAGTAGCGTTCAATATGCAAATATTTGTGAATTCATATACAAGAGAGGAGCTGCAATATGGATTCCTTTGCTTTTATTGTTTGAAGTCATATTCACAATTCAAGCCAAACGGTTTCTTTTCAAAGTTAATGCACTGAAGTGGATGCCAGAAAAAAGAATGCTGTGAAAGCTGTCATAAATCTCATAATAGTCTGTAAGATTTTTGGCAATGTGTGCATCCAAATAAAGGGCTTTCATTTGCTGTTAAAGGCTGTTTACAGGTTGATAAATGGCATGTATACCAAAACCCATTTTTGTGTCACTCTTATGCAAAATTAGCTTTTAACAAAGAAGTAGATGGCTGTATTGTCACAAAGTTTTAAATAAGAAACAATTTATGCTTGTAGGCTTCTTTCTCCTTTAGGAATAAGGTAGGAATCTCTCCCCATCCTTAATATTTAAAAGGGTGGCACAGCACCACCCAAGTGGTAGGGGTTCACTAACTATATGGTGAATGATTGAGTGAATGAATGAATGAATGAATGAACAGTGATTAATTCTTTTCCTAAAGGTTATGATCCACACATGATCTTGCTGCCAATACTGAGATACTCAAATCTTTGCTTGGCTAACTAGTAACCTGTCTGTAGAGCACTGAATGTCTGTGTATGAGGGATTTTATTTTCCAAGTAGAAAAGGAGTCTAGATTTCACATTTTACAGTAAGTTTGGAAGGAGAATTCAACCCTTGGGCAATATGTGAATGTACCATGTTCATTTTCTGACTCAATCTGACCCATGACTGGACATACCTTCAGGACATCTAGGGTCCTAACCACCTTGCCGAGTCCCTGCAGCCACCTCCTGAGGAACCAGCGCAGTTTCCAGTTTCACTCATGTCATCTCCTGAAGCTTCACATGACAGTGAGAAGTGCTGCCACTTGAGATACTTGTCATTCTCCCACACATACCTTTTTCTGGTTTTAGATGTTAATTTTATCATTTCAGTGTTTCGCTAGATTGTCTTAGAGGTGGTCAGCTAAGTTGGTCCTTAAGAGATCCATGTTACCCTGAAGGCATATTTTAGATTCATGACAATTAAGTGCAGGTAGTCAACATAGCTGTCACATTCTTTCAGTGGAGTTCAATTGTACAAGTGCAAAACAACAAAGGCAGAAAGTTCAGTTTAATCCTGATTATAATCAACCAAGCAAGATTTAAAGTTCTCTGCAAGGGAGGAAATAAAAAAAAAAGATGAAAGCACTGGTATATCAGGTGTCTGGTGAGGATCATCTTCCTGGCTCACAGACAAACACTTTATCTTCACATGGCAAAGAGACAGAGAGAAAGTTGGAGAGAGAGATAGAGAGACAGGGAGGAGAGAGAAAGAGGAAGAGAAGGAAGGAAGGAAGGAAGGAAGGAAGGAAGGAAGGAAGGAAAGAAAGAAAGAAAGAAAGAAAGAAAGAAAGAAAGAAGGAAAGAAGGAAAGAAAGAAAGAGAAAGAAAGGGAAAGAGGGAGGGAGGAAAGGAAGGAGACGGGGTGGGAAGGAATGGGGAGGGGAGAGCACTAGCCCTCTGGTATCTCTTTTTATACGGACATTAATCCTATTATAAGTGTTCCACTCTCAGGACCTAATTACCTCCCAAAGGCCCCATCTCCAAATACCAGCACACTGAGGATTAAGGTTTCAATATGTGGAGTTTGGGGGGACACAAACATTCGGGCCAGAGCACACATCCTTCAAGCCTCAATTCCCGCAGGCAATGTGTCAATTGTCATTTAACATGTGCTCACGTGTGTTAAGGACAGAACCCAGAGTATAAGAAACCCCAATCTGTTAGAGGAGGGCTGCCATCAAAACTGTCCACACTTGCTAAGAGAGGGAGATAATATGTTTTATTTTCCTCGATATAGTGTCCTAGAGAGAGGGACCTTTATATCTATCTTCCATGTCTATATTTGCCATACAGACACGTTTGAAAGAACGGCATGGAACAAAAGCTGTCAGTCTTTGTTCAGAAAATAGGCAGAAATGCAAGAGACACAGGAAAGATATTCTCTTAACAACCAACAAGAACAAGCTGTAGAGGTAACCAAGAGAAATCAGAAAGAGAACAAATGGAAAAGAATAAAACAACTAACGAATTGGTAGATTTTTATATGATATCTAGGGACTTCCCTGGTGGTGCAGTGGTTAAGAATCTGCCTGCCAATGCAGGGGACACGGGTTCAGTCCCTGGTCCGGGAAGATCCCACATGCCGTGGAGCAACTAAGCCCGTGAGCCACAACGACTGAGCCTGCGTGCTGCAGCTACTGAAGCCTGTGCACCTAGAGACCGTGCTCCACAAGAGAAGCCACCGCAATGAGAAACCCACACGCTGAAACGGAGAGTACCCCCCTCTCACCGCAACTAGAGAAAGCCCATGCGCAGCAACAAAGACCCAACACAGGCGAAAAAAAAAATGGTATCTATAAGAAACATGCTTCAAATATAGAGAAAGATGAAAGTAAATGGAGAGATAAAGGACCAACACACAAACACCAACCACAAGAAAGCTGGAGTAGCCACATGAATATTTGACAAAATGGACTTCATAACAAGCAATATTATTAGTGATGAAAACAGGTATTTCATAATGAGAGAGCTGGACATTCTCAAAGAAGACAGATTGTCCCAACTAAGCATCTGACAACAGAGATTTGAAGCTCATAAAACAAATATGTTAGAACTGAAAGGAAAAAGAGACAAATCCACAATTATAATCACAGATCACAATATGCTAGTCTCAACAACTGATAGAGCAATTAGGCCTCAAATTTATAAATATGTAATGACCTGAAAACACTATCAGGGAACCTGCTATGTTTGTCACTTGTAATGAGCCACCCAACAAGAGGGAATACTCATTCTTTTCAAGTACCCTTAGAACATCCACCAAGATAGAACATATCATTCGCCATTAGGAAAAAAAAAAGACAAATTTAAAAGAATAGAAATCATGCAAGTTCTGTTCTCAGAGCATAATAGAATTTAACTTAAAATCAAAAATGGTAAGGTAACTGGAAAAGTTCCAAGTATATGGAAATTACATTACACGCTTTTAAATAACCCATAGATCAAAGAGGAAGTTTACAGCAAAGTTATTAAAATATTTGCCTGAAAGCAAATGAAGTATAACACTGAGGGGTTACATGTCTAGCTATTTTCCCAAAAGGATAAAAGCAATTCATGCACCAGTCAAACCTAATGCCACTCAAAAGTCATCAGTATGTGAATGGGTCATATGCTGTGTTGCATCCATACATCCAATACTGCATAGCAATGAAAAGAATGAAGTATTTATATAGGCTACATTATGAATGAAAGTAAATATAGTTAGAGAAAGAAGACAGGCAAATAGATTCCATACTGCATGATGCCGTTTTTATAAAATACTAGGAAATACAGTGTATTATATCAGACAAGAAGCAGATCAATGGTGACCTTGGGATTGGGGGTCTAGGGAAGGTAAAATACTTTTGAGAATGATGGATATGCTCATTGTTTTGATTTTGTGATGGTGTTGCAGGTGTATACAAATGTCAAATTTTTGAAGGTTTGCACTTTAAATTTATGCTGTTTATTGTACACTAATTGTACTTTAAAATGTTAAAATAAGTATTTGAATAAATAAGCAAGCACATTTGTAAATAAGTAAATCAATACCTTTATTTTGTTTCACATTTGATGCATCTGAAATCAGTGTGAGCTTACAATGGATGTCATGATATATGGCAATTATTAAGTTGCTTTCTCTCAGCCCTAAACCTTGTGATGTTCAAGCTGGGGCTCTTTAAACCACACTGCTGCTTTGCTGCTCCTGCCATGTTAGGATTTGCCCATAGAGCATCATAGAGGAACCCTGCACACATCTCGAGGGTTTTGGAGCAAATCTATGCTCTCTTACAAAAATCAATATCTTCTTTTGAAAAACATTGGTCGATGCCGCAGGACATCCAGTGATTTGAATTCACATCATGAATTATGTTTACTTAATCCACACAATCATAATATTGTGTGGTAAGTATAGCAAGCATTCTACCATCAATGCAAAGAGTATATAATACATAATAAATCTTTGTATTTTTGAAATTACAAATTTTCCTTGAATTATCCATTAATAGATTTTTCATTGAAAATTAAAATGTCAGTCATGAATTTCATAAAGCAAATGACTTTTTTTTCTTCTTAGGGTGGCAGACTCTGATACAAGCAACTTAAAATTACATTTAGGTTATGCTTTATCCAACATTATGCGTTGCCTTTTCTAGCCAAACAATTCAAGCACTGTCATGCAAGGTACGGTATCACACCAATTATGCCCAAGCGGTATTTAATGAAACTGACACAAAATCGTTGATTTGTAGGCAGTTATATTTCCCTAATGGAGCTTGTTAATGGAATTGAATTCTGTTCAAGAATGTTGTTTAATGTCACACCAGTTTATATTATGCTAAATTATCGTCAAACATAAAACAGGAAACAGATTCTACTGAGTCTTAAACGAATCAAAACTATGTTGCAAACTTTTTGATTTGTGATTCAATACAACTTGGAAAAAATAAAATGTAAAGTAGCACAATGTAATGTAAGGACATCTGTGTATTCTGGCAGGTAAATTGATGAATTGCAATAAATAGGAACTAAAATATGTAAATCTGAAAGCATCTTCATCTTACAAAGCACTTTAAATACTTGAAAGTAAAATTAAATAGCTTGTTTGGCTTCTCTTCTGAAAGTGTCCTCAAATATAAGGTATTTAACAGAGTATAGTTGATTCATATCTTTGCGTAGTCTCTTTTAAATTAATAGATCTGGGATTTAGAGACAATGTGAAAAATAAAAAAAAACCTCAGTCTGCAAAGAACATATCTATACATCTATTATTTAGTTTAAACCACCATAGTTCTGAAGTGTGCTTTACACCTAAAAATATATTATGCATATTATCAACTGAATATTATTTTATAATAATTTGAAATTGATACATGTTATGTTGTCTTATATATGTGCTATAATTTGTGACCCAAATTCATTTCACTTGACACTTACATTCTATTGCTCAAAATTAGTTACTATATCTTAAAAATTTCCAAAAGTATTTATTTATACTGATCTTTTATAGATTATGTATAAATATTTGAGAGTACTTTGGCTGTGTTTTTTCCCTCGAGATGGGTAAGTTGGTGGTATACTCTTTCAGTTTTTCTCTACCTAAAAAGAATATCATTCCTCATGTGTGACAACAACAACACAGCTGTATGTGTTGCCAATAGACTCAAACAACTCAGAAGACTATTGGGGAGACCAGAGTAAAGGCATTCAGAGGGTGCAGCTAAAATCACAGTCATCCTGAAGGTCATGACGACTGTGCACCTTCCCAATGCTGTGTCCTCTGAGGAAAGAACTTCTGGTTCTCCCATCTCTGAGTGAGTGAGGGGTAAACTCATCAACTCGCTGAATTGAGAAAGTAGCCTCCAGGCCACACACAGATCTAAAGTTACAGGTAGAAACCTCACTGCTTCAGGGGGCTTAAGCACAATCCACAACTGACTCCTAAAGCATCCTAACCCAGGGTGTCCTGGGGTATAACCTGAGCAGGACATCAGAGGCTGCACTGAATGATTCCAGCCAAATCACTAAAGCCAACAAACACAATCTTTAAATTCAAAGACAAAAACAGTTTGAAAGTTAAATGATGGGGACAAAAGATATATTATGTAAACAGCAACCAGAAAAGAGCTGGAGTGTCTATGCAAACACCACATTAAATAGACATTAAGACAAAACTGTTGACAGAGATAAAATGATACTTTCCAATGCTGCCTCAGAAGATTTCCATCTGTCTAACCTTTATCACATGCCTATGTTCTTGTTTTCTCTCTTTCTTTCTCAGTTTCCACGATTGGATTATTTTCCTTCATCCCATTCTATCCATCACCCCATGGAAATATTTTTCAATTTCATTTATATAGGGAATCATTTTATACAGTTTAAACAGTCTCTTTTTTTCTTTTGAATTTTATCTTACTCATTTTTTTATACAGCATGTTCTTATTACTCATCAGTTTTATACACATCAGTGTATACATGTCAATACCAATTGCCCAATTCATCACACCACCACCCACACGCCCCCACCGCTTTCCCCCCTTGGTGTCCATACATTTGTTCTCTACATTTGTGTCTCAATTTCTGCCCTGCAAACAGGTCCATCTGTACCATTTTTCTAGGTTCCACATATATGCGTTAATATACAATATTTGTTTTTTTCTTTCTGATTTACTTCACTCTGTATGACAGTCTCTAGATCCATCCACGTCTCAACAAATGACCCAATTTCGTTCCTTTTTATGGCTGAGTAATATTCCATTGTGTATATGTACCACATGTTTATCCATTTGTCTGTCGATGGGCATTTAGGTTGCTTCCATGACCTGGCCATTGTAAATAGTGCTGCAATGAACATTGGGGTGCATGTGTCTTTTTCAATTATGGTTTTCTCTGGGTATATGCCCAGTAGTGGGATTGCTGGATAATATGGTAATTCTATTTTTAGTTTTTTAAGGAACCTCCATACTGTTCTCCATAATGGCTATATCAATTTACATACCCACCAACAGTGCAAGAGGGTTCCCTTTTCTCCACACCCTCTCCAGCACTTGTTGTTTGTAGATTTTCTAATGATGCCCATTCTAACTGGTGTGAGGTGATACCTCATTGTAGTTTTGATTTGCATTTCTCTAATAATTACTGATGTTGAGCAGCTTTTCATGTGCTGCTTGGCCATCTGTAGGTCTTCTTTGCAGAAATGTCTATTTAGGTCTTCTGCCCATTTTTGTATTCGGTTGTTTGTTTCTTTAATATTGAGCTGCATGAGCTGTTTATTTATTTTGGAGATTAATCTTTTGTCTGTTGATTCATTTGCAAATATTTTCTCCTGTTCTGAGAGTTGTCTTTTCATCTTGTTTATGGTTTCCTTTGCTGTGCAAAGGCTTTGAAGTTTCATTAGGTCCCATTTGTTTATTTTTGTTTTTATTTCCATTACTCTAGGAGGTAGATCAAAAAAAGATCTTGCTGTGATTTATGTCAAAGAGTGATCTTCCTATGTTTTCCTCTAAGAGTTTTATAGGGTACAGTCTTACATTTAGGTCTCTAACACATTTTGAATTTATTTTTGGGTATGGTGTTAGGGAGTGTTCTAATTTCATTCTTTTACATGTAGCTGCCCAGTTTTCCCCGCACCACTTATTGAAGACACTGTCTTCTCTCCATTGTATATCCTTGCCTCCTTTGTCATAGATTAGCTGACCACAGGTGCGTGGGTTTATTTCTGGAGCTTCTATTTTTTTCCATTGATCTATATTTCTGTTTTTTTGGCAGTACAATATTGTCTTGATTACTGTATCTTTGTATTATAGTCCTAAGTCAGGGAGTCTGATTCCTCCAGCTCCGTTTTTTTCCCTCAAGACTGCTTTGGTTTGATTGCACTGAATCTGTAGATTGCTTTGGGTAGTATAGTCATTTTCACAACATATATGTATATATGTATACGTATGTATATATGTATATATACATATCACTTAGGTAATGACAAGATGCAACATATATTTGCAATGGTTGTCAAGACAGCTGGTCTATACAGCTGTCATTCATCAATGTGTGGTTTGAAAAAGTTAAATAAGTTTCTTAAACTTCTGGTTCCTAACACAAAAGTCAAACTTGTCACCTAACATCGCATAGGATGAGATGTTCTGTTCAATATTCTGAATATGATTGATTTCCAAATACAGAATTCACTTTTCCAGGCTTAACTGCAAAATTGACTTAATTTTTCATTGTTATAAAATATGATCATTCTTCCAAATATGTCATACTTCATGCCTAACTGTAGACTTTAAAAGCACAATTAACTGTTTATGGAGTCCCTCAATTAGAAAGTTACTTTTTAATTCATTATTTTATATTTAAGCAAAATTGCTTCTACCCTGCAATTCATAAGTATTGATGAAATATGGCAATTAAGTATGTGGATATCTAGCATTAGGTAAATAAACAATCCAATTTTTGTTAATAAGCTTGTCCAAATTTAGAAAACACTGAGTCATTAAAATCCCAAAAGATTCTAATCTTGAAAAAAAAAATTTGTGGAAAAATTGTCATACAGACATCCATACACCCATATGTGCACACATGCACAAACACACTGATTTGCAAACATCATTTTTGAGGTAAAAAATAAATTGAAATCCCCTATAAATTATGACAAATTTCAACAAGAAAGTTATATTTTAGCTGGGGAAAAAACTTTTGAAATAAATGATTTGTTTTTCAAAGGTTATTATCTGAGGGTAGAAGACAAAATGATTTGTTTTTCAAAGGTTATTATCTGAGGGTAGAAGACAATGTAAGCCGAAAACTTTTTCTCCTGCATTGAGAATGTCTTTATTCGAATGAATAATTCATGTAAATAGGCTCAGTTATTATACTAGTGGCTTCTAATAATCTAGGAAATACCTAGTATATGAATATCACAGGAACTAATTCTATGATTGTTAACATGGTATTTATTTGCTCAAATATTTGCTCAAACATATTCATGCATCCAGAAATAGTTTACATTTACTAATTTCAAAAGACATTTATTTATTTGTTTGTTTGTTTGTTTGTTACCAAAAGACTTTTTAGAATAGGATAAAGGAATTTCTTTTGGCAACTTTTGTAAGATTTATAAATGTAATGCCTTGTTTATTAATAAGCATATTATCAAACTAATATAAAAATTTCAACCCTTTTATTTGAAGGAATATCCAGTTCTTTCTCAAAAAATATAAGACAGAATATAGTGTTTTCAGCCTTGATATTTTAAGCTAGATTTTTAACCAATAGCTTAATAGCTCTTAGTCCCTAAGTGAGAGCTCATATTTAACTAATCTGATCAGTACAGAACACTCAGATCTGTGGAATCGGAGCCATCACATTTATTGGAAACCAGGACATAGAACTAGAACAAGGGACACATTCATCACTCAAAACTATTCATCTCTAGAGACTGAAATTTTACAAATGAGTTACACTTTGCCTGTTAATACTTAAGGTTAAATAAATAAAAATTTTAAACTACAGTGAATTTTGTCTGTCAAATATACCTGACATGTCACAGGAACATCTTTTACTCAAACCATGTAAAATATTAATAAATTCCCTCTGTAATGCAAATAAAATACTAAAACAGATAAAAATTTAGGGGCATAAGTTTTAAATACACAAGACATAGTTTTTAACAAATTTTTGAATTATGAGCTATTGTTTGTTTAAGGAAACACTGAAGGTAATATTTGTTAAGATGGACAAAGTTTTCAAGATTTTTCTAAATAATTAAATATAGTCAGATATGTCAATAACACTTTTTCATAGAAAGTTGAGTCTCTGCCATAGAAGTAAGTTACATGAAAGCAACATTCAGATATTTGAAATTACTTTATGATAATGGCTTTGGAAATATTGGGTTAACGCTCTAGTTTTTCCCATGGTTTTTAGAAAAAAAATAAAGTAAAAGTAGACATAGTGTTTTGGAAATATTAATTGTTAGCAAACTGTGCATTTTTAAGTATTATCTGGATATTTCTTATGATCCTTACATGCTTCATTTAGTTATAAGGTCTTGATATGAAATGGAGTAAAATATAGTATATTATTGGTATCTTAAACTCAACAGTTATTAGTTTCATGCAATTTAATTATAATTGGAAAATATTAACCTATTTTAAAGTAGCTAGCATACATCCTAGGGTAGAGTGGAGTAGTGTGAAGTGACACCATCACTTATGTAACAGAACACTTATGGACATTTGCCCTTTGTCCCCCTCACTGCTCCTTATTGAACCCTTGTGTTTCTGGCACCCGTGGAATACCTCCTGTTCTTGGCCCACCTCATAGAATTAAATCTTGGATCCAGCTGTCCACTAATCCCTTGTGGATTTTACTTTACTATATTGAAAACCTTTCAAGACCAGTCCAATTTAATATCTAAGGTGATCTTGCAGTTTTCTGCTAATATTGATGCAGTGCTTCTGAGAAGAAGTATTCACTAATTTCTAAGACTATCCTCTTAGATTCAGTGCAATAGAAATAAAAGTTATTTCCAGAGTAACATCTATGCAGCATACACAAGTCATCTATAGGGCAATATATACCTAGATATTATAATAGTCATGCATTTCCATGTTTTCATTACAGGTGATAGAAATGACAGACAGCTTGGTCTCTAGTATTTATTAGTTTCATGTGGTGAGAGACTCAAAAACAATTTATGTCTTAAACATGCATTTATGTATTTTCCGCATATAACATGTTTTTACTTTATTTCAGTACAATTTTCAACACACAATTTATTGTTTTACAAGATACTTAAGTATGTGAAATAAAATTTCTATGGACTGCTTGCAAGCTGCGAATTTAAGTAAAATGCTTACATTCTTAAATGAGAACAAAAATGTGGTAAAATAAACTGTGGGTGTGTGTTCCTGCTCTTCTTGCAATCTCACTTGGGATTCACTATGCCTTTTCTTTATTGTGTCTGTCCTTATTTTCTTCATTATTTCTCTTGGTCTTTTACTCCTCTTACAATCCCATCCTGCTGGTATTTGTCATGAGTCCATTTTGGACTGCTACCTGATTTTTTAAAATTAAAGTACCCTCTGCCATGTTGAAAAGTACCTGTCTCTTCCTTTTCTGGGCCAATAATCCATCATCATGTGTCTTCATGACAGAAGTACTCTGACTCTTTGGAGAATATTCTGGACTATATTCCTCTTTGTTCAGTCTCTTTTGAAAAGTAGTACTTCTGGTGTGGGGACCAGTATTTGTTGAAAGTATGTATCCTAACCATACTTTAAAAAGTGAACAGAAAAAGTGTATGATGATGATGATGTTAATAGTTACCCTGAAGGGTGATTATAGGGAAACTCCTGGGCTGGCCTAGAAGAGAAGGGATTTGGGTCTAAATCATCTGGCTTTACCACTTTTGCTGATCTTTCATTTTAGCTTTCAAACTCATTGAAAGATAGGACTAGATGAACTCTAATGTTACTTAAATTAAAAAATCTGGGGGCTTCCCTGGTGGCTCAGTGGTCGAGAGTCCGCCTGCTGATGCAGGGGACGCGGGTTCGTGCCCCGGTCCGGGAGGATCCCACATGCTGCGGAGCGGCTGGGCCCGTGAGCCATGGCCACTGAGCCTGTGCGTCCAGAGCCTGTGCTCTGCAACTGGAGAGGCCACAACAGTGAGAGGCACGTGTACTGCAAAAAAAAAAAAAAAAAATCTGATAATTGGATTCTTAAAAGTGTACAAGTAATTTAAAAAACAGTGTAAATAAGGAAAAACAAATGAAACAAAACAAAGCAAGCAACAGTATACTACCTTTAGGGTATGCTCAACACGTGGGTCTTTATTCTGATAGTGTAACATTCCAACTTTGTATCTCTGACTTGATTGCTTAGTTCTGCCTAGAGAGCTTCTGATTTTGTGTTCTGTGGTAATGTCTTTCCCAAAGGTAGAGTTCAATTGTATCTTATTATTGTCTGTGATTTCCAAACTCACCTCCAGACTAGTAATTACCATTGTTCCCTGCACAGCATCCACATAAAGAAAATACTTCCTATCACTATTGCTGAATACACTGCTCTTTGTCCCTTTGGGAAGGAAGAGACTGGCAAGTTTTGCTTTTTTTTCCCTTTACTTATAAAAGTAACTCTAAATCACAAGCCAAAATAGCTTTCACTGGAAGTTTTATAACATTAAAGGACTCTGGGCATTTATTTCAATTAGCTCCAGAGTAAATAATTTTTATCTACCTACCACTCTCTATTTTATAATTAAAATATTCTACTAAAAAGAGTATAAATATGAATATTTAAACGCAAGACAAATATTATGGAAACCAATTATTTTACTTTAATTAACCTTTTAATGGAACAAACGTTTCAATGTTTATGTTAAATGTAACATATTAAAAGTTCAAAAGATACTTATTAATAACAACTTCATACTCCAGTCTGGGATTTAGTAAGAATATAAATATAAATATAAACAATGATGTTCTCTGAACCAGAAGCTTAAAGCCTAACAGAGGATTCAGACAAGCAGAAGTAGCTTTCTTAGAAGTGATAAGTGCAGTTAATAGAGATAGATAAAAAGAGCAATAGGATCACTAAGTATCAGAAATTAATTATGGATATCAAAATACATAATAGCTACTGTGAATCTTGAAAGAAGGCATGGGAGTTAATCAGGCATAAAAGAGCTGATAATTAAGGTGCTCCAAACCTAGAAATGGTAAACAAGCAATGTAATTATGTGTGGTCTCTGTTGAAGAAGTGGAGGGTCTGTAGGATACCAAAGCCAGGGGGAACCACTGAAGGATGGAAAAATGACATGGTAGCTTGGAGGAGGAAACCACAACTCAGAAACACATGCAGGGCAATACTGCTAGGGAAGTGATGGAGGAGAAGGTTTAGGGTGAGAAATGGTGGATGCCGGGCAAAGAAAGGGGCCCAGAGACAAGGGCTACAATTAGGTCAGGAAAGTGATCCCCCCAAACCCTCCCAGTTTGGGGACAGGCAGCAGCCAGCAAGGGTGTGTGCCTCCAGGTAGGGGTAGAGGGTTTGCAGACTCGGTGGGGAGAAGCAGAGTTACATCCCTTGGGGTTGGTAGTAAGTGGAAGAGGAAAAATCACCCAACCTGGGGAAATTATCTACTCATCATGCACAGAAAACAGCCATCTCCTGCCCACCTCAAACTAAACAAGTGACTATCTCCTACCAGCTATTCTCACTTGAGGCTAGGAAGTTTCAAAATGTCAAGGAATTTTTGAAATATCTTGGGGAAATCCCCAACAAAAGTCCTGGGACACTTCCACTAATGTCATGTGTCATTTTTTTTCCTCTCTCAAATTATGCATATGAATTAACAGACAATACTTAGTATGTATTGTTTTTCCTATTACTCCCTCCCAAGTCAGTGTAACATACTGGTTAACAATGTGAATCTGGAATCTGACATATTTAGATGTAAAATTTCACATTGTTTTTACCCTAGCTAAACAACTTTAGATGACTACTCACCTATTCTCCATTTCACCGACTCTGAAAGGAGAATAATGATAACCAGCTTGCCAATCTGTCATGGCTTCTACATAAGATAATGAATTTAATGCAGTATGTCTTCCATGTCTTCGATGCATAATAAATGATAAACATTGCTACTATCAGAATCCATTCTTCATTAACAATTTTTGAAGACCAACTTTTTAGAGGAGACTCTGCATCCACACTTTTAAATTCTATTTTTAACTAGATGGTGGTGATAGTATATAACTGCTTTAATTGACTATTTCCAAACTGGATCACTAACAAAAAAGTCAGATGATTTAATCACCACAGGATAAAATGATGGAAGAAAACCAATGGGATTACAACTCCATAGCAAACACTTAAGGAACTCTCCAAAAAAAAAAAAAAAAAAAAGTAAACATTTAATATGTAACTAATCCCCAAAGTATCCACTGCTTTCTTTTAAATTTCTTCAGGAACTTTTATATTTATATTTTCCATAGAGAAGTTACTTATAAATTCTTTAAGTAAAGTTACTTTTAATTGATACGAATGAAGATTTTTATTCTTGTGTGTGTGTCTGTTGGCTCTGTCTCTGAATAGGATCAGCATTCCCTGAGGATGCAGATTTTGTCACGATGATGTATGTGTAAGACACATTTGCCTCACCCTGAGTCTGCCAAACATAGTGCTTTACAGAAAGTAGACATTTGATAAATACTTGTTACAAAGTGTTTTTGAGCCCAACCAGTCAAGGACCTGTGGTTTGTTTGTATTTGTTGGTTTTAACTATACCTGGATGCTTGAGAGACATGTTCTTGCTACAGGCTGGCTCTTAGTTTTGATTTTCCTTTATTCAAAAAACAGAGTGCAAGCTCTACTGAACAACTTTGCTAAAAAGTGTATATTGATGAGCTGTGTTCTCACCCTCTTATACCAAAATCTATTATTTGAACAAAAGGATTCTATACCCAAGGAATAATTTTATGTGTACCCAGGACTTAAAATGATCACCCCTCTGCTGACACTTTTTTAAATATTAGGGAATATATATATATATATATATATATATATATATATATATATATATATATATATATATTCCTTAAGCTTATATTACATACCTCAAGTCTTTGACAACTGGTGGACTTTGCAATCTCTGTCTGCAAACATTTTCTTCTGTCTTTCCATGGCAACCCCAGACTGTATTATAGTATTATCTTTTCAAGACAGTCTTTCCTGACTTCTCTTCAGACTAAGCCCTGAAGCTCCTCTATCACCATATCATTAACAGCAAAGTACGCATCAAACAGTACTGCACAACGATATTTATTCCTATATACCTCCTATTAATCAGACAGTTCCTGAGAGTGATACCATTAGACAGTAGAATTAAATGATTTCAATGTATCATATGGTCTCTTTTTGTAATTTTTCATTATCTTTTTATTCATCAATTTACATACACTTTACTCCATTATACATAAACCTTAAATTTGAGGATCATTGCCCCTGAGAAAAGAGAAGACAAAAGAATTTGGGGAAAACAGAGATTACAACATTGGTTTTAAGCTGAAAAGCAGCTTTAAAAGTCAGATTCCCGGAGCTCCGCGTGTAAAAAGTTTCAGAGTCATCATTCCTGTAATTACCATAAGAAAAAGCCAGATGCACTGAAAATCAATAACTTTTCTTGGACCCATCAGGAGAACTGAGTTTGTAGGGCAAACTGCCAAAATCTGTAGAGTCACAGCCAAAATGTGCTTACCTGGAGCAGAAGCTTCTGGAGACAAATGGAAGGGACTCTCTGGTGGCGATTCGGGTGAATTGCTAGAGGCTGTGTGGACTGGCGTGAGAGGGAGGAACTCCTGAGACCACAGTCTGGAGGGGCCCTCGCACGTTCAAGGGCTTGGCCTTCAGCAGCCCCTACACGTTCTCACAGTCAAAATCCAAGAAAGACCCCTCACGCCACGACAGGCAGAATGGAGGAATAATCATTGTGAAATATGCAGAGCCTCCTCCATAAAAAAAAAGCCTATTTCGCAAGGAAAAGGCATTACCAGAGTATGATTCCAGCCCCCTTTAACTTTCCTTTTTCACCTAAGTGGGGGAGGAATCATCAACAAGGGTAAGAAAATCGAGTGGCTAGGTTGGGAATGCAACAGACAGAGAGGGAAATAGGGCCAGAGGTAAAAAGCTACATGACGGAGAAATGCAGGTAAAGGTCACATTCCTAAGATGCAGGCCTCCTAAAAGGCTATTTAGGAAATTATAGAATGACCCCATAGTTCCACACCTTACGTCCCCATCCACGGTTGTTCAACAGATCATTTAGAAGAGCCCAAAGTCAAAAGAAAAGACAAAAGCAAGGATTCTGAATGAATGTGAAGCTTCTGGAACTTACGGCTACAGTGAACATTCAAAGCAATACAACCCCTTGTGCAGGGTTCAAGGAATTCTGGAGCTGATCAGTGAAAAAGTTATGACCACAATAGGCAGCAACACACAAAGGGTTTTACTGGGCTGCACCTGGATATTGTTGCACAAGAGGAGAAGCTCTCACAGTCTGAGTCTCTTCAGTATGAGACAAAATGGACCAGGGGCCACCTCCAGAAGTGGAGGGGAGCAAGGGACCTCGTTGGAGAAGAGGGGGTCAAAGAGGGGGCTTACATGTCAGGGTGATGTTGCTCAGTAGCATGGAGGGGTGACTGTGTTTGCGGGGCCATAGCAGCTTATGGTCTTACACCCCCAAGGCTCTGTCTTATCAGTGGCTGGTGGATGCTGGGTGAGGTCTTGTGGGGTATGCAAAGCAGTCAGGCCCTAAATGACTAAAATATCTAGTTGTCTAGGCCATTTTAAAACTGAATGGATATTGTAATTTCTAAAAGAGTTGTGGAAAGCTCTATACCCAGGAGGGAATATATTATATAAGAGGTAAAGCAGAACAAAACAGGGAATTCACTACTGGTTTACATCTCGAATACTGAGGTTTTTAACTGGTCTGGCATTTTTCTTTTACCTTTCAGAATCTTTTGATAGATGTCTTATGTGTTTCGTCTTGGGTTTTGAGGTGTAATTCACAGAACAGAATAGAATGAAGTAAGTTTGCTCCACTTTGCCCATAACGGATGTTATTTTAACATATTAAAAATTGTTACAACTTAGTATTTTTTTACCACTTCATCAACAATGCAGGGATCTTAAGGCATGTCAATGCTATTTGTCACCCTCCAATTTTTTTCTACTATTTTTATTTATTTTCAATCTATTGCTACGTAAAGTTTTTCAGTGCATTCTTCTTATTATTTACACATGACATTTATTTAGAGTTCCTCATATTTTTATCCTTTTTGATGTGTCTCTTTACTATATGCATTTCCTTAAAGTCATACAGGTGATTTTCACTGTGCCTTAATAAGCCCATTTTACATTCCTCTTACTATGGCTTGTTTGTGAGAAATACACTTTGTGTTTATTTCTCTGAATATTAACTTATTATGCTTTCATTTTTGAAAGATAGAATTGCTGAATTTTAGTTTGACACTGATTTACTTTCAACACCTTGAAAATGTCATTGAACTGTACGATAGCTTCTACAGTTCTAGGTATAGTGTTATCTTTCATCCTTACTGTCTCTCATTTGAAGATCATGTGTTTCTTTTTCCCCTGGTTCTTTTCAGTTTTTTCTTGGTCACAATTTTGAGAAGACTTACTAGAAAGTGCCTATGTGTAATTTTTATTTATATTTATCCTGAGGAAGCCTATAACACTTTTTTTTTTTTTTTCGGTATGCGGGCCTCTCACTGTTGTGGCTTCTCCCATTGCGGAGCACAGGTTCCGGACGCGCAGGCTCAGTGGCCATGGCTCACGGGCCCAGCCACTCCACGGCATGTGGGATCTTCCCAGACCAGGGCACGAACCTGTGTCCCCTGCATTGGCAGGCGGACTCTCAACCACTGCGCCACCAGGGAAGCCCCTATAACACTTTTGAATCCATGGATTAAAGTCTTTCATATGCTCTAGAAAATTCCAGGAACTAACCCTTCAAATACTGTTTGTTCTCCATTCTCTCTTATTCTTCTAAGAGTATAACTATGTATTTGTTACACGTTGATTCGTGCTGCATGTTCTATATTTCTCACTCCCTCTCTTGTCTTTTTTCTGGAAAATTTCTATAGATATGTTTTCAAGTCTAGTAACCTTCTCTTCAGCTATGTCTAAGATTCTGTTAAACCTATTTATTGAGTTTTTAATTTCACGTACTGTATTTTTCAGTTTGAGCACTTCCATTTGACTTTTATTCCTAAATCTACCTGAAATATTAGACACCATTCTCTATTTTCCTGAACATATTTACCATGTTTTATTTTAAATCTATATCTAATAACTAGTAGCTGGAATCTCCAGTGACTGTGCCTATGGACTGCTTTTTAAAAATAATTTAATCTTTAGTCATCTCATCTTGTCATACAATGTTACTGGTAGTTTTCTTTGATTCTATATTAGACTATGTGTATGAAAGAATATAGGCATAGTTTACGCTATGAAAAATGTTCTCCTGCAAACCAGATTTTTTGTTTGTTTCTGTCAGGGATTAGGCTAGTTATAGATCACCTTAATCCAATCACAGATTGGGGTGATTTAAGGCTGCTTTGCAAACTTTGTTAAGTCTGGTCTATTTCTGACTTTCTAGTTCAAAATCACTGCTTGTATGTAATGGTGAGTAGCTTCCATCTGATAAGGCCACATCTATTCTCTTGGAATAGTGTGACTTCAGTTTATGTACAAAATTAATATAGCATTCTCTGCAACATTTTGTAATTAGTTTTTGGACTCCAGAGAATGCACCAGAATTTATTGATTTAGAATTCGAATGACATCCTTAAATTTGTATTCTATACAATTTAGATAAAAGTAATCTAGTGAATTTTAAATGAGCTGACTAAATCTTACAGACAACCTGAGGAAGCAGGGCTCCCACTCAAAATTTGGTTAAGATGCCCAGATTGATGAAGCCACACATAGACCGAGAGTATAAAAACTTTTGTTACGTACATAGTGAGGCTTCTGGGGAAAACAGGGCAGGTCCCCCAAGCTTGTCTGAAAATAGCTTGGAAGAGAAGAGGAGGAGAACAAGTTTGGGATTTTTACTGTGATGAGAGGATGGGGCTGGGATAAGAGGTCCCTCCCAGGGAAAGAGGTTTGCAGTTTGAATCTGTCACTGAAGCCAGAGGACCCAGCACTCAGGCTCTCTTGTGCTTGCCCAGACGTAGGGCACAAAAGGAAGAGGGAGGCGTGAGGCTTAAAATTCTTTCATGCATCAAACTGCAAACAATAAAGTGAGACCTTTTACCACACTGAGACACAATAAAAAATTTACCCTTAAGAAGACTGTAAAAGAAAGAAAAAAATAATTAAGTTACCATCTCAAATAACCTGCTTCTTCCTCCTTTTCCTTTCTTCTTTTACTTTCACTCCCACAGCCTTTAGTTTCAGCCATGACTCTCCAGTCTCTTGCAAATAAAAATGATACTCTGAGTAATGAATCATCTTTTAGTTGCTTTGAGTTTCTTGACAGCTTAGGGGGGATATTCAGGTTTACGTAGTGCAGCCTTTCATCATAAGCCTTGAGGTGAGTGTGTGGAGGCAGGGTGAAGAAAGAATCTATGGGTGAATGACAGTTACCATAGCTGGTAAAGCTCATAAGCTAGGAAGGCAGTATTTGCCGCTACCTGGCAAGAGACTCAAAGCACTGTTTTTTATATAGCTAAACCTAGTGCCCTTTGGGTAATGTCTTACTTGGATAAAAGAAAATGCTTTGAGCTATGCAACTGCAAAACAATTCATCAGTCATCTTTTAATAGATCTCCTATGGTATTTTAAAAATGCATGCATTTTGATAAATGCATTTTGAGGAAATGCAAAACATTTGTAACAAACTGCTTTCTTTTAACATTTGCATGAAGGCATCTTCTTATATTAAAATTTTCATTTCTTGTATGCCTGTTGAGACTCAGGCTCATTTAATGTTTGTGAGTATGTATACAGTGGGGTAAAGGGAGACAGGATTTTTAAAAATATGTATGGAAGGGAATATTTACGCAGATTTTTATGAACAGATCGCTATCCCAAAGGGAAGGCTGAGAATGGGTCGAAATATAGGTTTTATAGTGGTAATGCTTTCAAGGAGACTGATAGCATATTATTTCCTTTTCCATTCTTAGAGGGCAGAGGTGGCTGCCTTATTTATTTAGTTACTTGTGGTTAGTTAGGGGATGGAGAGCAGAGGCATAACTGAATCGAATTTGCTTGGTTGTTCCTGTTGTTTCACTACAGAATCTCATTTTGTCTGGTATTTCAGCATGGTGAAATAGAAACAGGGCATTTCTGTTCCATGTGAGATGAGTAGCTAATTGCTTTATATGCTGATCAGAGGGAGAAGAATGGGTTTGGGAGAAGTGGGACACGTTATACGGACTGGAGAATTTTTCACTTCGTAGGAAATTTATTGAAATCATTTCTTATCCCTAGATGAGCTTGGGACTTTTGAACCTCATTTTTTTTTTCTAATTGCAATGTTATAAATAACCTCAAACCACTTTTTTTTTCATTTCTGTTGATACATTTTGCAAAGTACCCAAAAGTAAAAGGGAAATGAGAAAAGAAGTCCCATAAGTAGATAGCTAAAAATGTATTTACTTCTGATGTAGTGTGTGTCTTGGGTAGAAGGCAGGTTATGATAAGGGAGATAAAGGGGCTTGTGAAATAAGCTTAGCATTCTTCCTAACTTTGGAAGAAAAGTACTCAAAATATGTTTCAATTATCATCCACTCATTGTATTAAACAATCCAAAATACAGAGACTAAATGTATCTAGAGTAGTTTTCACCCAATAAAAAACCATCAATCCAAAACTGCCATGTCCACCTCTTGCAACTACCCTGCTCCACAATGAGTTAGAGCATGGAAAGCCTTAACGCAGATGCACGTAACTGGAAGCTAACCTGAAGGGAAAGCTCTTGAATCTGGAAAATGAAATAGTAAACTCAAAAGTAACTTGTCTTTTAACCTTAACAGAACAATTGAATGGTCAGATGCATGCTAACAGGTTAAAACTCAAGAGATTGAAGATGAGGTTGTGGGAAGATTGTGTGTAGAAAGTTAATAGACAATTGGAAAAACATTTAAACATAATAAAATTACAGGTGTTCAAATGCTTATGGAATTCCTAGTGCATTTATTGATATTAACAACATGTTCTCATTTGGGGTACCATAATGAGAAACACTATCAGTCTTATAAAATATATGGTGACTTCCATGTTTTTGGTCACATTCTTTGGTTATTTCTATTTTTGTCACATTTTCTCTGATTTCTCTTTCCTTTAAATGTTTTTTTTTTTTTCATTGAGGACGTTAAAATATGAACCTCATTAGAGGTACATCTAAATCCTATCTATTTTTCACTTTAGGTAAGCATGTTCTCTGTAACAATTTGTATGTTGAAAATCTTGTGCCTCTGTGCATTTATTCTTATGACAATTTTGATATTTAAATTTTACTTATTAATTACCTTTAAGACTAAAGCTCATACTATTAACATAATATTTGCACAAATTGGAGGAGTGACATCAGACAAAAAAAAATGCCCTTTCTCTGATTACAACATTCTGTATTGTGTAAGACAAAATGAAATTTTCTATTCATATTAGTTTTGAGCTATTCCAAATAGATCTTAATTTCATGAAAGACCCATTCATGAATTTCAAAATGGATGAATTTTCAAATTATTTACTCACCAATTGAGTAAATAATTGTCATTCCTAAGAGAAAAGTGGAAGGCCATTGCCTTATATTGTATTTTCTTTGCTAATAGTTTGACAACTGTAATTGGAAGGAACAGCTTGTGATGTTTTCCAAATATATGCTCAGAAAGATAAGGTTAAAATTTAAAGATACCTGATAGAAAGGTCCATAAAAGGACAAATCTTTGTATTTTATGAGACAACTCAACCCTCTTTCTAGAATCAGTTCCAGTAGGTTAACTTTTCACTCTCATGCACATTTGAAACTGGCTTTTCAAGACCAAAATGTTTGTACTTGTTCTCAATATATTTGTAGCACAAACTTCCATGAACTGGTGTGCTCCATATGTTATACATAATAATACAATGCAATTATGTGATAGTACTTTTTCTTGACTGTTAGAGATGTTTGTTTAAAGCCTATGTACACGTGTGTTATGTTTATTTATTAAAATAGAACAGCGATTAAATCTTTTAAAATGCATTAAGATAATGGTAATAGTCTCATGGATCTCACTAAACAGATAGATTCAAAGACTACTGGTCTATTTTAAACTTCCTTCAATTTACTATGTATTGTACTATCTGTTTATAAAATACTGGATTTAAACATATAACCTGAACGCAAGTTGAGATATATTACTTCCCTGTTTATGAACATTAATTTTTGTTAATGCTCAGAAGCCTCATTCATAGGTTCCATGACATATGGAATTAAGCATTGGATCTCTGTGTGGAATAAAGAATGGGAAAGATATTTCAAACCATTATAATTTCAAAGACTTGAAGTAAGTTTTCCAGCTTCTTCAAACATTTAACATATTTCAAGTGTAACCCCCCCCCCATCTATTAAATTCTTTCATCCGCTTATTCAACCAGTGCTGCTTAAGAATACACTGTGGTCAAAGTGCTTTGCTAAGGACCAAGGGAATAAAATGATGAAAAATTCAAAGGCTACCCTCCTAAAGATAGCAATCTAGGGGAGATAATAGAAAAATGTACAAAAGTAACTGTAAGATAGACTGTGATATGTGATGCAAGGAAGGTAGAAAGCGATGGAATTCAGAGACCTGAACGGTCATTCCTGTCTTTTGCATTCTTGGAGGAATGCTGTCTTAGAGATGATGCTTAGATCTGTGTGCAGTACTGATCCACTTTGTGGGGCAGGCTCATCTTAGCCTCGGAGATGCTGTGAGTGGAGGCTGTGAGGCTGTGTTTCTCTTCGATCTCTATCTTGCTTTCCTCTGATTTTCTTCTCTGTTAATATTGGTATGCCTATAACTCCACTCTTTATTTTTATACCCACCTAGTTTATATTTTTCTCATTTATTTGCATAATTTATATTAATACTGCATCTGTTTTACTGTGCATATAACAGAAAATGTCAATGAAGTGATTTTGCTACTAATGATCACAAGTTACCTAAGCACCGATTTTAAAATACACTTTGCCAAATATCCATTTAATTTTAGTTACTAGGTTCAAAGGAAACCTATTTATGAGTTTTATGTTCAATCACCATGTAGTAGTTTAATTTAAGATAAACTTGACTCAAAAAGACATACAATCAAAATTTTACATTTCTCTCTATACAGGGCTTTAGCCTTAACATTTATGTACTTTGCCTTAGAAAATGAAAATACCATTTTCCATACAAACTAGAAATGTCAAACATTTAATAATCCCCTTCTGCTGTTATTTTCTTTAGGAAACATTTTACGTTTAGGTATTTCACGTGATCACAATGTATTCATACTGAGATACGTCTTCCTTGGCTCTTCTCTATAATAGATTTCATGAAAAACACACTTTTTTCCAGATGTTGGAGGAATTCGATAAGCAAGATAGCTGCCCCCTCCCCTTGACAAGTCCTCTCAACCATTCAGAATAAAGGCAAACTCCAAGGGGCAGAAGAAAAAAAAAAAAAAGCCCTCACCATGTCCTCATAGTCCTCTGCCTCTGGGATCACTGACATGGTCATACTTGGTAGTGTTTATTAATTGTAGCAAAGCTTAAAGAACTCTTTCCTGAAAACTACTGTAATCTCAATGGCCATCAACTCCTGTGGAGTCCCCAATCAGTCCTGCCTGCATCACAGGTAACACGACAGCATGCAGCATCTCAGAGGGAAATGTCTGTTACCTTCATCATCAAGAACTAAAAAGTCTCCACAAGTTCTTGGTCCAAAACAATTTCCACCAAATGTTGGAGGAACTTTCTGACCAGTAAATAAAGCAAAAGAGATATAAATTTGCTGAATACAACGTGCAACATTTTTAAAGCCCTGTCTCAATCTTCAGAAGCCTTGCAAACATTATAACAATACTTGAGACATTTATTAAAACATTTTCTCCAAAGTGGTGTCATATCTAAGGATATCCTTGAAGCATTTGCCACAGAATTCTACTTGTGAACATAAAATTTACATATTTGCTAAGCACCTAACAATATAGCTAAAATTTTGCTAATTCCTTTAACACATCATATCTCAGGTAAGTCCTCACACCCGTCATTTATGCATTAATATTTGCTTCTTTGTATAAATTAGACAGTTGAAGTTTAACAGTATTTTAAAAAATTGTTGAGTGTCCCCAAAATTGTAAGTTGCAGAACTCAAATTGGAATCCAGTTTTAGCCACTAGAATATATTTTCTGTCAATTTAATCAAGCATCCATAATTAATTTTTTCTTGACTCTGTAAATATTCATTTCTAGCCAATGAACAGGTATTTCAGGAATATAGCTTTTTTTCAAGAACGTATTTTAATGCATTTTAGCATTATATAAGCTTCAGTGGTTTTATGTATATACATACACATTCACACGTGTCTAAATAAAGTGTCTCGATAGGAGTTTTGCAAGCATTGCATTATTGGTAAGCAAATGATACAGCGAGGACAAACTTATGATTTATCATTAAATGACAATTAAGTTATTATATATTATAATTACCATTTTTTTTACAATTTAGTTGTGTGATAGATAATTATATATATATATAATTATATATACATAATATACATATATAATTATATATATATATATATAATTATACATATATATATATAATGACCAGATAGCTGGTAAAATTCTATTTCTGGATGTCTGTAAGGGTGTTTCTGGAAGAGGTTAGCATTTGAATCAGTAACTGAGTAAAGAAGATTCACTCTCACCAATGAACACAGCCCTCATCCATCTGTTGGAGACCCAGATGGAACAAAAAGGCAGTGGAAGGGGACGGATCTCTCTCTCTCTTCTTGAGCTGGTATGTGCATTATTTCCTGCCCTGGAACTAGGAGCTCCTGGTTCTCAAGCCTCTGATTTGGACTGAATTATACCTCCACACCCCAAGGTCACCAGACTGCAGGTGGCGGAGGGTAGGACTTCTCAGCCTCCATAAAACATGAACCAATTCTGATAATAAATCTCCTCTTGTATGTATTTCTACATATCCTATTGGTTCTGTGTCTCTGGAGAACTCTGAGGAATACAAGCTGTTTGAAGTGTGGTCAAGTATTTTCATCTTTTTATCCCAAGTATTTAGAACAGTAATGGGAAACTTCTAGAACATCTTAATATTCAAAGCTACATAAATTGGCAAATTAAAAAATAAAATAGTCACATAATCAATGAATTTTGATTAATTGATCAACTCATCAACAACCTGAAATGGTGTCAGTATTAAATGTAACCACAACCTTGTGAATAACAATGAATATTGCTGTGGATTTTTAAGATATTTTAGTGGCTTTATAGCAACAACTTAAATGCCCTATTTTTTCTCAGAAATTCTATTCTTCAGAATTTATTCTTCAGAAATGTGTGCGTGTGCACATAAAATACAAACGAAACTAGAAATTAGGAATCATACAAATAAGAAGAACCTCCAATAGAAAATACTAGGTATTTCAAAGGTGGCTTTGGCTCTGTCAAATTTGCCTTGGGTGAGCATTTTTTTCACCATTTTACTGTTTATCTTATTATGTAATCCAAATCCCCAGCCATGTATATGCAATAAAGACCTCATCTCAATCCCATGTCATCACAGTTGCTACTTTTAGTCTTCATTGGAAATAAAATGTTATTTTACTCTGCTGTATTACAAATATTGTTTGTTCAATTTTTAGTTTTGTTCTACCTTCATATTCTACCACTTATACCTCCGTAAATAATAAAAGTCAAATATGGCACACAGAACGTTATATGATTGGTCCCATTCTCTCTCGTTCTGTCTCTTTAACAGACACACACAGAGGATTGGTATGGTATGGCACAAAAACAGAAACACAGATCAATGGAACAGGATAAAAAGCCCAGAGACAAACCCACACACATATAGTCACCTTATCTTTGATAAAGGAGGCAAGAATATACAATGGAGAAAAGACAGCCTCTTCAATAAGTGGTGCTGAGAAAACTGGACAGCTACATGTAAAAGAATGAAATTAGAACACTCCCTAACACCATACACAAAAATAAGCTCAAAATGGATTAAAGACCTAAATGTAAGGCCAGACACTCTCAAATTCTTAGAGGAAAACATAGGCAGAACACTCTATGACATAAATCACAGCAAGATCCTTTTTGACCCACCTCCCAGAGAAATGGAAATAAAAACAAAAATAAACAAATGGGACCTCATGAAACTTCAAAGCTTTTGCACAGCAAAAGAAAACATAGGGCCTCCCTGGTGGCGCAGTGGTTGAGAGTCCGCCTGCCGATGCAGGGGATACGGGTTCGTGCCCCGGTCTGGGAGGATCCCATATGCCGCGGAGCGGCTGGGCCCGTGAGCCATGGCCGCTGAGCCTGCGCATCCGGAGCCTGCGTGTCCGGAGCCTGTGCTCCGCAACGGGAGAGGCCACAGCAGTGAGAGGCCCGCATACGCAAAAAAAAAAAAAAAAAAAAAAAAGAAAACATAAACCAGACGAAAAGACAACCCTCAGAATGGGAGAAAATATTTGCAAATGAAGCAACTGACAAAGGATTAATCCCCAAAGTTTACAAGCAGCTCATGCAGCTCAATATCAAAAAAACAAACAACCCAATCCAAAAATGGGCTGAAGACCTAAATAGACAATTCTCCAAAGAAGATATACAGATTGCCAACAAACACATGTAAGGATGCTCAACATCACTAATCATCAGAGAAACACTAAGCTGTTTGATTTTAACAGGACAAGGGGACTGGTAAGCAAGGTGGCCCACGATCTGGCCTTGCTCCCTTGAAGCATCTATAACAAGTTTTCTCAGCCCCAGCACATGGGGCACACTGGGTCTGAGATTTCTTTGTTGTATGGGGATGTCCTCTGCACTCTAAGATGTTTCGCATCATCCCCAGCTGCCACCCACTAAATGTCAACGCTCCGTTTGTTACAGTCAGATATGTCTCCATTTTCTAAATGTTCCCTGGGGGTAAAATCATGCCCAGTTGAGAACCACTGGTCTAGAGAGATTATTTAATTATACATTAGATTGCTCCTCATTTGATATACTGGCCTGAGAACACGTTTGTTATTTGATTTTCTTAAACTATTAAAAATCTTAGCACTGAACTTGCTGCCTTCTATGGGAATGTGGTTAATATTAATGTTATTTTTATCAAGTCTACCAAAGTAAATTTTCTGAAAAAGAGTGGAAACCACATAAAACAAAAACAATAGCTCTGCCCTCCTACTGTTTTATTCATTTTTACCTTTCTAGTTTCAGTATTATTTTAAAATTACAAAATCAAACAATAACTCCAGTTAATGGAAAATAATAAATATATTCTGCCTTTTAAAATTAGCAAAATTATATTTATCTAATTGATTTATTAAAAATTTATTCTGATTTTGTAGTCTTTCCTTAATCTGCTTTGAAATTGCAAATTTTAAATATTTAACACCTTTTTTACAAGTTTCTTTTAAATTTGGCTAGACAATTTAATTGCAAATGGAGACCTTAAAACATAAATTATGAAAATTTTATTAAAGGGAAAAGCCATTTAGTTATTTAAATGAATAAATATAGCTCATTTGGCATCAGTTATACTGCTTTATTTGTGACATCAGACAAGCCTGTTTAGAATTTCGTATTCCTAAACAGAGATGAATACAAGAGTTCTAATTCAAGACATCAATCACTGAAAATGAACATAACCTAATGTCAGTACTGAATCAGGCCATCAATTTATTGTTTTGTAAAAGCAATCAGCAAGGTATCAAGCAATAAAGTGTATGAGATAAGTGCTTCTTTTGAGACAGCACTACCATTGATAATGATATACTGATGGGGAATAGCAACTCTTTTCCAGCATGCTATGCCTCTCACTTGTTAAAAGCCCTGTACTGTGCAACAGATACAAAACATGTTTCTTATTATTATGGACCAATCTAGTTTGCTTAATAGCTTTGGATGCCACATAGACTCGCTGTCTTATTTAATGAGGTTATATGTGAGCTCTTTTTATGTAGAGAAGTGCAGCTGTGAACTGCTTTTCACTCAATTTCCCAAAGACAGAGAGTTAACTCACTGTTGTCTTTTACAGCATCTTATTACAGCAAGAGCAGCATGTCTGGAGCAAATTTTGATGCTATTAAAATAGTGTCACTTCTGACTAAAAGGCCAAATATTTTACATTATGTTAACAACATGTGATTGGTTGTTCATAGATATCTAATAGGTGGTAGGTGCCTTTCTTCAGGTCTGTTTGCTTGTGATAAAAGGCAAGAAATAGGGGAAAAGCACATTGTCTGGCCACCTGATCTTCACATATATATGATGGATATGATTTGATAGCACAATGAACTCTTTAACCCTTATCAGCAATTTTCAGAAGGTCTAAAATTAACAATCTTTTCATATCATTTTTTCCCCTGGAGAACCAGGAGCCTTAGGGAATGATAAGCTGGCACCAGTAAAGCATCACAAAAATGCTGTTTCTTTTTTAATAGAATCAAGAGTACCTTTTAAAAAGTTGGTGCTTCTTTCTTTCTAAAGATGCATAATCCATAACCTTGAAAACTGGTAGGATCAATACAATTCATTTTTACTACCTTATGTCATCAATAGATTTGATAACTTTTGTACATTTAAATTTGACTTTTATAGTTTTAAAGTCCATAGAATGATATTTTAATGATTAATACTTCTTACTTGCAGAGAAAAACTTAACTCTGTTTATGAATATCCTGTAGAAAGTATTTATTGGCAGGTTTAACCCAAGTAGACAGACCAGACATTTTATGTGAGCACATTTCAGGTTAGTTATAATGGCTGTTATTATAATTACTACAGTACTAACATTATTATTATTATTTTCGTATTTTTCCTCAGCTTCCACAAAACTGAAAGTTGCCAGTTTAGGAAGTCGAGGAGAACAAATAGCCTCTGTTAACAGAATGACTTCACGAGTAAGTATAATGGACAGGCATAGCAGAAGAACCATACAAATAAGGAAGGAATTTGGTCAAAGAGACTCTAAATTAACATCATACACAGACCTGTACTAACTGATTTTTAATCCATAGGCCCAGAAAGGGAATATTTACTGGACTTGTTACAGCAAAATATTTATAAGCAATATTTGTGAAACCATAAATATAAAAAACACTTGATATATTAGTCAAAATAGACTGGATTAGTCTAATATAATTGACAATTCCAAAATCTCAGTGGTTTAAAATAGGCGTGCATGCCATTTCAATGTCAAAATAGTTGTGATAAATGGAATGAATTTAATATGAATTCTTATTAAAAACTTTAAGAAAATTATGAATAGAAGGACTCTTCCTCAAACTGAGAAAGGGCATCTTCAACAATCCTACAGGTAAATAATACCTAATGGTTAAAGATAGAGTGTTGTTCACTTAAAACTAAGATTGGGATGTCCACAATTGTCACTGCTATTCTACACTGTATTGCCAAACCAAAAGCAAAGAAATAAGAATAAAAAAACATCTAGATCAAGAAGAAAATTTTTGTTCACTGACAACCTGTTCATATAGATCAAAAATATGATGGAATTTGCAATAAAACTACTATAACTAGTAAGTGAATCTATTAAGATTGCAGTGAATATAGCACAGTTTATATTTCTGTACATGAGCAACTCAACCAAATGTTGAAATAAAATTATCATTCACCATAGCATCAAAAATATGAAAATAGAGATGTCTCACAAAATAGTCAAGAAAAATTTGTGACTGCTGAGAGAAATTGAAGAACTAATAAGTGTTGGAAGACTCACCACCATAAAAATATAAAATGTTTACCACATTGATCTATACTCTCAATGCATTAAAAATCCAGTAAGCTTTTTCTTTGGTAGAGATTGATATAATGATAAATAACAAATTGATACATTGAATTCTACCAAAATTGAAAATTTCTCTTCCTTGAAAGACTCTATGAGTATAAAAAGATATAAAGAGATGTTTTACCTTGGAGGAAAGTGTATATCCCTCAAAAATCAACATAGATGAGGAAAATCCAATTAAATATAGACAAAAGATTTGGATAGATGCTTTCATGAAGAAGATAAGCACTCATGTGGCAGATAAGAACATGAGTTGAGGTTTCACCTCATTAGTCGTAAGAGAAATCAAATTAAAACAATACAATGCGAATACAAACTTACTGAAATGGCTAAAAGTTAAAATACTGATCGTATGAAGTATTGGTAAAGAAATAAAGATACCGAAACTCTATTACTCTGCTCACAGGAAGTAAGATTTCTCATCCACTTTGGAAAACAGTTTGCAATTGTGTAAAAAGTTAAGTGAACATCTCACATGTCATCCAGCCATTCACCTTCTAGATATTTATCAAAGAGAAAAGATACCATATATCTATATAAAGACTTAGACATAAATGTTTACTGCAGATTTATTTGTAATGGCCAAAAAACTCGAAAACAACCCATATGTCCATGCAGATGAATGGCTAATCAATTCGTGATGTATCCATACAACGGAATATGGCTCCGCGATAAGAATCAATAACTGATAAATAATAATATATGAGTGAACTCCCAAATAATTGTATTGTGTAAAATGAAGAGGTCAGAACCTCGCAAGAAAGAGTGTACACTGTACCATTCTATTTATATAAAACACTAGAAAATACAAAATATAAAATAAAATAAAAGCAGACCAGTGGTTCCTGGGTTGTAGCGGGAGGGGTGGTGGGTGGAGACATGGATGACTTTATAAGAGGGACTAGGAATATCTGGGGGATGATGGATGTGTTCACCCTTGACTGTGCTGATGCTTTTATTGGTTTTGTACATATTTCAGAACTTATCAAGCTATACAATGTAAATATGTGCATTTTGTTGTCTGACAATTATATCTCAATAAATATTTTTTAAAAAGCATATCAAGTTTGTAAAGTCTATTAGACATTGTATCCTTTTCACATATTATATATGTGGTGTTTTTACCCACTTATCCCTCTTTAATCAGAGAAATTGTACTTCTTAGCTACCCAGTATCAGCTAAGGTCATGTAATTTGCTTTGGCCCATGAAATTTGAAGAAAAATACACGTCAATTCTGGTAGGAAGCTTAACTCAGTATTCTTTCCTTCCTCTCCAGTTGTGTTGATCATACCCATCACACCCTACCTACCACATGGATTTTTCCACTTGTTTCCTGTGCCTGGAAAGCTCTCCCCTCCCTCTCCGTCTGGCTGATTTCTGCACTTCCTTAGGTGAGGATTTTGGTTTCATAGTCTCTCTCTTTTTTTTAATTAATTTATTTATTTTTTTATCTATTTATTTTTGGCTGCATTGGGTCTTCATTGCTGCGCATGGGCTTCCTCTAGTTGCTGCGAGCGGGGGCTACTCCTCATTGCGGTGCGCGGGCTTCTCATTGCAGTGGCTTCTCTTGTTGCAGAGCACGGGCTCTAGGTGCATGGGCTTCAGTAGTTGCAGCATGCGGGCTCAGTAGTTGTGGCTCATGGACTATAGAGTGCAGGGTAAGTAGTTGTGGAACACGGGCTTAGTTGCTCCGCGGCATGTGGGATCTTCCTGGACCAGGGATTGAACCCGTTTCCCCTGCGTGGGCAGGCGGATTCTTAACCACTGCACCACCAGGAAGTCCCTCATAGTCTCTTTTTAGTGCAATTATTCTTGATTACTCTTTTTAAAATATCTACTGCTTCACCCTACATTTGTCCCCTGAACATAACATCTTATTCCCATCTTGTTCACAGTCTTTGTTTTATTTTCCCTCCACAGCACTTACAATACAGGCCACACTCTATTTTAATGAGTTGCTTATTTTCTTCTTCCTCTATTTGAGTACAGGAATTTTGTATTTCTGTTTGTGTGTTTTGTTTGTTCATCACTTTATCTCTTCTCATGGCTCAAACAGCTTCTGGCTCTGGATTTTTAGTAAACCTCTCAGGGTCTCTAGCTCAGACCCTGGGGAGAGACTGCTTGTTTTTGAGAATGGACTCTGAAACTTGCCTTTGCTCTGCCTTTGTGAGCAAGTTCATCTCTCTGGCCAAGTATGGAGATCTTGAAATCAACTCCCATATCACTCAATATGGCTGCATTTTCTTTTTGTTTTGTTTTGTTTTGTTTGCAGTACGCGGGCCTCTCACTGTTGTGGCCTCTCCCATTGCGGAGCACAGGCTCCGGACGCACAGGCTCAGCGGCCATGGCTCACGGGCCCAGACGCTCCGCGGCATGTGGGATCTTCCCGGACCGGGGCACGAACCCATGTCCCCTGCATCGGCAGGCAGACTCTCAACCACTGTGCCAACAGGGAAGCCCCGGTTGCATTTTCTTATTGTCATCATTATAATTTCATTTTAGCTTATAAACACCCTATCTGTAGAGTGATATTTCTCCTCTGAAATTTATGCACATTATGAGACTTTTAAATGGAAAATATCAAATCTGCTATTTCCATTCAGTCCCATGTGAAAGGTCCTGACCTATGTGAAGTTAGAGGATAACTCCTCTGTAAAATGGGATATGGCAATAGAGACGGTGATGCGGTAATACTTTTAGGGCTGTGCCCTTAATTTTTTCATCATTTATTGCAAACAGCATGATTCCCTTCAACGACCAGTATCTATCAATATCAATTGTGTTTCCAATTTTGGCCTGTGTGTCTGTCAGTGATGAGCAACTACCCAAAGGACATGCTGTCAATCCAGCTTCTATAGATACAAATGTCTGTTAAGTCACTTTACTTTTCTTTTTTTTTTCCCCTTTTTCTTTTTGATGTCTGAGTTACCCTGTAGATAAATTGCCTGCTATCATTTCTTTTTCTTTTTTTTTTAACTAAATCTCAATTGCAGTTGAGGCTATGTATTGAATTTGGTGTTGAAGAACTTCCAAAGAGAGTGTTCATTACTTGTCCCCAATCTTCCACTCAGGTCATGATAGCAGCAAAATTAACTCTGGACTCCTTTTAAAGGTATGAATTTAGAACTCTGTGATACTGTCTGAGCTATGAAATTATCTGACAGAAAGGCTTCAGAATAAGTACAAAGTTTTAACCCCCAAATAGTCAGTGTGCTTGCAGGACACCTAACATGGCACCTCGTTTGTGAAATTTCTATGTGTCATGCTTGAACTGATAGCCCTGATGTCTTGAAATGGGCTTTTGCATTAAATCAGGAAAACTAAAAAACTATCTCACAATATATATGACCCAGACCTTTAAAAAGTATTCATTTCTATCAAATGCCTAAGATTGAATTTAAGGGCTTATAAACTGTATGAAAACATGTGATTTTTGTATCCAGAGTTCAAGGATTGTAGAACTGACAAATAGTGTGACCATATTTACTACTTTTCCCAGAACCATTGGGTTAGCCCATAAAAGTCCCATTTTCACATCTCTTGACATGGTGAAATTATTAAATAATGCCTCTGTTTCATTCTCTACAGTGTCCTTGTTTGGAAGTTAAATTATAGGGTCACCTGGGTTAACATTTATTTATTCGTCCATCCCTGTATCCATCCATTTTTCCATTCTCTGAGTGAATTTCTGTTGAGTCAGATGAAGAGCACACATTCTCTGTTCTGGGGTCAGAGAGGTGACTGAAAGAAGCAGACACAGCTTCCTTGGTCTTTCAAGGAGTTTGGTTTTGAGTGTAGAGTTACCGACATTAAACACACAAGTAGAAAATAACAGTGAAATGATATGCCAAATATCAGGATATAGGAATGTGGGGGAAAGTTAATTTTAAGTATGGAAGGATGAGGAAAAGCCTCCACCAAAAAGTTGACATTCAGGAAAGATTCTTTCTGGTTAGAAAGAAAAGCCAGGACAGGTGCTCTAAGGTGAAAACAAGTTTGAAGTGGTGTTGGGAATAAGTTCAGTGTGGATGGGGTGTGCTGTGTGGGTTTGGGGAAAGGGTACAAAATTAGTTTAGGAATGTTCAGACGGGCCAGATCACATTTATAAAGCTAATATAAATTATTACTATTTTTTTTTAAGAAACCAACAATATAAAACAAATACCACAAAAATGGGGCTCTGAGGGGCAAACAATTAATGACAAAATATCTGGGACACACTTCCCCTTTTAAAGGTAATGATACAGTCCCAGAAAGAAGACACTGCTTATGGCAGAACAAGAACTAATTAGAATGTACCACCTATAACGTAGATGATCTAATGCTCTTTATTTTCACCTCAGTGCTTTCAAAGAGCACTTGATCATCTATGTTACGGAAGGTACATTCTAGTTAGTAATTGTCCTGCCATACGTAGCATCCCCTGACCTTGCTATGATCACTTATTTGTTTTTGGAGGTTTTTTTACAATTGTATTTTATATTTACATGTTACAGCATCATGACAGTCATGTTATCTGAGACAATTTTATTTCTTCCTTCTCAATCTTTATGCTTTTTATTGCTTTTTCTTTTCTTAGTGCAATAGCTAGGACTTCTAGTACAATGCTGAAAGCAGGGGTGAAAAAGGATACCCTTGCCTTGTTCCTGATCTTAGTAGAATTTATCAGAATTAAGTATGATATTAGCTGTTGTTTTTTACTGAGTTAAGGAAGTGTGATTTTGAATGTGGGTTGGAATGTTGTCAAATTTATTTATTTTGTGTGTGTAAATGGGTGTTGGGTTTTATCAAATGAGTTTTCTGCACCTAAAGGTATGATCATGTGATTTTTCTCTTTCACCCTGTTGATATGATGTATTACATTAACTGATTTTCAAATGTTGAGCTGGTCTTGCATACCTAGGATAAATCCCACTTGGTTATAGTATATTATTCTTTTTATATACTGTTGAATTTGATTTGCTAATATTTTTTGGAGAAACTTGAACTATTTATTACAAAGGAAATAGGCTAAGTATTACAACTGGACTTATGCTTTCTTTTTCTTAGGATTTTGATATTTATTGCTTCATTCTTTGAAGATACAATATGGCTCTTTGTACACTGACTAGCACACTGATTGGTATTCTCACACTGCCGTCATTTTCTTTTTGCTTTTTTTCTCTTTCCTCTTCTTTTATCTTTTTTGAAAATAGGGAAATAAGGAACATAATAAGAGAAATAGCTGATAAGATATATCTTTTAAGTGAATCTTTAAGATACATATAATGTTTGAAATTGTGTTATCCTTATCTTTGTAGTTTATTACCTATAAAGTTAACTACTGTCTAGGTTTTAACCATTTGCTTGAAATTTTTCTGTAACAGTATCAATATGCTGATTCAGGACTTTACAACAGAAAACAATTCTACTGTCTTTAATTTGGTGGAATTCTCTATTTCATCATATTTTTATTGTATTATACAATACAATAACTATTAATTTCTTTCAGTCAGCTTTTAACTTTTCATATTTTTATCCCTTGTTATGATCTGATAATAAATATCAAAGTTTATCTTTTAGTTGGTCTATTAGGTTCCTTGATATTTCTAAAATCTTGATTAGATATGTAGTCTTATTTCTTTATTCTTAAAATGAATTATCATCAGAAGTTTCCCTTATTATACCCTTTATTATATGTTTTCTATCACCTGGTCTTTGATGCTTCTTTCACTGACATTGTGTTGTTATTAATTTATTATATTGAGCAAATCATTCAATATGAGAAATTATATTTTATTTTGTAATGAAAGATATCTTCTGTACATTATACCCATTTTGCTCTCATATTTGTAGTTGAACTTTTACAGGTGTGCCATGTTTTCCTATTCATTGGTTACATATTTAACATGAACATGTTTCCCACAAAATTTCTACCATTACATTACAGTTGACCTTTAAACAACATGAAGGTTGGGGTGCCAACCCCCATGCAATAAAAAAACTGCATGTAAATTTTGATTCTCCCAAAACTTAACTACCAAGAGCCTACTGTGGACTAGCAGCCTCACCAATAACATAAACAGCCAATTAACACATATTTGGTATGTCATATGTATATCTACATATATTTTATGCATTCATGACAATACCTAACTTTTTCTTAAACACTGTGTTTAAGAAAACACACAGTGTTTCTTAAACACTCAGCTCCTACAGAGTGTTTTATTTTATTTATCTCTTTATCTGCCATCTAGTTAATCTCTAAGTCTAAAAATAATTCATTCTTGATGATTATGCTTATCTGCTCTTCCCTTTCATGCTTTCCTTCCAGCTGGGAAAAATAAAACAAGAACAAAATACTGAATTTTGTGGAATTTCCCTGTGTTGTGACTTAATTATAGAATCAACATCTTGCCTTAAGTAGGCTTCTGAGTCTTGGTCTTCCATTGGTATGGGAATGAGAACCCACTATTAGCTTAATTTTTTCTTTTTCAGTATACCTCACTCGTTTCACCAATAATATTTGATAATTCCCCAAACTAAACTATACTGATTTCTCCTGTTGACTCCACAGTATATCTTAAAGTTTTGAGTGTGGCATTATTCTTTGTCTTCATTTGATGAATTGATATTCTATATTTTTGATACCTTTTTTATCTGGTTACATCATTAAGTGTGAGGGAAGAAAAATCTGGGGCCTAGCTTAACATTGCCACCTTATAATAGAAGTCTCCTTAAATTGATTTTAAAAGTAAAGTTCTTTGCAAATATCTCCACATATAGTAATTTTGAAGTCAATATTTATCAGAAAAGTGCTAAAAATCCCAGAGTAAGTTAGACATTTGGAAACTGCATTAATTTTATTAAGCCACTAGAGTATAATGGTTAAATAATTAATGAAAAGCCTGAGGAATTATGAAGGTTTAAATTAAACTCTAGATTTTCTTAATAAACTATTGTCATAGGCATTTTGAAAACTTTACTATGTAAACTATATATATAAATTATATGTAAATTAGTGATTTTGAAAGTTTTATTTCATAAACTATACATATATAAACTAGATATAAATTAGTGATTTTGTAATAGATCGTTTACTGCATTACAAAAAATTCAAATCTGCTGATCACTTGTTATAAAACCTTAGTTTTTGAGCAGTTACTTGCTATTTTCATTTTCATAAACATAGCAATAGTGTATGAGAGTGTATTTACTTTAAGTGAGAAGAAGAAAATTAGTCATTGTTTCCTGACAATTACAATGACTGATTAAGTAATAGATATTGTTTGGCATCAATGAGCAATATGCTGTCAACAGGGGGATTTAGTAAGTTTTATTTGTTTATTTATTTATTTATTTATTTATAGTTTTATATAAATGGGCTTTGCTAAAGAGTTTTAGAAAAATTGCACAGTATGAAATATAAATGACAAATAAGGGGAGTAAATTGACTCTTACCTTAAGCCACAAGGTTGTAAGTAATGAAATTTATGCAAGATAGATACTACTTTACTTTCAAGAACCAGGGCAGGATAATGAAGACGCTGAGGTATGCATATCTCAGCCACTTTTCTACACCTGCCCTTCCCTCTCCTCCTTTGTCCCTTAAAGAAGAATTTAAATATTCATACTAAGTCATATCTCTAATGGGGGAACATGAGAAAGATAAATAAGACATTGCACCTGCACAAATAGGTCTTACAGATTAATATAGAGAGCATGTGGATAAAGATAAATGAAAATATGGTGTGGCCTTTCCCACCCTAGTGATGTGGACACAATTACCTTTACTGATGATCTTTGCTTTTTCACGTGTAGGCAAGTTACTGTCTGGTTCCCTTGCTTTCAGCCTGAAGATCTTCTTTTATTATTTTTCATAAGGAGGGTCTGCTAGCAATGATTTTTCTCAGTTTTGTTTATCTTGGAATGTCTTTATTTTGCCTTCAAAAGTGAAGGTTCCCTTTTACATGGCATGTAATTTTTTCTTTTGTTGCTTTCGATAGTTTCTCTTTGTCTCTGGCTGGGACCATTTTTACTTTGAGGTATCTAGATGTGAATCTTTATTCTACTTGGAGTTGGTTGAGTTACTTAGATACATAGGTCAATGTATTTGATCAAATGCAGGAATCTCTGAGTCCTGTGAGAGGACTCAGAGTTGCTGAAAGGCCTGATGAGCAGGACAGATTCTAGGGTCTGCTTAAGAGCGCCAGTAGCAGGTATTTGTAATTGGAGGCAACAACTGTCCACGGGTTCAAGAAGTATTCAATACACGGTGGCTGAAAAGGCCTAAAGGAAACAGTGGACCCACAATGAGAGTCCAAAACCTAGATCAAAACTCACTTAGTGGAAACCAGAGCCCAGAAGACACCAAGCAGATCTGTGGCTCTCACTCCGGGCTACATCATTGTCCCATTGGTGTCCTACGACACCCGTAATCTGAAGCCATAGCAGATCAAAAAAAGAGGAGAAAGAAATAATATAAAAGACTAAATTTTTTACACTAGAAAGATGGAGTTATCCTAAAGCGTGTAAAGTAGATATGGATACATATAGATATTTCATATAAATGAAGCATATGTGACAATATTATATATTCATCATCAAAAGTGACAATTTTAAAGAGAAAATACAATGGACAACTTAAGACCTCTGTCAGGTTAGGGTGTAGGAGCTTATGAGCAAGGATAAAACTGTCACTAGAAAATAAATAAGCTAGGTTTTCTTTGCATATCTGAATAGTAAAGTGTAACTACTTACATGTTTGTAACAGATACACAAGTATTAGTGAAGTAATCTCTAAAAATTTACTGAGGAATAGAAAAAAAGGAATAAAACTAAAAAACAGAAGCTCTTAATGAAGTTTATGCACTGAAAGACTCAGTATTTAAAGAAACAAGTTCTCTCCAAAACAATTTATAAAGATCTTTCAATCCTGACCTAAATTTCAATACAATGGCTTTAAATTTAACCTGAAAAGTGAAAAATTGATAATTGTTAAGAATATATTGAAAAAAATGTACAGAGAACAAAGAAAAAATATTTGAAAATAAATTATATTTTATTTTAACATTTGAACATAATTTGCAAATAAATTGCAATATCATTTAAAACATGACATGAGATTTAAAAATAAATTATAATATGTGATAAATTGAGCAGTATGTATTTACTTCAAAAGTAGACACCAAATCAAAGAAACTTAAAAATAAAAATAAAACAGAATATTACACAATAAAAGTTATCTTAAGGTATAAGAGAAAGCTGTTTACTGTTTTTTATTCTTGTTTTGTTGTGAGACTACCTTATGAAAGAGGGTTTCAGGAAACCTTCCTATTTGTGTGTTAGACATCACTATAAGTACAAAATATAGTTATTTATATAGAATGCATTAGGATTTCTATAATATACCTATTTTGACCTCTGTTTGCTGTGAAATATAGCAAAGTATTCATTTTTTAAATTTTTTACCTGATCATTATTAAACATCATAAGTCACTAAATGAATTAGAATCTCCCCTATTATATGGACAATATTGTTTCAGCCCATATCATAGACTGCTTTTCCTCTTATAATTAACATTTTCTATATTTTTATATTTCCATAAGAATGCCTTTTACAGAATGTTGAATTATAGACATGTCTTCTCATGTTTTAAAAAAGAAACAGAAATTAATATATTTGCCTGTATTTACTAGTTTTCTAAAGTAAAATTATTTAATAAATTCATCTAATTTTTGAGAAATGAAGGTATATATGTATACATATATACACATATATATCACATGTATACACACATGTATATTATATATATATTCATAACCATATATATATGTAGACTGAGAGAGAGAGATGCATCTGTAGATGAAGATAGAGAATTTTATAGAAGGCAGTTAGAGAGCAAATTTTTTTATGAGATGAGAAAGAAAGAGTGGATTTTTTTCCTCAGGTTGGTAAATTTGCTTCCCATATGGAAACAAACATTTTTTAATATTGACTCAATTAGTTTTCTTCATGCAAAGTGATTTCAATATTGCTTTCATTTTATTGTTATAGAGATACATTTTATTTATTTATTTATTTATTTATTTATTTATTTATTTTTCGGTATGCGGGCCTCTCACTGTTGTGGCCTCTTCCGTTGTGGAGCACAGGCTCCGGACACGCAGGCTCAGCGGCCATGGCTCACGGGCCCAGCCGCTCCGCGGCATGTGGGATCCTCCCAGACCGGGGCACGAACCCGTATCCCCTGCATCAGCAGGCAGACTCTCAACCACTGCGCCACCAGGGAAGCCCTAGAGATACATTTTCAAATTTATTTCAAACATTAGACTAGTATAAGGATGATTAATAACTGAAAACATATTTATAATTTAAGACTTTCTGGAGAAATATCATTTAATCTTCCAAGAATTGGCTCAACAAAAGTACTTAAAAATTTTATTTATTGTCTGTAATGCTTCAAATATTTTAAATTAGTTTTGTTGCCCTTGGAAAATCCTGGAATATATGAAAAGCATGTCAGAGCTGATACAAGACAGGGTATGAGTACAAGACTGAAATAAATTCAAAATGAAAAACAGAAAAGTGCTTCCATTATCTGAGATTATTTAAAAATACAAGGCCCCATTATAATTTACTTCTTTCTATATAAGTGAATTTACTTTGCGAAGGGACAGGCTGAAATAATTCTGGAAAGGCATATGAAGAAAACTGTAAGAAAATTACATTAAAAATAATTAGCCTAAAGATGAAGAGTTAGAATAGCTTATCTGTGAAAAAGTGAAAGATATTAATGTCTTAATCTACATCCCTATAGAATAGGTCAATTTTTGAATGCCATTGTAAATCTGTACACATTAAATTTTAATTCTGCTTTTACATGATCTGATAGTAGTTCATTGTTTTCCTGAGCCTTTGAATTGTATCCATTTAGAGGTATATTGTGTGTGTATGTGTGTGTTTATGTGTGTGTATGTGTGTATGTGTGTGTGTATGCCTGTGCGTGTGTATGTGTGTGCATGTATGTGTGTATGCGTATGTGTGTGTGCGTATGTGTATGTATGTGTGGGTGTATGCGTGGGTATGTGTGTGTATGGGTGTGTGTGTGCATGCATGTATGTGTGTGTGTGTGTGTGTATGTGTGTGTTGTGGGCAGTTAGAAATAGGAGACAAACAGAAAAAAGAGCCAGTGCTCTTGACATCTAAAGTATTCAAGTACTTAGTTGACATTTAAATATTTTTTTATAATCTTGGAAAGCATGCCCAATTTCCATTTTCTTTATAAACTAAAGAGTATTTCCACAACGTAAGTTTTCAAATATAGTGGTGTTTTTGACCTAATTTATTGCCCGCATCCAACAATGTGCCTTCTAAAAATTTTTCCTCTCACAATTCCTTCCTCACTTCCTATTGTTCTGGAATAATCCATATTAATCATTCTTTTCTAACATTTCTACACTTTCCAAATATCTAATTCTCTTTAATTCTCCAAAAACAGTCCTTACTATGTGCCTATTTATTTATAAAAAATCCATTAGACAGTTCTGACTTTTTGACTATAACCTTTACAGTAGTGATTATACTACTTTCTCTCCTTCGTGCTATTTTAAGATATACTTCCGTATTGTAAGTCCTTTTTAGGACACTGTACTATTTATCTCGCCAGTCCCTTTACTCCTTAATATAAACTCCTAAATCTCTACATCATGACAATACCTATTAACAACTACCCTACCTATGCTCATCAGTGACAGTGTCCTTCCTCCTCTCATATGTGAAATTCCTAAATCCTTTATCAGTCTTTTCTCTCCTCTCAATGGATCTGTCAATAATTAATCAGAATCTATTTTTTCCTAAAAGGTCCTTATTTTACAGGTTTTCCATATTCCCACCTCCTTAGCTTTTTAGCCAAGACTTTATCAACTGCTGGTAAATTACCATAGTGTCAATTCCTATCTTTGATATGCAATGACGCTAATGATTCTTTCTTGGTTCAGTACAAGATGTAGACTAAATAACACTCCATGTCTTCTCTATGTGTTTTTATAGGGAGTGGCCTGAGGATTTTAAGGTGAAAGCCATCTAGACTTTTAGCCCTTCCCTCAAGAGGAGGAACTCAACTTCAGCTGATCAGTTCAACAGTGAGAATGTAAAGACATCAACTCTGATGGCCATGGCCAAGGATCCTCACCACTATGTCTGGAATTTACTATCCAGGAACTGTTCCTACAGGTGGCACACCCTGCATGCAACTTGAACTAGTTATTTGTAATATATTCATTGCTGTTAATAATGGCAACACGTAGACTAATGTTCTGCATACACATCCTCCTCGCTTTTAGATCATACACAACCCTGAAATCCTGAGTGAGGTCTAAACTCCATATGAAGCCTTTTCTAACAGCTCCAGACTACAGAAACACACAATTGCCCTTTTATAGTTCTTATAGGCCTTCATACATTTTCATACTTGTACATAATTTCAAGTCCTCTTCGGTTTTGTAAACATTTTTATGGAGTTTGTCCTTAAGTAGCATTTTTTTTTCATATTTCATCTCCTTTCACTGCCCACCTAATGTTAAGCACCCCTAAAGGATTTATTTATTACTCCATTATATGATTTGCAGAATGCTATTATACTAATAAGTAACGTCTTAAAGATAATACAGAGAAATCTTAATATTTTAAAATATTTTTCAAGGCACAGAGCAGTGAAAGGGAACTGTTCCCACTATGCCACAGCTGTTTCACCTGTAAAATATTTATCAGTAATTTAGAAGATAGCATTTCTCTTTTCTTCTTGTACAAATACGTGACACTGTACCCAGTGCCCTGAAATGTCAATGTGCCTTTTTAAGATCCTGAATTAGCAATAGGGACTGATTTAGACAAGTTAAAACCTGAGAATCTTAAGTAGGATTAAACATAGATGTGGAAGTTAAAGCCATCATTTTTACAGAAAATTTTACAGACGCCTTCAATAGAAGACACTGGTAGTACTTAAATTATCAAAACCACACCTTTGGCTAAATGAGCAAGAGAAATGAGAAATCCCAGCCTAATTTTCTCCCTTAATTGCTCAGGAACCAGCTATAGAAACTGACTGCATCCTAACAATGCAACTTAATGTTTCTTTATATTTTAATTGATTTTAATATTGCAAGTTTTTTATCTGGTTCATTGCTCCTGATGGCATTGGAGAGGTATATTTCAATAGCGTCGTTACTATATTAAATCAGTATATTAATACACTTTGCATTAAGAAGCAAGGGCCTTAGAGAATCTATGAATCAAAGAGGCAAGAAAAATGGTTGCTGAACTCCAACTTTCCTTAAACACATTAATGGAAAAACTTCATAGAAGTCTTCCTTTGTGCTGAGGGATACATAAAACAAAAATGCATAGCTTGGTAAATATTTCCCTTCCATATATTGACATCAAGTATTACAATGTTTTCTCTGGGGCAGAAAATTCAAATGGTTACCTCAAAATAATGCATAAGCTATATGGATTTAAAAAAGTGATAACCTTGTATATGACAATCGTTTACTCTAAAATGAAGAAAGTAACTATGGTGTTTACCTTTCTCACAGGGATACGGACAACTCCAATTTACAACTTGCTTATGCCCCAAATTGGTAAGTGAGGAAATTGTAGACCTCTGAGGACACTTCCACAGACAAGTTCAAAAACAGGTTAGTGAACAGAATCTCCGAAGACAGTTTATTCTTGATAAAGTGAAAGTAGAATACTAGTTGTATTACACTCTCTTTAATATCAGTGTTTTACTGGAAAATGCTTACCAAAAAAAAGAAAAAGAAAAAGAAAGGAGAAACATTTTTTTATAGAAAACAGCACTAGCAATTGCTCTTTTACCTGTTGTGACTATGATGATGGCGGTAATAATGATGATAGTTAACATCTATTTTCAGACACTATAATACTTCCTGTGTGCTTTTCCTTGCAATGCCCATGTGTATTGTTATTTTTATTCATGGTTGAAAAAATTACCGCAAAAATTACTACGAAAACTAATGTATTAACATGCTCCACTACAGGAGATGGAGCTGTGTTCCTAGGGTCACATGTTATAAAGTGGCTCTTCTGTCATGACTGGGAGACTGGTCTCTCTCCAGGAGTAAACTCTGTTGACAGAAAACAAGGTTCAAGTGAAATTGAGACAGTCTTTCCATGGAAACGATGTACTTCCTAAGGCTGTCCATTTATTGTGGTTTATACGACGATATCAGGGAGGAGAGAGGGTGGTGGTGTGAGCATAATTTTGCCAAACCCTTTCTGTAAGTGGTCCAAGAAACTGTGAGCATGACACAAAGGCTGAATTTCTTCTGCAGAAACTAAGCAAAAATCCCCAGAGGAATTATTAAAAGGGAGTGTACTGATGAATGGCCCTGTGTAGGAGGCAGAAGATCAGCAGTAACGGACCTTGGACCCTGGAGGTAACGGCACTTGGAAAGTTGTGTGCGATAGAGATCACGTGGTTATCAACCAAGGGATCATGGACAGCTTCTACTAAAATGTGGAGGAACTGACATGTTCAAAATCATTTAAAGTATAGGACAGATCTTCTACATATGCTGTATTATATATTTAATGCTTTATGTCAATATATGGAAGAGAAACATTTATCATTGTGGTCTCGGATCATATTCCTCAAGTATCCCCCAACTTTTCATTTATCTCTGAAAGTTAATTTATATTTTTATATAACATGCAATAAGAAGATTTTTTAAATTAATGAAATTGATATTAATTTCAGAACTGTAGATGAGGTCAAGTTTTTCCATGAGATGAGGAAGGACCATGAAAGCTGAAAAGGGAGGCACAGGTGATGTGGATGGGCTGAAGCATATGGATTATTCAGGTAAAAGCAAGGTTGCATTTGGATTAATTGTATTTGTACAGTTAAAGTGGAAACTTTTATGGAAAGTGTCCAGTATATTCTGTACTCATCACAAAACTTAGTAGTTTAGGGGCTTCCCTGGTGGCGCAGTGGTTGAGAGTCCGCCTGCCAATGCAGGGAACACGGGTTGGTGCCCCGGTCCGGGAAGACCCCACATGCCGCAGAGCGGCTGGGCCCGTGAGCCATGGCCAAAAAAAACCAAAAACAAAAACAAAAAAAAACAGTAGTTTGCTTTTATTATGATCACTTTATAAATAAAGAAATTTCTGTCTTATTAATGACAGAACCATCATTCAGCTCTAGTTCTTAGAGAATCTGTAGCTCATGATCTTGTCACTGTACCATATAACCACAGAACATTTTCTTTATTAATAGCTAAGACATCATTATAATAATATTACCATATAGTGATTATAGAGAGAAGATTATAGAGAGAAAATAAAACCAGTGGTTGTTTGGTCAAGAGCCAAGACCCAAAGAAGAGTCAACCATCCAAGCTAAAGGTTGGGGATGCAATTCTCTGCTCATTGGTAGGGAATAGCACAGTAGTTGGAATAGATATTGTTCAGTCAAAAACCTGGATGACATCCAAGGTCATTACTGGCAGGAGAAAATAAGAAAAAAAGAAAAATGGTGCTCTTTTCAGCTGAAGGTATTCTAGAGATGCTGAAGTTACTTTTTATTCACTTATCTGTTGGGTGCAAACTTTAAAAATATCAATACATGGATGTATGCACTTTGATGTTTATTACAGTTTCTACTTTAAGCTTGAAAATCACGTGTTTGTACTTCTGAAACGTCTTACAAGCAACTCTGGTCTGCTCTCATATCTCAAGGGTCTGGTTTGAGTGGGAAAAAAAAAAACAAAACCCTACTTATAAAATACATGATTTAAATCTTCTGACCTCTCTTATTTAACTTCATTCTTTATCTTCATTTTCATATCCTTTGTAATGATCCCCATGCCATGCTTTTAATTGGAAATTAGTCCCACTGCTAGAGATATGCCTTATGCTTTAGTCTCCATGGCTTGCCCAAACATTCTATCAATCTGGAATATCTTTCTTCCTGTTTACCTCTTACCCAAACTCCATGAATTCATATCACCAGATAAATAGCACCTTCTTCTATGAAAACTAGTTAGATTTATTTCTTGTTCACACTTCATAACACACTTCACTAGGTATCAGAATAGTACATTTGTCTGTATCCATCTAGATTTGAAGCCCTTAAAAAGTAAATTCCATGAGTTACACTCTGTAGAACAACTATATATTACTCTGGTTTCCAGGAATCATGCATTTGATTTACTCTTAAAATCATGCATGGCTTCATATCATCTCTTTCAACTTTATATTCAATTCACAAAAATAATAATAAAAATAATTAAAATCTCATTGAGGAGTTAATAGGATTATTCATCTCTAAACAACTTAGAACAATTGTACTTAGAACAACTTAGAACAATTTCCACCACAGAGTCTGATTAAATCATATTCACGTTCGCTAAATTTTTTTTTTCAATTTTTTGGAATATTTACACACACTAGAGGCACATCATTTTCTTTCAACTGGACAAAAACTACACTGAATTTGTAATAGATTCAAAACTAGACGCCAAATCACGCACTATAGAAGTTGTGTTTATTAACAGAAATATATGTGTTTTTTTTGTTTTTTTTTTTTTTTTTTTGCTGTACGCGGGCCTCTCACTGCTGTGGCCTCTCCCGTTGCGGAGCACAGGCTCCGGACACACAGGCTCCGCGGCCATGGCTCGCGGGCCCAGCCGCTCCGCGGCATGTGGGATCCTCCGGGATCAGGGCACGAACCCGTGTCCCCTGCATCGGCAGGCGGACTCTCAACCACTGCGCCACCAGGGAAGCCCAGAAATATATGTTTAAGATAATTTTTCCAGTGATTTCCACATGATGGGCAACTTAAAGAGATCTTTATCCACTAGACATCCTTTAAGGTAGAACAATATGTTCACTTGGTAGGAATAATTTCCTAATTACCTTAGACTGTGGGGTGAGGGCCCATACTCTAACTGGACTAGTCCACAGCCAAACTGATAGTCTGAGATAATGAGAAGAATTGTGTTTTTTTCTCTGTATCCTGAGTGTGGACAGTGGTTGGGGGAAAAGGAGTTATCATTGAATAACAATGTTATTCAATGTTCATGTCATCAAGTCCATTTCATACTCTTTTTTAATGATAAATAGCTATAAGGCCAACTTGATGAGAGGAACATTGAATAACAAGCATATATCTGTTTAATTCTTTTGTTCAAATTGAGGAAGTAGTAGCCTATGACTCAATGAAAAACAAGAAAAAATATTCTCTACTGTATATTATCAGAACTATGCTGGAAAATTTTTCACAGTGAAAACAAACAGAAAACCCCTTTTACTCTTTCATACTTGTGTGTTCTTACAGCTGGCAAGGAGCTATCCGCCACAATGCCATGCTGAATTTGAACAGCAGCAGTTTTTAAGGGCAAGCATCTCTATATTGATACACAGTTGAAAAAAGGAAACTTCTTTTCCTCTCTGTATATCTCTCCAAGGACCCCAGGGTGGTCCCTCGATGGGTTTGTGAAACCCCCCTCTCCATCTCTTCAAAGTACAAATAGGCTTACATTTTGTACTCAGTTAAATCAATCAACAAAACAGTACAAAGCCACTCACTGAAAATAGAATGGCACATTAGTGTCCAGTCAATATTGCTTTATTTTTAGGGTAACCATAAGGGAAAAGTTGTTGGCAGAATTGAAACATATTAGATCAATAGTTTTCAAAGAGAGGCAAACACCTTAATGCCTGCAGGTGGAGTTACTGGCTGTCACTGGAAAGAAACTCTTATTAAAGAAACTCTTATTAATTGAGGACAAGTGTTGAAGAGTACAGATCACTGGGAAATTAAAAGCATGACATGTCGGAAGTCTGTGATGAATATCATATTTTATCACAAAACTCAGTTAACAAGGCTCTTTGGAAGAAGTTTTATATCATACATCAGGCTTTCTATAAACAGCAAATTGAAATTTGCATTGCACTCAGATTATATTTACTGTTAAGGTCAAGGATTTGTTATTGATTATTCAACCTCTCAGCTGTTAGGTCAAGGACAATGTTTCTGCCAAGTGAGGAATTTCATACACTTACAGAAATAAGCCTCAGTTATTTTTCACCAACTTAGAAGAGTTCTGCGTGGAGTGATTGTGAAGTTTAAAAAATAGTATAAAAAACTGGGTTCAAAATTAATTTTAAACCTGAATTGTCTAAGAACTCAAAGACAAAGCATATATTATTTCTGAGTCCCAGTTGCATGACCTGTAATGCAGGAATAATAATAACAAAAACATTACAGGATTATTGTGAAGGTCAAAAAAGTTAACACATGCAAAACTTTTACCAGTAAAGTTCAACACAAACCTTACTAAGATCCTCAATTTCTTGTACTGATTATAAATTTAAGAACTATTACTGGAGCTTATTTATAAAATTATATATGCTTACAGATACCAACTATTTTTTTGTTTGTCTGTAGCGTAGTTGCAGCTTTGTTATTGAATGTTTTTAACTTTTCGTATTTCCTCAAGAAATACGAAATACCTTCTAGTAAAAAAAAATACATTCTAGTAAAAAAATACATTGAAATACATTCTAGTAAAAAAAAAACAAAAAGGCCTTAATTTGACTAAGGAAAATGATATTTGAGGGAAGCGCCTCTCCTCTCTAATTCTTGTTGACGTGAGGAAGATACTGCAGTTTAGTTTTCTGGCCAAGAAGGGGAGCTAGCTGTGACTGATTTGGGGAGAGGAAAGGAAAGTTACTCATGGAGAAACACCAATAGGAGGAGACTGCTGGTTTCCGGTTCCATAAAAGAAAGAACACGGAAAGTTGCCACTTCATCCAAACAACAAGTTAAAAGCTGAACAGACTGAAAAATGAACAACACTTTTGAATGCATATGAAAGGGAAGAACGCAGGGGAAACCTCTGCTGCCCCTGAGATTAGAGAGACAGACAGGCAAATGCAGGGAGCTGTGCAGAGTCTCTGGAGCTAAATCCAATTTGGGATCCAGTTCTGGGTGGGAAACCAGCCCTGTAACTGATGAATTGCTGGAGGCTCAGTGTGGACAAGTCTGAGAGTCAAAAAACTCCAGGGTTTTCCTAAACAGTGGGCGAAGAGGGTCCACACAAGGTAGTGAGATTTACCTCTAGCAGTTCCACCAGGTTGCTAAGTGAACATCTGAGAAAAATCCCCTTGCGCTTCCACAGGGAGGGGGAAAAAAGAAACGTCTTGAAATACCCCAGAGCTCTCTGTTCTTAACCAGACTTGCTCTCAGGGGGAACTAGTTAGCTGGAGCCTCACCTGCTGGGGTGTTGTCAGAGCCTAACTGACCAAGCAGAAGGGAAACCCAATTCCAGCAGCTCTAACCATGCTGTCCCACCCAAGGGGAGAGAAAGAAATACTACAAAACACTTGTGAAGTCCAGTTCCAGAGGCACGTGCTCAGTAAAGACCAAGACCTAATCACAGGACAATAGAACACCTCTCCCACCACCTAACCACCACGTTACTAGTTATTAAAGGCCGATTTACAGCAATTTCTTTTACTCAGTGTGTCATATTTGGCTATCAAAAAAAAAAAAAATTAGAAGGCATACCAAAAGGCAAAAAACACAGTTTAAAGAGAGAGCAAGCATCAGAACCAGACACAGCAGGAATGTTGGAATTATCAACCTGGGAATTTAAAACACTTACAATTCATATGCTCATGACCCTAATGGATAAAGTAGACAGCATGCAAGAACAGATGGGCAAGGTAAGCAGAGAGATGGAAATCCTAGAACCAACAAGAACCAAAAAGAATCTAGAGGAAAAAAGCACTGTAACAGAAATGAAGAACACCTTTGATGGGCTTATTAGTAGACTGGACACACCTGAGGAAAAAATCTCTGAACTAGAAGATGTATCAATAGAATCCTTAAAAATTGAAGAGGAAAGATGACAAAGACTGAACAAAAGATAACAGAATATCCAAGGACTCTGGGACACTACAAATGATGTAACGTGTGCATAATGAAAATCATAAATAATCATTTAAACTTATTCTCTATTTTTGATATATCTGGTGCTTAGTATAGAATTCTGGGCTGACATTTGTTTTGTTTTGATTTGATTTGTTTTGTTGCTTTCAGTATATTCCTCATGTCACTCCCTTGTCTTGTTTTTGATGTGATACTTACTCTAATTCATACCTTTATTTCTCTATATGTATTGTCTCTTTTTCTCTCAGCTTGCTTTTAAGACTTTTTTTTTCTGTCTTTAATTATACTGCTCCTGTTTTCTGTGTTGGAGAAAGTTAGCAGCATCAATTTTGTTATTTAATATATTCTAACTACTCAGGTAGCTATCAAGAGACTATTAGCTTTGTATACTTTTTTAGTCAAGGATTGAAAAGTAACATTATGAATGGAAACTATATTAGTTCATCTATTCAATCCTATTCCTAATAAAGGACTAGTCCCTTTAGGGCATCCTTAAGTGTTCAATTTGCTCCGTTTTTAAATGATTCAGTGTACAAAATCGACATCCATTCCCTCAAGAGCTCAGTCTACTGCCTAATAAATTCCATAGTTATAAAAAAATGTGCTTCTGTATTTAATCTATTTTTACAATTGAATTTTTAATTTTGCACATATATACCCTTGTATAAACATTGGCATTTTTTTAAATAAATTTCTTTATTTACTTATTTATTTATTTATTTTGGGGGGCTGCATTGGGTCTTCACTGCTACAAGCAGGCTTCCTCCAGCTGTGGTGAGCGAGGGCTACTCCTCACCATGGTGCAAAGTCTTCTCACCACAGTGGCCTCTCCCATTGTGGAGCATGGGCTCTAGGCACACGGGCTTCAGTAGCTGTGGCATGCAGGCTCAGTAGTTGGGGCTCGTCGGCTCTAGAGCGCAGGCTCACTAGTTGTGGCACACGGGCTTAATTGCTCCGTGGCATGTGCGATCTTCCTGGACCAGGGATCGAGCCCATGTCCCCTGCACTGGCAGGTGGATTCTCAACCACTGCGCCACCAGGGAAATCCAAACTTTGGCATTTTTTTAACCTTCAGTGGTTTAACTATCTTTTAGCTTCTCCTTTTAACTATCAAATAATTTACTTTAACTCTTTAATCATGTATATTATTTTTAAGGTGGTTTCCCAAATATACCTCCAAACTGAGCCATTTAATATACATATACATGTATAATGTACATTTTATATAATGTACATTATATACATTACATATACATATATACTAATATTCCTTTAGTTCTCTTTTAGAAGAAAAAGAAGATACTGTCTCTACAAAACAATTCTGAAACTGTTAAGAAAGAAATTTAACCATATCCCTGTAATTTTATAGTATTTTTCCAAAAATTTGAGTGTGCAGTGGATTTTTGAGACTATTCATAAGTAGACTTATTCACTGCTAATTCAACCTTCCATGAGGCTCTTCAACTAATCAATTCAATTCATGCATCTCCTCAATAAGAATTTATTGAATAACTACTATATTATAAATTTTGTTTTAGAAATTGAGGATACAGTACTCAACAGGATGGTACATAGTCTTTTTTTTTTTTTCTTTTTTTTTTTTTCAGTACGCGGGCCTCTCACTGCTGTGGCCTCTCCCATTGCGGAGCACAGGCTCCGGACGCGCAGGCTCAGCGGCCACGGCCCACGGGCCCAGCCACTCCGCGGCATGCGGGATCCTCCCGGACCGGGGCACGAACCCGTTTCAAACCCCTGCATCGGCAGGCGGACTCCCAACCACCGCGCCACCAGGGAAGCCCAGTCTTTTTTGTTTTTTAAAGAATAACCTTTTTTGGGGGGATGCCATTTATTTTTTATTTTTTTATTTTTTATTTATTTGTTTATTTTTTTCTGCGTTGGGTCTTCGTTGCTGTGCGCAGGCTTTTTCTAGTTGTGGCGAGCGGGGGGCTACTCTTCATTGCAGTGTGCAGGCTTCTCCATTGCAGTAGCTTCTCTTGTTGTGGAACATGGCCTCTAGGCTTCAGTAGTTGTGGCACATGGGTTCCGTAGTTGTGGCACACGGGCTTAGTTGCTCTGCGGTATGTGGAATCTTCCCAGACCAGGGATCGAACCCACATCCCCTACATTGGCAGGCAGATTCTTAACCACCGTGCCACCAGGGAAGGCCCAGAGTCTTCATTAGCTCAAATTCATGTGCGAGGAGCAGAAAATAAATCACTCAATTAATTTACCACCAATTTAATGACAGAAAGTGAGAGATGAATGGCTCCTCTGTTCCTTCTGCTGAGTCTCAGTTCCCTCTGACCTGTTCCTACCACTTGCTTGAGGAAAGAACGACTTAGGCTGTGCTGAGACTGCTTTTCTGAAGGACCTTCCAGGCAGCATTCAAACCCATATCCCCTTCTGATCTCACAAGTTCCTCAGGGGTATTAGGTTTTCTGATGTAGCTTCCAAAACTAGATGCATTACTGGTGAATTTTTTTTTTGATATTGACCATTAGTATTTATTTAAATGTATTTCTATGAGACAGCTATGTTCTAATCTTTTGAATCACAAACAACCTCAGAAGGTCAAAATTATGTATATCCTCAGAAAGAAATGTACTCAGAGAGGGTGGTTTAGTGTGATTACCACGTCCTAGAGTCCACAGAGAGCGAATTCTCCCCTCTTCATGTATTTAGAACATATATTAAAATAGATCACACCTTTAAGCAATATTTGTAGCAGCATTCATAGGATGCTGCTTTTCTCATCTCATACAACACTGAAATTACATTATAAGATGAAGAGTTCAGAGGATGAATTACCATATTCTTGAATTCTGTAGAGAATATTTGGGTATATCAGTAACTTTCATACAATTGTAAGAAGATAATTCTTCTCATCAGACAGCAATATTCCTGAAAGAATTATTCTTCTCTTCAGCAATTTAGAAATAATAACTGGATTTCTACAACATTGCTTGGCAATAAAAGTATAACAGTTTTCTGTAACGGCAGAGTATTATAGTATCATAGAAGTCATAATCCAAAGGTATTTTAGTAGGTTGTTGAGTATCTAGAGATATCCTAAAGGTGTCTCCTCTCAACAGAACTGCAGGTTAATAAGTGGGAAAGACTCCATCTCCTTCTCTCTATTCTACATAATTGCTGTTTTACTAATAATTTGGAGCAGGGGGTAAAGTATCCTACTCTTTAAAAACAAATAGTACATACAATTTTAACTGTATCGTTTAATAAACTTGGACTCAGATTAATTTTAAGCCCGTTTGTAACCTGCTGTAGGTTCCTCCTCTACCCTCAATATTTATTCCTTAAACAGGTATTTATCGAGGTACAGCCCACTTTATAATAGCCACTCTCTAGGTAGTAGGGATAAATCAGAGTATAAGATATACACAATTATAGCTATCATGAGAAATACATTCTAGTGCAGAGAGACAGGCAATTTAAAAAGTGATTAAAACAGAGGTTGTTTAAAATATATTAGCCTGCTTTGCTTTGGCAGATTATGTTTAAGGAAGAACAATAACAAACAAACAAGCAAAAATATCAAAAACAGAAAAGAAAAAAAGAAGAAGTCTCAGTGGCTGATATTAACAAAATTATATTTCCTTGCTTACATGTTAGGTTAAGAGGGCTTTCCCTCTTTGAAACAGGGTTCTCAGGGCAGAGAAAAATGATAATGGTGGAACTATAAGACTGCTCTTATAGCTTCTACTTGTACTGTATACGGTGTGTAAGTCCTTTTGTTTAACCACACTGGACTAGGGAGAGAGAGCATGAAGCCAAACTGGAGGCAGGGAAGTATACTCATATCTTACAGAGACTTAGTGAAGTACCAGGGGATAAGCATGGATATATCATCTTCTTATGGGGAAGACTGAAAGTCACTGTAAATAGTACAGTAAGCCCCCTACATACAAACCTTCCAGTTGCGAACTTTCAAAGATGCAAATGTGCATTCCCATGTCCAATCACATAAGTTAGTTCACGTGACTGGCGTACATTGTCACGTGGGTGCATCCTCTACAAGTGGTTGCGCTTTTGTGCAGCTTACTAACGAAGACCTGATGGAACTGGAGGCCGAGAGAAAGGACGAAGAGAGACAAGAGGAAGAAGAAGTAACTGAAGAACAGAAGAGATTCACGACACAGGAAATGGCAAGGGGATTTTCTTTATTTGAGGAGGTACTGTTAGTTTTTGAGGCACAGAACCCGAGAGTAGAACAGTACACCAAGGTTGCAGCAGCCATTCAGAATGTATCCAGTGCTAACGTGTCATCTATGAGGAGAAAAAGAGAGCTACTACCCAGACATCACTGGATTCTTTTTTCAAGTGGGTAGACAGAATTGAATCCAGCAATTGAATCCAGAACCTGTGCCATCAATGTCAGGCGTGAGTGACTACAGCTTGCCCTCCATCTCCTACTGCTGACGATCCTTCAGCTCTACCATCTCCCACATTCTTTCCCTCCTCCAGTCAGTAACTCTTCTTGCCTGGTTCACTTGATGCCAGCCCCTGTATGCCAGCTGTTGTACTGTACTATGTACTATGAAATTTCATGAAAGTACTGTACTACTGTACTTCTCAAGGTACTGTATTGTAAGATTAAAAATGTTTTATTTTTGTGTTTGTTTGTTTTTTATGTATTACTTGTGTGAAAAGTATTATAAACCTATTATAGTTCAGTACTATATAGCCGACTGTGTTAGTTGGGTACCTAGGCTAACTTTGTTGGACTTATGAACGCGCTCTCAGAACAGAACTTGTTCATACGTAGGGGACTTGCTGTACTTCAAAGTAGTAGTGGTGGTAACTTAGTGGTAAGAGCTCTACAGAAGAAAGAAAAGAGAATGAGGCTGAGTCATGCCAGGAGTTGCAGGTGGTGCTTTTGAATATTCAGTCGATGAGTCCAAGAAGGCCTCAGTGAGCAGCACCTGAGCAAAGGCCTGAAGGGATGAGGGAGTGAACAGACGGACAATCTACAGAAAGAACAGAGGCACAGCCTGGAGGCCAGTGCATGAAGCAGAGTGAGATTCAGAGAGAAGAATAGGAGATAAAGTCAGAATTCAGCACAAAACTGTGTGAGGCAGATCAACAGGGTTGTGTAGACCCAATTAAGGGATATAAGTTTGTTCTGTTTTGGTTTTGGTTTTTTCTTTACTTCACCTCTTTGGCTGCTTTGTGAATAAAATGCAATAGCCAAGCGTAGAAGAGAACAGTCACCAGCTAGTAAAGAGGTAACAGTGGATTGGGCCAGAAAGATATCAGTGACAATGGCCAGCTTGTGGTTATAGTTTGAAGTTAATGCTGGCAAGTTATTGTGTTAGAAGTAGAGTTTTAAGGAACGAGTAGAGTCAAACATCCACCAGAATGGACTGTCCATTAATGAGAGTGGACATGCAAGTGAGTATGCCAAGAGGCACTTGGATACACAAGTCAATGCAAAGAGAAGGTCTACACCTGTGACGGAAATTTCATATAGATAGATAGATAGATAGATAGATAGATAGATAGATAGAATTTTATTTCATTTTTGTTCTTAATATCTTAGTTAAGAAAGATGTTGCTACAGTGACTGTGCTTTTAAATAATAAATACTTTCTTCAAAGAAGACGCATAACTCAAGCTGAAACCTATTAAAACATTTTTCAAAGGAAACGTTCTTACAGAGAATGCTAATGGCCATTGATAATCTCTTTCCCGGGGACAATGTCAAGACCATGTGATAATCACGTGGAACTATACATCTGATTTCTGGATAGTGAAATAGAAGGAGAAAGGCCATGTGCATCAACCAGGTCTGACCTCTAAAATTTCTCATTGTGAAATCATCCTCTCTTTCTCTCTCTCTCTCTCATTCAGAGTTTCTGGTGGAAAAATCAGGGGCTCTAAGGGGCAATGAAACCACAGGGTAGAAGAGAAGCCCATTTATCCTTCACTGATACTGGTAAGAGAGGAAAAATAAACCTTCGCTGTTTTAAGCTGCTAAACTTTGGGGGGTGTTTGTTACAGCAGCTTGTGGTGCATGCACTGAATAATACACCTTTCATATAACATTTTACTCTGAGTATTTTTTTCCTAAAATATATACAGATATTTCTCAAATAATATAATCGTTTAGTTTAAATTCATTCACTTTGGAAAAAAAATAATGCTAATGTTCCCTTTTCTCTTTGGGCACTAAAAAATAAAATTCTCAGCCAAGTAATATAATTTGGAAATACAAAATATAAAGAGCAAGATAGACAAAAACCAAAATAGGAGATTTGCTAAGAACAAATTTATTTGTACAAATGTGCAAACTAAGTGTAGGACTATAGCTCTAAGTGATGTGTAAGATAGCATTAATTGTAACTGATCTATCTGTGAGGTGCATTTTATAATTTTCTTTTGGATATGTAATTTCCCTTAAGCACAACTGTATGGATTCTTGTGTTACTAACATCGGGAGAATGCTTTAGCAGTCCCAGTATGTTGGTTTCTCTCCTGTCATTTTTGGTAGTAAAGTAAAGTGATTTTCCATTTCCAGTGAATTCACTACTCTCTTAATTGACCCCTGAGGAGCAAAGTGTCAGCAAGGATTCCTATCAAATCTTGCAGAATGATTAAAAATGGAGAAACCAAGGCAGCTAAAGAAAAGGTCACCGTATAATCTCTTCTTATAAACAAATAGACTTAAGGGAAGTGCTCTATCTTTTGGGTACATCTCAGTGACTTTTTTCAGTTCTAAAGAAATGATCCCTTCCAATTTCATTACACTGAACTAAATGTTATGTTTATGAGCTTTCTCTTGTCAACAGTAATGATGTGGCCATCTCTAATTTTACTTTTTTTCTCATGAAAATTAACTTTTAAGTAATTGTACCTTCCTTTGTGAAGGACTAGAGAAATATGTGTTTCCAAAGTAAAGAGCCTTTTCCCCCTCTTTTAGTTGCAGAAAATAAAGAATAAAGACTATCCAGATTTTTGAAAATAGCAGCTCACATTTTACTGTTATGGGTGTAAATATGTATACTTTTCCCTTTAATATCTAGAAAATGTTCTCTATTGCAGGAAAGGTAATTAACATTGAATAACATTTTTGACAGTTTACTATAAAAAAGGAAGCCAAATATACTTTATTTAAAGCTCAATATTAACAGATGAGTCATAGCATCATTAAGTAATCATAGAGAATGACCTAAATAATAATGATGATTGTGATGATGACATCAATAATAATAGCCAGTTTATTTACTGGATCCAAGTAGTGATTAGGCCTGTGTGATAAACTGTTTTACCTGTATTTAACTAACTTAGTCCCTCAAAACCTTTTGAGGAGAGGTTCCATTATTAATCCCCATTTTAGAAAGAGAAAACTGATTATGTATTAAATAATTTTTTTAGATGTCACATGAACAAGCTGAGATCTAAACTCACATTTCAGATATTTAAAATAATTCAGTGAAATAGAGAGGATGAAAAAATACAGAACTTATTTAAATAACAAAATCTACTCGTCTTGAAGAGTGTGTGCCTTTGGAGCTGTGTGTGCTTTGAGCGCTGTAAATTATATCTAAGCTAACTTTTTTTAAAAAGTGCTGAATGGAAAATAATAACTGCAGAAAGGGGTTTACATTAATGGTATCATTTTACAATATTCTGCAAACCTGCAGTACTTTTAATTTAGGTTTAGCGTTCTTAAATCTGAAATTTCTTTAAAATTCGAGATGGAATTCAGTAAGATAATTCTATTTAAATTGCCTTACTTTAATTCTCTAAGGTGTTAGTGATTGTTTTGACAGAGAAAAATAAACCTATATACAAAGTTTTGGCTAATAACCCCTCAAGGGATTTGCCTAAGGAAATGGTTCAAAAGAGTATGCCTAAAATGTGTTTTGTTTAAGCAGCATGAGAACAATTTCTAGTCAAAACACTTCATTTGTAGCAGTGCTTTCAAGAGGTCCAATGTTACAAAAGGCTATCTAATACAAACTTGTGTATATTTTTCATGCTTTAAACAAGCATGGAAAATCATACTATAAAATTTAATAATATGTGTTAACTGAGTTATGAAATTTGTCTTTTTAAATAAAGTTCAGTTTTATTCCGCCATGACACAATTCATGATGTTTCAGGTTACTGCGAACACTTAAACACCTGTAAATCTTAAATATACACCTAAATATACAGTACTCATGCACACTTGGATTACACTATTGATATTATTGTGTAATATTTATTTTAAATATTTATTTTAAATATTAGCATATGCCCATGTAATTCAATAGTTTATAAACATATATCAATGATATTTCAGTTTTTGAATGATTTGCAGTTTTTGAATAAATTATTAGCAAATCTCCTCTTGTTGGATATTTGATGATGTTGGGGGAAAAAATCTAAGACATAGCTCTACCCTAAGAAAAATAAACTTTATATACAATGGAATACTACTCAGCCATAAAAAAGAATGAAATTGGGTCATTTGTAGACATGTGGATGGACCTAGAGTCTGTCATACAGAGTGAAGTAAGTTAGAAAGAGAAAAACAAATATCGTATATTAACACTTACATGAGAAATCTAGAAGAATAGTACAGATCAACCTACCTCCAGGGCAGGAATAGAGATGCAGATGTAGAGAATGGACATGTGGACATGGTTGGGGAAAAGGAGGGTGGGATGAATTGGGAGATGAGGTTTGACATAAATACACTACCATGTGTAAAACAGATTGTTAGTGGGAACCTGCGGTATAGAACTGGGAGCTCAGCTTGGTGCTTTGTGACGACCTAGATGGGTGGGATTGGGGGAGGGGGTGGGAGGTCCAACAGGGAGGGAATATGGATATATATGTATACATATAGCTGATTCACTTCATTGTACAGCAGAAACTAACACAACATTGGGAAACAATTATACTCCAATAAAAAATAATAAAAGGAAAAGAAATTTTAGGAAATGTTTGATGGTAAAATAAATACGTTGTTAAGACACCATCTGATATCTGAGATTAGTTGAATGACTGGAATCACATCATCCTTTTCTACTTTCATTTATTTGATAGCATCCAGAGGAAACTTTCTAATACATGAAATGTCATTTCTTTTGCCATTTCCATTCCCTTGATTAACATTCTCTTACTAGTGGAAAGGCCTATCATTTCAGGAAAAGCCTGAGGCTTTAATGGATCCTTGAATGTCAGACTGAGTTTATTCTTTGAAATATACAGTTCCTTATTTCAATTAAAATACATAGTTACATTAGTCACATAAAACTATAACTATAATCTTTAGCTATTTATTTGTTTTGATGGGCCACATTAAGAAATTCAGATTGATTACCAATCATCCCACAGAATTTTACCTCCAAAAATCCTCATTTGCTTCCTAGATTTTTTTTAATTTTAAAAATGTCATGCATACATTCTACTAAAGAATTTTGTGAATAAGTGCAGAATATTACTATTAAAATTTCTTACATTGTCAATAAATGTGTCATCAAAAACGGATATGAACAAAACTGATTAAAAATCTGATATAATAGTTTATTGTATTTTGAAATCACAGGATAAAAAACTCTCCACTAGATTAATTTCACTGTGTAGTCAATATAGTAGGTATTGCCTTTGTGTGTTGTCTAGCATGCATTCACAGCTCACAAAAGTATCAAGTTTCATTTGGAGGAAATTTTTCTCTCTGATTTTGGGTGGTATTTGGGGAACATTAATCTCACTTGCTCGCCTTCCTGTATGGAATCACAGGAACACCATTCTTCCTCTCCAAGATTTCTAGTAAAGTGAGTGGTGATCATGGGACCACAATTCTGCCCTATACACGCTGCCTCCCAGGGCTCTGAGTTTTGAGTAAGTGGCTTAAGGTTAGGGCAATTCATCCCTGCCTCTTAGCAGTAGCTGTGGCAGCAATATCCAATACAGCTGTCAGACAATTGCTCTTTGCAATGTGCATCAAGAACCTTAAAAAGCTCATACATTTCCAATCCTTGGTTACAATTTTGGCAAATCTACTTTATTTATTGCAGATAATTAAAACTGTTAATTCCTGACATGTTATGATGATACATATATTACTCAATGCTCACTCTATACTAATTTCCCTGCCTACCATTTTGCAGACATTATGTCATGACCTCCATGACGCATGCTTGAAAGAGTGTACAACTTTCCAGGGCACACATGCCTGAACTTGTATCTCTGAACCCAAAGCTGCAGCTCTCGACCACTCACAGCTCTATTGGCAACCTGCTTACTGTTTTACTTATAATTTTCAGTTCATCCAATGGCTTTTGAGGACTTCATTTCTACCGAACACAGTGTCATAGAGTGGGCTCACACAGCAGAACTTGATATTATCCCTGCCTTAACTGCAGTGTAGGAAGGAGAAACAAACATTTAAGCAATTAAATGAAAATGAATATGGTAGGCATCATGATAGACGTTCAGGGTGGGGAGAGCATTATTTAAAGGCAATGATCAGTCTCTATACATCAGGGTCAGGAGAGGATTTACAGCAAAAACGACCTGCTAACACTAAAGAACATAAGGTATTTTCCAGGCAGCAAAATCAGGGAGAGATTAGAGGAAGAAATAACACCTTGACATAATTTTTAAGCGGTGAAACAAATTGCCGTATGTTGGACAAGGAATTTGATGATCATGGGTATAGATGATTAGAGTGAAAGCTACGTGGAAAGCACTGTGTAAACATTAAACATATGGGCAAAGGCCAGATCTTGGAAAGTATCAGACGTCATAGTAAGTATTTAGATTTTTTGCTGTCTTTAATGAGAATATGTTGATGGTTTTAAAGTATACAATAACAGAATCAATTAGGATTTTTGGAAGATCTTTATAGATAACATGTTGTAATATTATACTGAAAAGATTATAAAATTGTGAATAATCTTAGCAATGGTAGCTAATACTATATCTGATTTGTATAGCTTTCAACATACAAATACTAAGAGATCAAATGTAGAGTCTTCCTGGGCAGTTAGGGGCTTTTAAATTATGTATAATGTTGCTTGTTAGTTAAGACTGTTGGGCCTTTCTGAGGTTGTAGTTAGCTCTTGGCAAAAGGATTGTGTAGATAACATCTGTCTAGACACTGTTTTCATCTTCTGGGTTCTCTAAGTGCCCCTCCCCCATGATCCCCTTGCCTTTCTAGAATCTCATTCTTAGCTAAATGATATCTAACAGCTTTATCCACACCCGCCTGAAAGCCCAGTGTCATCATTCTCTTGTCTACCTGTTTATCCTTCAGGGACAGCAAATACAATTTTCAAAAAACCCTCAATTAAGTTAATAATAAATGCTATGTTAATGTAGTTTCCCCATCTGGATTTTATGTATCTTAATAGTTACTGTCTATATTTACATTACTAACCTGAAAGGAAACATTAATTGTTGACATTTCAGGTGCAGCAGATAAACTGTGACCCTATTAATGAGAAATTGGGAGCAGCAATTAAGGGACCGACATGCCAAATTTTTGTTTATTTGTTTATGACTTGTTTTCTGAGATGTATGATTCTTCGTTCTTTACTAAGGCTGAAGAAATTTCTTCAAATTTTTCAGTATCAGTTATGGCTATTTTCTTGACACAGCGTGGCAGACAGAGTGACAGGGACTGAAAGAAGAAATACAATAAAATAGAATTTTGGAAAGAAGAGCATCAGTGTGATGGAAACAGCCTGAAAATTTCCCTCCATTGGTCTGCTTGTTCTTTAGGATCTATTTTTTAACTCTCTCTGCATTTGTTGCAGGATGAGACCTAATTATGCAAAAAAGAAATACAATAAAAAAAATATGGGATCCGTGATTTAAAAAAATGGTAACTGCAGTTGTACCCATCTCTTTTCCTTCAAGTTTTCTTGGGGCTTTAATCAACACTAACATGAGCAGTCTTACTACCAATAAACCTCTTCATTGTTTATTCCCTGAAGATGTGGTCTGTATTTTAAGAGGTAGGATAAAAATAATGCTTATGATGGAAAAAGTAATCCGTTATGATTTTACAGAACAAAAGCATTTTTGGTTAACATCAAGACATCAACATATAATATTTTGGTGTGTCTTTCTATAGGAATTTTATTATATTACATATTGCTGCAAATCACTATGGCATTATCTGATATGTTCAAGGTAAAGCTTTAATTCTATTTTATTTTGTCAGTTCACATGGATGATCTACTTAGATACATGACTGATGATTTGATTAAAATAGAACAGATATCATTAAAGAACTAGATAACCTTTGTGCTACATAACAGTAATTCAGCATCATTAGATATTTTTATGATTTTGTTGCCTCTCATTTGTTATACTCACTTCTGTTCAAATAGAATCAAATAGGATATTTTCTGCCCAGTTACCAAGGAGTAAAGAATTTTAAGAACATTATAAGTATAGAGTTTCATTAAGAGATCTTAGGACTCCTTGGAATTGAAGAATTATAGATTAAAAAAAAAGAGTTTCCTGCTTTTATTAGCAATCTAAAATGTAAACAGGAGCCTTTTTATCAATTAATATGTTACATATTTTACTTAATTTAGATGTGTTGCCATAGCTGTTTGTATTTTGGAGTGTTACATATAGGACTAAATTATGCATATTTACTGAGAATCAGTCCTAGGAGGAAATACCTAGACTCAAACCTTGAACTAACCACTTTGTTCTCATTTTGCCAAAAAATATGACCCAATTATCCTCCTTTAGATTTGAAGTTTTATTTTCAGAAATATTTGGTTTAAAAATTCATCCATACTGGAAATTCCACTGGGTTCAAAATGAGATTTTACTCTGAACAGGTCTCCACATTACTGAGGTCTTACCAGCAATGCCACTAAACCTGGAGAGTGCATATCCCAAAAGTTAGGATGGCTTTTTATGTCAGAATTTTATTTTGTGTTAATGGGACTCTTTCCAAAAGTGATTATTATTGTCTGGTGGTCCGTTAAGGAGCAGTGAGTTCCTGCAAGAGCAAGGCTGTGTCTAATCAATTGTTTTATCCCTGACGTTAACAATGAATGGTGCATAACGGGCGCCTTATTAATAGTTCATGATTGAATACACAACCTTCACTTTCCTGATTTACCCACGTATTTCAGAAATTCATAAAAGCTTCAGAAGCAATATTTTTCTGAGTGCATAAACCCATGACTATAATTGTTTGCATAACTAATTCACCTTTGAAACCAGTTCCATTATGTATCTATTAAAAATATGTGACATATTTTAAATGATTGCTTACAATTTACACATTATTTAATATATAGAAGTAGAGTCCTTATATTGCTTTTTATTCATATTCATTTATTATATGAAATACAATAAATATTTATAAGTATAGTTCTCACTGATAGGAGATACTGATAAATATTTTTAAGACCTCCTTTTATTTATTATGTCATATTTAAGATGCAAATACTTTAGTTCCAAGACATACCTGGCAAATAAATAGTTTTTATCTGATCTTTCTTTAGCTGCATTTATTAGGATTCAGAATTGGAATACTCTGAGATTTTCTATCTCTATGACAGCTATTCTCTTCCCTGACGCCCCTCAAAATTCACCTGGTCATAGACTTAATTCAGCTTTTCATATTCCTATCATTTCTTTGCTGGGTAGACTGACAGATCCATTTTCCCTAGATCTATGCAAATTTGGTGAAATGCACTAACTGGAAGGATCTGGGCTGATGCACTCAGCCAACAGGAAACTTCTAGGCACCACTGAGGAAGTTATCCTGAGCCGTCTTCAATGCCATGATTCACTGAGAGTTTGGCCCACGTGAATGGGGCAAAGCACAAGATAACAAGATTTAAAACAATATTTCAAAGAAAACAGTTGCTACAATGAAATCCTGACATGAGTTTCCCTGAATCTACCCCCAGTGGATTGAGAGGGACAGGTGGGATGCTATTCTGATAATCCAGGGAAGAGTAATGGTTGCTTAACCTAAATGGTGTCAGTGGAGATGCAGAGGAAAGGAGAGGTTTGAGAGCCATTTAGGAGACGGAATCAACAGGACTCGATGATCCACTGGTTATGCAGGTTAAGGGAGAAAAGAAGTGTGAATGATGGCTTCCAGACTTGTGATATATTTCCCTCTATGATTTATCTAACAGTAAATGACAAGTGATTTACCCATCAGGTCTTGAAATATACTTCATGTGCTTTTATAAAATTCTGTTCACTACAATGCAAGATATCATAATTGGGCATGTTGGAAACAGGAATACTACTAGATTATCAGATTATCAAGGCATTGGTCTTCTGAAAGAATTCAGATAGTTCTCTAAATAAGAAATATTGAGTGAGTGACAGTAAGGCTATTTTAGAGCAAGTAAGTCAAGTAATAAAGGTAGAGTTCAGACAATCAAGTCACAAGGCCGTTTTCTATCCTGAAACACCAACTCACATGCTTAGTGTTTACTCCTGGTAGCTGCATTGCTGTATGTGCAGGACACAATGCTTCAGACTGTAGCACAGCTGATATCAAAGTACTGGCCTCACAGCTCCTTTACAATGTTAAAAATTATTGAGAACCTCAAAGAGCTTATGTTTGTATAGATTATACCTCTTCATATTTCCTATCTTTCAAATTCAAGCCAAAATATTTTTAAAATCACAAAAACACATTACACCATATTTCCCATATTTAGAACTAAAAAACCCAAAAAGCACAAACACAAATACAGATTATATTATCAGTCAGTTCAGTGAGGTCTTCACACCTCATGTAGCATCTGAGAAACTCCTCTGTACATGTGTGACAGAAACGGTGAGAATTCAAAAGGCAACTTAGTATGAAAATAGTTTTGCACTGTTCTCTAAAATGACGTCAAGCACGGCGAGGCACCCCCACCTGACACACTGAGAACCGTGGCTACACGATACACTAAAGGAATGGTATTTACGGAGCACCGGCTATATGCCAGAACACGCTATGACCTACTCATATGGTGTCCTCACTAGATTTTCGATAGTTTGGAAAATATTTTCATTTAACATATAGCCAGTTGATGCTTAAAGAGGTAAAAGTCATTTGTCTAAGGTAAGTTTTAGTTAGAAGAAAAAATAGGATTCAAAGCCAGATCAATCTGCATCCAGAATCCATTTTTCCCTGTACATCACAATTTTACCAAATTCCATTTATTCAAATAGTATTTATCTAGAGATAACTATGAGAATTGCATTGGAAAATATGTGGATATCTATGATCTCTAAGTTTTCTTCCATGTATCTTTTTCTTGTTCTTATATATGTGTGATATATATATATATATATATATATATATATATATATATATATATATATATATATATATATATAAAATAGCTGGGTAGAAAAATCAAGCAGATAACTAGGCATCTACAAATGATATCCTTAGTTTTGTCTAATTAATGTGAGTTTACATGTGAGAAGAATTTCTTTGATAATTTTTTTCAAATTCGATTTACTTTTGTGATATAAACTCATTTTTGATACAGCCATACGTCACAACCCCCAAACTGAAAACCCAAAGTGTGTGTGTGTGTAGTTTAAAAATTTAACTGAGGAAAACAAGTTTAAAATTTCCTCTAAAATATTGATATTAACACCATATATTAATATTAATAGGACATACCACATACAAACAAAAATGTCTGTTTAAAACAATATCCAACAGAGCTTGTTTTTACCTGGTTTTGCCTACTCTTAGTACTAGAACCTTAATTTGTGCATATCAATTTAGAAAAAAGATAGTCAATGGTTATTATTGCTCTATCAAAAAGTTATAAAACTATTAAGATTTACTTATGAGGGCAACACCCATCACCTCTGTAAACATACATTTACTGAATATCTACTATATGATATACATATTCTGAAGATTTACTGGTGAGCAAAATCAATACAACAGTTCACCTCACAAAACAGAACCTGGTTGAAGAGACAGACATTAAACTTATGATTACAAAAATTACTACATAATTATTATAGCATTTGCATGCTCTTAGACACACAGTCTGGAATGAGAATCATACATTTTTACTATATAGAGAATTTAAATGTTATTATATATACCATATTGTAACTAAAATCCAAGGAGGTCATGCTATCAATTTTGAATTCTTGTGAGGCTTGATATGAGAGATGATAATAAGCGTTAGCCAGACATTTGTTTTTGTTTGTCTTTATTTTAATTTTTGTTGTTCACTTTTCTGCTAGTATCCTGCTTTATTATTCATGGTACTTTCCCCCCATTCCTATCAGAGATTTCCTTGAAACATGGTTTATATTTTTAGTTTTAGAACTACTCACTTTTGGATCTTGGATTAAAACCTTGATCCAGAACAAAGGTTCATGCAGGCTAAATCGCACAGATGAAAAAGCAAAGGATTGCAGACAAAGAAATCTCCACCATGTTCTACGTTTCTGTCTGTTAATACATTTAATAGTTCTGACTCCCAGTGTCTTGTAAAGCTATCATTCATCATTGACATACATTAGCATACATTCCAAAACAACAAATGGAATTTGGAATCATAAATTACATTTCTAACATGTAATACTGATGTGATCTTAAAGTTTCTGAAATCATTGAAAAATTGTAACAGTGCATGATAGTAAATGGACTGCCATTAATCAGAACCTTTTATTAATATCTATTCATTTCTCTATTTAAAACCGTATCGAGTTCAGATTTCTCATATACAGAGAATTTACAATTTCCCTAAGATATATTAATAATATTACCAAAGATGATTTATTTAATCCTTAACTAACTTCATGTAATATATTAAGCATGTTTGCAGGGACTTTATTTTGAGAGATGTCACCAGGAAGAAGTTTTGGGGGCCAGGGAAGAATGCCATGGCAGGAAAGAGACAAATCCAAGGATTCATTGTCAATATGGGAACCCCTGTGGACAACTAGCACTCAGATTCCCTGGAGGCCTTCTGAGATGCTGTACGGAACACACTCCAGGTATGAAAGAACAGGTACTTATTCGTGGGTTCTCATGTCACCTTTCAACTACCTTGCCTTCTCAGATCTGCCCATGATAGAATGGATGCGCAGATTCCTGCAGGCAAAAGTCCAGCTGGAGAGAGAGGAACCCTGGCAGGAAGTGAGCTGAGTGTGTCACTGAGGCTAAGCTGAGGTTCTATCAGTTTCCCTCCACCCACAGCTTGCTGCCATGGCAACAGTAGAGGCACAGGGCTCATCAAAAGGATGTGAAGTGGGCACAAGAGATTTTGGATTCAGTAGAGGTTGGGTCAGGTTGGCATCTAGGCTAAATTAAAATGGAATCCAAGTTGTTTGATCCCTGCTCTTAAATCTGTCTGCAATGCCAGGGATAAAAGCTTATATTGGTAATAAACTAGACCTCTAGTCTATCCTGAACAGTCTTCCAAATTCTCCTTTACTTCACACTGCCTGCTGGGTTAGGCTGAAAAATATTATTTTGGTTTCCCATCTTGGTGGAAACACCTTCCTCTTAATGAGGGCCAGAGCTGGGAATGTAAGATAAAACACTGGTAATCTCTTTGGGCACAGGTGTTCACGGAGTTTGTGAGAACACTTTCATTTGTAGTATCAAGTAATTCATACTAAGTCTTATGGAGAGGAGAGCAAAAATGTTTGCTGCTAGAAAAATGAGTTCCTTTTTCATCACACTGACAATGGAAGTGTAACTATTTTTAACAGTCAAGAAATTGTTTGCCTTTACAGTCTGATTAATAATGAGGAACTCATCTCCTATGCTGACTACATATTGAAAATTTAAACATTTCTGTTAATTTTCTTTAAAACATGTGAAGAATTTTGTATTTGTTTAAAAGAATAATTATTACTAAACTGTGGAGATTTTGACGTCAAGAAATTTAACATTGTACTTATTATTCAATTTAATGCATTTTAAAATCCATACGCTTATTTCCATTTTGTAATTGTTATCTTGGCTCAGGGCCTTCCTACACTATGTTTTCTATGCTTGGGACACTTTCTCCAGCAAAACTTCTACCTGGTAATGACTTCTCCTCATTCATGTTTCAACTCGGGGGAGATTTCTGACAAACTTGCCCATAGCACCAATACAGACAAATTCTTCCCTGTATTGTTCTTTATTGTAAATAAGCATTAGCTCTTACATTTTTGTTTAATATCTGCTTCACCTACCCATATAAATTCCATGAGAGCCCTATGTATTCAGTTCTAAGCATAGTGCCTAAAATTTCTTGCTAAGTATTTGTTGAATCCAATAATTGAAATTCAACATATTAAAATACAAAAGTATGACTTAACTTTAAGTACTTAATTTTAATTCATTTTATGAAATCAAAGTGATACACATCTATAGTATATACGAAGACACAATAAATAGACAGCTCAAGACACTTTCTACATATTCTTACATTATTTATTATGTAGTACCTGTATTTATGTTAGTTGTTATAGTATTTATGTTTGCCATATGGTGTCACTCACTGCTACAATTCATTTGGTTTTACACTTGATAAAATAGGATGGTATGTGATAGGGTGACAAAATAATTATGTTTCTCATACTTGTACTTCATTTTTACCAAGTGTTATAGGGGAATGTCATCCTCAAGTAAACACTTAGCTCACTGAAAACTAGGAATGGGTGACAGGAGTCTACCTATAGATTGCAGAGACCCACAATTAAAGCCGCATGTATCTCGGGTGATCATTAATTATAAACATGACATTCTGGAGGTCAATATAGATTGAACCACACTTGACAATCTGTTTAGGCTGAGACAATGACATTTAAATTAAAGTCTATACTTGAAATACCACATGACAAAGCATCATTCATATGTAGTATATCAGGTCTTCTAAGGTGACTCTAGTGATTCCTGGGTAGAGCTGCATAAAAGATCACTAGCTATCAGTTCTGAAGACAGTACCAGTGATGTGTGGCCCCTGAGGAAAGTAACATTTCTGGGTTCCAATTTCTTATGCATGAAAAGAAAAGTTAATAGTTCTTACCATCCAGGCTGATTTTGAGGTTTAAATTAGTTAATATTTATAAAGTCCTTAGAACTACTCTGACTACTAAGTACTATATGTTACACTAAATAGTATGTGAAAGATGTATCTTTTTCAGAAGCAAAACATTACGAAGATATTTATAAACCAGGGCACACCCATCAGAAGAGAGGGCTGGCGTACTTGCCAGAGGTCACCAGACCCTCTGAACAGCTATGTTTAGCACATCGCAAGGGAAATTGGCCTGGGGAGTAAATAAGCAAGTATTGGGGGATTATTTACACCTGTATTGGGAGATTATTTACACCTGTATTGGGAGATCATTTACACCTGTGTCAGATAAAGTACAGGGTCTGCACTTCCCAACGTTACTATTTTTTATTTTCCCTCCCTCACCTCCCTAGAACACTTCTACTTTGTAGTCATTGAGTCAATTTTCGAAGGTAGATCAAGCTATAGTTTGAGAAATCTTGAAATGGATATCCAAGACTATTCACGTTAAGTAGCTTTAAATTAAAAGATTATACAGAAATGGAATGAGAGCGAAGAGGGATTCAAGTATTATTTTAAAAATAGCATTGTTGTCAGTCAAGCCCTGTATCTAATAAGTTAATGGTGTAGAAATACTGTTGTCATATATTGTTTTAAAAATGTTTCTTTTTCTTTAGTCTTAACCTCATAGCTAAAATTTTTCTAATGAATTGAACCGGAATTTCCCATTTTACCAAAAACAACAAAGATACCAATCACACAAATGGAATATGCCCTCCACACCAGAAGACAGAACTGCCACAGATCCGCCAAGAGGATGCCCCACAAAAATGCTTCGCCAGTGCAAAGGGCCCTCGACGTCAGACACACGTCAGAACCAACTGGAAACATGCCCAAATGACACTCCGTGCTCACAAACGGCCCTCAACAGTAGACACACGCCAGAACCAACTGGAAAAATGCCCATAGGACACTCAGGGCTCACAAAGGGTCCTCACGGTCAGACACGCATCAGAACGTCTAGTGCTCAAAAGAGAAGTTAGCCCGGGTGCACCCCGGTGGACTTACCAGTCCTGGAGCTCCTCAGCTTGTCCACACACGTGTTTCCGTTCCACGAAGAAAAAGTGTCAGCTGGCAGTCAGTGCCGAGCAGGGAGGATCCTCGAAACAAATGGTTTCGGCAGCTGCTAGGAACGTCTCCCCAAATCCCACTCCAGGGGCCGTGAGCCACAAGCAGCTGGCTCCCAGCAGCCATCCCAGTGCATCTTCACGGCCACAGCTTTGCTCGGAAAACCCGGGAGCCAGAGGTCGCGAGAGCACAGCCGCCGCTGCACGTTTGGCGCCAAAACCTGTAACCGGAAGTGGCGTCCGGCTGCTCGCTGCTCTGAAGCCAATAAAGAGGCAAGGATGGTGGAAAGGCAAGTTTGCTGTATTTCGGAAGCCAGCAAGGGGAGGGAGGCGGGGCGGGGCGGGGCAGGGGGAGGGCAGACTTCTGTCCAAAGGCAAGCTCTCCACCTTGACGATCAGGGGGCAAGAGCTTTTGTAGACAGAGGGAGGAGGCTACATGCGGAGACGGCACAGGCAGCTCTGACAGTCACCTTGAAATTGGACCGCATGGTGGTCTGATCAGCGTCCTCTTGATTGTTTTAAGCACAGTTAGTCTTCAGTTGCAGAGTCAGTTTGTTCCCATGTTTTTGAGGCCAGGTCTCAGAATTCTGGAGGCTTACGTCATGGCTACAGTCTGGTCATCACGTAGTTAACTTCTTCCACCTGGTGGGGCTTTCAGTATCTATAGGACCGCTCACAGAAGATGGCTCAGAATATTACCTAGAGCCCTTGAGGAGGAACTAAAGGTCCTTGACTTTGCTTAATGACTACACTATTATTATTTAGTGTTGTTGGACTGTTTTCCTTTGTTTCTGCATTTTCTCACTTCTTGGATTAAATTTAGTCTTTGGCTAAAGTTTTTCCACAGACAAAAGGCAGGCTGAGGACATGGGGGACAAGGACCATAGGGCCCCGCTCCGTTTCATTATGAGAAATGAAATTCCCTATATAATCTTATCTGATGAGATGAAAGTGATTTTGCCAGTTGCCTTTGTCAAATCTAATTTTCTGAAAGAGGATTTTGTTCACTTATATTTTGTTTGAATAACTACCTATTTGAAACTGTCCCAAAGTGGGAACTTGGTTTATAAGCTATGTTAAGTCGGAGAAAATGCTCTTCAGGGCTCGAGGGAGAGTGTGTTTTAAAACTGTCTCAAAAAACCACACAAGTCAATGTAGCCAAAAGTACTAATCAGTAGTCCAGAAATTGGCTCGAAGGTTGTCTAGGAAAGAGATCAACTTCTCTTAACCTGGAAAGCAATCATAGCAGTCAAACTAATCTGGGGAAGACAGGGAGAATTAGGAAAAAGAAAGATACTTGAAATGTATTTGTTTTCACCAAGAGGAATTGTCAGCGACCTTCAGGAACAGTGACAGTGGTAATAACAATGGTATTTATCACTTATCTTTAATTAAAGGTGAGAAAGCAGAGACGTTGAACAGATATCATTCTTTAAAATCAGACAGATATTAAATAGCAGAGTGAAGGTTCAAACCCATGCTACCTCCACAGCTTTTAAGCAATACTGTATTCAAAAAGTAGGGGGAGAGATTCTCAACAGACACACATCATCAATAGGGACAGGAGGACTGTAAGAAAAATAGGTATCATGTTGGTAAGCTTTATGTCCAGTAACAGCAAGTTCCAATATTGACCTGCCAGTGCTTCTCTTTTATCTGTGATATAGTGGGGTTTTTTTTTTTTTTTTTTTTTTGGCTGCATTGGGTCTTCGTTGCTGCGCGTGGGCATTCTCTAGTTGGGGCAAGCAGGGGCTATTCTTCGTTGCGGTGCGCAGGATTTTCATTGCAGTGGATTCTCTTGTTGTGGAGCACAGGCTCTAGGCGCATGGGCTTAGTTGCTCTGCAGCATGTGGGCACGTGGGATCTTGCCAGACCAGGGCTCGAACCTGTGTCCTCTGCATTGGCAGGTGGATTCTTAACTACTGTGCCACCAGGGAAGTCCTTGTGGTGTAGTTTTTTAAGCATCTGCTAAGAGTGGGGATAAGCTGGAAACCATGGATTAACAGTTGATACATTCAGCCCAGTTTTATGATTTCTCTTTAGCAGCACTTTGTTGAAACCTTGTAAACATGGAAACGGTAGACACCTGGACTCAATATAGATATGAGCTTTTGACACAAGCATCATGGTGGAAGGAAAACATAGAGGTAATTTGACAGAATCTGATTCAATGTTGGATTGAAAAATGAAATTGGATGGCCAGGAACGTGAAAGAAAAATGTGGCTAATATGGTAAGAAATTAAAGTGTAATTGGACTAGAAGTGCCAGTTTGTTTATGGAACAGGTATCCTGGGACTAATACTCCTAAGGGACTTTGAAAATAAAGGTACCCACAGAGAATAGATAGTTGGGAACACTTCTAGGTCTAGGTTACTAGGTCTACAAGTTCCAAAGTGTGACCGTGATAATGTGTGGATACGTTTCAGTTCAGGGACAGGTCACAGGAGAAAAGGATGTGAAGAAATTGAGAGGCTACACCTTTGAAAGTGTCATGGGCATGAATGTTAAATCTCCTGAAATGAAAAAATAACTGGATAGTGAGAAGAATGGGGACATTGGTATTAACAGTATTTATCAGTGAGTGATGGGAAGAGACCTCAAGTTTGAGAAATGACATTAAATTGGAGTAAGTAGACAATATGTTTAAATAAAGTGACAAAGGGGTGCAGACAATGGAGTTTGTGAGTTCATTAACTTTTAGTGGACCCACAGAGAAAAAAGACTCACAAGATAGTAGCAGTGTTTAGAGTAGAATGTATAAAATTCAGTAATCTTACGTGATGTATTAGGAAAGAAAGAGTCCAAGATGGCTCAGGGATATATGTTTATGTATAGCTGATTCACTTTGTTATAAAGCAGAAACTAGCACACCATTGTAAAGCAATTATACTCCAATAAAGATGTTAAAAAAAAAAAAGAAAGGTGACCTTGTCAAAATGTTTGGGCTCTTTTGTTTTTTTTCATTTGGACGTTGGGACAGGATTCACCAATATATTATTAGCAAATGTGCTGCCGTCGCCATTGGGTTGAACATTTCTTCTCTGAGTCAGAAATTACCTGGCTGAGGTGCTGTCACTGTAGTCACAGGAACACAGAGCTGAACAATTATTGTCTTCCCCAATTGACTGCTAGTTCATAGATAGCAGAGGTTTGAGTGTTCTCATTTTTTAAAAATAATAAAACCTGCACTTTGCTTGACCAGGGGAGAGTGAAGTAAATATTTTGAATGAATGAATGAATGAATGAATGGGAAGTTTGTTCATCATGCCCCCCTCATTTTAGCAATGACTAAGAGAAGGGGCAATGCCATACCAGAACTAATTGGATGATATAGGATATAAGGTTAGTATGGAGATAGCTTCATTCAATAGGATATAAGTTATATCAAAAATTAAAATATTTTGTATTTTAGGTCTTGTGGCCAAAGTATTTATTCTAGATGAATTTTCATTACCACAGGGTACTGGGAGAAAAAAAAGAAAAAAAAAACTTGTCATTCAAGATTTTCAGAGGATGCCTATGTCTCTCTGGCTATGATTACAAAAAAAAAAAAAAAAAAAAAAAATCTCAACGGGAGAAACACTTCTTTCCTTGAAGTCCCAAATAGCTGAGACTTCAAAGTTCATTCTGTCCTCAGGCTTCTCAAAGCCCATATCCACTAGAAACTTGTGTAAAAAAAGAAAAAAGACAGAACTCTAATTTGTATCAGTGTTAAGTACTTTGATATATTACCTTCAAATCACATTTCCTTTTTAAGGGAGAAAAGTCAGAGAAAAATCAAATAGGCACCTTAAAGAAGGGGTTATTAAGAAAAAATAAAATAAAGAGAGTAACAGTAGACCAAAGCTGCTGCGGGACGTTTCATTTGTATTCCAGTGGATTCCTTAAAGGAACCTTTGTGAACAGATGACTGACATAGATTTGCATTTAATTTCCTTGCAGGAACGGAAAATCCTAAACCATCAGTAACTTTAGAGCACAGTGATTGATCAGTTAATAATTTAATTCACAAAGACAAGACATAATCTTAGTTCATTGGAATACTTGATGAACAGTCAAAATATTTTTTTTTTCCAACAGATTTTTAAATGTCATTGTCAATGATTCATACATTGCCGGGCTAAAGGGCTTTGGCATGGCTATTCCAGGGAGCAGTTAGGATGTGACAGCTGGAACAATAACAATCTTCTTTTGACAAAAAAAAAAACCATTTTGACATAAAGAGAATCTACATTAACTAGAGATCTGATGAGTTAACAAAATAATAACATCCATAAATAGTCACGGGGAATTTTAGAACAGTTGCATGCGCTGATTTGTAGGACCTTTATTTACCATGAATGTCCTATTTCTTATCACCCTTGAGGGTAAAGGACAGAGCACATTGCAAAAAAGTCTTCCACACCTGGCAACTGCTAGTTGAGGTCTCTTAATGGAAATCATTCTTAGGAGATGTTTGTTTGTTTGTTTGTTTGTTACATCTTTATTGGAGTACAGTTGCCCCACAATGGTGTGTTAGTTTCTGCTTTACAACAAAGTGAATCAGTTATACACATACACATGCCCCCACATCTCCCTCCTGCATCTCCCTCCCTCCCACCCTCCCCATCCCACCCCTCCAGGTGGCCACAAAGCACTGAGCCGACCTCCCCGCATTCTTAGGAGATGTTTTATTGAAGGTACATTTTCTCTTTGGCCATTTCTTCCATTATTTACATGCACTTATATCTCAAGTTTGATTCCTGGCTTCTCTTAATTTGACTTCTTTTCCTTTCTTTCTTTTTACCTTTTATTTTCTCTTTCCTTTACTTCCTTAAGATTTATCAGTATAAATTTCAGGGTTAAGTGGTAGTCTTTATTCTCCTTGAGACATTCAAGGAGTTTAATTATTTTTCTTATCAACAACAATGCTAAACTAAAACCTTCAGGTTAGCTAAGGTGCCATATTGGAAGGAATCAATCTGCTGAACACAGTAATACATCAACATTTTTAAGGGTTCTTTTACTTTCAGTAAGACTCTCCCACCACCCTTCCTACCACCATGAATGCAACATCTTCAAACTCTGTTCTACTTTCTAGTACTGTGATGAGCTTAAACAACCCTTAAACCTGGTGCATCATCTGAGGTTAAATACATACACTCATTAAGTCACTTTTTAAAAATTATGCCAGAAAAAAATTTATAGGCCTTCATTAAGCTTACTTTCTAATGTGAGGAAGTGGCAAAAAACACATGAACAGAATTATAAAAATAAATGCAAATGTAATTTGCTGTGAATAATTTTTTAAAATATGTGTAATTAAAAACAAAAACAGAGTGGGAGACCCTCTCTGGAAATTATAAAATTTCCTCGGGGAAGGAGTGGCATCCAAGCCAAGCCTTGTCTTTTAATATTATGAATGTTTATGTCTAGAATAGGATTCTTTGAAAACCATCCAAGGTCTAAATTAAACAATTTATAAGACACTTTGGTAATCATTTATGCCTCTGAAAAACCAGTATATTTATATGCTACTTTAACTTAATTATTTGAGCACATCAAACTTGCAGTTGAGATCACCTAATTGACATGCATATTTTATAGCTATTCCTTCAATGAGTTTACAGAATAATTTGTACTGACTGCAAAGAATTTATAATATACAACCCATCAAACATTTTATCTAAGTATAAATGAAAATATAAGTCATAGTTTAGTATGGTTTCAGACACATTTTCTATTATGATATAATAAAATCACCCATGAAGGAAACCACCAATTTTTATGGATTCTGATTTTTTAATGATTTCTTCAGCCTAAAAGAAAAAAAAAAAGATCATAGAATAGCATGAGAAATATTTAGTTTTGAAGAAAGAGGCACAAATACAAGTCTCTGAACTACATTATGAAAAAATAAATACAGGGCTTCCCTGGTGGTGCAGTGGTTGAGAGTCCACCTGCCGATGCAGGGGACACGGGTTCGTGCCCCGGTCCGGGAAGATCCCACATGCCGCGGAGTGGCTGGGCCCGTGAGCCATGGCCACTGAGCCTGCGCATCCGGAGCCTGTGCTCCGCAACGGGAGAGGCCACAACAGTGAGAGGCCCGTGTATCGCAAAAAATAAAAAAATTAAAAATAAATAAATAAATACATACATATAGAACTATGGCATAGAATGATTGTCTTAGAGACAGTTATTCCAATCCTGAAGTACAATGATGTGAAGGAAAAACAGAGAAAATGTATCACAAAGTTACTTGAAAGAAAACTTACAGTACAAGGGAAAATAGAGTAATTTGTATTTTGTATTCTTTTGGCAAATTGGGTGTGAGAATACTGGAAGGGCAGTGCGAGGAACAATTGCAGATCACACAGGTGGATGAATGGTTAGATCGCACTAGGCTGAGTTTATTCATCGCATTCTCTATAGTATCCAACTTAAATAGATACAAAGTACAACTTTGAATATCTTCATTAGTATACAATTGTGAAGACCCAGGAATATTAAAATCTTCAAGCAGTAGGTTGCTTTCTTTGAGACCCTTTGGCAATGTAACAAGGGCAAGTTAAGGAATATCCTTGCCCCTGCAACAGTGGGAGTGTGTAGGAAAAATGTTATTTATTTTTACTATTTTTCAAATTAATGTTTCCTTAAAAGTCATGTATGGAAATTTAACTGATTTACTTAGCAAAGTGCTAAAGGCTTGTCATATGTCGACCCATTTAATCTGCAAAAGAACCCTGTGAAAGAGTAGGACTTCTGTTCTTTTCATTAGAGTGGGGCTCTTTGGCAGAGCCTAAAGGAGATAGTGTGGTTGGGAGAAGAAAGCTATGCCTAGGCATTTCACATCTGTTATAGATCAGCCTCTATATATTGAATACTTAAGATCTGGGAAGAATCTATGACTAACTCCATATTTAAATGTGGACATTGAAACACTTTCCTCTCAGCTACATCTTCCTCCAAAGGTCAGATTTTGGTTTTCCTGTTACACGTCCATGCTGTCCCAATACAGAGAAAGATACAAGAAAGGCATTTTTGTCGGTTATGAGTCAATTAGATTGATAAATTCACTGAAAAGGGGGAAATTGAGATTATCAAAGTGAAAAATTGAACGAATCTGTAATTTTAATGTCTGTCTGGCATATTTTTAATTTAGCCAACCCTATTCTGTGTATATCTGTGTGCACAACCAAAATATTTTTAAATACTAATGTATTTTTAGAAAATCAATTATAAAAAAGTCTAAAATATTTCCTCCCCCCTTTTTTGTGTTTCATTTTAATTCTCAAGTTTGAGGAACTTTGTAGCTTTTCCTGTACAGAAAGAACCTAAATACTTTTCCAAGCAAATTGTCCCACCTTTTGGGGCAAGTACAGTTTTACCCACTTGCTATTTACTGATCAGATATGTAAGTGTACTGGAAGACTATTTTGTGGTTGGTGCTAGATTTATTCTGCAAATTAGGAAATTAAACACTTTTATCATTCTTCTGGTCATTGGAAGTGCAATATTTCTGTGCTCTCCCTAAATAAAATAAGAAAGGAAGAAAGGAAGGAAGGAAAGAAAGAAGGAAGGAAGAAATGAAAGAAGAAAGGACAGGAAAGGAAAGAAAAAAATCAAAAAGTAATTATACAGAGAAGAATTTACTATTTTCTGCTTAGTTTTTTCTTTTTTTTTTTTTTTTGAGAGCACAATGATTAATTAATTCTAGTAGTCACCTGGTAACTGCTAATACTAGGACTGCTCAAGAAGGCAAATGCTAGAGTTACCAAAAGCAATCTGGAAATCAGTATCTTTGTCATATTCGTAGAAAATATATTAGCTGGCCAATGGCAGAATATATGCAAAAGTACTGAGGATTAAAACCTTCCCACATTTACGGAGTGATGTGTTTTTGAGAAGAGGCTCTATATCTGAAATCAACCAATGCTTATGCAGAAGAAAACCAAAGATTTTTCTTTTATTACTTTGCAATGACATATAATCTCAGGTTAGTTTTGAAGTTCTGGAGTTCTTTATTTTTTAATCAGTATCTAATCCAACAAAATAAAAAGCACAAGTTATTATAAGCATAAAATTGATGGATTAAGCCTAGTTGCCTAATAATTAAGTATACTGAACACATTATTGGACACTACAATTAGAGCTTGACACTGAGCTCACATTTGTGGATTATTGGTGTAAAAGACTAATTCTTTCTTCCGATAAATGAGCAGTTCTCCTGTGGAAGGATCCACATGTAAAGAAGTAATACGTACATGTAGACCCAATCCTGGTATAAATTTAGTTAAAATCAATCAAATTGAATAAATCATAATTTGGTCAAACTGCATGTCAAATTCCTGTTCTTTTGCAAATATGCAGAAAGTAATCTGGAAGAAAAACTAAAAAGAAACAAATTTGAAACATGTTTTATGAGAAAGTAGTTAACAATGACAAAATGATTAACAGTGTTAAATTGAAGCTTTACCTTAGTCTTAACATTTTATTTAAAATTTAAAAATACATATATAACCTGAAATTCCCAACTGTTCTATCCCTAAAAGTTTTATAAAAAAAGATACAGCTAATACAGTCCAAAGCCTTACCTGCCTGACCATAGGAAATTCATCTTCCTTATTGAATCATTCTCCATCCTGAGAATTTCTGAACATGCCAGAGTGTTTCTGCAAATCTATCCTAATTGTCCCGTCACCTTTAATTGAAAAGAGTTTTCCTGTGCGTTCTGCACACTATTTCTGTCTCAAAACAATAGCTGTAGATCTGTCCCCAGATACTTTTCCTGAGTGTGCATGGAAGTTGTTTCCTTTAATTCTCCAAAGCACAGCCAACATAAGGCTACACTAACCAGAAAAATTTGAAAGATGATGTAAAAATAATACAAGATCATTATGATCTTGGGTGGCCTCAGCCTGCAGTGGCTAGAAGCAGGGTTTCGGTTCCCTGGCCAGAGACTGAAGTCAGGCCGTGGCAGTGAAAGGGCTGAATCCTGGCCACCAGACTACCAGGAAGAAGTGGCCAGTTACAAGACCCTGGCCTGTCAGCTGTGTAGAAGTGAATTTCCACATAGAGATGGAAAGTAGTGAAACAAGTACAGTGTTTACTAGTAGGAAAAGCATACGGGTACGTGTGGATAGACACAAGGGCGGGCTCAGAGAGAGAGATGCACGCTCTTGGGAGTTTGAATCACTTACAAGGCGCATTTCTTCTGGGTTTCCTTTGACCAATCACCTTGCTTTGCCTGGTTCTGAGTCCGTTTTTGGTTTATCTCAGGGTCCTCCCGTGTGTGTGCGCATGTCTTAGCCAAGATGGATTCTAGCAAAGAGGCCTATGAGTAGGTTGCCATCACTTACTATGAGGTGATGCCCCCTCCTTTTTGACCTTCAAGGAGCCTTTCTGCATGCGTGTAGTCAGGAAGATCTCCCTGACCTCGAGAACAAGGAATATGTGGTCCTTTGTCTCTTATCTGGCCAGGGCTCAGCTCTTCTCTCACTTCTGCTATTTTGGAGTTTCTGTCCACAGGGGACAAGTCTAGCTGCTCAGACTGGGGCCCATCTATCTCCTGCCTCAATTACAGTGATTTAAAACTGAATTAAAAAACAATTATTTTGGTTTTTAATGTAGATCGAGCCAGCAAATTTTATCATCTTGGCTTAAGCAGATAGATCACGTGACAAAAATTATAAAACAACTCTTTTCAGACGTTGGAACACAGACTGTGCAGACCTGTGACCCCTGACAGGAGAAACACATAAGATGAATCATGATTGTCCCAGCTTTTGTTGGGAAGTAGTCAAAAATCAGCCTGGGAGTGGATACGCAAACATATCCTGGCAGTAATTTTGAGTCTAGGAAACAAAATTTGGAGTTGGAAGAGGTCAAATTGATTAGAATTTGTGGGACAGAATATCAGAAAGAAGCGAGCTATAGAGAGAGACAGAGACAGAAAGAGACAGAGTTCTGCAAAGGGGCGCCTCCATTGTTGAACAAATACTTCTTGCACACGAGTGACAGAAAACTACTGAGGCTCAGGAAATAACGATTGGAATTCAGCCGACTGAATTATTTTTGGAATTCACACATAGCTAGGATCAGTTCCTATTCAAACCACTCAAAATGGAAAAAAGAAAAATTTTTAAAACATGCAATGGTTGGAACCTCAGGTAGGACCCTCAAAGTATATCATCTTAGGAGCAGAGTTAACCTGTCATTTGAATAAAGTCTGTTCTGAATGCCCTAGTAAAGCATAAAGTGAGATTGAAAGGATGAAAACTGATCTAGTGTAACCTACGTGTGAGCCAAAGCAAAGCCCCAAATACTCAGAGGCCTACAAGAAAATCCAGCACCCAACACACACAAAATGTCTGTAGCTGTTGCTGCTTCTCACAGCAGTTGTTTTTCTGATGTTTATTTTGCTTCTAAAAGTAATTCTGTAAAGTCTATGGTCGTTTTCACCCACGGTGACTGAAGGCTCTGAGCAGTTAACTTCATGGTCAGATAATAATTGAAGTTTCCCTTAAATGCTTAGAAACGGTAAATCTTGCAGGGTAAGCTGAGGGCCTCTGCGTGTCTGGGCTGCACAGTCAAGGCTGAGACAGGCAGGGCCTTCTCCTTCCCCCCTCAGCCTTTTTTTCCGGTGCCCAGAGGCTCAAAACAATCCAGAGGAGCTGAAGAGCCAAAGGTCATCAGGAAGACAGAGAATATTAAATGGGAACTTAGCTCACTTTCCTAGCCTCTTAAATGGGAAAGACAATCTTTTAAAATCTCTGTAACTCCAACTGGTGTCAGCTGTTCCCTAATCCTCTTCTTGGAGCCTCCATCCACCCACAGCTCTCGTTTCAATCTTCACCCCACCTCCAGTCCTCCTCACATATGCACACCCACCTCCATCAAAGCGCTAGCAAGAAACTGTAGATTCCATGTTAAGATGAAATTAAGAGAGAATTTTATCTTAAAACCAGCAACCATTATTTGAAATATCTCCTCTGGACATTTCTACAGTGCCTCTAATTATGGAACTGCCTGGGAAGACTCCCCCTTTCCCCTTCTGCTGCAGCTCAGTTTCTTTCCCCTCCCCCTCCCCTCCCCCTCCCCTCCCCCTCCCCTCCCCTTCTTCCCTCCCCTCTTATCCGCCCCCCTTCCCATCCCCTACCCTCTCTTCAATCAACCTGCCAATCACTCCTGATGCAAGGCAAAAGGTCCCAAATTTAACAGGAGAGAACAGTTTTTTCCCTCTGATTATTATATCTGTACAACTCTGTTGTTTTATCTACTTTTCCTATATTTTTCCTATCTCTGAAAAAAAAATTAGAAGGTAGCTAAGTCTTCCTGTTAACTTTCAGTTCTTCAACTCAACTTCTTTCTGGGCACAGAATCAATTTTCCTCATCCCTTGGTCCTTCTCCAAAGGAAAGCACTAACTCCAGTGTCTCCAATTTTACCATCTAGCATTTTTTTCCAGCAAGTGGACTCCTTGGAAAGATAAGAAAAGAGAAATGTCAGTAGAAAAACAAAAGAAAAAACAGCCAGAAGAGAGGATTTAGGGCCTTCCTAGGTCTTTTCTCAGCAGGTACCCAGCCCAGGAAAACATCTACATTTGAATATTTTAGCACCTTTGTGGTTATCTCATTTCTTACCCTATCTTTTAAACTTTTTGGTTAGGCTAGTGTTTGTTCCAACTTTTATCCATTACTTTAGGCTGTAACAACTTTAAACACATTGTGCGTTTTTAGCAAACATCCTCTCAGGAAGAAAATATTAACTCAGGGAGATCTTTGAATAAGGTCAAATAAAGATGGGTTTTTCAAGCTGGGTCTTCCAGGGAGGCAGTAGAAAGGTAAAATCATAATAATTCTTTGGAAATGAGGCTTTCTAACTGCACAGCTCCACACTGCCCCCTAGATACCAGGAATGTTAGGCTAATGTTTAAGACTACTGCTGAGCTGGAGATGGAGGTTGAGATTAAGGGAAGTTAAAATGCCCCAAAGCTCCCTGTTCTTAAAGACACTCAGCTCCTTGCTTGCATAAGTGTTCTCAGGTTGTTCCATACTTTTAGTTAATTTCCAGAGTTCTGAAAAAGTTCATTCAAGTGAATTTGTTTGCCATTTATTGTTGCTTTCATGGAGGGGTGAGCTTTCAGAGGTGCCTACTTGGCCACTTTTCCTGGAATCACCCAATTTGCTTTTTTGAAGTTATTATGAAAGTGACATTTGATATATCTTTGGTTGCCCCACCTTCACTGTAAACGTTCAGTGAGTAAGAATGTATTTCTGAATTTCTACACGTTTGATATTCTCCCACGGCAATGCACTGTTAGCATGTTTCCATCTGATTTTGCCTATTAGCAAACGATTTTAAAGAAAACAAAAGAAAAATCTCAACAGCATTGTCCATTGGTTAGGGACATCTTAGTGGTTTAGTAGGGCTTATAAATGTTATTAACCTTCGAATATGGGTCATATGTAAATAAGCCTAATCCTAGTGTGCACTGAATGAACCCTGACAGAATCTAGTGGCTTTTCTGTCAAGGAAAGATTTGGGTTTTGTTAAAAGGGGATGAAATGAATGTGGTGTGTTAGGTAAAAAGGCTTAGTCACTCAATTGCTCTGCTCATTATAGTTACTTCTAATAATTGATTTATTTCCCAGTGTTGGAATCAAACAGTAAATAATGCTCTTTGCCACCTCTTAGCTCAGAGAAATTCTAACTATAAAATGTTTGAACTCATGGAAATGAAGATATTGTATAATTTTAAAACAATATATTTATCACAACGGAAAAAATAGCTGTTCCACTCAAATCTTTGCTTTGTTCTGTTTTCTATATCCGCGGCAGTATTTTTTAAATAATTTTATATATAATTCAGGTAGCTCATAATAAAGAATAACTTCTTCCCATAATGGTCATATATCTATTTATTTATATTTATATGTATAACCTCAGAATAATTTTTTAAAAAACACAGTGAGTAGTTCACATATATTATTTTATTCTGGTTAACACTCCTCCTGGAAATAAAATTTTAAAAGTTCTGCAGATGAATTATTAACGTAAATGAAGAAATAAAGTCTGTTTGTGAAGATCGACCATGCAGAGTGGCTTATGAGCCCCCAATCAACAGGAGGGAGGCCTGAGTGAGTATCCTGATATCTGTGGATGGAGGAGATCGATAGACATGGGATAAGTGGTGAGTAGCAACAGCAAAGACAGAGTCAGATGGTCTTTCCTGGTGAAGGAAAATCTTCTCGTAGAAATGTCATCTGAGGAGAAAACTTTCAGATACCTTACTGAATCATCTCACAGGTAGTTCACTTACTGGCACGGCTTGATTCCAAACCATGATGAAATAGAACAGGATGAACAACTTTTAATAATTCTCCTAGAGAGATACAGAGAGTACATGTTGTTCTTCTATAACAAAACCTGAGGTACTTATTTGAAGTTCAAAACAACATTTAAATCTCTCAATTTATTAATGTGACAAGCAGGAAGTTTTTCTTTTCAGATACTCCTTTTGATAAAATAAGATGAAGTTAAAGTTGGCTTCAACACAAGATTTATTTCCATTAGTTTTATTTTTCAGTACTAAATATTTGATAATAAAAAAAGGCAGTCTTTAAAAAATCTCCCTAAATATTTTCTGTCTGCCTGTCCATACATCGTCCATACATCCTTGTCAATGGATCCCTATCATTTAATTCACCCTGTTTTGTAAACATGCAACACCTGCCTTCCCCCGCCCTACATGTGTCTTTCCTTTCTCCCTCCTAAATTGTATCTATTCTCCTATTAAGGTTTTAGTCCTGTCTGCTCCATAAAACTGCTTCATTTCCCACTGCACATCACCCCTCCACTCACCTGAATTTCTCCGTGTGCTCATTATTTTGTAAGAGTCAACAGAAATCCCCAGGTCCCACAGTGACATACATGAGAGTGTTCACCTCTCCTCAAACACCAGCCCTTCCTTTGTGCTCCCACCATCGAGAGGTTGTCAAACCCTCTACTCCACCAAGGCACTGGAAGCTCCCAGAAGACATTCACTTGTGTCAGCTCTATTTCTAACATAACTTCATGACCACATATCCCAAATGCCTTCGATGGGCCTCAGAAAATTCCACTCCAACAATTTCCAAGTAAACACACAACCTAGAATCTTGATACCAAGTCACTTACACAAGGGTTAACTCAGCCTACCAACATATTCAAGTTTACATGACTCCAAACAAATTCTCCTCGACCCAGCCAGCTATCATAACTAATCTATTTCTCCTTTTCTCCTCCATGTCCAAATCTTTTGAATTTTTTCGTCTATACTTACCAACTTCTGCTTGTAGTTTTTTTTTTCTAAATCCAGAGAATTGTTTTCGCCCAGTCACACCCAAACCATGATTATAAAGGCCACCACTGATATTCCAAGATCCAAATCCAGTGTATGCAGTAAATCTGCTGGATTCCAAAATATATGCTTGTTGTGGATTGAACTGTGACACCTGCCCCTGCCCCCCACCCAAAGATATGTTGTAGTTCTCGCCCCTGGAGCCCCAGAATATGACCTTATTTGGAAATAGTGTTTTGCGGATGTAATTGGTTCAGGTGAGGCTGTGCTGGAGTAGGGCAGGCTGCTGTCCTCATAAGAAGAGAAGACACACCAGGAGGCAGAGATTGAGTGATGTGTTTACTAGCCAAGAAACGCTAAGGATGCCGCAACACCAGGAGATAAGGGAAAGGCACGGAACAGATTCTCCTCTAGAGACTTCAGAGAGAGCACGGCCCAGTTGTCACACTGATTTCAAACTTTTAGCCTCCAGAACTGCAAAACAATACATTTCTGTTGTTTCAGCCAACTAGTGTGTGGTACTCTGTTACAGCAGTCCTAGGAAACTAAGACAATGTTCCTAACCAATTTATAGGAATTAAAAACTGATAATAAACAGTAACAGCTATTTTAAAAAGCAAGGCTGAAGGAAAGATATATTCTCTAATACTGCCCTTTAACAAGTAATTATAATCATATATATACTTTGAATATGTATGTAAAACTTTCTTGAATATCTATAGAAGGTTTAATTTTGGCACTGAGGTATCACAGCCTAGTTTCTAAAATTGCATAATCATAATGACAGATACCCAAATGATACACATCATCCTCATATTAAGTCTGTCATATGTTATCAATAAAAGTTATAGTTATAATAAAGCAATAAAGGATTCCTAATGAAATTGTTATATAAATATGTCTCCTATATACTAATTTTATAGTGTATCATTTAAATTATGAAAAAATTTGACTGTGCCAAAGCCCTGACTACCAAATTATTGTAAAAAGTTTTGTTTTCTCAAATTACATGGTTCAATAAAATTCCATGTGCAAAATAAATCAACTATTTGACATTGTTTTGGATTGCTTAGAACACATTAAAAACCAACAAATTATTAAACAGTAGAAATAAGTTAAACCAACAGCTTCTATGTATCGTAAATAGAGGAAAGTAAATGCACAGCTGTATGCAAATGTTATGAAAAATAACTAAATAATTCTCATTTAAGAAACTGTTGACTCAGTCTAGAAGTAAAGATAAATTTTATATCAAGCCAAAGCAGCATACATGTCTACTGTTATATCTGTAGGTGAAAGCTAATGTGGATATATTTGAAAGACATAATATCAATATAAAATGCATTACATTCTTCTTGTATGGTACACACCATTATTTATTGCATCGATCCAAAGTTGACTTTGCATCATTTCATTTTTTACTTCATCTTTCAGAAACACTGCAATATACCAGTAAACCTTGTTGCTATTAAAACTACTTTTTAATGTAAATGCTCATAAAAACTTTATTTGTAATAGCTAAAAACTGAAGAAAACCAAAGTGTCCATCAACAGGTGAATGGGTAAACAAATGTAGTGTATCCATAGGATAGATTACTATGAATAAAAAGCAATGAACTATTGGTACATGTAAAAACAGGGGTGAAACCCAAAATAAGTATCTTGACGGAAGGAAAATAGACACAAATGAGGACATACGCTATCATTTCATTTATACAAAATGCTGGAAAATGCAAGCTACTCTACAGTGTCAGAGCAGACCAGTAGTTGCCTGGGGAGCGGAGGGGAATAGGAAGGCTGCCAGAAGCTCCAGGAAGCTCCCCAGAGGAATCAAGGACAAACTCATCTTGGAAAAACCTCTAAGTCATCTGAGGGCTACATGATCTGGTGTTTCCTTAAATACTTGCAGGTCTCTAATGAGTAACCTAAGCTGTCAGTCAGTGTTTCCAGCAGGGAAGCAAGTTCATGCTCAGTTTTCACACAAGAAGTAGAATTGCAGGGGCATAATATGGTGTCCCTAGAAAGAAGATGTTTACAACTCTTGGGACTTTTTAAGCAGAAACTGCATCAGTTCAGGAGCATAGGTTGACATTGGTTCCAAAATGACCTCCTGGCTGGCTGGTACAGCTTAGCGTCCCCAATTCAGTTTGAATAACTGAATCTTGGTTTCTGAAGGAATGGCTTAGGGTAGTTCGTCCTACCTGTCTTATTAGTTCAAGTCACCAGCCATTCTTCTTCCCCACAAAATGACTGAGGAGGGGAGTGTGGAAAATATCTACATATTGATGGACATTTTCATGGGAGATGCAGGAGCTGGGACCATCCCTGGCTGCTTCAGGTAGATTCATCTTTATGTTAAGAAGAATGACGATCAAATTATGGGTTGAGTCATCTTTCGGGGGATGGTAGACTCAGCAGTCAGTTAAATTTAAGGTGCTTGTAACAGTTTGGGAGAGCCATCCAGGATGTTTTCTTTGGGAAGAAGGCTACAGGCACTTTTGTTCTGAAAAATAAAGTTCTTTTGTGACTCTCCTTTCCCTGTACTTCATGGGGTCTAAGGTTTTTCCTCATCAGGCATCTGGAGTGTTGCTTTTTCCCTTCACTGCCACAAAATGACTCTGACCCATTCTGGAAGATAACCTTAATACTAATGAAGTGATAAAAGTCTTTTTTTTTTTTTTTTTTTACACAGAGACATCAATGGTTTATTGGACAGGGGGATCTTACACAAAGGGTCCTGGAGCAACACCGCACACTGTGTGCATGAGACGGTGGACAGGACATGGCAGTACTCTTCGCTACTCAGGGGAGAAGGAGGCTGCCATTTACAGGGGAATTTACGTCAGGTGGGTGCATTAGTTACCAGGGGCTAATTAAGCCTTATAATTAAGAGGCTTGGATAGTCATGTGAGTGAAGCAGGGACTGGTCAAGCAGGTGATGGGCATGGGTGCTTGTCCCCCTCCCTTTATTACCCAATGGAATCCAACGTATCTTAGAAGATCTCTTCAAAAGTAACCATTTCTCTTTAGCTTTGTATTTAGAAGTGAGCCACAATTAATGTGTAATACACGTTAAAAATAGAACTTTCTTATCCAACAAGAAATAACATTGTTCTCATCATTAATTTAGTGAACTGTGAATGAGTCTCTGACTGACAATGAATATCCCTAGCTTTGTAAAAAAGATACATCTTTATCACTGGCAATTCAATTTGATTCAACTCCATACAAGTCAGTACAATCAAATAAGCTTCTTTTTTTTTTTTTTTTTTTTGCGGTACATGGGCCTCTCACTGCTGTGGCCTCTCCCGTTGTGGAGCACAGGCTCCGGATGCGCAGGCTCAGCAGCCATGGCTCACGGGCCCAGCCACTCCGCGGCATGTGGGATCTTCCGGGACCGGGGCACAAACCCGTGTTCCCTGCATCGGCAGGCAGACTCTCAACCACTGCGCCACCAGGGAAGCCCTCAAATAAGCATTTTTAAAGCCATCAACTCATGTCTATTTATTTATTGTTAGAACGGAAATTATTCAGTTGGCTCTCAATTAATATGTGCTTGATGTTGAGGGTAGGTTGTACATATTAAAAACAACAGGGTAAGAATATAAAACAAAGTATGTAATAGATCCTATAGAGCAGTCTATAAAGGTTATAAAACTGTAGTGAAGGGAAACTTATTTTATTGTTATTGTTACCCAGAAAAATCTTGGTAGAAATTTAAATTTTGGACTATCATTTTAAGAGGCTATATAGTTTGAACTGACAGAAGTAACCTGTAATCTCTGAGATTATATACTTCTTTTAAGCAAACTAACTTTCTATCAGTATGTCTACCTCTACTCCATATATACACAATATACCATTTAAATGGGCAGATACAGGGGGATCTTCCCATTTACCAATTATAATTTTCTGATTAAAACTATATAGACATAAACCAATTTAATTGCTCTTATTCTAAAGTATAATGTATAGTATAATAGTGGTGCTAATATAAGTATATAGTTTAATTGTCTGTAAATCTAGGAACTGTTCTGAAAGTTGTCAAAAGAAAGTGCAATAGAACGTTGTTAATAGAAAGTGCAATGATGGACCAAATAAGTCTGAATCTGACTTGTACATACATTGTGCACAGGGAAAAAAGTTTTCCATTCTTTGTAATTTGGCTATTACAAATTTGGCTATTACCTGGTCTAGGCTTTCCCTGAAAACAATGTCATGCTTGCCAAGACATTTTAAGCCTTCTTGAAGGTGTTCAAAATCTGGCAAGAAAATAAAGAATATTCTGCCAAAAATAAAGTGACACCAGAAACAGAGAGATAAGTGGGTTGTTGAAGCATGCTTTTTCTAGAGGGTGTTTGCCATGCCGTGGGATTTTAAGCTTTGGTTTGTTAAATCCTGAAAGTTCTGAATTCTGGAGAAAAGCTTAGGCCCATCCTAAGTAATAAGCATAATAGGAAAGCCCCCTAAATGTAAGACCTTGTGTAATAGGGAACTTGAAATAAACACCCCACTCAGAAGAGCATTAAGAAAATCACCATCATCAAAACATGGTGATGAGTGGAAGAGTAATAATAATAATAAAATGAGGAGGAGGAGGAGGTGGGTGAGGGGAGGGGAGGTGGGGGAGGGGAGGGGAGGGGAGGGGTGGGGGAGGGGAGGGGTGGGGAGGGGTGGGGGAGGGGAGGGGTGGGGGAGGTGGGGGAGGGGAGGGGAGGGGACAAGGATGAGGTCCAGGAGGAAAATCATGTGCACCTGAGAAACTGTAAAGGAAAGCCAGCCAATTCTCTTAGGTGTTTGACAAATGAATGGAGTTCTCTTAAGTGGATTTTTAAAACTCAAATCAGTAATTTAATTTAAAACAATTCTGACTTCCTAGTGAACCCAGGCAGCTGAGAAAAATCAATTACAGTTTCTCTCTGGAGAAATCCATTTTAATTCAAAGAATTCTCACACCTCAAAGAAAAGTGAGAAACTCACTGTTGAAAAACTGACAAAATACACAAGAAGCCACCATATGTAAATACCAGTAGAAACAACAGAAAACAGAATCATGCTCACAAAGCTTCATAGATGAGCATTATTGGACACAAGAGAGACACTAAATATAATTGATGTGTTTCCGTAAGTAAACTAAATGAGCAAATACAGTCAAATAATAAGTTCTCTAAAAATAAAATATTTAGAGCTAAAAATAAAATACTTTGAGGTTTTAAAAAAATCAATCATCAAATTTAGAAGTTCAGATGCACCTGGAAGTAGAATTGTTAGTTGGAAGATAAAACGAATAATAAGAATAAGAATAAACACAATGCAGTTCTGAGAGGCAAAGAGTGGCAAAGCATGAGTAGTTACAATAAATGCAGAGATTAAGAAAGATACATGTAGTGGATTTGAGAAGTTTTGAGCTCCAGAAAGAAAGAAGACAGAAAATGGGGAAAAGACAATATTTGAAGAATAGATGTCTAAAATGATTTTTAGAACTGATTTTTAAAATCTCAGATTGGGTTCCTGAGATGGAGATCACAAGTCAGTGAATTGGCTCCTTTTTTGGTCCTATTTTGAGTTTAACCCAAGAAAAATGGGGATGCAAGATAGGAAAGCAAAGGGGGCTGGTTCAGTGTGTCTTGAAGGGCGAGTTTGGTCTGCAGATACACTGGCTCCATCCTGCTGGGGACTTTGGGGGGATGGCTGAGATCAGGGGTTGGCAGACTTTTCTGTAGAGTCGGATGGTAAATATGTTCAACTTTGTGAATCACACTGCCTCCCTTGTGTGAACTGTTGTAGTACAAAAGCAGCCAAAGACTGGATGTAAAGGATGCCCATGGCTTTGTCTTAGTAAAATTTAACTTGAAGAACAAGCAGCAGGCTGGATGCTGGCTCCCAGTGTAAAGCACCCTTAGCGTTGTCTCATAAAAGTAAGTACAGGACTCTTCACCCTCCATCTCCTGCTCATCACCGGCAGAGGGTCAGTTGCTCCCAAGGTGGTTAATTCCCCAGCTGTCACACCCTGTCCTGGGGATGGGCTCAGAAAAACAACCACAACCACACCCTCAGGGGGAGAGTTTGTAGTAGCCTCAGGAATTTAAGCTCACAGGAAGTTCCTTGCATCAGGTGAACCTGAAGACACCATGCCTGCAAAAGGGCCTAGTGGACCCCACGACCTCCAAAGAGTAGTAGCCTCCATTCATTGTGACATTCCAAATGCAAGTTCCTCTCACTGATAAAGTCTGACCTGGAAACAGGGCAAGACTTGCATTCTGGGCAGAATGATCTTCAGCCTTGGTTTGGGTTGTGATGGTGAGGCCAGATGACAACAGACAATCCAGCCCTTCAAGTGAGGTCAACAGTGGTTCTTCATTATGCTTCTGGGGTCCTTGGACTCATCATGTCTTCTCTCCTTAGGATATCCAGAAAATAGGCTGTAGTCATCTGATCTTCCTCAGAACATTCCACCCGTTAGAGGAGTAGGAGTATGTGACCTCACAGATCTAATGTTTGGACATTTTATCACTGATCTCAGCTGTGGACGGTGAAGATCTGACAAGATCAGAAGAACTCCCACTCCAAACTGACCTGCTAAACAAGTGCTCTCTTTCATGATATGAAAATTGATCCACATGAATGCACTGACATGACAAAAGACAGATACGTGACATCGGCTCTGGGGCCAGGTCACAGCAGAGGCTGGAGAAGGAATGAATAAACTGTCCCCAAAGGCTAGAAAAATAGTAAGACATTTACCTTTGTGGGCTGGAATAAAAGGTCATCTTATTATCTAACAGCAATATGATGGGCCCATTTGTTACCATGAGCAATTTGGGAAGAGTAACTAATGAACTTGCTGATTACCTGTGGATATCTCTCCTGGCAAAATGTTGAAAGTGTTATGCATTTATTGGGGCTCTATATCATAAGGCAAAGGGAGAGAGAGACCATTTGCAAAGCAAATGTAAAGGAAATATGAAAATAATGACTTGTTCAGTTAGGTGATGAAAAAAAAATCTTTTTCTCATCTTCAATCTCTCTACCAGCAAAAGATCCTCAAAGTAAAGTAGAACCTGGACACGTAGATCAAATAAAATATGTCATATGTGGCTCAAAGATTATTTTCTAAGATTCTTGAAAGATTTAAGCAGAACCTGATTGAAGTTCTCAGCTAGACAAAAGGATGGCTCAAATTCTTCAGGGTCTTATCTACACAGACCAGGCATGATGAGTAGCAGTTACAGGCCACCTATCTTGAAAAGAACTATGGATATGTATTTGGAAGCATGATGTGGAGAGTGAATCCAACTCAGATTCATACAAAGCTGAGAAAGATTTTAGGTTTATTGTTCTGGCAAATAGACCATCAGCTTGGACTATAAGAGACTGAAGCACTTCAAAAAATGTTCTCTTGGCCCCTGATATATTTCTGGCAACGAACAAGCTGAATTATTTACTTAGATGCTAGCATTGATGGGAATTTTATTTTATGACATACGAAGACGGACGGGTCAGAGGTCTGTGCCCTCTGGGATCTATGCTTTAAAATATCAGATAGCAGATTAAAATCTGAGGAGGTGAGTTTTCTTTTTTGTACAAGAAAAAAATTTTCGCATTTTAAAAAGTTATAAAAATATGTAGTAGGAACTGTATGTAGCTCACAAAGCCTAAAATGTTTATGATCAGGACTTTTACAGAAAATATTTGTCAAACCTTGACCTTAGAAGCCACATCTATGCAGCAACAATGAACATCAGGCTGTATTTATTCCCAGGGAGAAGAATCAAGCTCTTCAAAAGGAACACCGTCTCCCCCCAGGATAAAGAGTTCTGGAAACAGGTGCGTAGATATCAAAATTGCTATGGTGAGTGACTGGTACGTGCCTCTAAGTCATTCTTTTGAAAGAGAATGTTGACGGGCCATCTTTCTCTCCCTGTCCCTGGTGTCTGGAGGAAGATAACTTAGTGTTTTGTTCAGATCTTTCTGGAACAACAAGAGCCTCTTCCACACCTTGGCTATTTCTAATACTAAGAGCATGCAATAGGTTCCTAAGAAGTACAAGTTGTCAGCCCTTTGCTTTGATTTACTGATTAAAATAAATACAACATGAAAAGTGTAGGTAATTTTTTAAAAATTCTAAGTAACATGTGCATGTTTTTTCATATACTTGTCACATTGTGTTTTTAACGTACTCCTCAAGGTAATAAAAAGATTCAAAGAATGTCTTCCAATATTTTAGCTAATCTTGACAGTAATGGGAAGACAGGATATACTAAATGAGTTAATACAAGAATTAAAATGAGTGGAAATATACAAATGATTGTGTGTGAGAGAGAGACAGAGACAGAGAGAGTCATAGGCGCGTGAGCACAGGTAACCAAAACAGTATGTTAGCTTAAATAACAAAGCTGGGTAATGCTTTTCTCCCTGCCTCTATCCACTACAGAGTATATGAATCTAACTTTCAGGTGGCTGAGTCTTATTTTCATCAAAGGAGCCAACAGGACACACTTTTTGTCAATGAGACGTAACGTTAGTGTGCTGTGAAGGTTTCTATGAAACTTTTTACTTTTCTGATGTAAAAAGAGAGATTTGTGTCTTCATGTTTCCTCTTCATCCTGCCAAGAGTGTTCACATAAGCCTGGAGATGCATCAACCTCCTTGCAACCCTAATGCAATAAACATGAGGAAAAGAGCCAACGCAGTTGAGTTTGATAAAGCAGAATGAAAAAGAGCCTGGTCTTCTGATGGTTGTATTGAGTAACTGAACCAGTACTGAAGCTGTGCAGCCCTTGGGTACTGATATTCGGAGGGGGAAAAGAAACACTCATGTGTTTATTCTACTTCTAGTCAGGTTTTCTATTACTTGAAGTTAAACACATTTCTTACTTATACATATATTTAGAGGGAAAATCATTGAGTATTGATTCTTGTTTTTATTCTTTAACCCAATGAAAGCAATGATTGCTTTCGGGAAAATACAAAACAGAAACAACATATCTTTTAGCCCTCCTTTCCTTCTTTTTCTATTTGCTTATTCATACTGCAAAAGTATAAGTTTCCATAAGATTAGCTTATTAATTTAGGTCATCCATCTTTGGTCTGCTCTTTTAATTCAAATCTTATCTCTGCTATAACCAAGTATTACCCAAATCAATAAATAACACTACTATTTTCTCAGGACTTTAGTCTTTAAAAGAACTTTAATTCATATCTTTTTTCCTGCTTCCTTCAGCAAATTTTGTTTTCTACATCTTCCTACCTCTCGAGATATCCACTGGTGTACCATTCTAACTTACGTCATCATCACCTGTTTCATAGACAGTTGGAATCGCCTTTTAACTACACTTTCTGTCTCTGCTCTTGACTCTTACATGATCATTTAAGAGTATGATCCTTTCACAACATAAATCAGGTAACATCACTACCCTAGCCTGGCCTTACTCTGAGTTCCCTTTGTGGTAAAAGTAGATCGGGCCACCTTAACATAAGCTCTGATGTCTTACACAGTCTGACTCTGACAACCACTCATTCCATTAATCACTGTGCTCGATTATGCCTTCTCACCGTTTTGTTCTTTAAACACACCGATTGACTTTGTTGAGGAGGAATAAGTGAAGAAATGAGGGGAATCACTCCAGTGGATCACCCTTTTCGTGGAAACATAAAGCCAATGGAAAGGAGAGTCCGTGTTAAATCAGGAGGTTTTTTAAGGGCATTAATGCAGTGAAATAATATATGTTACCCCATAATGGCCAGTAACAGAACATAGAATTTTAGAGTTGAAATCAATATTAAATTGATTTAATATGATTACTGCAGGTAATCTAGTTCTCTATAGTATAATATTTGTTAAATTAATAGACTTGATTTTTAGAGCAGTTTTTTGTTTACTGAGAATTGAGAAGATAGAAGAGAATGCTGACATATACCCGCCTCTCCCTCCTGGTCACTGTTTCCTCTATTCTTAAAATCTTGCATTAGTGTGGTATATTTGTTAAAATTGATGAACCAGTATTGATGCATTATTATTAACTAAAGCCTACTTATAGTCTATAGTTTACATCAGGATTCACTCTTTGCTTTATACAGTTCTATGGGTTTTGAGAGATGCATAACATTATCATTTCAAGCCCTAAAATCTTTCTGTGCTTCAACTATTCATCCTTTCCACCTGTCCCCAAGCCCACCTGGCATCCACTAATCTTTTTTGTATCTCTATAGTTTTGCTTTTACCAGAATGTCATATATTTGGAATCTTATAGTTTGTGCCCTTTCATACAATTTTCTTTCCATAAACAATATGCATTTAAGTTTTCTTTGTGTATTTTTGTGGCTTTATAGCTCATTTCTTTTCTTTTTTCTTTTTGGAGTATAATTGCTTTACAATATTGTGTTAGTTTCTTCTATACAACAAAGTGAATCATCTATGTGTATACATATATCCCCTCCCTCTTGAACCTCCCTCCCACCCCCCATAGTTCATTTCTTTTTATTACTGAATAATATCCCATCACTTAGATGTACCACAGTTTGTTTATCCATTCATCTTTTGAAGAACATCTTGGTTGCATCCAGTTTTGGGCAACTATAAATAAAGTTACTGTAAATATTCATGTATGGATTCTTGTTGGACCTAAGTTAAGACTATATTAGGCTTTGTAAAAACAAACAAACAAAACAAACAAGGAAAAAAACTGCCAAACTGTCCTCCAACGTGACTGTACAATTTGCAATCCCACCAAAATGAATGGGAGTTCCTGTTGCTCTAAATCATCACCGGCACCTGCTCTTTTGTTTTCTTTTTATTTTAACCCTTCTAATAGATGTGAAGTGATATCACATTGTTGAATTAGTTTGCAATTACCTAGTGATGGATAATGTTTGGGATCTTTTTATGTTTAATTGTCATCTGTATATCTTCTGTGGTGAGATGTGTGTTTAGATATTTTACACATTTTAAATTGGGTCGGTTTTTCTCTTATTGTTGGGTTTTAAGAGTTGTTTGTACATTTTGTATATAAGTCCTTTAACAGATAATGTTTTGTAAATATTTTCCACTAGTCTGTGACTTGTCTTTTTATTTTCCTTACATTGTCTCTTACAGAGCAGAGGTTATTAATTTTAATGAGCTCAAATTAATCATTTTTTTCTTTCATGAATCATGCTTTTGGTTGTGGGTTTTTGTTTGTTTGTTTGTTTTGTTTTTTGCGGTACACGGGCCTCTCACTGTCGTGACCTCTCCCGGGAGCACAGGCTCCAGACACGCAGGCTCAGCGGCCATGGCTCATGGGCCCAGCCGCTCCGCGGCATGTGGGATCTTCCTGGACCAGGGCACGAACCTGCGTCCCCTGCATCGGCAGGCGGACTCTCAACCACTGTGCCACCAGGGAAGCCCCTTGGTTGTATTTTAAAAATTCATTTCTGACCTCAAATTTATAAATGAAATCTGTAAAGTAAAAAGATAAAAGAACAGTCACTCTAACCTTGAAAACCTGCATAATTTTAGAAAAAGAGTAAAGGCATAAATTTCAAAATTAAATATAATTGAGATCTTTGAAATGGAAAGAATGGTATGAAAAGAGAGTAGGGTTATGAATTAAACTCCAAGGGCTGCCTTAAGGAATTACCACAAAATGGGTGGCTTAAAATAACAAAATTTATTCTCACAGTTCTGGAGGCCAGAAGTCCAGAATCAACCTTGTTGTGTCCTTGCAGAAAGGAAGAGGGAGCTCTCTGGGTCTCTTTTATAAGGGAACTATTGTCATTCATGAGGGCCCCTGCTCATGACCTAATCACCTCCCAAAGACCCCACCTCTGAATACAGTAACATTGGGGTTTAGGATTTCAACATATGAATTTTGGGGGGACACAAACATTCAGTCTATAGCAGTTAAGGTCCACCCTAATTGAAAGTGATTTCATTTAACTAATTGCATATGCAAAGACTAACGACATTTCCAAATTAGGTCACATTCTGAAGTTCCAAGTGGACTACAATTTTGGGAGGAAATTATTCAACCCAGTACAAATCATAGATAGGAATATGTTGCAGGCACTTTCATTAGAGTATGCAAAAAGTAAAGTTGCTTAAAACCAATGGGAATGATAATAAAACACCGTAAATAAATTTACTAAAAAAAATCCATAAATAAGACCATCCACATTTAATATTAAAAAATAAGTTTTACTAATGAGAAAACTTTTTTAAATGACCTTAGCTGATATCTGAATTTTCTATATGAAGGTGGTAGTATTTATAATGTGAACTAAATCCTCTATAGCCACCTGTGACATCACTCATGATCCACAGGGACTTTGACCACATCCTCTATTGTGTAGGCAGCTGGGAAAATGACAGAGGATGTGTTCCCAGTATCATACTGCACATTTGTCTGCGTTGAGAAAATTCAGAGGGAATATACTTATAAAGCATCCTCAGCAATTCCTATATTTAAAATAAATTTTGGAGTACAGGTAGCATCAACAAGCTTATTTTGTACTGGACTTTTAGTGTTTATTATCATAATTGGCTTACTCTCCTTAAAACAAGTTAACAATTGGCATGATGGTTCTGTTGTCTGAGCAAAAATTTTATTTTTGGTTTTGTATGATTGTCAGTTGTCTATATTTATCAATAGCACAGTCCCTTTACCACTCTCATGTACAAAAACAGCAAATAAGTGGAAACAAACTCACAAATGTAATTATATACAACAGTTTACATTTAAAAGAGTAATTAGTTTAATTTTTATGCATGAATTATTGGAGTAAATTTAAGACATTAATAAGTATTAGTAAAATTGGATAAAATGTCCCTCACACTTAGTAGCTGGATTTAAAACATATTTCTAATTTTGAAACATTCAAAATATCAGTACAATTGCTGATGATTATAAAATTTTGATGATTACAACAATTTTCTTCATAAGTTATAAAGAAATTGTAAATCTCAGGATTTGTGAGAATGCTAGAATGATAATGTGACAGAAAATTTTCATCAATTCAGTGTTAGGAGCTGAAACACCAAATGCATATAAGTTGTCCATATCCACATACAGGGAGAAGCATCATGTGATGAATAGATTATATTTTAAAGCTGGACTGAGCCAAGTGTCCTCAGTTAAGTCTCTAAGCTATTTCATCTTTAAACTCAATATTTACTCTGCAGGGTTGGAAGGATTCAAGAAATATGAAGTGACGCCACCAAGACTGTGGCTAACTCTTTGGGTGGTTGGTGAGATGTATCCTTAGTTGGAGGGTGTCCCCATGAGCACGTGGCACCCCTTATAAACCTTAGATTGATTTTCCCCCTGTTACAAAGAGTAAGGTCTGGGAAAATGAGATTTCTGAGACTCCTTCATCATCAGGGTACCTAATAATATTTAGGTACTGAAAACAAAATCACTTCATCGAGGTTATTCCAGATGAATGGGGAAGCCTGTCCTGTTTTCCCAGAGAAATTTCTTACACCATGCCTTTTCTTTACTTTATAGATATGTTCATTGAAATTATCCACCAACTGTATTCTGTTTATTATAAAAATATTTAATAATTTCTCACATCTCTCCACTCTTAGAGGAGGGAACACCATCTCACTTTGCATACCAAGGGACTAGATGCATTTTGATCACATTGTAAGGGTTTATAAGTATTAGCTGACTAACAGGTAATTCATTAAAACGGCAGTGTGAATATAAAGTCAAATCATGTAATGTTTTCTTGGAATTAATTCTGTTTGGAGATATAAATGCTTTCTGTGATAATATCCTGGGCTAAAATCCTTAAGCATATTCAATTCTTTACTTTCTGAATTCTTATAAGATCTGACTAGAAAGTGGAATAAGAATGGCTGTTACAACCATAATGGCAGTGAAGGGTTATATGCTCATTTGTAAGTATGGCCGATTAAAATAAACTTATTTGATTAAGTTATGAAAAAAGATTATGAATAATCTTATTTTAATTATATATCATTATTGAAAGTCCTCAGGAAAATATTTTGCAAAATATCAATCAAGGTATTATTAATTAACTTAGTTTACTTCTTTTATGGTAAGGAAAAAGTTAAGTTTACCTTCACATATTTATGTTTAATGTATTGATATATTGAATTTATATAGTTCAGTAAGTTTAGAACCTGCAGGCATATTTACCATCAGACGCTAATTGTAGTATTTAAACTTAAAGATACCAAAGATGTTACCAAGTATACTTAATGGTTAAATACTGTGTTAAAGATTTGGAATCTAGGTAAATAATATTTTTGTTTCATCACTTTTAAGGGAATCTTGTTTTATGTTAGAAGAAAGATAATCAATTTCAATATGCATAGGGATATTCTTGATATACTTGCATTAACAAGCCTTAACAAAGAGAATCATTATTTTTAAGGTAATACATTTTGATTTTAAGAACTCAATGCTTCCTGGTGAAAAAATTTGGAAGTAGTACTTCCCCATTGCAATTTGTACTTTTTAACTTCCATTTGTTTTATATTGATAGTTATGAAGTTAAAACTTATTTTTGACCAATTTATAAAACTTTACCCATTAGTTCTTTACACAGTGAAATGAGAACTTGGCTTTAGAATTTAGCCTGAGGTGTAAGTATACACCCAATGGTCCCTAAATTTACACTTTTCAGCTCCCAAATGAAAAGCTGGATCTCCTTTACCTATTTACCAGCAAGAAAACACATATTTATTAATGTAGTTGTCAATAGCTATACTTAAAATATGTGAACTTTAAAATTTTATCTTCAAGGCTTTACATTTAAAAAAAAGTATGAACAAAATAGATGTTTATTTTTATAAATGGACGTAGGATTTTACTTTCTTTTTAATCCTATTTGTATAAGATACTAAATATATATATATATTTCCTTTAAAATATTATCCACAAACATTAGTCAAAAGTATGAATTTCTACCTCAGATACTGAGATCAAAGTTTTCTTGGTTATGCTGAAATCCACGTTCAGTGAACCCAAACTTTCGGGTCTGACCAAAATAGAGCATATGTCAGAACTGCCTGGGATCCTTTGCATTAGCAAATAATCACATTTATCTTTTTATTTTTTTTAATTAACTTATGCATTTACCACATTCTGAACAACGTATATATTAAATATGACATCATACCTAGGAAAAATATGTAAAAAGATAAGATATGGACCAAACCCTTATGGTAATCGACTTCTTTGCAAATAGTTTTCCTATTAAAAGAAAGTTTTTAATCTGGCAATATATCTTAGTCCCTATTCCATTAAATAGACAATATAAAAATCTTGACCAGAGTATTAAAAATTGTGCTCAAATGAAAGGTTTTTCAACCTACATGTTACATCTTAATGATGAAATCCTAACTCTATCATTGCATTTTCAGACAACTTGATATTATAGAGCCATGATAAATAATGTAATGAAACATTATTTCTTTTGTCTAACTTCCCCATATTAATTTATACATACTTATTAAACAGATTTTGATAAATATAATCAAATTTAAACTCTGCTCTAAAAAACAGAAGTAAACAAATATTATAATAAAATGAATAAACACGGCAATTTTGTCCCTAGGTCTATCCACAGTCCCATACTGTTCATCCTATAGTTGAAATCCAGATATAGTCCAACTGAAAGTTTTTATTTTCATTAGCCTTAATTGTGTAATACAGAAAGATCACAGAAGACAAGTTTTGAAATTCCTTATTTTTGTTAAATGATTTAAAAATTTTAAAATATATATATATAAATATATATTAAAATATATATATATATTTTATCATCAGGCCCCTAGGTCTTCTTCATTGCTGCTGCAGTCAAATATAGACTTTAACTGACATTCTCCAGGAAGAGAATTCTGAGAATAATAAGTAGATATTCTGTAACACTGTTCTCTAAGAACTGTTAGTTCTGTTATATTTTCTTCACTTGACATTTTGCAAAATCCTACTGTCTTCATTTGCAGGAAAGAACTGAAAGTTTGTGGAGACTTAGGAAACTTTTCTATGAAACCTTCCAATTAATTAAACAATTGAAATTGAAATTAAGGTGTTTTATGATAGAGTAAATACAAAAATGAAGAGTTCTCTATCAGATCCTAGAAAGCAACTTATTCTGGGGATTTGGAATTTCCTCTGTTTGATCTCTCTATTAAGGCTTTGTGGTGTGTCATACCTTTTATGTCATAAAACTCCCTTCTGGAATGATATGCTTGTATGTTACTAAATGTCAAATATAAATATGACTAGTATATACTCAGTGTGTTCAATAACAACACTTGCAATTTCATATAAATCTGACTTCCACAGTATACTTCCTTTTAAATTCAGTTTAAACCCAAGTCCAACAAACATGTATTGAGTGTATAATTTATGCTAATCTTTATGCTGAATGCTAGAAATAAGAAGATTAATATGACAGAACTCTTTCTCTCAAAGTATCTCACATCTATTTGGGAAGGAATAAATTTAACAGTAAATATACTATAGGATAAGTATTATACTATATTAAGGTGAAAACAGATGGATGAAGAGATTAAAACAGGGAGGAACACTGTGTTATTATTGAGAACTTTAAAAATGTTTGATTATGTTATAGCAACGATATCAGTACACACACTGTCACTGTGTTCCTCATCCTGTCAAAGCCTACAATTAAAAGTTCTTTTCTTTTGGTTCAACTGAAAGTATTCATGCAAAAGTCTTTCTTATTTTTATCTCACATAGCTATTTTACTTTCACCTAAAACCTACTGGATCAAAAGAACAAATTTGTTGTTGGATATTATATTTAGTATTTTCATTCCATTATATATGTCTCTCTCCAGGCCAGTAGACAGAGAGATAGAATATAGTCAAAGGATTTCTTATATAATTGAATCTAGTAGAAAAAGGCTGTATTGGTATTTAGCAAAATAATTGTCCTCTCTCTTAAATTATTTAATTCCTTTCCAAAGAAAAGAAGGTGCTACAGGCAAAATGTATACAATATCGTCATCATTTTAGCCTGTAAAGAATCAGAAGCAGGTTGATACCACACATTTTTTGAAACATTTATGAGGAAGCAATGAGAGAGCAAAGGTTTACTAGCTCTTACACTAAGAGCAAATCAAGTAAAGTATATTCCATTTCATATTCCACTGAATTAAATAATGATCTGCTTGGGATTTACCTGGTATTCTAAGGAAATATTGTTTAGAGAAATTGTCCTGCATTAATTTGTCATCTAAATTATGTCACCTAAATAAAAATACTTTAGACACAGCGGGGTGTCACTCCAGGCCTCGCTCAGACATGTAAACTCCCCCATTCATTAAACCATTGATGTCTCTGTTGCTGAAAAAAAAACCCAAAAACTTTAAATATGTTGAATTCACAAATCCCTATTTAAATAAGATACCAGATACCAGAAGGCAAAGAGTGAATTTTACAGATGGCTATAAGAGTAAGGAATGATCATATACTTGAGATTAAAAATATAACCACCTGTGTTATTTTTATTACCTAAGTTGTGTTTCAACTTACTCTGCATCAAAAGCTGTTACCGCAGAAAACAGATCTTGAAACCAGCTTATAGAATGTACCTAGAAACGTCTCCCACCATTTGTGTTCTTTCTTTAATTTCTAAGACTTGGCCAAGTTCAATATGTGGTATATGTTACAAACAGAAACACTTTCACAGGTAAAAATCCAAATTCTTCACCCTCTTATACAACATTTTTTCTTGCCTATTGATACAAAGGAGCTGATATCGAAACAATTTGTTTGCTTTTCTAAATTCAAATAATAAAAGAGAACAAATGCTATCTTAAAATAATTTATCAAAATCATGATAAGATACTGCTACACACCTGTTAGAATGGCTAAATCCAAGAAAATAATAATATCAATTGCTGGTGAGTATACAGAAGAACATAAAATCTCATTCATTACTGACGGGAAGGCAAAACGATACACTCACCCGGGAGGGGGCACAGTTTGGCAGTTTCTTACCAGACTAAACATAGTCTTATCCTATGATCCAGCAAACGTGCTTCTGGATGTTTATCCAAAGGATCTGAAAATCTGTGTCCACAAAAATATCTCCACAGTAATGTTTATAGTAGCTTTACTCATAATGTCAAACAAACAGAAGCTCAAGATTCTCTTCGTAGGTGAATAGATCAACAGTAAAGCAATAAAATGTCCAGAGTTCCTTAGAGTCATGCCTGATTCTAGGCCTGGTGCAGGAAAGTTAAGTGACTCACCCAAAGCGTCTTACACTTTCAGAAAGTAAGTGTGAACACACACACACACACACACACACACACACGCTGATGGATATATGTCAAACATCACCAAAGCCAGTTGAAAGAGCTCCCAATGGCCAAATCTAGAACAACTTTAACCACAAAATAAATAAAGTAGCTTTGGGTTATAACCCCAAACACACAAAATATTTCTGCAAGACTATAATGATATAAATAACTGATTGAATACATTAATTAATGAAGGAGAACAAACTTCCTATGCAGACAAAATTCCAAATAATTTATGTAGATATTCTGCCCTCATGAAGGTAGACCATCACTTCCTACTCCTTAAGTCTAGGGCTACCAAAATTATGATATAGAAAGGGACAGGTTGGGGAAAGTAATGTAGAGTGCAGGAAACTAGAAAATAAGACCTCAGCCAGGTGACCAAGGTCCACATCAACAGCAATAACTCATGTTGACAGCATGTACCCTTGATACAGTGGGGGAAAAATCGACACTTTATGATCTCCCTTCCCAAAGCCCATAACCCAATCTAATCATGGAAAAAAAAATAAGACAAATTTCAGTAGAAGGACATCCTACAAAACACCTGACCAATACTCTTCAAAACTGTCAGTGTCAACTAAAACAAGAAAAATCTTAGAAATTGTCACAGCCAAGAAGAGCCTAAGGAGACAAGATGAATCAATGTAATGTGGTATCTCAGATGGGGTCCTGGGTGGGAAGAGAAAAAGAGCATTAAGTAAAAACTATGGAAAAGTGAATAAACTATGAACTTTGGCTTATAATAATGTATCAATATTGTTCCATTAATTGTAACAAGTGTACTGTACTGATTTAAGATATTAACAATAGGGGAGACAGTGTACAGCATATGTTAAAACTCTGTACTATTTTCTCAATTTTTTTCTATAAAGCTGAAACTCCCTTAAATATAAAATTAATTAAAAAAATGAGTACTTCTGGGCTTCCCTGGTGGCGCAGTGGTTGGGAGTCCGCCTGCCAATGCAGGGGACGTGGGTTCATACCCCAGTCCGGGAAGATCCCACATGCCGCGGAGCGGCTGGGCCCGTGAGCCATGGCCGCTGAGCCTGTGCAAAAAGAGTACTTCATAAAAGTCCTCCTTAAATATCAGTAATATATGTAAAGAACATCCTTGATCTTCAAACCAACATACATGACAACCTATCCCCCTGGCTTTCCCCAGACTGGAGCCTTAGTAAGGCTCAAAAATAGGGTGGAACTGAAACATTGAAGCAGGGGGAGAAAGGGAATTGATGTGGTACCATTACCTCCAGTGTGTTGGGAATTCCCTGGTAGCCTAAGATATGATGATGGTTAGAGAATTACTGAAGCTATCAAATGTGAACATGACTGGGTAATAATAAACATAAAAGCTTAAAACATTGCTCTTCAAATAACATGTATATCTGTAGTGTTTAGAGTATATATGTTATATGCCATTGGTACCAAACACCCTTCAAAATCTTCAAAAAAGAGATTATTGTACAACTAAAATATTGAGTTTTTTAGAAAGGCATCCTTTCCACGAGCATACCCATTCACTTTAACGACAGGATAGATGTGGAGAGAAGTTTATTCCTGGTGGTAAATTCTGTTACTATTCTCTTCACTGCTTTCTGCTAAAAGTGAATATTTTGATAATGTTTCCCTATGTAATAGCAATTTAGTCCCTTGAATATTCTGAGTTCATAGGAGAAATGTCTGCACCTTCTCATCACTGCTAAATCTCCCTTCATGCCTGCTCAAAATGTTAGTATATTGTTTAATTTTTTTCTTTTCTATCTCCTCCTCGATCAGAAGCAAGCAAAACACTGAATCACCAGATGTGGCCTCATATTCCCTGGCATCGTCATATTCCCTGCACAATTATCTCCATTTCAGTTGGTAAAGTTTTCAAAGGCAAATGTTTTTATCATTTTGCTCTGGAGGTGAATAGAAAATACATTTTGAAGCCTAAGAACATTTTCATACAGATAGGTCAAAATTTAATGCAAAAATAGTTACTAAGAACATCTGTAATCAGGTAGCTTGTGATGTCCAGTGCTAAGTATTCAAGGGTGCACCTTGCTGCACTCAGGGCAAGCAGAACTTCTAGTCAGAAGAGACAATTGTACAGCTAGGACTCAAATTTTTACTTTAAAACCCACCTTCAATTCTTGATTCTTTCAGCATAACGCCTGATGAGTTTTATCAGTATCCTAAGTGGGTAAGAAATATAGGAACTCCTTTTCTTATGAAATTTCACTGATGTGAGCAAAACTATACAACAGAACAAAACATCATCTGTGCCCACCACCAAAAGTGACATTCATGCTCATTTGTACGGTGTTGCTTTGGATTAAATACAAATGGGATCAAAACCTGTTTTCTGGAACCTAAACTATCTGTAACAAACTGCATTTCTTTAAGCAGAACTGGTAATTTTGAACTTTAAGTGATAAACTTTTTTGCTGTGGTTTGGTTTTACACAAACACCTGTGTTGCTGACTGTCAAGGTGATATCTTCTAGGCATCCTGCTGACCACAATGTGAGTTTTTGCTGGAATATTGTAACCATTTTTAGTAAGAGCTGGCTTATTCATTATCTAACTGTCATATATAGGACATTCCCATTGTCTGGCTAAAGTCATGCAGGAGGCTTCAGATACATTTTTATTTAGTCAATGTATCCATTTAGTCCTTCCTCTGTGGTTCTCAGCTTTGTCCTTTCCTTTTGGATCAAAGAGAAGAAAAGCGTAAGGAAGTGAAATGATTGTTCACCTAGGCAGTCCAGCCCCCACTGGTACAAACACCATTTAAAGCAACAGCACCTTTGGCCACACATACAGCCCAGTGCTTCTTTCCAATGGTGTCATTTCCTTTACCCACTGTTTATAGAAAAGTGGCCCTGCCTATTGACAATATATTCGAGAAAGGATGTGAAGTTCATGAATTTGATTGTAACTGTATTTGCCAGATAACTAAACTGTCCTTTCTTTTAGCAGGTAGTTAAATTTGCATTTGGTTTTAGATGAAAAGCCATATTCTTCCAATGGAATTTGGTTACCTGTTATTGAAACGGAGCAGGACCCTATGGTCTTTGTCCCCCATGTCCTCAGCCTGCCTTTTGTCTGTGGAAAAACTTTAGCCAAAGAATAAGTTTAATCCGAGAGGTGAGAAAATGCAGAAACAAAGGAAAACAGTCCAACAAGACTAAATAATAATAGTGTAGTCATTAAGCAAAGTCAAGGACCTTTAGTTCCTCCTCAAGGGCTCTAGGTAATATTCTGAGCCATATCCTGTGAGCTGTCCTATAGATACTGAAACCCTCACCAGGTGGAAGAAGTTAACTACATGATGACCAGACTGTAGCCATGACGTAAGCCTCCAGAATTCTGAGACCTGGCCTCAAGGAAATGGGAACAAACTGACTCTGCAACTGGAGACTAACTGTGCTTAAAACAATCACGAGGACGCTGATCAGACCACCATGCGGTCCAATTTCAAGGAGACTGTCAGAGCTGCCTGTGCCGTCTCTGCATGGAGCCCCTCCCTCCGTCTATAAAAGCTCTTGCCCCCTGATTGTCAGTTGCGGGGAGTCGGCCTTTGTACAAAAGTCTGCCCGTCCCCCTGCGAAACCTCCTGGTTGCTGGCCTCCGAAATAAAGCAAACTTTCCTTTCCATGAACCTTGCCCCTTTATTGCCCTCAGAGCGGCGAGCAACCCTGCTCCACGGGGGGCGGCTGCGCTCTCGCGACATCTGGCTCCTGGGTTTCCCCCCAGCAGAGCCGTGGCCATGACGACACGCTTAGGATGGCTACAAGGCGCCCGCTGCTTGTGGCTCGCTGGCCCCCAGAGGGGATTTGGGGGGACAGTCTTAGCAGCTGCCGAAGCCATTTGTTTTGGGGACCCTCCCAGTTTCTCCCCTGCTCTGCACTGGCTGCCAACGAATGCTTTTCCTTGGTGGAACGGAAACATGCATCTGGAGGATCCAAGACCAAGTAAGTCCACTGGCGTGCATCTGGGCAAACCTCTTTTGAGCATGAAGTGTTACTTGGGCATTTTGCCAGTCGGTTCTGATGTGTGCCTGACGTCGAGGGCCCTTTGTGTTAGGGAAGTATTTGTTTGGGACCTTGTATGGGTCATCCTCTTGGAGGATCTGTGACAGTTCTGTATTCTGGTGTGTGAGTGTATATTCCATTGTGTGATTAGAAAATTTTTAGCTATGAGATTATGACTAAAGAAAAAAGAAAGGTAATTTTTTAAACAATATATGGCACCTGTATACTTTAGACTCTGGAAAAAATTGATTAAGATCAAACTCTTTATGAAATGCCCAAACTGGTTCTTTTTGCATATACATTTAGAGAAACTTGATAAAATACTGTTTTCAGAATTCTGACCAAAAACTACATGTAGGAGAGAACAAATACATGAACAAATACATGTTCTCTACATGAGAACAAAATATACGTAGAAGAAAGCTTGAGGTTAACTTTTATCATGTCCTTGAAATACAAACACAACCCACTTTGCCTGAGACTCCAGCCTTGGCTTAACTAAGAAAACTTTAGAAGATGTTTGGGCTCGTTAAGCATGTATCTTATACCGCATTAAAGAGAAATTGTGCTATGAGAAAAATGTATGTGTTTAGAGGTTATGGAATATGTTCTTAAGTTTGCCAATCAGAAAATGCTGGTAGTACAGTTCAATTACTTGTTTCTTGGTTTTGTTAAGGTCTTTTAAATGTCAAAAATTGGGCAGCTGGGATAACTCAGCCTGGAATTAAAAACTGAGGAGCACTGTGGAGGCTTAAACTTGGATGCAGTGTACACAGAGGGAATATAGTTTTTAACACTGGAACAACTTCTTACAATGATGGCAGTAACTGGTCTTACTGTGATCATTTCATAGTGTATAGAAACATAGAATCACTATGTTGTGCAGCTGAAACTAATACAATATTATCTGTTAATTAGAAAAAACACTAAGGGTTGTGTATCATCATTATTAAAGACACTGACTACATCAATTTAAAGGTCATTCTGAGTGAAAGCCTGATTCAGTTTGACTAAAAAAAAATAAACGAAATTAAACTAAGGTGAACTGTAAAAGCTCCATGGTTATTTTGTGAAAAAACAAAAATACTGCTAAGGAGTTCTTGTTGATGCCTGCCCCCAATTTTTTTTGTCTCCTGCAGTATCAGAACTATAGCTAGATATATGACATATTCCCTTTTAAGTCGGTTGCTAGATGAATAACTGGCCTGGTTTCTAGGTGATTTTGTGCAGGTTTCTGCCACCAGGACTTAGGCAGGGACGATCTTTCTGCAATTCTAGCTGTTCCTGCTGTCTTGCATCATCATGATTTCCTGCAGCAAGTCCCATAGAAATATTTCAATAGAAAAATTGGACCAGTGTTGCTCAGTGATTCACCTCGAGGGCTAGTCAACCAGCTCTTTCTTGCCAACAGTTCCAATGATTTTACAAGCTCTTATACCCTGTGCTAAATCTCTTACTGATTAAAATACCTAGAGTATTTTTTATTTCCTGCATTATCCCCTGACTAATGGAGAGAGGTAGCGCCCACATCATATCCGAATGGTGCAGGATAGAATAGTGTTCTTTGTGCACTTGAGGTGAAAAGTACTGTAAGCATGTTCACACAACTAATATACTGAGGAACGTGAAAATTGGTTCTACCTGACATCAAACTCCATGTGTGTTTGTTTTTTAATTCTGTTCATATATAGGAGATAGGAGTTATAATAATTATATTTTAAAACAAGAAACAATCTGTTTTATTCTGATTTTACAAATTGTGGTAAGAAATGGCAAGTAAGGAGAATAATTTATAGGCCTGGGTATCATCTCAGTTCCCAAACAATATTTTAAGAGTGTCGGTTGTACTTCGAAAGTAACATTTTACGCAAAAGGTGTTGGAAATATTACTTTTCCACAAAACAAAAGGGAGCAGCTATTGTCCTTTGTGAGAGCCTTCTTCGTTCTGGAGCTGAAGACCTCAGCTGTCCCTGTTACAATGATTACAGGCAAATACTGAGGGTGTTTTATCAAATGCAGTCCTCTCTTGTTAAATATTAGACTACATACCTAAACTCGAATTGTTCCTAAATACAATATATATATATATATTTTTTTTTAATTCTTGTGCATATACTCTGCATTCAGAAAATATATTACCATATTTCCTATTACTAGCCACATTAAATTTTATATTAAATGTCATCTGATAGAATGGAAATATACAGATATACTCATTCATTAATTATTCATTTACTCAACACTGACTGAAATCAGTCTTTGCCAAGCACTTTATTGGTGTTTCCTGGAAATTTGGTAAAATGGTAATCCAATTAGAGGTAGATGTAGCAAAGAAGCTGTATTCTGCTCTTGTGGGGAAGTTTTCTGTAAGTGTCAATTAGTTCAAATTGACTGTGTTGTCCAAGTCAAATATGTCCTTGCTGATTGCCCACCAACTTGCTTCTACCAATTACTCTGACTACAATTGTAGATTTGCCTGTATCTCCTTACAGTTCTATAAGATTTTCCTTCATTTATTTTGAAGTTCTTTTATTAGGTGCATAAATGTTTGAGATTATTATATCGTTTTAATGAATTAACCCTTGATCATTGTGAAAATGCCCTCTTTATTCCCAGTAATAGCATTTGATATGGAATTTACTTAGTCTGATATTAATATAACCACTAAATGTTCCTGGGCTTAGTCATAACATGGCATTTTTCCCATTCATTTACTTCTAAACATTCTGTGTATTTACATTATGTTGTGTATTTACATTAAAGTAGTTTTCTTTAGGCAGTATATATTTGGTTCTTGTTTTTCTATCCAATCTGACAATCATTTTTATGCTACCATGTATATTTAATGTGATTATTATTCTTACTGAGTTTGATCGAAATGGCTAAATATACTTAAAGATAATAAAAGAGGAAAACTTATATATACATTTATATTTATATTAAGGTGTCTTAAATTCCAAGTATCATTTCCTTCTTCCTGGAGGAGGTCCTTTCACAGTGACTGTAGCACAAGTCTTCTTGTGATGGATTGTTTTAACTTTTTTTTTTTTTTTTTTTTTTTTTTCTGTACGCGGGCCTCTCACTGCTGTGGCCTCTCCCGTTGCGGAGCACAGGCTCCGGACGCACAGGCTCAGCGGCCATGGCTCACGGGCCCAGCCGCTCCGCGGCATGTGGGATCTTCCCAGACCGGGGCACGAACCCGTATCCCCTGCATCGGCAGGCGGACTCTCAACAACTGCGCCACCAGGGAGGCCCTGTTTTAACTTTTGCACGTTGTTTTTGTTTATATAGATTTCTAATTTGAAGGTTTTTGTTGTTATTTTTGTTGCTATAGCTGTTCGGCAGTGTTTTCAAGATAATAATCCACTGTTGTCTAGGTTGCATTGTGTCAGAATAGAAACCTGATCTCTCGGTCTCATCTTTGTTTTTCTGTATATAATGTTTTATCTCTGGCTATTTTAATCTGATTTTATCATGACTTTAATGCAGTTGATTATCATATATGCTTTACTATTGTTTTCTTTATGTTTTATGTTGTTTCGCTTAGTTCCTTTGTTCAGAGTTCGTATTATCCATCAAAGTTGTAAAACTGTAGCCATGATTTCTTCAAGTATTTCCTCTCCCTCTGTTCTCACCTTCTCCCTCATGTGCACACCACTCTCACAGATATTTGACCACTTAAAACTGTCCCATAGCTTTTTCATGCTCTCCTAATCTCTTCTCCCTGTAAACTTTTTGTTTGTTTCTAGTTTGTTTTTTATGTCATTTTCTTTCTCTACTTATATTTTTGTCTCTTCAAGTTCCTTCTGCAGTATTTAATTTGTTGCTTATCCCACGTGGTGCATTTTTTTTTAACTCAGCCATTGCTACAGTCATCTCTAGAAGTTACATTTTGTCTTTGTTATATCTTTCAATTCTTTTCTCTACCTTTTTGTTTTGTTTTGTTTTTGTTTTTGGTGGTATGCAGGTCTCTCACTGCTGTGGCCTCTCCCATTGCGGAGCACAGGCTCTGGACGCACAGGCCCAGCGGCCATGGCTCATGGGCCCAGCCACTCCATGGCATGTGGGATCTTCCCGGACCGGGGCACGAACCCGTGTCCCCAGCATTGGCAGGCAGCCTCTCAACCACTGTGCCACCAGGGAAGCCCTTCTCTACCTTTTTGAACATAAGGAATGTACTTAAAATAGAAGTTTTTAAGCCCCTGTCTACTAATTCTATCACCTCTGTCACATATAGTTCTGTCTCTATTGATGGTTTTGTTCTTATCGTGGCTTGTATTTCCCTGGCTTTTAGAATCCCCAGGAATCAATATCCTTCTTAGCACTCTACCCTACACTCTGAAGGGTATGAAGTTCTCCACTCTGACCAGGGGGATACAAACTCTTCCTGGTCCTTTTGGAGCTTTAGAGATTATTACCTGTAATTCCTTTCAGTGGTTACTTTTCAGACCCTGGGTAGTTCCTTCACATGCATGATCTGGTCAGTTTGTGGCTGAAGACCCAAGAAGGACCTCAGCAGAACTCCAGAGTGTTCTCTGCCTCTCGTTCTGTCTGTTTGTCTATCTCTATTTGTCTCTGCAGGTCTCACCTCTCTGGTTCTTGTCCCTCCAAACTCCAGCCACCTTGCCTCCTTAGACTAACAGCTTTCACTCCTTGACTGCAAACCAATGCAAGATCCTCCTAGGGTTCTTTGTGCCTGTCCAGTGGCCTGGATACCTGTTTGGGGCAGTAATTTGGGCAATTTTAGGACTCACATGTTTTGTAACTATTTCTCAGGAATTGCTTTCCTACACTGCTGAGATCCAAAGTCTGCATCAATTTAAAAAAATATTTTGTTAGTATTTTTTTTCCTTCCTTTTTAGCAGTTTCAGTAGGAGGATAATTTTGGTCTGTGTTACTCTATCTGGTCAGGAGTTAAAATAAAGCTTTATTTTTTAAATTTTATTTTTAGATGATTTTTTAGGTAACATTGCAGAAGATAAATTGACAGGATTGGAAAATTTTGACAGAGAAACAAATGCGAGAGTAATTATAGGAAGAAGGTAATATGCATGCTGCAGTCAGTTCAGAAGGTCAGTAGATGGAATAGGATGAACAATAAAGTATGTTATTGATTCTCCCTCCTTTGCTTTCCTAATTCGTCTTTTTACTCACTTTCATTTACTTAGAATTGAACTCTATAATAAGATTGTCAGGCTTAAACCTTTGTCCCAGATTCTGTTTCTGGGGTACACAGACTAAGATATTTAGTGACACTTCTTTTGTGTTTTTTTTTTTTTTATGGTGGCCTCATTGGCAAAATGAAAAATAATTAATTCTGTAGTTTTACTTTCTAAGTCTTCAGTCAGTGGTAACAACTTCAGGAAGAGGGTTAGCTATAACCATAAGAAGGAATATAAAAATAAGTAAAGCTGGGCCTCCCTGGTGGTGCAATGGTTGAGAGTCCACCTGCCGATGCAGGGGACAGGGGTTCGTGCCCCGGTCCGGGAGGATCCCACATGCTGCGGAGCGGCTGGGCCCATGAGCCATGGCTGCTGAGCCTGCGCATCTGGAGCCTGTGCTCCACAATGGGAGAGGCCACAACAGTGAGAGGCCCGCGTACCGCAAAAAAAAAAAAAAAAAAAAAAGTAAAACTACAAAAAAAGTAAAATATTAATATGTAAATAAGAAATATTTTTATCCAATCATAGTGAATGATATTTAGTTTATTTATTAAAAATAGTATATCTTTACATTTTGGGACTCAGGTGTGTTATAGGATATAGAAGAAATAATGCCTTAATAATTCTATTGACTATTAGCTAGGAGTTGATACAAATATAATTTGAAAAAACATTAGAATTTAAAAATTTGCTTTGAGATTATAAAAGACTAATATGCAACTATTTAAGTCTTTGAAAAGTAATAAGCTATAATAAATTAAATTGCTATAATTTTTTCTTACTCAATTTTACAGTTACATGACATATTGAACAAATAATGCCAGAGTAAATGTTTCCTTTATTTAACAAAGCTATAATAGAAATAAAGAGGTAGGTTTAGAATAGTTCTTATCATTAAATGAAAAAAATATGAATTATGTTAAATGTTTTGAAAATGCTATATTATTATTTATCACTTTGCCCTTTTAGAAAAGAGATTCATAAATGATTTGTGTCTTAAATAAGAATCACACTAAGGTTGAAACATGTAAATATGAGTTACTTCTGCATATAGAAACAACAAAATATTGGTTTTGCATTTATTTTGTCATGTTTTGTATATAATTTTTGCAGTTTTTAACATCGAATAGAGATGAATGGGGAGAAAAACCATTTGACTTACCTAATATTTGATATCTTTATCACAGAAAAATATCACAAAGACATCACTAACAATTTCTCATTGTTTCAACTGTTTTATACATTAATATAGCAAGAGATTTCTATATTATTAGTGAAAAAAATCACTCATCATATTTTATTATAGTTTTGTCACTTTCTAACTCACCAGCACTGAGCCTAATATAAAACAGTTTCTCAGTAAACATTGCTACATACGTTTTCCATGTTTCAATATTCACTGGGTTCCTATTTCCCTGAGTTCTCCATATAATTATGTAAGAATAAATCATTGAAAAACAGGGGCAAAGGCATCTTTCAAAGTTGGTTCTTTTTATAAGTGCCAGCAATTAAAACCTTATACTAGCAAAGAGTTTAATCTCAGTGAAAATACACAAACAATATGGCTTTCAAACCTAGTTCTATAAATTGTGTGTTTTGGGGGTAAATTAAGTACAAAATGAATTTCAATTTGCGAAATGTGAACTAGGTAAATAATTTTGTGCTAATATTTCAGAGAGATTTTTTGTAAGGGACTTTCAGTTTTAAATGTTTTAAAAATATTTAATGTCACCTGAAAATGTGCTAAACACCTTGAAATATGCTAATTTGTAGAGTCAAGTAAATTTAGTTAGTAGATGAAAGTATCAGGAAAACTATAATGAATACCTACCTAACTCTAAAACTGGGACAGTAGCCTAAATCACCTGGGTAATTATCCAAACTGTTGCTTCTCATGTCCTTGAGTGCTTTGCCTAGATGGAGGTGCTAAGAAGAACACAATATGTAAATAGCAATCATCTCTCTAGAACAATGATTTATTTTCAGCATGAGACTTGGAAATCAAGTTCATTTGGATGGCCCATCTGGAATAGAGCTGATTTTAATTTAAGTCACCATAAAACCCACTAGGACAACTGGATTTATTTATACTCACTGCTGTTCCAACTTCACATAATTCCAACTCTGCCTGAAGCACTGATGAATACTGCAGCTGCTATTTCTTACCTTCAGAATTCAGCACCATCATGGAGGGATAAATCAGAGAAATGAACTTAAGTTTACTCCAAAGTTTGGGAGCTTGATAAGCTAAAGACTATACAATTATAGAAAACAATAGTTATCCTATATTTAGAGAGCACAGACCATCTAGTGATTTCTAAGTCCCTTTAAAAATGGCTACGAGGCACATACTGTGCATTTTTTAAATTAATTTATTTGTTTAAATTGAAGTATAGCTGATTTACAATGTTGTGTTAAAGGTGTACAGCGAAGTGATTCAGTTATATGTATATATATCTTTCTCAGATTCTTTTCCCATATAGGTTATTCAAACTACTGAGTACAGTATAGTTCCCTGTTCTATACAGTAGGTCCTTGTTGTATATCTTTTTTTTTTTTTTTTTTTTGCAGTACGCATGCCTCTTACTGTTGCGGCTTCTCCCTTTGTGGCCTGTCCTGTTGCGGAGCACAGGCTCCGGACACGCAGGCCCAGCGGCCATGGCTCACGGGCCCAGCCGCTCCGCGGCATGTGGGATCCTCCTGTACTGGGGCATGAACCCGTGTCCCCTGCATCGGCAGGTGGACCCTCAACCACTGCGCCACCAGGGAAGCCCTGTCTATTTTATATATAGTAGTGTGTATATGTTATTCCCAAATTCCTAATTTATCCCTGCGCCCCACCTTTCCCCTCTGGTGTTTGTTTTATGTGTCTCGGCTCTTCTTTCTTCTCCTTGTCCTCCTCCCCCTCCCCTCCCTCTTCCACTCTCCCTCCTCCTCTTCCTTCTTTAGGATTTCAAAAGGAATGAACTTGTGGAGGTTTTTGCTGTGGGTGGTTTGTTTTCTGAGAGGGACATGAGAACAAGTGCCTTTCTTAATATGCTTCAGTGAGGCAACCTCAAATTTTCTTTGCTTATTATGTCAAGCTATTTTTGTTAAAATACCAGAAAGAAAATGAAGAAAACAAAAGTAACATTTATTTATGTTTACTATGGTTCAGACATGGTGTTTGTTCTTTCCATGTAGAATTTCATGTTGTGTTGTTCTCCGTCACTGTGTGTTAGAAATCATTGTTTTATTTTTCATACAAGAAAATTGAGGGCAGAACATTTTTATGATTTGCTTAAGGTCACAGAGGGTAAATTTGTTCAGGAGGCTATTATCAATTGGGAATTTAAATCTAAATTTTTTAAATTTTAGAACTCATGTTCTGTTTAATGAAATATGCATCCTGCCTCTGATCATCTCTAATGAGTAAAATTAAAATTGTGCTATAAGTTCTAAGTTTCCATAAAACTAAATAAAATAACAGACATAGGAATTAATTCATCTCAGTCATTAGATAATTAAACCAGAATTTTAACACTCTTTTTTTTCAGATATTTACCACTTATTAGGCACAGAGGAATTTCAAAATTTAAACCATTACCACACAGAGAGTTAAATATTTAAAATTGCATTGATTTGCTGGATAAAGCAGTAAGTTACCATAAATAGGGAAGTTATATACGAAGAAATACAATATACAATATATACAATACAATATACAATACAATATACAATATATACAATACAATATACAATATAATACAATATACAATATATACAATACAATATACAATACAATATACAAAAGAAATCAAGAAAATTTCAATTATGGATAAAAGATTTTTAAATAGATAATTGCTCAAAGCGGCATTGCCTTTAGAAAACAAAACAACTGAATATTTGTGCATTAGGGTAATAAACACAGATCATGAGGAGCCTGGGCTAAGATACTGGGGAAAGATGGGATTAAGATGGTTCGACCTCAGGAGAGATGGTGTAGAGATGGAACCTTTACACTCATCAGAGAAGGTGGGAAAACTGGGTAGGTCTGCCTGTTCCTGTTGGGATTGCAGAGCTTCCACGGAACTTTGTCTCATTAGCACCCTTACAAGTGTATTAAGCATAAAAATCTCTGCTCTGAATCTCTAAAACCACTTGGTTCCGGTGGCACTTAAGGATGGCGGTAGGTCTTTTCAGTAGTAACACTGTATTTTTGTTTTTCAATTTTCTCCTTCACTAGAGAGGTCATGAAAATTGACAAAATAATCAGGGTGCTTTCATTTGTTTCTTTTCAACTTACACAAACATAGTAGTCACTGAGCTGTTCACCAATATTTCGTCTTTCCTCCTTTAGACATGTGGTAGGATTGAATCTCCCCCTCATTGCATCCCTGAAGTCAGCTGAGGCCACAAACTACCTTTGGCCAAAGAAATATGAGCAAAAGTGGCAGGTTTCACACTTAGACAGAGGCCGTTGAGAGCCAAAACTGATTCATCCTGTACTCTCCCCTCTCCCTTTACCTCAAACACAAAAGCATATGTCAAGATGGAACCTCCACAGTTTAGTTCTCTGAGAATCAAACAAACAAACAAACAAAAACAGAAAATAAAAGAAAGAAAAAAGAAGCATACGTTTTTGTGTTAAGCTAACTGAGATTTTGGCACTATTTGGTTTTGTAGCATAAAGTAGCCTATCCTGATTACTACAGTAATACAATCAATCAATAAAGACACCAAAGTAACAATGACAGAAATGTTAACATTTTGTTTAAAATTTTTTCTTGGATGCTGAGAAAAGGAAAAAAAAAGAGAAAAATGGCCATCATTTTAAAACCGCTGTATTTTTCAGTATTTATAATATATGTATATAATATGATAATATATATATTATTTATATTTATATATTTATAATATATCTATATAGTGTTTAAAAGTTAAAAGTATATTCAACAGGTCCCCTTACAAACTCATAAGTTCAAACTAGTAGTATAAAACAAGTTAAAGGCATGTTTCCCACTTGGTGATATGTGTTGCTCACCTCTGAGGGCATTCTCAGGATAATAAAGAAGATTAAGTCAGTTTGGTGTTTTGATTTGATATGTCATGCCCTATGCAACTGATGTTTCTTTGTAGTATATTTGTGTGATGCTTTCTAGACATTTAAGACTGTAAGCCTATGGAATAAGAGGACACTTTTTGACATTTTTTCCAGTAAGGATTTCATTCTAGAAACCATCTGAGATTTAGTCAAATCACATGTGTGATAGAGTGATCCTTCATGTACAATCCACAATTCTTCGTTTATCTTCAATTGTTTTTCAGCCTCTGAGACTTAGCCCAAAACTGTGTCTTCAACATTCAAAATAGGTGTGAATATTTGCTTTTAATGTATCCACTTCCAAGGAAAGCAAGTAAATGAAAATTCAATTACATTCTTCCAACAAGGCATTTCTCATGATACTTTGCTGTACAATACAAGCTCAGAAACCGTGGGAGGTTTTTTAAGCAGCACAAATCTACCAACAAGTCTATTACCTACTAAATGAAGCATAAAATGAACAGATACTCCTGAGTCTGTTATCCATATCATTGTTGCTAATACAGTAGGCATAATAATGAACAGTACACCACTGAGCTTCATATACATCAGGCATTAAAAAAGAAAGAGGGAAAACAAACAGAAGGAAATGTTGCTGCCAATGATTCATTCACTTAGTCAAATGCAAAACCCTTGACAGGATAAATGAGAATTCACATATTCTTCAAGAGCACATACAAGCACAAAATAGTACCACTATTGATTATTTTAACTCAAAAAGAGCTGAGATATATGTGAGTGCAAAGGAAAGGGAGAAAGTAAGAGAACAAAAAAGAAAGTCTAGTCATCAGCCAGCAGACAGAACAGCAGTGGGTGTGGAATTTCTTTACTGATGGTTGATTTTTCTGTTATAAAAGAGACAGTGTGTATTTTGGCTCATACAGTAGTGAGAAAGATCACATACCTGTGGAACAGATGGGTTCATCAAATCAGGGGAGACCTGGGGAAATCTCAGCAGGAATTAAGAGTGGGACTGATGGCATTTTGTATGAAAGGTCAAAGCATGTGAGCAGTTTTGATTACAGAATTTTGGCAATCGCTGGTAGGTATCCTAGCTGGTCTTAGGGTGGCCTCAACTCTTCTCTGCATTTTACCTTCTTGAACCCCTCCAGATTCTCACCATGAAGCCGAGACTGACCCTCCCATAGTTCTTGCAGGGAAAGGAAATGTATACCATTAAGTGCATCTATTAGAAAAGAAGATATCTCAAATCAAAAATGTGTCTACCTTAGCAAACTGGAGACTGAAATGCAATTTAAGCCTAAAGCAAGCATAACAAAGAAAGTAAATTCAGAGCTGTAATCTGTGTAATTGGAAAAAAAATAATATAGACAAAGAATCCAAACCAAAGGCTGGCTGTGAAAAGTTCAGTAAAACTGATAGAACTATGACAATTCGCACCAGGAAAAGAAAGAGAAAAGGCACAGATTACTAATCTCAAAAATAACAGAGGGGTCATTGCTACTGATCTCGCATAATTAAAAGGCTGATTAAAAAAAAAGAAATAAAGAAAAACTCCAAACCAAACCCAAAAACTATGAACACTATGCTCACAAATTTGATAGATTCATGCTTAGTGTAATATCTATATCAATGGTTATATATAAAAAGATTTATAGATATGTGTGTAAATGGGTTAGTATACACACACTTTTCCTTACCCTGCCAGGTGAGGTCCTACACACATCAACCCTCCAGACCAGTAGCAATAAGCACAAAAGAGCCCATATCTTGCTTTCTTATACCATTTTCCAACAAATGGACCCAGACTCTTTGGAGAAAATGATGATTCTAGGACTTGGAGAGGTAACATATAAGATGAGCCTGGAGCATCTTGTCCTGCCAGAAAGTAAGGAACTTTTAACACACCCACAGACACACAGACATGGACAGAAATGTCATGAGCACAGGAGTGAACTGAAAGGGTTTCCAATGGCCGAATCTGGACAACTAGAGCAACAAATTTAAAAAGCGTTGTTGGTTTTTTAAACCTAAGTCTAAAATCAATATTCGTATGTTCACAGTGATATAAGTAAACAATTGAATCAACAAATAAATGGAGAATAGAAAAATATCCCATGCAGAAAAATTCCAAATTACATTATTAATAATAATTAATAGTATGTACCCTATATTCTGATTTTATTAAAATATACTTTTAAAAAAAGAAAAAGGTAGCAAGCCAACTCCTATATACATGTATAAGAAATGTGATTAGAAGGATAAGGGTAAGATAAATAACCTTTAATTCACTCCCCAGCTTGTAAGGGCACTATTTTTTGCTAATAAAAACGTTTGCCATCACAATTCAATAGGAAATTTCTTTGAGCATAGTGTCCTAGGAATATGACTTGGATGTCACATGTTTACCTGTTAAAAACAAACCAAAAAAAACCCCCCAAAACAAACAAAAAGATCCCCCTTGAACTAATAAAGAGACAATGGAGAATAAAAATATGAGTTATGGAATTACCCAAGTCAGATGTTTCCATGAAAATCTTTACTGAAATCAAAGCTGGGTTAAATAACCCAGCAATTAAGAAGTAAATATTAAAGTTTAAGTTCTGTATCCCTTTCTCTAATATATATATATGTATATATATATATATATATATTGGCATAAAATATACAGCAGTCTGATTTCTGATACAGGTCACTTAGCCCCTGTCATATGTTTTTGGCATATTATGGTCAGTTGAAAAAATCACAAATTCTGAAAGTGTATGCTTGCAGCAGTTTTAAAAAATAAAAAATTTTCACAAAATAACTATTTAGTTTGGAATTCACAGAGCCAGGGAACTAGATTTCATTTCAAACAGAGATTTTACCCAAATAGATTATATATTTATTTCAGATACAATTTACTAAGAGATCTATGGATTCACTATAGATTCACACATGTTTATTTTTTCAGTGACTATACTTCTAAAGCTTCTTGGAAATGAAAGTAGGACATATTTAGTGAAATATGTCAAGTCAGCATTTTTGCCAGGAGAATATAGTATATCGACTTGATTCTGAGTCAATAGAGCAAAGATGAATTACATTTGAAAGTGCTACTTCATTGAACAGAACAATTTATTTGTGGTACAAAAAACTATTTAAATGAATGAGTTTTAAAAAGACATTTGAATAACTGTAATTTTAACAGTTTTTAAATGACAGGAAAACCACCCAGGGATTTACATATCTCATGATCCTTGGTAAAACTCCCCAAGTAATACTTGAGAATTGAGGACATCGAATACACTACACATTTTCCTTAGTTGTCCTGTATATTAAACTCAGGGAAGCATTTTGCTTATTCCAAAAGCAGTACACATAAATTCCCCAGTATGATATATATTAGTAATGGTCTATACCTATAAAATTGCCTTTTTAAAGCCCATTAAATTATTAAGAAACTTTTGAATAACATTTCCTTAAAAATAATTTTATTTGCATAAACATTTTTTGAAGCATGCAAAGCATTTTTCAAAAGTCATATTACTATTTCCACTGAAGGATGTGTCTGCATATTCTGATCATCTTTGGATAGAAAGACTGAGGAAGAATATGCTGATTTATAAATTATCTTCAAATGCATAATATTGTAATCATTATATTTGGTGTTTCATAACTTCTTTATATATCTAACAGGAGACCCAATTGAGAGGAAATATTTTCAGAAAGATTTCTCAATGCTTTTGGATTATTGCCAAATGCACATAGAAGGACCCAGGTGAGCAGAGATTTAGACAACAGAGATTTTATATGTGTGGCGTAGTGTAGGTAATGCTCCTGATTAAGGCGGAAAAAAATCACAAGAAGCAATTATGTCCAAAGACAGGCTCAGGAAAGCAATACAGCAATTCCATGTGGTCCCTCTCCCTGGTCAGGAGGATGTAATCTCAGGAGTCAACATCACTCTTGATCAGTATCACAGCTAGAAATTCTGAGCAGCTATCTGCTAAACTGTTTATTCTTGTGCAGACTTACAGAGCTTTGGTAACAGAAATGTGCCCAAACAGGGCCATCTCTACATGTGATACCAGCTGCTATGTATTCTCATTATCATTAATTTCTTCTGAATGGCAAAACTGATTTTTTTTTGCAATGTGAGCATTTATTAGAAAAAAAAATTCAGGTAGGTAAAAACAAAAATTCTAGTATTTGAGTTTGTATCCACTACCATAAGTCTGTTAATAATGTTTCTCTATCTTTAAATATAGCTACTGAGCCTACACGTAATATACTTTTTACATCCCAGAATCCCAAAGTAGGAGTGTGTAGCACAACTTTGGCAGAGCAGGACTGAACTAGTTCACACTAAAACCATTCAGATTGGGTGAAAATTAGAAGAGAAAAGAGCAAAGTCTATGATATCTCAAATGAGTACATTGTAAAATAAGTATTAGTCATGACATCTGTCTCACAGGGCCACTGTAAATGATGTGACTTGTGTTATGTACTATTTGCTGGCAAAGACTGAACATGAATTGGTAATTCCTTCCTCTGCCTTGGGTGTAGCATATTATAAAAGAATTATGTGAACAGAGGGTATCAGTTCACTGAGCCTACATAATTTACTTTTAATTTAAAACTAACGCCAGAACTGATCTTACCTGATCAGTTAACTGATCTTACATATAATTGGCTAACTGTCTCACTGTGTTGACCAGTCCCTCCCATCAAGCCTCTTAGATAGCCTCATCCACCAGAGGGGAGACAGCAGAAGAAAGAAAAACTACAATTCTGCAGCCTGTGGAACAAAAACCACATTCACAGAAAGACAGACAAGATGAAAAGGCAGAGGGCTATGTACCAGATGAAGGAACAAGGTAAAACCCAGAAAAACAACTAAATGAAGTGGAGATAGGCAACCTTGCAGAAAAATAATTCACAATAATGATAGTGAAGATGATCCAGGACCTCGGAAAAAGAATGGAGGCAAAGAGCGAAAAGATGCAAGAAATGTTTAACAAAGACCTAGAAGAATTAAACAGCAAACAAACAGAGATGAACAATACAATAATGGAAATGAAAACTACACTAGAAGGAATCAATAGCAGAACAACTGAGGCAGAAGAACAGATAAGTGACCTGGAATACACAATGGTGGAATTCACTGCTGCAGAACAGACTAAAGAAAAAAGAATGAAAAGAAATGAAGACAGCCTAAGAGACCTCTGGGACAACATTAAATGCAAAAACATTCTCCTTATAGGGGTCCCAGAAGGAGAAGAGAGAGAGAAAGGACCAGAGAAAATATTTGAAGAGATTATAGTCAAAAACTTCCCTAACATGGGAAAGGAAATAGCCACCCAAGTCCAGGAAGGGCAGCGAGTCCCAGGCAGGATAAACCCAAGGAGAAACATGCCGAGACACATAGTAATCAAATTGGCAAAAATTAAAGACAAAGCAAAATTATTGAAAGCAGCAAGGGAAAAATGACAAATAACATACAAGGGAACTCCCATAAGGTTAACAGCTGATTTCTCAGCAGAAACTCTACAAGCCAGAAGGGAGTGGCATGATATACTTAAAGTGATGAAAAGAGAGAACCTACAACCAAGATTACCCTACCCAGCAAGGATCTCATTCAGATTCAATGGAGAAATCAAAAGCTTTACAGACAAGCAAAAGCTAAGGAAATTCAGAACCACCAAACCAGCTCTACAGCAAATGCTAAAGGAACTTCTCTAAGTGGGAAACACAGGAGAAGAAAAGTACCTACAAAAACAAACCCAAAACAATTAAGAAAATGGTCATAGGAACATACATATTGATAATTACCTTAAACGTGAATGGATTAAATGCTCCAACCAAAAGACACAGGCTTGCTGAATGGATACAAAAACAAGACCCATATATATGCTGTCTACAAGAGACCCACTTCAGACCTAGAGACACATACAGACTGAAAGTGAGGTGATGGAAAAAATAGTCCATGCAAATAGAAATCAAAAGAAAGCTGGAGTAGCTATACTCATATCAAATAAAATAGACTTTAAAATAAAGAAGGTTACAAGAGACAAGGAAGGACGCTACATAATGATCAAGGGATCAATCCAAGAAGAAAACATAACAAGTATAAATACATATGCACCCAACATAGGGGCACGTCAATACATAAGGCAACTGCTAACAGCTATAAAAGAGGAAATCAACAGTAACACATAATAGTGGGGGACTTTAACACCTCACTTAGACCAATGGACAGATCATCCAAAATGAAAATAAAAGGACATTCCATCCAAAAACAGCTGATTACACTTTCTTCTCAAGTGTGCACAGAACATTCTTCAGGATAGATCACATATTGGGTCACAAATCAAGCCTCAGTAAATTTAAGAAAATTGAAATCATATCAAGCATCTTTTCTGACCACAATTCTATGATATTAGAAATGAATTACAGGGGAAAAAATGTAAAAAACACAGACACATGGAGGCTAAACACTACATTACTAAATAACCAAGAGATCACTGAAGAAATCAAAGAGGAAATCAAAAAATACCTAGAGACAAATGACAATGAAAACACGATGATCCAAAACCTATTGGATGCAGCAAAAGCAGTTCTAAGAGGGAAGTTTATAGCTATAAAAGCCTACCTCAAGAAACAAGAAAAATCTCAAGTAAACAATCTAACCTTACACCTAAAGGAACCAGAGAAAGAAGAACAAACAAAACCCAAAGTTAGCAGAAGGAAAGAAATCATAAAGATCAGTGCAGAAATAAATGAAATAGAAACAAAACAATAGCAAAAAGATCAATAAAACTATAAGCTGGTTCTTTGACAAGATAAACAAAATTGATAAACCATTAGCCAGACTCATTCAGAAAAAGAGGGAGAGGATTCAAATCAATAAAATAAGAAATGAAAAATGAGAAGTTACGACAGACACCACAGAAATACAAAGCATCGTAAGAGACTACTACAAGCAACTCTATGCCAATAAAACTGACAGCCTGGAAGAAATGGACAAATTCTTAGAAAGGTATAACCTTCCAAGACTGAACCAGGAAGAAACAGAAAATATGAACAGACCAATCCCAAGTAATGAAATTGAAACTGTGATTAAAAATCTTCCAACAAACAAAAGTCCAGGACCAGATGGCTTCACAGGTGAATTCTATCAAACATTTAGAGAAGAGCTAACACCCATCCTTCTCAAACTCTTCCAAAAAATTGCAGAGGAAGGAACACTCCCAAACTCATTCTATGAGGACACCATCACCCTGATACCAAAACCAGACAAAGATACTACAAAAAAAGAATATCACTGATGTTCTTATCACTGATGACTATAGATGCAAAAATCCTCAACAAAATACTAGCAAACATAATTCAGCAACACATTAAAAGGATCATACACCACAATCAAGTGGGATTTATCCCAGGGATGCAAGGATTCTTCAATATACGCAAATCAATCAATGTGATAAACCATATTAACAAACTGAAGAATAAAAACCATATGCTCATCTCAGTAGATGCAGAAAAAGCTTTTGACAAAATTCAACACCGATTTATGATAAAATCTCTCCAGAAAGTGGGCATATAGGGAGCCTACCTCAACATAGTAAAGGCCATATATGAGAAGCCCACAGCAAACATTCTCAATGGTGAAAAACTGAAAGTATTTCCTCTAAGATCAGTAAGAAGCCAAGGATGTCCACTCTCACTGCTATTATTCAACATAGTTTTGGAAGTCCTAGTGACAGCAATCATTGAAGAAAAAGAAAGAAAAGGAATACAAATTGGAAAAGAAGATGTAAAACTGTCACGGTTTGCTGATGACATAATACTATACATAGAGAATCCTAAAGATGCCACCAGAAAACTACTAGAGCTAACCAATGAATTTGGTAAAGTTGCAGGATACAAAATTAATGCACAGAAATGCCTTGCATTCCTATACAGTAATGATGAAAAATCGGAAAGAGAAATTAAGGAAACACTCCCATTTACCATTGCAACAAAAAGAATAAAATACCTAGGAATAAACCTACCTAGGGAGAAAAAAGACCTGTATGCAGAAAACTATAAGACACTGATGAAAGAAATTAAAGATGATACCAACAGATGGAGAGATATACCATGTTCTTGGATTGGAAGTATCAATATTGTGAAAATGACTATACTACCCAAAGCAATCTGGAAGAATCAATATTGTGAAAATGACTATAAAACCTAAAGCAATCTACAGATTCAATGCAATCCCTATCAAATTACCAATGGAATTTTTTATGGAACTAGAACAAATCATCTTAAAATTTGTATGGAGACACAAAAGACCCCGAATAACTAAAGCAGTCTTGAGGGAAAAAAACGGAGCTGGAGGAATCAGACTCTCTGACTTCACACTATACTACAAGTCTACAGTAATCAAGACAGTATGGTACTGGCACAAAAACAGAAACATAGATCAATGGAGCAAGATAGAAAGCCCAGAGATAAACCCACACACCTATGGTCAACTAATCTATGACAAAGGAGGCATAGATATACAATGGAGAAAAGATAGTCTCTTCAATAAGTGGTGCTGGGAAAACTGAACAGCTACATGTAAAAGAAGGAAATTAGAACACTCCCTAACACCGTACACAAAAATTAACTCAAAATGGATTCGAGACTTAAATATAAGACCAGACACTATAAAACTCTTAGAGGAAAACATAGGAAGAACACTCTTTGACATAAATCACAGCAAGGTCTTTTTTGATCCACCTCCTAGAGTAATGGAAATAAAAACAAAAATTAAAAAATGGGACCTAATGAAACTTCAAAGCTTTTGCACAGCAAAGGAAACGATAAACAAGGCAAAAAGACAACCCTCAGAATGGGAGAAAATATTTGCAAACGAATCAATGGACAAAGGATTAATCTCCCAAATATATAAACAGCTCATGCAGCTCAATATTAAAGAAACTAACAACCCAATCCAAAAATGGGCAGAAGACCTAAATAGACATTTCGCCAAAGAAGACATACAGATGGCCAAGAAGCACATGAAAAGCTTCTCAACATCAGTAATTATTAGAGAAATGCAAATCAAAACTACTATGAGGTATCACCTCACACCAGTTAGAATGGGCATCCTCAGAAAATCTACAAACCACAAATGCTGGAGAGGGTGTGGAGAAAAGGCAACCGTCTTGCACTGTTGGTGGGAATGTAAATTGATACAGCCACTGTGGAGAACAGTATGGAGGTTCCTTAAAAAAAAAATAGAATTACCATATGACCCCGCAATGCCACTACTGGGCATGTACCCAGAGAAAACCATAATTCAAAAAGACACATGCACCCCAATGTTCATTGCAGCACTATTTACAATAGCCAGGTCATGGAAGGAACCTAAATGCCCATCGACAGATGAATGGATAAAGAAGTTGTGTACATATATATAATGGAATATTACTCAGCCATAAAAAGGAATGAAATTGAGTCATTTATTGAGACGTGAATGGATCTAGAGACTGTCATACAGAGTGAAGTAAGTCAGAAAGAGAAAAACAAATATTGTATATTAATGCATGTATGTGGAACCTAGAAAAACGGTACAGATGAACCAGTTTGCATGGCAGAAGTTGAGACACAGATGTAGAGAACACACGTGTGGGCACCAAGGGGAGAAAACTGTGGTGGGGTGGGGATGGTGGTGTGCTGAATTGGGCGATTGGGATTGACATCTATACACTGATGTGTATAAAATTGATGACTAATAAGAACCTGCAGTATAAACAACAAACAAACAAAAAGAAACAACTAATACTAAACTTTCTTTGTGTTATTTGTATGGAAATATGTTAATATAAATGGTTCAGACGTTGAAAAATATAATAAGTATTAGACTATTTGAATTAGGGACAATATCAACTTCAGGTTCAAAGAGTTATATTTGGGACTAAATAAAATTTTGGCTTAGTTGTTACGAACATGCAGAACATTTTACCTTAAAAATGCCTTCTGAGGAAATCCATATTTAAAAGAAATGATAAGAACTTCCAGTTACTCATGATCTTCAGATTATTTCATCTTTTCTCTCACAACTGTTGTCTAAATAATGAGTAAATTCTCCTCAATGACTTTGACATTGCCATAACTTTCAAGGACTACCTAGCTTTCATTTCCATTGTGGAAATAAACAAAGACCACTCACGTGAGAGCAAGCAGAGACTGCCAATTCAGAGCTTGCTCTAATGAGGAAGCCAGTCCCATTATTTGTATTTGGTAGAGATTCAAGAGCCATAAAAGAATAGGAAAGCTTTATAGTGAAAAAAAAGGGAAGGCTTCAGGTACGGCCTGAGAAATTCAAAATTCAGTGGAGTGTTGGTCGTCTTCCCTGGAAGCAGGTCCTGATATGGAGATTCCTCTTTAGGTGATTTTTAGGGGGTTCTCTCAGAAGACGTGGAATGAGGAAAGAGGATAGTGCAAAACCTCTAACAACAGTGATTATAGGGGAATTAAGTGCTCTTTGTGATTATGTGTTGAAACAAGTTCAAGTTCTCCAGTCTATGCTACGATATCGATTTGCATGAACATTTCTTTTAGCATTCATGACATATGATACACGTATCTGCCTTATATTTTAATTATAATTTATTGGAAAATAAGGAAAGTATCTTGTTTACATTTTTATTGTCCAACATGCAAAAATAGCACTCACTCATAATAAGTTCTCAGTGAACACTTCTTAATTGGATTAAACTTTTATTAAAAACAGTATTATCTTGCATTGTGATATCAACTAAGAAAATATAGAGGTCAGAATAAAGGGGTGGTAATTAATACATACGAGAACTATAATAAATAATAATAGTGAGTGGAGGCATCTGAGTATAGGGGAGACAACAATTAGAACAATGATATATCTAAATAATATGAAATATTTTAGAAGTGGGATATCCTCTGGGTTAAATATTCTTTGTTATCCCTAATTGTTTTTAATATGCCTTTTTAAATGGCTTTGCCTTAATTTAGCAAATGAAAGAGATTTTTTAAAAAGTGTTGAATCTTTTTCTGCAAGAGCAGACTCCTTCTGCGATCAGCACAAATGTGGAAAGATTAATCAGGGAGAGACCCTATTATTGAGAACAAAGTCATATTAGCATAATCCATCTACAAGTCTCCATCATTCTTTGCATTGAAACTCTTCTTTGCCAACCTTAGAGTTTAAATTTTTTTTTGTTTATTTTTAGTATAGAAATGTACATAGTTCCAGGACTAAGGTAGAAAAAGTGCCAACAAAGGCTAGGACATGTGATTGTTCCAGAAAGCAAGGAAGAGCTCAAAGAATAATGAGGACAGGTCAAAAGGACATAGAAGACAGTCTTCACGGGTTCCCACTGGCCATATCCAGATAACCTGGGCAAAAAATAAATAATGATCTAAAGTGTAACTTGTTGACTAATACTGGATGTGGAGCTATAACTACATGGAGATGTAAATAACTAAATATGTCAGGGAAAAGTTTGGTGAATAATGCGATACATACTTCCAATCAAATACTTATGAATTAATAAGATGACTCTACAGTGGAGAAGCCTGGCGGATCCCACGCCAATCAAGCGCTCAGAGTGATCATCACCAAGTGCCACCCCACAGGCTGGATGCAAAGAACACGGCATCACCCCTGTGATACTCCTGCCAAAGGTGTATAATCTGAATTTAGTCAGGAGAACTGAGACACACCCAAACAGAGGGATATTCTAAAAGCTAAAGCTTATAATATTCAAAAATATCAAGGTCAAGAAAGTCAAGGAATGACTATTTGTTTCAGACTGAGAGACAAAGGAGATTAAACAACTAAATGCAACACATGATTCTGAATGAGATGTTTCTCCCTCTCTTTCCCTGTCTTGCTCCATCCCATCCTTTCTGTCTTCCTCTCCTTTCTCCCTCCTTACCTTTCTTCTTTTCATCCTGTCTTCCTCCCTTCGTTCCTTCCTCCTTGCCTCCCTTCCTTCCTTCCTTTCTTCCTTTTCTCCTTCCTCCCTTCCTGTCTAGTTTACTTTATTTTTTTCTTAGTAATATCCCTTTAAGGTACCTTGTTGCCTTGTTATACATTGTATGGCCTTAGGGTAAAGTCAGCACAATCATTGCCCCCTGGTTCTAAATTTCTAGGAGAAGGTAAATATCTCAGTTGATCCCCATCCAGAATGAGACTTTGAAATTTATGTAAGTTGTTCAACATCTTCCCAGAGAAATTAATATGTAATTTGCCAGTAATTTTCAACAGAAGAATTGGGGGGGGGGTATTGGATTTAAAATGTACTATAAAATGCTCTACAAAAGCATATAGCATGAGCTCCAAAATAGACAAAAAGATCAGTAAATAAGAATGAGTATTTCCATAGATAGATCTGAGTACACTGGGAACTTAACATGTAATAAAATGGACATACAATTTTGTGGAGAAAAGAATAGATCATTAAAAGAGTAAAAATAATATTGTCATAATCATGCATTAATAACTTGCATGAGATTCAGTATTTTTTAAATATTGTAAAAAGTAAAATGGTAAAAATATTAGAAGAAAATATAGAATAATTGTTAAATTGCTTCTTAGTAAAGATAATCTTTTGAATGCAAGCTGTAAAAATCAAAAGACTAACAGAAAGTATGGAAAAACTTGACAGTATACAAATGACACATTTTAAGAAGAAAACAGCTATACAAGTAGATTTGGACAAATAGTGAAATGTTACGTGCTCATTTGCATTTTTAAGATTTACTGTTCAATAGGTTTTCATATTTAACGGTTAACCCTAACACATGTACAGATCTCTGAATTTATCAATATTTCATTGTTAAGATTTCAGAGGCAGAACCAGTGAGAGATTCCATTCCTGAATTTGAATGTATATTTGGAAATCCATTCTATTGAGTTTGCTTAGATTATAAACTTCAGGAAAGCAAGTAGTGTTTCAAGCTTGCTCAGTTTCTGGCACATAGTAGGTGTCAATAAATATCTGAAATAATGAGTGAATTTATCTAGGTGTAGAAAGTGCTTTCTCTATAGGTAAATGTGGCACTTCATTCTTTTCATAGTTAATAAATATGCTGTTTAATGCTTCTAATTTATTTTCTGCTGCAAAAATTCTTTTTAATCTTGAATATGTAAATGAAAATGTGTGGAAATTTTGATTGAATGAATCCCACAAGAACATGCCTTATGTATTTGAAAGAGGGTTAAGGAAAAAAAAAATTCATGAATAGGGTTGATGTCTTTTACTAATAGTTTTTTGTTAGCAATTCAAGGAGAAAAGATCTGAAACTGACAGGGAGCCATATGCTCCTCTTTGTTGAAAGCAGACAGAACTTTTTTTTTGCTAGTCATGCATGAGAAGAGAAACAAGACTGATATTTGTCATACAATATTTTCAAAAACCTGCCATGGAAAAAACTATCAGAATAATTTTTCCTCCTGAAAAGCTGATCATAAAATGACACGATTCTCTGTTTCTCTCAGCATCTCAATAAAAATCGCATTTTCATGCATTACATTCTACTAGGTAAGCTTGAAACTGTATTGTTTAAGGATTCCCGTAAGTTACCTTCCAAAAAATTTTTTTTTCCCGGCCTAATTACTCCTAGGAAGAATGTCTCATTCAGACATTTGTTTGGAGTTTGGATTCTGTTTGCTGATCTTATTCATATTTTAACTGAAATTTAATTGTTGTTATGTATGTATGTTCTTTTTCTGTGTATTTTTTTCTGGAGGACTATGTAGACAGAGAAAGTAAAAGACAACTTGTGAATTTATTTTTAACTTTGGACAGAACGGCAACCTGTTAATCTCAGAATCTCATAAAATGGTCACATAAAACCCAATAGGAAGAGATCTCCAACTAGGAGGTTTTTCTCATATTGGTTACCATATCCGGGGCAACCAAGTATCAAAACAAACCTGTTCACGCTAAGAGAATAATTAATATTTTAAATTGTCCAGTCTTCTTGCAAATGAGAATTTTTCATGGCTACTGCCCTTTCATGATGTCTTTTTCTTTTTCTTAGTGCCCAATCTGCATATTACCAATCTATTCTACTCATGTCTCCCTTTTATCTCTTATTTCTTGTTCCATAAAGGCTGAGTTGAATGAAATCTCATTGATAGAATAGTCTCTACTATCTCTTGATATTAGAACCTTAAGTTATGTTCTTTAATCACCCTCAATCCAGAGTGTAGGAACCTCAGTAGGAACCAAGGCTTATTTAATATGTCAACATACCAACTTGTTGTCCTTTTCTTTGAAGGAATTCCACGTGTCTGTGAGCTCCTTCCCCACTCCCACCCTCCCACCCCCCTGTGGAATTGTCCTTTGTCTCAGCTGGAGAATCATATTCAGGTATTTCTGATTGAGGGGTGTTGCTGAAACTTCCAAAATTTGTGTCCTCAGAAGCCTTCGTGCCTAGAGTTTTTGCCCTTTCTCCCCTAAAACTTTGTTTTCTTCTCCTTTTGAATTTCCTAGGACTTCAACTGCAAAAGACTTTCCTCTCTACCATCTGTCTTCCAGCAGCAATGAGGCCCTGGTGCTGCCTCCTCTGATGTTCCATTTCCATTCTTGCTCTTCTTTTATGTAGATAGTGCTGAATTTTGAAAACCTTGAACTGCTCCCTAAATGGTTTCCTTTTCTTCTCCACCACACGTAGGGATAAAGCTATAATCTCTGCTTTCATTTGTTTTCTTACGTGCCCTTCTAAATTGTACCCAGTGAATCTCCTTATGAACTTACATGAAATATTTCTGATTCTGATAAAACTAATTATTTTTTTCCAAGTAAACAATGCCATTATCCATTATTAAGGGCCTTATCTCTCTAAGTAAGGTCATCTCTTCTATTGGTCTATTCCTGCATCCTAATTCTCTTGTGCGTCTCTCTATAGTTTTCCAAACAACGATTCTTCAATTCTATGATACCCACTGGATGTCCTATGATTCAGTTAAATTCTGACACTAACTAAGGGCTCAGTACCACAAGGCTTCACTCACTTCAGGCTCCAGCCACAAGTGGGGTCTCCAGGTTATCATACTTCTGTCTGGGCCATTCTAAATTTAGGGGTTCCTATGACCCTCCTTCAGGTTTAAAAATTTGCTAGATCAACTCACAGAACTCAGGAAAATGCTATACTTATTTTTATAGTTTACTATAAAGGATACAAATGAGGCAGGCCGGTCTGAAAATGTCCCAAGCACAACCACCTCTGTTCCTGGGGTTTGGGGTATTCCACCCTCCTGGTACATGGATGTGTTTGCCAACCCAGAAACTTCCTTAGTTTCATTGTTTCAGAGTTTTTACCTAAGATTCACTATGTGGGCATGATTAATTAAAGCACTGAACTCAATCTTCAGCTTCTCTCCCCTCCCCAGAGGTTGGGGGTTAGGCGAAAAGGTTCAACCCTCTCACGGCATGGTTGCTTCCTCTGGTGACCAGCCCCCATCCTGAAGCTGTCTAGGGGCCCACCAAGAGGTATCTCATCAGCGTAAACTCAGGGATGGTCAAAAGGATCTCATTATGTATAACAAAGACGCTCCTATCAATCAGGACTTTCCAAGGGTCTTAGGAGCTCAATGCCAAGAACTGAAGACAAAGACCAAGTCTACCTCTTTTTTATTGCACCAGAGTTCCTTTGAGACTTATTCCATACATTTACTGGAATAAACTAGTTTTATAAATTTGGAGTGATAGGCATTGATTTCAGCATATCTGGAGAGAAGTAGCCCTTGAGCTCTCCTCATGGAAGGATTAAATTAAAAAAAAATACTGCACATGAAAGACTCATTAATAAAAGCAACTACAATTATCTTACAGGAAAATAATAAGAACATGAAATGAAAGACATATGTATTTTTATCTTTTTCCTTGAATAAATGGCAGTCAATAATCTGGTGACTGGAAATTATGTCTGTATTGTAAGAAACACTTATTAAAAATAGTACTATGAAAAGATATTTCTTCATGGATTTCTAAATATTAAAATTGGCTTATTATGTCCTAGTTCTTGAGTTTTAACTGGTTCACCTCCATAAGTAGGTTAGCTTAAAAAAGAGAAGCCACAGGGACTTCCCTGGCGGTCCAGTGGTCAAGACTCTGTGCTTCCACTGCAGGGGGTGCAGGTTTGATCCCTGGTGGGGGAACAAAGATCCCGCAAGGCACGGCCAAAAAAAAAAATAATAAGGGGAGAAGCCATGAACAGCAGCATTTTTTAAGGGTCATCACCCCTCACCTTTTGATTTTGATATCCAAATACGAGTTCTTTCTCAGGTATTGGCTTCTTGTCACCCCACTGTACTATTCAGAGCTACTTCTGGTAGCCACTAAGTTCCTGAGGTATGTTGTTGTTTTGCTGTTGGAGATTTTTCTGTGTACAGGTATTGTGATGCAGCATGGTGTTTTCCATCTCTAAAATGGCTCTAGTTTTCATTTATAACTCTGATTTTGACAATTTCCAATTTGCTCACTTGGGAAACTCCTCAGTGGATAAAATCCCAATGGCCTAGCTAGGACATGGCTCTTTCTTCAATACTAAGTCTTAGGCATAAATCATACACAAAAAAAATGGCTTTTATATTAAATTGTGCTTATTCTTTCAATGTAACTCTTTTTCACCATGGGCTCGGAACTCCTCAGAATTAGGTTATATCCTGGTCATTTTAATACACCGGTCTTACCACAGACCATGGTGCATTGTTATTGCAAAAACCTACAGATGAATAAATATGTAGATTTCAAATATGAGACAGTCCTACTGTGAAATATTGTTTATCTTTCAATGGAGGAATAAACTGAAAGTTTACTGGATTGGAAAAAATTCTGTTTTCAAACTGAATTGTGGACCAGAAGATGATGGTTACATAATGTCAAGAGAAATAAAATACTTTCATAAATATATCAGCCCAGATAATATGCATGTTACTTGGGGAAAAGAACAGGTTTACTAATTACTTCTGAGTTTTTTTTGTCTGGGAGAATGTCTTTTTAACCAATGAAAGTTAACCTCAAGAATGAATAATGTATTTTTCATGATCCACATTAAAATGTTAAAGATAGAAGTTATAAACTCCCTCCTTTCCCTCATAAATATGTGAAAAATAAAATCCAATTAACACTTGAGTGAGTGGATCACTAAAAATTATAGTATTTCACAAATTACTTGGAATTGTGAAGCATGGAAGTTCATATTTTGGAATAAATTTTAGGTTCGTCAGTCTGAACTTAAATCAATCTTTATCTTTTCCCTCTTTATATTGACTTTCAAATCAGGGGGTATTATCAGAATAATTTACATCAAAGGTAAAATTAATCTTTATTTTTCAGTTTGAAGTATTGCTAGTAGATAAGTTATATCCCTTTAGGTCAACAGCTAATTATTTCACAAATAAAATTCAAGTTGTTACCGTCTGTGGATATACCATATAAATTCCTCATTGCTTTTGAAAACCCTAAGCTATTAATGTGCTCATCGCAGTGTACTTGTTGATTTCCTTTCATTATAAATGATTTATGCAATTCATTAGATTGTGATAATTATCATTTAAGACTCATAAGGCTCTTGTTTATGCAAGCTTTGCTGGTGTTGATGAAGTGTATACTGATTTACAAGACAGGTTTGATACGTTGTATATATAGGATAATGAACCCATTCAAATTATCTTTAAAAGATATCTAGATGTAATGTATTTTATTTCTGGTAAAACTGCAACTGGAAATGATTTATAAAACAATTATTATATACTGGGGAACTACAGAAAAGAAAAAGCCTATGTCAATTTTGGTTTATTACCCCAGATTAAACACAGAGCCGGAATTGGTAGTCTGGGTTTCCCAAACACAAAACAGAAGTTAACTGAAATTACATCTGACTGCTATATTGTTCCAAGTGCTGCAGTTATCATAACGAAAGCTGATTTCATCCATAAGCTAAAACAATCAGGAAGTTACAATACACGTATTTTTAAATACATCCTAAAAGGGTAAATTATTATCCTCTCAATTCAACATTTGAAGTGTTTTTATTTTTCTTTTGTTTTCAAATATACCCCTTGGTTTTTCCAATGTCACCAAGATGCTTCATTAGGAGACTCTAGCCTTGATCTCTCCAGCAAAGATCAACAATCAAGCAGCTATCAGGGAAGAAAAACAGCTCCGAGGGAGCTCAGGAGGCCACTTAAGAAACTTCAGCAACACCGTGGAACAAAAAACCCTAGGAATAATCACAAAAAAAAGGAAGGAAGAACAGCTTCATTTTGCCTGTGTGGTCCCATCACCCAGGCGGCACTGCTCAGCACAGAGAACTGAGCTAGAAGGGGTTCCCCTCCTAGGTAAGGGAGAGCAGGTGAGCAAGCAGCTTCCCTGGCTTTCCAGGCAAGCCACCCAGAGACCTGCAAAGCTGAGATGTACAGAGACAGCCAGGAACAAGGAAGAAGAGCAGGGACTACCCGTTATCAACCATGCAATGGGGATGAACTTGGTTCCCAGTGAGCTGCTCTGCAGAGGCCCCCAGCCGCCTTCCCCACTGAAGAAACCAAGGGCAAGCACAGCTGCCACAAACCCCTGACAAATTTCACGGGTTTTCTTCCCACAGGTATAAATGCCTGCAGGTGCCAGCCACTGAGTCCCTACCCGGTCCCCCCCCCACCACCCCCAGCTCCCAGCCAGAGCCTGGGATGCACTCCAGCATCCCCTTCAGCCTCTACAGACTCTCCTCCAGCTGTGCACCTGACTCCTGCCATGGAGATCCAGCCACAGAAGTGCAGTGACAGCCACGCCCACACAGCTGCTTGTGGGCCTGGATTCAGCTCAAGGTCCAGTAATTGGCCTCCACCCGTGGGCTTGCCTCACCTAGTCCCTCAGGCTGCGCCCCTGGACACCCCCAAACCCCTCAAGCCCAACTCCCTTCACCAGCCCCAGCTGCTGTGATCCCGCCGTGGCCCTGCAGCCATGATTGCGCCCTTGACACCCAGGGTCCCCAGAGCTGCTCTGGGGCCTGATGGTAGAACTGGCGCCACCATTATGTGTGTGTCTGCACCAGCCCCTGTCCTCTTGGAGAGGTCAAGAGGACAAACATTGGTCATGATACAGAAGACTAAAGTAAAACAATTAATAAAGAACAAATTGGTCCATATCAAATTGTAAATCCTAAAAACAGAATATACCTTTTTAAAGTAAATTCTTAGATGATTCATAAAAAAATCTTGACCATATATTTAGACTATAATGTGTAATAAATGGCAAAATGATTGCAATAGCAATTTGTACTTACAAGAAAGCTAGAATTTAATAACAAAATGAGAAAATAAAACATGTATACACGTGGAAATGATAAAGTGCTCAAATTAAGTAGGAAAATAAAGGAAATTGACCAACTATATGGAAATTAGCACCAAAGAAAATACTAAATGCAGACTTTATGGGAGTTTGGGGAAATCTATATTCTTAAACACTTATAACAATATACCAATAACTGAAGTGTGTATAAACAATATGATGATTACATGAATCTGAGTATTTAAAGTCAATATAAATTTAAGTATTAATATAAAGGCAGAGTAATCTGATATCTTGAAGGAAATTATGAAAATTACTATTTTACATAATAAACAAGCCCCATGTTGTAAAATCAGGTACAGTAACATAATAATTTATACTATATTTGACATGCCTCCACAAAACAATCTTTCTTTTTTTTGGTGGGGATGCTAAATTATCTATCTCTTCTTTATATGATGGTAATTTTATAATATTATTTTAAGAGGAATATGGAAATGTAGTTCAGTCCTTTTTTTCTAGCATTGTTGATTATTTTATTACAAAAATGATTGTTATTGGTGATTAATAAAAAGTAGTTTCAGTTTGACAACTATCATTGGCAATGCCATATAAAATTTTTGGATTTTTGTCAGCTACTCAAATTTCCATTATAAATGTGCTTTAAAATTTAAAATACTGCATATAATCTCCTGTCTATGTGTATTTCAAATCTTGTTTTTCCTCTTCTACCTTTGTATGGTCCATGCATGGAGCTTAAAGACACTGCCTTAGTTTGTCTGGGCTGCTATAGCAAAATACCACAGACTGGGAGAATTATATAAGCAATGGAAATTTATTTCTATTTAGTTCTGGAGGCTGGAAGTCTGAGATCAGGACTCCTGCATGGTCAGGTGAGAACCCTCACTGAGTCACAGACTTCTTGCCAGTCTTCACATGGTGGAAGGGGAAAGCTTCCTCTCTGGGGTCTCTTTTTATAAGGACATTAATCTCATTCATGAAGGTTCAGCCCTTTTGACCTATTTACCTCCCAAAGGCCCCACCATCAAATAGGACATAAGGATTTCAACACACAAATTTAAGGAGAACATGAAAATTCAGACCATAGCAGCATTCACATCAAAATACACCTCCAAGTAGTGTTTGGCAGGAGTGATCCTAGAAACCACCATTTACACCACAACAAATAGCAATAGTGAAACTACACAGCAATATAACTGAAAAACTACAAAAATATAGCCCACCCAACTCAAATTAAATCTATCCTAATTTAGCTTCTCTAGATTTTTTCCCAAAGCTGATAGCTCTCCAATGCCAGCCAAAATAGAAGTGTGATAGAAAAATAGTTGGAACATATAAAAGAAAGTGATCTTAACTCATTGCAACTAAATTTATTTTTTTGCAAAATTTACAAATGTATTTGACTATGTAAAAATATTTGGGTTTCCTCCCAGGGTTTTGGATGGGCTCCATGTAAGTAAGGATTCCTAAACTTTGTTTCATTAGCTTTTGGTTAAATTCACCTATGATTTACATTAAACTTTTGTAGAACAGAAAAATATTAAGATTAATAGAGTAAATCTGCCCTAGCCAAGAAAAATCAAAAGTGACCAAGTCAATACTGTGAAAGCAGGAAAAAAATAAATAAATCCTCTCAACTGCTAAGATCTTTGGTTCCTTTTCTGCTCAAAGCTGCATGTGAATTACATACACAGTAAATCCACTAGAGATTCTTCTGTACAAATGCTTATTGTTTCCGTCCTAAATAAGCGCTAACATTTAAGCATACCAAGATTTCCTCCCAGGTACCATGAATTCTCCTAAGAACAAGAGCCAACTGAATTGGTCTACAAAAAAACTCACCCATTTTCTTGCCCTTGAAAGCATTTTATGTTATATAGATGACATTGAAATGTTTGGATAAAAATATTTGTGTCATTAAATCTACAAAGACACAGTTTATCTACGTTAATAACTTCTCTAATTCTATGAAATTAAAAATATTATCATTCTTGATACCATATGAAATATATTGAAAGACTACACAAAGAAAAAAGATGTGGTTTAGATCTATCTCTATTCAATGAATGCCAAATTATTTTGAATAAAATAATAACATAAGAGAAAACAAAAGTTTTACTAGGCAAAAATAACCAGTTTTAATATTTGGAAAATGTGTGTCAAGAATAACTGGAATAACAAGCTCATATTCCAACAAATGTCTTTTTATTACCCTGAAAACATGCCGATACTGACTGAAAATAAAAGCTGAATCCAAATTTGCCACTTAAAATGGTGTAACTTCTGTCATAGGAATTGTCAGAGCAATCAATTAGAGACAAGAAGTAAAAAGCCACATTTTAATGAATATTTTTTAAAGGACGGAGCTTTACCACAGAAAGAAATCAATGCTGATTTTATATCTTTTTTATTCTCCTAAAGTCTTAATACTCAGTTACAAATAGAAAACAGATTTTTTAGAACACATATGAACTCTAAATTTTCATTCAGTCGATACTGATTAGATTTAGTTTAACTGCAATTTGTATGGGTTTTACTGGAGCATCTTTTTTTTCTTATATTTTGTTTCTGGACAGATCTCTACAATAGGAATTGTTTTAATCTCATTTTCTGACAGGCCAACTACTACTGTGCAATTTAATTTTTCTCTCTCAAAAAATACCAACATTTTTTAACTTCTTCAGTTATGGCAAATCTACGTTTTGAAATAAATGACATTGTAATTCTCAAGTGCAGGTTTTCAGTGGGGAATTTCCTGATTTGACTCTCATCTGGTGAGATAATATTTATCATCCTTCTGAATCGCCATACTTTCATGTCTAACTGAATAATAAGAATATAATCTAACCATTCTGTAAATTTGAGGATCTACATATATGCCTTTGGCTTGCTAATGGACTCTGATAAAACTTTGGCCTTAAGATGTCATCAATCAGAATATGTTTGCAGTAGTCTAGGGACAAGGTGAAAAACACGGTTTAGTTCTATTCTATACATCTGTGCCAGAAGGTCACAGAAATCTGAGGAGGTGAAGCTACCTGGCATTTATAGTGCTGTAAATCTTGCTAAGGGGATCTACTTTTATATTACTCTTTTCATCTGTTTTCTAGACTTGTTTCTGATTGAAGATTCGCTATTGTACATAGTTGCTCAAATATCTTGTTTCAGGTGATTTTTCCCAATAGTTCTGAATATTAACTGTATATCATACTTGCCTAAATATCAGCAGACAGTCCTAAAATGTAAAGCAAGCAAATGAACAAAACCACACACACACACACAACCCCCATAGCACTGGAAATAAATTGTGTACAAAAATAGTAATAATTAAATGAGTCTAGTCCTTAGATAACTGTTTCAAATAAAATTGGAGGCAGAAATGAGAAAGCTAAATGATAACATGAATGAAGAAGGTCAACATCTTTAAACATAATCAACATTTGATTTACTCACATCCTGTTTCACAAAAGCAAATGTCTTTTATTTTCTAATACTCTGATACAAAGTAAAATAAGGTACTCTGGTTATGAGTAAAGGATATATAATATCACCAGCAAGCATTTTAGGAACTTCAAGCTACTCTTTTAAATTATTTTTGGTAGGACACACAATATACATGCCCAGAGGGAACTCACCACTGATTTAGCCATAAGGGGTCTCGTAAGATGACTATAAGGGCACCATGGAAGTTCACAGAAGTATTCCAAGGTAGAAGGCTCAAAGTTGACTACAAAATTTATTAAAATATTTATGAAAATAATAATATATAAAATAAGTAAATGTACTTTTATTTTTACATGGTTCTGTATGTTAGTAAAACATGGCCATGACTGTTGTCCTGAATTTTGAAAACTAGATTGTTCTTGGTAAAGAAAATAAAAACTATTTTCCCAAAAAGAGTTATACATAACCCCCCCCCAACAGATGTCTCAAAATATGTGGCTGTTTTTTTACATGTTTAATGTAATGCTTAATATAATTTCCTTTTCAATACAAATATTAAGCATCATTTCAAACTTTCAATTTAATGTTTTAGTAATTCTATTTCAGTGGTCATCAGTATTTATGCATGCTGAAATATCTGAGCAAAGCAATACGATTATCTTAGTTTAAAAAAAATAGCTCAGAATCCCTATGATCCTCCATAAAAGTGAAGCGAAGAGTATGAGCCTGTCCTGTGATAATCACTCTTCTGGAAATGAGTGATTGTGTAGGTTACCAATAAAGTGTGTCTATTAGAATAGAATATCATTAACATATGTTGCTTATGAAGGCAGACTTTCTTTGTTCGAATCTTGGGTTTAATGTTTGCTAGCTGGAGACTTTGGTCAATAAACTTAATTTCCTCTTCTATAAAATGGTAAAAGGACTATGTAAAACTCTGTAAGTTTGTTGTGGGAATTAAATAAACTCATATATGTACACTATTTAGTATGGTACTTGGTTGGTACTAAACAAACATATACATGGCTAGCAGAACACTCAAATACTTTGAGTCTAATCCATACTTCATTGCTTTGGTTTCTTTATTAACAAGAAGAGCCATGTTGATAATGACCATGATATGAATTTTAATCTTATGGCTGAAACATCAGCAAAAATGTTCTATCAGCTGTCCATTTTGGCTCCCCACACTGAAGGGCCAAATTTTAATCAGCTTGCTGCCAGCAGCAAATGTCTAAAATGTGCCTTCACAATTAAATTCAGCAAATGGTTTTAGTGTGCGTATTGTGTGCTTGGAACTGTGACTGGGCAGAGAGGGAATTCTCTAGTGCATCTGGGGACATGGGGGAGAAATGTGATGCATTCCATGCATTTTAATTTTCACCAGAAGATAATCTTAATTCATCTTTCCATTTCCCAGATCTCAATTTTTATTAAATATATACATAAGGAGTCTTTCCAAGTTTGTGCATGAATTGTTAATAACAATTCTGCCTTACATCACCCCCAAAATATCACTTGGATCAACCAGTTGTTTTTAAATAATGTTGTGTGTTCAAAATTTGGCTTTGCATCACAAGTAAAAGTGGTTTCTTTGAAAGCTAAAATTGACAAACCTTAAGCTAGACTGAGTAAGAAAAAGAGAAGATTCAGATGAACAAAATTGAGGAAGAGGGACATACCTACTGAATTTTCATAAATAAAAACAATTAGAATGAAATACTATGAACAATTAAATGTCAACAAATTAGGTAACATAGATGAACTGGTCAATTTTTAAAAACCACAAACTACCAAAGATGACTCAAGAAAAATAGAACTGAACAGACCCATAAAAGAAAAGAGATTGAATTAATAATTTTAAATCTCCCAGAAAGAAAAGTCCCATGAATTCCAAATATTCAAAGAAGGGTTAATGCCAACTTTTCACATACTCTTCAAAAAAATAGAAGAGAAGGGTAATATTAAATATCCATCATGACATTACCATACAGAATAGTTTTACGACCCTAAAAATCCCCTATGTTTTAACTATTCACCCTTCTCCTTCCCAAACTCCTGGGAATCACTGATCTTTTTTACTGTCTGTTTTGCCTTTTCAAGAATGTCATAAAATTGGAATCATATAGTCTTTCAGAATTGAATCTTTCACTTAGAAATATGTTTAAATTTCATGCATGTTTTTTGGTAGCTTGATAGCACATTTATTATTGCTGAATAATCTTCCATTGTATGGATATACCACAGTTTGTTTATCCATTCACCTATTTAAGAATATCTTGGTTGCTTTTAGTTTTTGGCATGTAGGTTATTTTTTGTATTTTTTAAATAGATATAAAATGTTTAAATTGGTTGGTTAAATACCTGGGCACACAATTGCTGGGTCATATGGTAAGGCTATCTTTAGTTTTGTAAGAAACTGCCAAACTCTTTTTTTAAAAAGTAGGAAAAAGAACCATCTTTAAGATATGGCATTCTTTCCCAGGATGTAAGGGTTTTTCAGTATATGCAGATCAATCAATGAGATACACCACATTAACAAACTGAAGAATAAAAACCATATGGTCATTTCAGTAAGTGCAGAAAAAGCTTTGGGTTTCAACCATGAAGAAAGTGTATACATTGTACAATGAAAGCTGTGAAGAAGAAGGCAGTGTAATCATATGCATCAAAAATATCTACACTGCACAGAAAATTCCAAATATCAGTAAATATTTCAGGTGGCTAAATAGAGACATTAAAGCAAGTGTTATTCTAGGAATGTGATTGAACTATGTAGCCAGATGGACAAACTGATAACATGAATGACAGGTGCAGAAGAGATGCAGGCAAGCTCTCAGTGTCTGCTCTCTGGGCATTGGCTGGATCACTTCTTGGCCTAAGGTGGAGAATCAGGGAAAAATACTGATGGATCTTTATGAAAATTTTATTTTTTACAAGGTAGAACATTGTTTCACAAAATATGAATATGTAACACCCACAACAAAAATCTTAAGGTATATATTGGGTTGGCCAAAAAGTTTGTTTGCGTTTTCCATAAATTTGGCCAACCCAATACTTTATAATTCAGATTCTAGAGTATTCTAAGGAATCAATAAATTCTGCTGGTGGTACCAAAGTTTCTGATTTTTAAAACCAGGCATTCTAGGTGATACTTGCTGGTACTTACGTACACACAAAGTTTGAGAACTGCAAAGACATGGGAAACAATTGACCAAACTGATTCTCCTAATACTGTCTAACAGAAGTTGGGGAAGGAACTCAAGGAAATGTGACTCTTTTATCCAAAGGTGTATTATCGTCAAGCAAGGAGAAATTGAGAAAAAACTAACCACTTTGCTTTCCTCTATGATCGCAGATTTCAAAAGCTGAAGTGAAATGTCAGCTTCATCTCAAAGCACAAGTCTCTGGAAAAGAAATCGCTTGAGAGAGTTGAGTTTCTCTTGCAATTCAATCCAATGTGCAATTATTTAACTTCCCTGTGATGAACAGGGTGCAGTAACTAAAGATGCCAATATGGTTGTTTGTGTAGGAGCTTTCTTAGTTCCCATTTCTGAAAGGGTGTATACAAGACAGAGAAGAAGTGATGGGCGAATAGCAAGTGTTGGCACAGAACTGTAGGGTGTAAGGAAGGTTGTGTCCTGAAATGAGCAGATGCCAAAATGCTAGCAACACAGGTCTATCCATTTACTTATCTCATTAGCTTTTCATTTTACAAAGATCAGAAGAGTTTTGCTATTAGGGTCTATTGTGAAATGATAAGGGTTGGCCTTTTTAACTGTTACTCTATTTCTATCTTCTAAGTTATTTTCACACATAAAAAATGTGTGAAAAGAATATAGATAAAAACCAAAAGAGGACTGTTTTTCCCCAAACAGATATAGATTGGAACTTGGAACTGTCACTCAGTAGTTCTCAGACTTTAGGAAATTTCTTACTTCTTTGAGCATCATTCTTCTATCCTTTCTATCCTAAAAATGAGGAGAAAAAAATATCTGACTCATAGATTGTGGATAATGAAGAAATAATAGTATAAAATTCTTATGCAGATACACAAAATGTTATTTTTCAAAAAAAATCAAGTTTTAGGCTCAAATTTCTTCTTACTCTTCCAAAGGCATTTGCAAATAAAATTGGAAATTGCTGAATCAGGTGGGTCATTTTTGTTGCATGTGGAAAATGGGAGAAGTGTCAGGAAAATGCCATTCTGATTTTTAAACTGGGGACAATGTCAGATTTAGAAAGGTAGAGATTCGTGTGTTTAACGTTGATCTCTGGCAGGATTTTTATTCATACGATTCAAAGAATGGAATGTTTGCATGTAGACCTAAGACACACCAGGTCCACACAGGAGTTTGCTATGAGCAAATCACATCAGATTCCCTGAATTTCTTTCCTTGATAAGGTGCCATCAATCAGGGAACCTTATTGGCAGAAGTGTATGAATAATTGCAAAGCATCTGTTTTGTTGTGTTTAAAAATTAAATGGCTATAGCTATGATTGTTGGATTAGGAACTGACTGGGTGTTGATAATTTTTTTCATGTGTTAAAGGATAAACCGAGGCATATGAAACATTTTAACAATTTATTTGAGCAAAAATCCATTCGAGTTGGGCAGCATCCAGTCTAGCAGGTAGAAAGGAACTCCAAAGAGCTGTACAAAATGAGAGTTTTACAGGCAGAGTGGAGTGGGAACAAGGAAGTTACACTTTGCAAAAAGAGCAGGCTGGTTACTGCAAAGTTACTTTCCTTTAGGGGATGGCAGGTGTTTCTCAGGCAGGTTACATAACTAGTGGTCATCAGCTGATTCCTGACTGACTGGTTTAGGACCCCATTTCCCCGAGAGCCGAAACTGTAATCAAGTTGGTCTTGGTTTGGCTACATGTGGCTTAGCAAAAGCGACTCCATTTTGGGCCTGATGTCTTGTATTTAACACATTCTATTCATTGTCCTCAGAAACTCGGTGATCACCCCTTACAACCTGTTACCGTGAAGAATTGGGTTGATGGATATAGCTGGCTCGGGTGGTTTTCCTTTGCTGCTGTGGACGCGTTTTCCTAACAGTCCGTTCCTTTTCATGGAAGGACCCATGGGGTGGCTTTGGGAAGCGGGCCTGGATGTGGGTAGAACACAGAGGGGGCCAGGCTGCAGATCCCCCAAATGCCAACATAAAGGCTCCGAATCTCCAGGGACAACACTTGCATTTATTCCCGCGAAAAGCTGCCTTCGACGTTTTTGTTACACATGCGATTTCTTTCTTTCTTTCTTTCTTTTTAAAGCATCTGATACAAAGCCCAGAGTTTCCTCAAGCTTTGCTCTTTCACTTGGGCTTGAGCGCCCAGTGGCTACCTAGACAAACCACTTTTTTTTGGAGAGTGGTTCCCAAGTTTTATTCAAGAAGTTAAAGCTTTTTTTCCACCCGACAGAACCCAGGAATGGGAAGAAGCAGCAGCCATGTGACCAGCTGTCAGGAATTGACCTTGTTAGCGGTTACGCAGCCCTGGGCCCGTGGAACGGGGAGAGGCAGCACCCACGTGACCCCCTGTTATGAATTAAGGTTGTCAGTGGTTACGCTGCCCGTGGGCGGGAGGTGCACACCTGCTTCTTATACTGGTTGCTTGTCGGCTTCAGTTTGCTCAGAGCTCTTCTGAGAAGGACCACGCTTTTCTCTGCGCTCTTGGGTGAGTGTTTCCCCTGGCTTTTATGTTTTCCCTCAGTCTGTTTTTCAGTATCTTAGAGTGTAGATTTTCCACGTCATGATTTCCAACCTTGTTATGATTTTCTGCTTCCCTTTTTGTTTCCTTTTTGCTCTTTTGTTGGGACCTTGAGAGATACAGAAGGTTAGCACACACACTGGTTGTCTTTGGTTCATAATGTTTATATGGTTGCTTCTTTAGGGGGAAAACAAACCAAAACAAGAAAATACATTCGTTAGTCATTCTGACACAGTCTTACAAAGTGCTGATAAAGTGTTTTAGATTTTAGAGAAATATTTGCTACTGGAACCTTATGAAATAGGGGTCATCTCAACTTTAGAGATCAGGAAACTAAAACTTAAAATAGTTTTGGTTACTTGGTCTCAACTAGTAAGTAGACAAGCTGGGAGTTGGCCCAAGTCTCATGACTCCAAATGCAAAAATTTATAATAAATGTAGTAAAAACACTGCAATGTACTGGATGAATTGAAAATATATTTTTAAAATGCACTAAAAATCCAAGCTGTTGTAATTAGATTATGCATTTGTTTTCTATCCAGAATTCTGTTTGTGTTTTTGCATAGTTGCATCAAAGGCTCAGAAATAGCAGATGTAAAACTACTGAAACACTGTGATAAATTTTTATTAATTATTATTGTGCACACACACAAAGTTGGTGAACCAAGAGCCCTCAAACCAAACACGGACTGAGCTTCAGAGGTATGTTATAAAGCAGTTTATACAGTAAGGAGGCAGTGACTGTGTATTCCTCACAGTGGCTGGTTATAATATTAGCGTTTTTCTGATGGTAAGGAATTGGTTAGTGTCTATCAACTTGGGGGAAAAATTTAAGTTTCGCTTATGATTTTCAGAGGCATTAACAAGAGGTGTACGAGGTCAAGTCTCACTTGTCTTGCAAAGTAAGCTAAATTAAGTGTTGCTTGTATGAATAAAGTGGTTTTGTCTGCTCAGGAAGTTTCCAAGTCTGGTCTCCATTTGTGTTTGATTTTAACAATTGTAATTATTATAGTGGTTTCCTGTTTAACAAAATATTTAGGTTTTATTTTCACCAAAACAGTATTAAAAATACTGCTGTTACGCACATCTTTATGCATTTGCTCTCAATATTTCCTGAGGACAAATTCACCAAAATGGAAATTTCAATTCAGAAATTAAGGTCTAAACACTTTGATCTTTTCTTATTACATACTGACAAATCTATTTTCAAATGTTTTGTTCCAGTAAACTTATCTTAAAAAATAAGATACACTGTTTAGTCCCAAGTGTTAGAGTTAGAAACCACACACATTGAAATTTAAGTGATTTGAGGTCAATATGAGGAAGAACTTTCTAACAAATCAGGCTAAGTATAAAATGTGTGGTGAGAGCTAACGAATTTTTGGCCACTTTCTGGGAAATTCTGTGGAGTTTCTGATGAGGGGTTGAATTTGGTAAGCTTAATAATTTCTATAACTGTGCTGCTCTGAAATAGTTACCACTGCAGGTTCTGGGACTCTTTAATCAGTAGAATTGATCAGAGGCCGGAGGAGGAATTCAGGCGGGGCTTTTCAGGGCCTCTTGCTGCAGCACGAGGGGTCGACAATGAGTACCAGGTGCCCTTGCTGCTTCCTGAGTGGGGCGGGCCGATGCCTTAAATGGGATAAGGGTGGGAGCAGATTGTTGGGTCAGGCTGGTGGGGGTCTTAGGTGGTCCGCCCACCCCCTTGGCGATGCTGTGTGTCGGCATCATGCGCAGGACCCTGCTTTTGCTCCCAGCACCTCAGAAATGGCAGTTGCTTTTTGGTCTTTTTGTGTCTTGTTGTTCATAATTTGCCCCAACTGCGCACGCCGGCAGTCATTTCTAGTCCCTTAGTGTATCTGTTGCTGTGGAGACGTTTGTCCAGGTGCAAGCCCTGCAGTAAGGGTCCTAGGTCCCAGCCTGTCTCAATATCTCTTAAGAGCATGTTCGGTATAACCCAAAAGTTAGTCCAGATTGGAATCTCATGTCTGTAAGCAACATAAATGAGAACTGGTTGAATAAAGGTGATAAAAACAAGCATATTGTCTTATAAAGTTATATTTTCAATAATTTATCAATGGGTTTGTCTCTGAATCTAAAATGGAAGGACTTAACTTTCATTGTGTTATTTAAAAAAGTAAGAGATTGGCATTTATTTTGGATTTTCTCTAACCAGAAAAATGAAAAATGGTGTTTGGGAAGAGATTTATTGTATTTCTTGTTAATTTGTCCTAAAGACAGATATTTTCATATAATTGGTTAATTGTCTCAATAAATGTAATTTGATTTAAAGTTAAACACATTAGTTGTTTGAGACATCCTAATAATGGACTTTTTATTCAGTCAAGATTTCAAGACAGTGTTCTAAAATCTATATTGTTTCCACAAAAAATCATTTGCTTTGTCATAATATATCAACTCTTTTATGGTTGCTTAAAAGTGGTAGTTACTATTAAGACCACTCACATCATTTATTTTGATGGTAGATTATTTTCTATTCACATGGAAAATTAGTTAAACTAGAAAACCAGTAAAACGTGCATATAGTTTAAAATCCTAGGTAGGAAAGGAGAAAGTGGGATTGATGTTTCTTTAGTAGGCAGGCCAGAGGCAAGGGAGCCAAGTATTATTAATACCTGTTCTAAAGTTTATTGTACTTTGAATAGCTGACTTTGACAAATGCCTCTCAGGGGCTTGGAGTGTGTCATGTGCTAGACAGATGTGGCCATGGAGGCACAGGTGGGAAGTTCAAGTTCAAGCAAATTCCATTCTAGTGGCCATAGAAATCACATAAATCAAAGTGATGGGTTTATTTTTATTTTGAATCCCTTTATAGTAAGCGAATGATTCCATTTCCCCATAATCTTTTAGGCATATAAACTGGAAAGTCATAAACAAATGGAATAGAGCACACAGGGAAGCAACCTACCTAATTACATAGTTATCTCAAACTTGGGTCTCCAGTAGATTCCTAAGGCAGTGGCTAACCGAGAACAGCATAGGTGCGAACAGATTTTTATGGCAATAACAGTTTCCTCACATCTTTTCCCTAGTGGTGTGTCTAACCCCCCTTCGCATAACCTAAAGTTGCCAACAACAGGACGGTTCCTTTCTATGATCGTCAACTCTGTCCTTAGTACAATCATAGTTTTCATTTCTCCATGAACCAGTATTTTTAAAGGTTTTATCTTGTCAGGTGATTTTTATTGAAAGCCTCCAAATTCTTAATCTTGAACCAGCTGGGGTAAAGCAAGAGCCTTTCTCCCAAAAGAGGAGAGGAAACAAGGTGAATGACACAATCCCCTCCTCCCCCTGCCAAAACCCAATTCTGTCCTCACAGACCAGTGAGATTCTCTGGAATTTTAAAGGGGATGGATTCATTATAAAATGGAGGTAGCCCCCAGCCAGTTTTAAAATGGGGACTTTAAAAGGAAAAAAAAAAAAACAACAGGAACAAAACAAGGGCCTCTTCAGTGACTCCCAAAGGTTTTATTTTCTAGTTTCAAATATGTTCTCTGGGTTCATAGCGGAGTATTTCTTATAAGTGGAATGTATATCTATATGTAAGTCTGAGATGGGGATGCTGTGAGGTATTAGTTATTGGCCAAAGAAATAAAGAGACTTAAGTCCAATAAGTTTCTTTGTTAAAATAATTAATAGCATCAGGGACAAATTTTTGGAAGTTGGAGAGTCACATAATCAGTTCATTGTGTAATCTTCTATATTTTCAAAATACCTTAGAATGATCATGGGACTCTATGTTGACTAGCTGAGTAGATTTTACTAGCTACACCTGTTTCTCCCTGTCATAAAATCCTTCTGTAGCTTTCTATCTCATACCAAATGACATCCACATGTTTGACTTAGTGGTTCTCGGGATTTAGCCTGCATCAGAGTCACCTGGAGGGCTTTTAAAATAGTTGATCCTTAAACAACATGGGTTTGAGCTGCGTGGGTCCACTTATATACAGATATTTTTCAGTAGTAAATACTATAAAATACTACACAGTCCCCAGTTGGTTGACTCCTCGGATGGGGAACTACAGAGATTGAGGAACATGGATAGAGAGGAGCCCTGTGTATGGAGGGCATGTTACACGCAGCTTTTCAACTGTTCGGAGAGTCAGCCTCCCTGACCCCCACGTTGTTCAAGGGTCAGCTGTGTAGATGCTAAACTGAGGATGGAGCCCGAGAACTTGCGTATCTACAGTTCCCAGGTGATGCCACTGTTGCTGGCTGAGGAACCACGCTTGGAGAACCACCAGCGCAGAATGTTCTCCCTGATCTGACCCAGGCTCGCCTAATCTCGGACCATCTTCTCATGCTCAGGCGGGTTTGTCCAACTACTTGCACTTCCCAGATACGAGTGCTCTTTTGTGCCCCTCTCTCCTCCTCCTGCCTTTAAGGGTCTTTCAGATGAAGTCTTCTCTGACGTCTGATCCCCAAGATCTCCTTTCGGTCTCCTTTGCTGTTCCAGCCCTTTAACACAGTTTGTTAGTTGATAGTTTTTGAGGCTCCTAATCTTACTTTGTTCATTTTTGTTTCCTTAGTTTCTGCCACTGAGTTTTGGGTTCTCTGGGAAGAACTGTAATCACTTGTCAGATTCATAAGTTTCGCCTTAGTTTTATCTGCTCTGATGCAATGGTTATGACCAGGTGTTTCAGAACCAGATGGTCTGGGTTCAAATCTCAGTTCTTTGAGAACCTTTCTATCTCTAGCTATGACAAGTACCTTAGTCTCTAGGAGCCTGAGTTCTCACATCTGTGTGAGGATGATACTAATGATCTCATTCCTTGTAGTTTTGTGAGTGTTAACACATATGAAGAAGTTAGAGCAATCCGTGGCAGTTATGTGAGCAATACATAAATGTATGATACTGTTACCATTAGAAGGTACTGTCCACAAGGGCAGTGACTTATGATTAAATAATTTATCGTAAGTGATTGAAGAGGCTTGGGGGTGGCCTCAGTAACTTGGATTGAAAGATGAGAACATATGCCGTTTGAATATTACATCAGCAAGAACTATATCGACATGGTAATGCTTTTCATGTTGAATAAGCAGTGTTTACATTTAAAAAAATAACCTTTACTCTTAGAGCAGTCTTATGTTCATAGAAAAATTGAGCAGAATTCTCATTTTCCCCCTTCCTCTTAGGGGACACAGTTTCCCCTATTAATATCTTGCATTTTAGTATAATTATATAATATTATGTTATAATATATTGAACCAATATTAATACATCATTATCTAAAGTATAGTTTACATTAGGGTTCACTCTGTACAGTTTTATGTGTTTTGGCAAATTCACGTCATGTATCCAATGTTACAGTATCATACAGAATACTTTCACCACCCTAAAATGACCTGTGTTCTACCTCATCACCTCCCTCTGAAACCATGGCAGCCACTAATCTTTTAAATTTCTCTTTAAGTTTGCCTTTTCCAGAATTTCATAATTAGAATCAAACAGTATGTAGTCTTTACAGACGGGCTTCTTTCACTTAGCAGTGTATACTGAAGGTTCCTGCATCTTTTCTTGGCTTGATACAGTTCATTTTTTATCACTGAATAATATTCTATTATTTGGATGTATCATAGTTTGTTTATTGGCTCACCTATTGAAGGACATCTTGGTTACTACCAATTTTTGACAGTTATGAATAAAGCTGCTATCAACATTCATGTACAGGTTTTTGTGTGAACAAAAGTTAACTTACTTGGGTAAATACATAGGAGTATGATTGCTGGATCGGATGATAAGCTTCTGTTTGGCTTTGTAAGAACCTGCCAAACTGTCTTCCAATGCGGCTGGGCCATTCTGCCTGCCCACCAGCAATGACCGAGAGTTCCTGTTGCTCAACATTTTCTCCAGAATTTGGTGCTGTGAGTGTTGTGGCTTTTAGCTGTAATAATAGATACTTACGTTTACATTTTCTTTTTTTTTTTTTAAAGTCCAACTGATAGTTTCTTCCTGGTTCATTATTGGTCATGTGCTTGTATGGTGGTAGGTTGATGTTGACTGGAAGTTCCAGTGCTGAACCTTTCCTATGTTTCCAGCCAGAAGCTACAGTTGACAAATTTGCCAGTCGAAGTGCATAAAGTGAGCTGTGCAGCATCACTGACATGAGTCCCACGAGGAACTCGCTAATTAATATTGGCAATAGGGCAGCACAAGCAAAGAACTGATCTTTGCCCTAATCTCTTTTAGATGGTACAGGGTTTCATAATGTCAATCTTCATGGGCTTCCCTGGTGACGCAGTGGTTGAGAGTCCACCTGCCGATGCAGGAGACACGGGTTTGTGCCCTGGTCTGGGAAGATCCCACGTGCCACAGAGTGGCTGAGCCTGCGTGTCCAGAGCCTGTGCTCCGCAACGGGAGAGGCCACAACCTTGAGAGGCCTGAGTACCGCCAAAAAAAAAAAAAAAAAAAAAAAAAAATCTTCATAACACAGCACAGGAAAAGAATGAGAACTGGGAACCAGGGGCCTTAGGTTAACGTAGCTGATGTTCTACTAGTTAATCTGGTGGCCCTCAAGCAAGTCACTTAACCTGAAGATCCCACAGAGAGTTGTACTACAGGATTTGTAAGATCCCTTGAAGCACCACAATTCTGATTCTAAAATCAATCTTGGCATGACTGTTTCGGCACAGAAAAAGGGAAAGAGGCCACCCAGCCCTCACTTTGAGGCAGACATGAGTTCATCAAGCAGCAAACCCTCTTGAGTGAGTTGTCAGTCTCTGAAGTGGCTGAGATTTGTGACAGGGTGGCCTAAGGTAAATTTTTGGGGGGAGATGCTGAAAACTTCAAAAAGGGGATCTTGTGTGTTGACAGCCCGAGCAAGGGGATCATAGGAAGTGGGCATCTCTGACTGGGTTGGGGGATTGGTGGTTTGCAGCAGCTGCCGCAGCAGGGATTTTGCAAATGGAGTGAAACACACCCATTTTAAGTGCTCTGATGTATAGTGATGCTCTGCCATGCTGAGAGCTTTTTTAATCTTTTCGTTTATAGGCGAGGTTAGAGGGATTGTATGACAAGCAAATTAAAAACTGAATGGGGTGAAGAGGGACACAGGGAAGAGCTGGGGAGTGACAGAAAAGCCATTGTCACACAGCGTGATTCTGCATCAGTGCAGTTTTTAGGGGCCAATGAAATCACCTCTCTCCCTCTGAGACTGAATAGCTGGCGTGATATTGCTGGGAGCAAAAAGGGACATTTAACTTTAAGAAAATGAAAGGTATCGCTCACACTTTTCTCTCCTGCTTGTATCTTTGTCTCCAGTTACATGTCCCACAGAGCTAATTGGTCTTTCTGAAAAGTCACTGGGGTGCGGGAAGCCAAATGGTTGTAAGTGAAGCCTGGATGATTTCTACCCACCCCCTGGGTCAGAGAGTTGTCCTTAACGATGATGGTTGGTTTTAATAACTGTCCTTTACGGTGGCAGAGGAGCAGGGCACTGCTCACCCATTAGGCTATTTTAATCTTTCTGAAATGACCCCCCTGAGCATTTCTAAATTTCTTTAGTGCATTGTCATCCCTAACTACCTGTGCCGGAGACCGAACAGGTGAGGCCTCATCACAAAGGAAGTGAAGCTGCAATGGGATGGGCAAGCTTCCCACTCACATCAAAGCGCAGGGGCAGGCGGCGCCTCAGGGTGTCCTGCTGTTCTAGGTGTTTCTCTTAGCGGGCAGACTAGATCCAATAAGAAACTGGCCCCCAAGTGATGAATGGCTCAGACACAATAGAAACTAAAATACTGGAGGGTTGTCTAGGCCAGCAGGGCAGCACCCTTCACACAGACGTCCTGGCGCTGCTGGGAGGGTCTTCAGCACCTTCAACAAATGGCTTCTAAGGCCCCCCTGGGTGGGGGAGGAACCGTTCTAGCAGAGGGAGAAACACAGGGCAGTGCAGGGGTGGGCGTTTCAGGGGCCAGACCAGGAAGTGCCTCGGGTCACTTCCATCTGCAGGAGCCCAGTCACATGGTCCTACCTGGTGGCAGAATCTAGCTTCTGAGAAGCTGCTGCCCGGTGTGATTCTCTGTGAAGGACAGAAAAGACACGTTGGCAGGACATTGACCATAAGAGTGTCTGAATCAAGGTAATCATGGCTCGTGCTGTGCTAGGGATCGGGCATCCTGGAAGATCTTTGTTCCAGAAAGAAGATGCATGTGGAAGAGGAAAGATGGCTTACATGGTGTTAGGGAAGGTGCTTGAGGGGTGATCCATCCCCTTCCATGGTTAACGGTAAGCAATGCAGGCAGGCTGGCTCTGGTCTCCCCTCAGCTGATTCTTAACATGCAAGACTGCATTTCTCAGTGAAATTCTGACCCACCTCCCTGTGGAATCAGGGATCCTGGGAGTCGGGGAGGGGTCTGTGTCTTCTCACTTATCCTTGTCATGGGCATGTCCTCAGCACTGATGTCTCTCTCTCTCACTCTTTTTTTTTTTTTTTTTTTTTGCTGGTTCTACAGATAGAAAGGAATGGCCCATTGTGGTCAAACCCAGCTCCAAGGTGGTTTCCTATGCTAGATGTATTTCCTTTTAGCCAAGTTTTGACTGAGAAATGTGTAAAAACTCTAAACCTTCTTATAGCAGCATGTTTTCTCTACATTGCTGGTCATCCCTGGCTGATGGAAGCCTCTGGAAGAGCCTGAGTGTTCCTAACTCACTCCCAAATGATACGGTTCAGTCCTCCAAAATCCTTTACCTTCTCCTTCAAAGCTCCCATTCCCTTAGCAATTGGAGGAAAGCGGTTTTACTAAAATAATAGCCAACAGGAAGGTGTGAGGGATGAGATATACTTTGGTCTGTGACCCTGCTTATCTTACAGGTTACCAGATTAGCCCAAAGGATTGCCTCTCTAGACATCTGACAAAGTATTTATCACTGGACCCTCTTCCTGGCTGTGGCCTCCTTGGTGTGCCTACTCAGTCACGTCTGCATGCACTTCTGTGAGCTGGTGAAGCCATCAGGAGCTGATGGGGAAGGAGGGGTGGCGTAGTGGAGTAGTCTCAGTAAAAAGCATCTGTGTCACTGTCATGAGGCCCAGGTCCCCTTTCTGTGTGTCCTGGGCTGCATCCATGGCTAACAATCAGGGCATTGAGTGCTGGGTTTCCTGCTTTCTCTGAAACCTGTGAGCAGGGGTTGCAGGTTCGCTCCAATTTCCCCGGGGGGAGGGGGTGGAACTTGCATTTTCCCTTGCTGTCCAGGAAGCAATTGCAACCTCCTGGTACTTTTCTAGACGGTTTTCCTTCCAAGAACGTACTCACTCTGCTCTTCCTCTCCATCACCTCCACGTTGTCCTGTGGGGTGTGATGATCTTGATCTAACACAAGTGGATTATTATCTTGGCAATTTAAAAAATTGAGTTTTTATAACCAGGAAAATTTTAGTTACCTAAGATTTCACCTTCTAAAATGACTTTTCTTTTTTTCGGTACGCGGGCCTCTCACTGTTGTGGCCTCTCCCGCTGCGGAGCACAGGCTCCAGACGTGCAGGCTCAGCGGCCATGGCTCACGGGCCCAGCCGCTCCGCGGCATGTGGGATCCTCCCAGACCGGGGCATGAACCCGCGTTCCCTGAATTGGCAGGCGGACTCTCAACCACTGCGCCACCAGGGAAGCCCTAAAATGACTTTTTATGAGGTTACCGAGGACTGTGATGGAACTTATCTCAAATGTGGAACATGTTCATTTGCCTTCATAGAAAATACAGCTGATTTTTCTAATGACAATAATAAAATGCCAACTTTTTTCAAAATAGAAATTTCATTGGTGCCATGTTGTGCTCTTGAGTGATGTGTGATATTAGCATGAATTCCAGGATGGTTATCTCTTATTTGGTGTGAGCGCTACCACACACATCAGGGTATCTTGGGCCTGGACTCAGAAGGACTTCATTTTTTTCTTTTTTTCAACTGTTACTAGTGTAAATTTGGGAAAGTTTATTTAACCTCTCTGTTCTTTAGTTTGCTAATCCATAATTCTGGGATAATAGTATCTTCAGAGTTGTTATGAAAAGTGAGATAATGCATATAAAATATTTGCAACAGCTTCTGGAATGTAATATCTATGTTTAAAATATTAATTTTGCTATTTTTTAATTTCTAATATTCTCATTTCCATAAGCGAATATTCCAGAATTTACTGTCAATATATTTTAAGAATGTCTGTACTCTGCTTAACATTCTGCAAGGAGTGCTTTGAACTTTAGGGATGGGGTAGTGGTCACTGAAACTTGTAAAACGACTGGTTGTTCTCAGTAGATCTTGAAAAGCTGTTAGTATTGGAATATGCAGCAGTTCACTACATTACTTAAAAATTGGAGAAGAACCTACAGATACAGAAAGGTAAATAGGGTCAGGAGTATAAGATGTGGGAAATGAGACTCGGCAAGGTAAGCATGGTGGAGGGGCGGACAAGAGGGACAAGGATTACAGAAAGGTGTCCAGTCGCGAACATTGAGCAGGTGTTTTACATTATGCTGATCTCTAAGGCGAATGCAGAACTAAAAGCCTTATTTTTTCTTAAAAGCTAGCTGAGAAGACTATGTAATGCACACAAAATCACAAACAGGACACACTGATAACCCATTTTGGTGACTGTTTTTCATTCCCTATTGCTAATAAATTAGACGTAAACATACAATGTAAACTGCTAACTAAGGTCATCAATAATTCCTTAATTGTTAACCAAAAATGTCCTCTTCTACGCTTTCTTCCTTATTTAAACTTTCTGCCACAATTAACCCCGTTCCCTGCTCCTTCCATCTTCAAATTCTTCACCCCGGGCTACTGGGCACCATCTCTTGCTGGTTCTCTTCTTGGCTCTTAGAATGTTCCTTTTCCAACTCGCCCTTTGAATTAACATGGGAGTAGATGCTGACTGAATACACTGTAACATCGCACATTAGATTCACATGGGGACTGGGCTTCCCACGTAAACTCGCTACCTCTCTCACATCCTCAGTCTTGGTGATGCCGCCACCGTCCATCCAGTCATGCTCACTTCTTCCATCTCCTTTAGACCTCCTCACTGCTGTCAAGTCGGTGATTAGGTTATATTTATTTTACTTCCTAAATTTTGCTCAGATTTTACTTACCTTACTGTGTGTGTCAGGATATGATCAGAAGTAGAACCCCTAGGACGTAAATACGTATGTGTTGTCTCCCCCTGCCTCCCCTGCCCCGTTACGTATATTAATAAGGGATTTGTCATGGGGACCTGAATTTTGCGTAGCTCTGGGAGTTGGTGGAGCCTCTCTGGAAGGCTGTCATCTACGCTTCCAGTGTTGGCGAGGAAGTGGCCCGTTTGCTCTCTGAGCTGCCACTGCCGTGCTCCCGACCCCATCTCTTGCTCGGTCCCTTTTTTGCTTGGTCTCTTTGCTTCTGCCTTTGCTCAGAGCCTCCAGTGATCCCTTGATGATGTCAGTCAGTCAGATCATTGCATTTCTGTGTAAATTCTCCAGTGCTTCCCGTTTCACTTACAGTAAAACCCACAGTGTATCCAAATGATTCACGGAGCTCTCGACATTATGTCAGATGTGATAAATCTTCTGAAGACATGGAAACTGGTGGTGAATTGGGGAATATGTGGAATAGTTTGGTCGCTGTGTTAGAGTGGTTTTATGGAGAATGGTTGTCTCTGTAGATTCCAATACAGAACTTGAGAGCCCCACGCAGCCACTTCTATCCTTTGCCTCTTTCTTGATGAAATAATTTTACCGTTTTAAAATCATTTCATTTTCAAAACATAATGTTGGGGCCAATTTTCTTTTACTCTTTGATCACATATCCGTGGATAAAGTAGTGAATGTTTGTGAAATCTAATATTCATGTGTATGTTTTCTAAATGAATGATTTGTGTGGCAGGCAAGTTATATTTGAAAAGAATTCACTTGGCTGGTGTCTACCCATGCTTGTCAGACAGGAGGAACCTCATGCTATTCATTCTACAATTATTAGAAATGAATGCAGCTTTACAAGGCTAGGGATTTCCCCTAACTGCTCGTTTTAGGATTATTCATACACATTTTTCTTTAAACACACATTCTAATTCCAAAATAATTGGTGACAATTTGGTTTCCTTTCTTCATAGACCTGTTCATAATGATGTCTTCAAACGGGAATAGCCATATCCATAAATGTTTCTTGTCATTGTTTACATATTATAGTTCAACAAATATTTGCCTAAATAAAATATCTTCTCTGTTCTACATTTCTCCATCCTCTCCTTTATTTACTAATACTTATGCAAACGTTTAGAAACAGATTTAAAAAACACAAATTAAGACAAATAAAATAAACACAATACATTGTGTTTACTTTAAGAATTCATCATCATTTAAAATTATTTTTTAAAGGTTTTGATAGGAAGGATATACTTCTATAACCGCCATAAGTGACCTAAGCAGGAGGAACAAACTAATAAAGAATAAAAGCAATATAGTAAAACATTCAAAGAGTAGAATTGACAAACACAACTAAGAACTTGTTTTTAAATTCTTATTTTTCCAGTTTTATTGAGAGAGAGTTGACATCATTGTGTAAATTTAAGATGTATATGTTTTGATAGCAAAATGATTACCACTGTAGTGTTAGCCAGTTCCTCTTTCACATTACGTAAGTACCATTTTTTGTGGTAAGAGTTGATCACGTGATTTTTCTCTTTCATTGTGTTAATGTGGTATCACTGTATTGACTTGTGTGTGAGTCGTCCTTGCACTCCACAGATAAATCCCACTCGACTGTGGTGTAAAATCCTTTTAATGTATGAGTTGAATTCAGTTTGCTAATATTTTGAGAATTTTTACACCTATATTCATTCACCAGGGAGATTGGTCTGTAGTTTTCTTGAAATGTCCTTTTCTGGCTTTGGTATCAGGGTAATGCTGGCCACATAAAATGTTTGGGTGTGTTTGCGCCTCTATACATTTTGGGAGAGTTTGAGAAGGATTGGCACTGATTCTCTCTTAAATGTTTGGTAGAATTCACTAATGAAACCATCTGGTCCTGGACTTTTCCTTATTGGGAGGTTTTTGATGACTCTTTTATTGGACTATGCAGATTTTCTATTCATGACTTAGTCTTTGGAGCCTATATGTTACTAGGAATTCTTACACACATTTTTTGAATTATATATCTTTTTTGGCATGTTACCAAGCAGGAAATATTTAATTTTTTTGGTTATGTGTACATTCTGTCTTCTCTGATGCTCCATTGTGCATATTCACTGTATTTAAACTGTGTATTCTACTGATAGTGTAACCTGATTCACCTTTAATTGGCCATTACAATACTTTATAGGATTTCTCATACACATCTCCATTTGGATGTATGCAAAATTCTCATTGATATATATATAGCTAGAAATATAATTACTAGATTGAAATTTATTTGTAAAACTAAGTAATTCTAGACGCTTTTCCAGAATGGCTGCACTAGTCTATGTCCCATCCATGGTGCCCAAGTGTTCTGCCCACAATGACACACACCTACATGTTGTATTTTGCAGTTTTCTAATTTATATTAGGCTTATAGACAATTTACAATGCTCTACTCAGGAAAACTCTTGTAAATTGTATGAGAAAATAGAATATGCATTGAAACAAATTTTTACCTCTCACTTATCCACTTTGCCCCAAAACAGAAACAGAAAATCGTAAGAATGCAACCAAGCATAAAAGGAGTGGGACAAAGAAGATACCTTGGGTTATAAGAAAGCCTGCTTGACAAAGAAAATGGTGCACCTAAACTTAAAATGTTTATGCAAGACAAGTAATTGTTGAGGCTGTGTGAATCTGAAGTCTAAAGGATTTCTAAAACAGCCAAAGCATGGTAGAAAAAAAGTAAGGAATAAAAATTCCAGATTTCAGTAAACTTCTGTGGTGCTGAGTAAAAGCATGATTTTTTTGATTAGTTGAATATTATGGATACTGAAATTCTCAACATTAATAGAAAAATATAACTTAATATCTTAATATAAGAAAGAACATTGGGAAAAGTAGAAATCTGATTTTTCTCAGTATTTCAGTAAATAAAAAGAAATGAACAAAACACATTGTATGTTGAGAAGGGAAATAAGATTAATGTAACATCCAGTAAAGGAAAAAATTGGTAAGTCCAAAATTTCAGCTATCGAAATAATTACGATTTTTAAAATACCTTATTAAAACACAGTTACTTAGATTTTTAAAACTAAACAACAAAACTCTTCCAAATATGCTACTATTCCAAATATGCTACTAAAAGACCTGTTCTCATCAAGCCCAACTGCACAGAGAGCCCTGAACAGAGGACAGAAGAAGGGGGAGGGGAAGGGCCAGGAGGAGAATCCCCGAGTTACTGAGTCACGGTGGAGAAAGGCATCTTCAAGTCCCCCCACCTCCTCCCCTCAGCCCCCTATAAGGGTCTCAGCAGAGGCACCTGAGAGAGGTCTTGGCCAAGGGCCAGCGCTGAATGGAGGTGCCCAGGCACAGAGTGCAGGTCTTCCTAAGAACGTGGCTGGCCTGGAGGGTGGCAGGCTGAGTCCTTGACTGAAACTCCCTCCAGAGACTGCAGTGCGTTGTCTGTGCACCAAGTCTGGTGTGGAGGGCAGCCAAGTGAAGCCTGTGTCATTGCCTAGGGCCAGGCCTGAAGGGCCACTCATAGGGTTTGGGTCTGAAACCAGACTCCTCAATGAAACTACTGGGAAACTTTAAAAAAAAAAAAATCTAAGAGCCAAAAATAACAGTTACTTTGTAAGATGGGAAACAGAACTTTCATACCTTGAAAAAACTTAAGTGTCAATATGTCACAATGAACATGGCATTTTTTTTTAATTTTGGAGTATTTCTAATGTCAGAAATAGTGAAAGGATGATTATTATTGAAAAAATGATACTATACTGTCATAATTAGCAGATGACGTGATTTTTTTTCCCTCTGGAAAACCTAAGCTCCATTAGAAAATCACCAATAAATAATATTTTGGAAAAGTGGTTGCAAACAACAAAGAAAACTAGCAATATACAAATAATAGCAATCAACTAATATAATAAAGGAAAAAAAAACCCTGTGAATTACCGTAGAACAAAAGGCTCTAATACCTAGGAATAAACTTTTTAAAAAATCAGTAAGCAAAGGAACCATCAAAAGCATCAATATGACCTTTACGAAGAAGTTTATACAATTTCATCAAGGAAGTTCCCTGAATGGAAAATCAGTGTTGTGAGGGGGTCGAATATCATGAAGCCAGTCAATGGATTTCCAAATGAGTTTTTTTAAAATACAATTGAACAAATTGAATTAAAATTTCTCTGCAAGTAGATATGGAGAAATGTAGCCAAGGGAATATTTACAGGAGTAAACATCTCCTTGATATTACTATAACTTTATAGTATAATTTGATATATTGATGCAAACAATTTCATGAAAGATTTAGATGGTTTAGAAACAAATATCTAAATATGAAAACTAATAACTAATCACACTGGAAATAGTGTTCCATACAATGCTATCAATTTAGAAAACATTGAATCCCCATTTGACATTTCATAATAAGAAATTCCAGATGATTAAAAGATAAATGCAATATTACTCTGAAATTATACTCAAGTACCTTTATTATCTTATGGAAGACAATAACAGACAATAAATACAAAAATGCAAAATTTTAAGAATTTTGAAAATAGAAATATTGAATATTTTAGCATTGTAAAGATACTATGTAACAAAGATAAAAATTATTTCATTATTTGCCATTTATATGCCTGCAAAGAGTTGAAAACACATTTAGTATCATTAAAAAAATCTCAATAAGAAATGTGCAAAAATACCCCTAAAAACTTCACAGAAGAGGTGGCCAATAATTATATTGCAGAAACAGTCAACCTATTAATTAGTTAACTGTATTAATAACTTGGCAGTATCAGTTAAAATACTGTCATGCATCTGGCCTCAGCTTAAAAAATGATGGATGGGGGACCATAGGTGTTCACGTACGCTGGTGATGGGGGCAGGAATGACTTCAGTGGGAGCAGCTTGGCAATGACTCTCCAGCTTAATCACGCACATTTTTTGAGCAAACAATGTTACTAATGTTGGAATCTGTCCTACACATTCACCTGTGTGTACAAGGGAGTCGTAAACATCGTGGCCAGTGCAGATCCTCCTTTCCGGGTGGAGGCCCTCATGGCCCCCAGCTGCTGGCAGTGTGGGTTGAGGGCTCACGGCTGAGTCTCCCTCTGGGCGTCATCCTTGTCTGGAAGGTGACATCCTGGGGTGGCCCACATTCAGTGACTGGTCTGTGCAGGCGTCCAAAGGCCCAGCTGTGGTCTCAGTTGGAAACAACTCTGAGGGCCACTGCAGCTCCAGGGTTCCTCTGGGATCAGCTGAGGCCCTGTCGTAACTGTATCAGTTTCTTCTTCCTCTGCCCAGTTCTGTTGCAATAACTTCCTTTAGGTGTTGCTTCGGAGGACACAGCCTGTGTTTGTTTCTAGATGTTGCCATAACGCAGTACCGCCAACTAGGTGGCTTAAAGCAATAGCAATTTATTCTCACATTCCTGGAGGCTAGAGGCTCAAAAGTCAAGTTGTCGGCAGGGTCACGCTCTCTCTGAAGGCTGCAGGAGAGAATCTGTTCCGTGCCTTTCTGTGAGGCTCTGGTGTTGCCGTCAGCCCTTGGTGGTTCTGAGTTTGCAGACGTATCGCTCCAGCCTCTGCATTGTTATTACGTGGTTCTGCTCTGTGAGGCTTCATGTTGTCTTCCCTCTGTCCGTGTCTGCCTTCCTGTGTCTCTGCCATTTCTAAAGGCACGAGTGTTGTAGGGTTAGGACGTACCCTAATGACCTTATCTTAACGTGATTGTATCTTCCAAGACCATGTTTCCACATAAGGTCCCATTCACAAGTACAGGGGGCTAGGACTCTAGCACATCTTCTGGGGGACACGATTCAACCCATGACACTCCTCAGTAAGTCACCGATGACAAATCAGGGCTATGAACTGTTACCTTCCCTCTGTGCTACACGGATAGAGGATTAGACTGTTCCTTTTTTCCTGATAACTTTCTGTAAATTCCTAAAGGAAAGAAAAGATGTTAGGATAAAGTAAAAGTTTAAACATGTAACAATGTCCTCATTTTTTTCTGAATCAGTTTAAAATTTCTTCTCACTTAGACTTTGGAGAGTGGTTATTTGGAGAACGATTGCATTGGTTCACAGAAAAATGGTCACTAACTCAATACACAATTTTAAAAACTCACTCATTTGACTATGAGTTTCCAATCTTCCAAAATATTTAGGCAACTAATTTGTGGATGTGTTGAGTCCACTTCGGGTACAGTGCTGCATCTGGAGAGTTCCAGAAAGAGTTACACAAATGAGCTACTGTATTACTAACCACCAGCTGTGATTTTGAGCCAGACTGAGTAACATAAATGCATCATTACCTTTTTAGTGATTTTTCTTGCCTGATTGCTTAATGTCTGCCTATATGCCCTCACAGAAAATACAATTGCAGCGTGACATGACGACTTACAGCTTTTTTTGAGGTATTTGGACAGTTACTACTGCCATGTAAACAGCCTGATACCTTGACTGCTGAGGTGCTTACAGAGTCTGGATAGATGCCAGTTTTCTGAGGTTTTCCTAAAATTGAAGTAAGAAACGGTAGAGAAGCAGTGCTGTAACATTGAAAGGGGCTGGGAAAAGGAAATCTACAGTTATTTTTTGAATATTTACACTACTTGACAATTAAAAAATAGTTGTATGCAATGACCATTGTTCACTCCTAACCTCCCTACCCCTTCCCCCAGCCATACCCTTGGATCTGTGATTCTATGAGAGGGGTTTAAGGGTTAGAACATCAAAGATGCAGAAAATTGTTTTAAAATCTCATTAAGCCTGCACAAAAATGGAATGAAGTCTAAAGAAAGGCAAGCATTTATCTTGTGAAGTTATTAACACCCTCTTCTGCAAGGAGAGAATGGTTAACATTTTTTTTCCTCCATGAAACTTTTTTTTTTTGCTGAGATGGTTATAACCACTTACAGTAAATTGTCCTTCCTCTGTGCTCAACACCTGATTTCACATGTTGCCCTGCACAGGATGTCATCTCTCCGGATGCCCTGGAAGAGTTGCTGGGCTCAGCGAAAACAAAACCCACTTGCTCTGACACAAAACACCTGGCAGAATTGTTTACTTGTCCTATGGCTTCTTAAATGAATGCAAAATATCTATCAGCTGTTCTAGTAAAAGTAGTTTCCTAATCATCAGTGCCTAGGATAATCTGATAACAAATTCAGCATTTGATAACGATTTTTTTTTAAACTCTGAGCATCAAAGTTTTAAAAAAATCTTTTAACATTTAATCACTGTAAAGACAATTGATATATTTTTAACCTAATATCAACCAGAGTGTTTTTTTGTTTTTTTGTTTTTTGAGGTATGCGGGCCTCTCACTGTTGTGGCCTCTCTCGTTGCGGAGCACAGGCTCTGGACGCGCAGGCTCAGTGGCCGTGGCTTACGGGCCCAGCCACTCTGCGGCATGTGGGATCTTCCCGGACCGGGGCACGAGCCCATGTCCCCTGCATTGGCAGGCAGACTCTCAACCACGGCACCACCAGGGAAGCCCCAGAGTGGTTTTATAAGTAAACTATGTGTCTTTTTGGAAATGACAACCTGAAAGTGAATTATACTATGCCCATTTCTTAAAAAAAAAAAAAAAAAAATGGAACAGTGTCTCTGCCTACAACTTTAATAATGAGCTCTATTAATCAACTTGGTCTTTTGTGTAGGTAAGCTTGTAGTCTAATAATCATGATCCCTTCCTTTGCTAGTAATTTTTATTATTGATTTTACTGTACTTGTCTTGGCCATGAATCAACAGAAGCCTAAAACATAGTCTCCAGAGAAATGATTCCCTTTCCTACAACACTGCTCTGGTCTAACTTGAGATCAAGTTCAGAATTTCTACGTTCAATTTATGAGTCTACATATACTACGAACTCAAATATGTATGAAACCAGAAACAAATTCTCTGTTGGCTCTTCTTCCTTCTTAAATCCTATCAACTTAAATAATTTTTGAAAGCTTTTTAACTACCTTGTTCTGTTATTCCAATATACTAAAAGAAAACAAAACAAAAAAACCTTCTTCACCTCTGGTCTCCACTGTTAAGCCATATAGATGTCATTCTAAATTATGCCCTAAACCTAAAGCAGACCCTGAATATTGCTCCATGACCTGCCATTGTCTCTCTGTCCAAAGCTACTTCCTTCTCCATAGCCTTCTCATATTTATACAATAAGTCTTTCACAAACACCTGGTCCAGGCTGGATGTTTCTCTGATGGGGCTCGTAGTCTAGTAGGAGAGACGGGCATCAAACAAAATGCACAGTGAGTTGTTTCACTGCATTGGTAATAAGTCCTGTTAAGCAAAAACATGAGGGGCAAGTTGTCTCTATGACAGCAGTGTTTCAGTGGACACTGAGATGTTGGACAGAGTTAATGGGGCACAGGTGTGGTGGTCAGTTCAGGAATGAAGACCCACTTACGAGAAGCCCTTGAGGCAGAAAATCAAAGACCAGCCATCTGACCTCAGGGAGGACAGTGGTGCCCTGAGAGACTGGTGAGGGTGAGGACCAGTTCATGCAAGGGGGTGACAGGGCCGAGCTGAGGGTAAGGGCACCTTCTCTGAGAAGCAGGAAGCTCTTTACGGTTTTAAGCAGAGAAGGAGAAAGTGTATATTTGGAAGTTAAAATATTCTGACTGCTAGTGGAGAAAACTGGAGGAGTGTGAATGCAGGAGCCCAGGGTACGGGGTGGGGGGCTAGTGCAGGATATTGGGGAGATGGTGGTGGCTGGGATCACTGTGGGGGCTTTGAAGATGCAACAAAGTGGGGAGACTGGAGAAATGCTGAGAAAGTCGAGTTGACAGCACCTGGAGAGTTAACTGGGTGTGAAGGGGGGACAGGCAGGTCTCTGCACGGGCAGCCCTGGGCTTCGCTGGTGCCGTTCCTGGGTGGCGGGCACAGGATGAAAGGCAGCCTGTCGTGTTGTCTGTCTCTGTGGTGTAGACGAGAAGGAATAGGCTACCGAGGCTTACCTGACATAGAAAAGCCTGGTTAGGGTCTGTCAGTCACCTGAGGACACGACATCCCAGCACAGGTGTGTGACTTTAGTAATTGTAAATCCCAAGGAGGCCACTTGTAGCTGCATCATTGTTATATCAGTGACCATAACAGCTAGACACGTTTTCATTGGCGAGTGTGAACCTTTCTAATTGATAACCCCCTGGGGACTCCGCATCAACTTCCTCCTACCCCTTAGAAGCTTCCTCCAACTTCTATCTACCAGCCCTGCTTGAGGAGCTGAGGGCAGACTCCCGTGGAGCTGGAGAAAAGCTGCTCTCATGGAAACATTGTGATTCTGGTTTTATTCTCTTACTCTACACTTTCTATCAAACACACTGCAGAGAGATGTGGAATTGTGATTTTTCTTCTGGGACAGTTGCCTATGAGCCGTTCAAAACAGGATGAAAACTAGGTAGTTGGATGTAGTGACTCAGACTTAAACGTTTTATCTGGGCTGGAGAGAGATGTTTAACAATCCTCCAAAGACATGGAAATAATTTTATTTACTTACATAGTAATGAATGCATCCCGGACACTGTTCTACGTGCTTTTACAAGTAGCAATTAATCGTCAAAACCATCCCAAAAGTTTAGTGCTGCTATTATGTCCATTTTACAGGTAGGGAAACTGAGGCACAGGGAGATGACTTTATTTAGAGGCACATAGCTAGGAAGTGGTGGAGCTGGGATTCTGAATGTAGGCTAGCTATAAAATTCGAGCTCTTACTCACTGTGCTCTGCTGTCTAAGGAAAGAGCCGAGTCTAAAACCAAGCTGGGGTCTAGGAGTCCTCCTTCTAGGTGCCCTGAGTCACTCCAACAGTTACATCACAGTAGTGGCGATCAACCAGCAGCAACTTAATTTAAATCTTCCTTCCTTGCTTCAGACATCCTACTTCTCTATTTTCTTAGGTCCTTTGATTGCTGTCCAATTGTCAGAAATTAGATGCCATTGGACAGGAATTACTGAGTGGGTGTTGCCGTCTTGGCAGAGTCTGTGCTCTTTCTCTTCCCCCTCCTGGTCAAGCTCCTTAAAAAAGGGTTATAGCTGGGGAGAGAAACACCATCCAAATGAGCAGCAGCAGTGGCTATTGATTCAGAACTTGCTAGAGCAAGAGGGTCCACCCCCCGACCAGCCTTGTGTTTGACGGAGACCCCAGGGCAGGCAGGGGCGTGGAGAAGCTTAACGGAGAAAAAACAAAAGGTGAGGCTTCAGGTGTGTCTTGATGGGAGGCGGTGGGCACTGGGAAGCTGGCGGTGGGCTAACCAGGACCAGGGCCTCCTATGTGATTGGCTGGGGCAGCAGATCTGGTTTTCTCTGGTTGGTCCAAGTGGGAAGTGAAGGTGAATCTAGGAAAGCTGTCAGGTACTGACCAAGTCTTGGCCGTATGAAGCCTGTCGCTGCAGAAGCTGGGGTTCGGCTTCCAGGGCTGGTTGCTGCAGGTCATGGGTCAGCGTTCCCTCTTATTTATGGTCTGGCTGTTGTCCTGTAATATATTCAGTCTCTCAAACCCACGGTTCATCATTTTCTCACGTTCTTGAAACATACTTTCCTTAAATTCTGTGCTACCGCGACCCTCCTGGATTTAGTGCCCTTTGCATGTTTTTATCTGGGCAGGGGGTGTGCTCTCTTTGCTATTAATTAAATCTTGCTGTTGGCCAAATGGATCCCCATCACTTGGGACCTCTTCTTTACCCTCATCTCAACTTCTGTGTGTTGAATTCTATGTCTGAGCCAGACTCAACTACAGCAAGTTTCAGCTGCCCTGGAAAGTCTCTCCCATCATTTCCGTCTGGTGGCTAATTCCTGTTTACTTGTAAACCTCAGCATAGAGGTTACTTCCTGCAGAAAGCTTTCTGGGAGCCCTCAAAAAGTCTGAGCTCCCAGAGTCCCTACTCTTAGGACACTGGTTTTAAAACACTGACCACATTGTATTGTGTTGTCTATTAACTCATATTTTCTCCCCCAAACTCTGAACAATTCTGAGGAACAGTTACCAGTGTAGAGCCCTGTAGAGCAGAGAGCCAATAAATGTTTGTTGAAGTAATGAATTGGTTCTAAACTGAGTGTGAGAAACTATATCAAAGCTTGCGAGGTTCACAGAATCCGTGTGAGCCCCAGAGTATGGGGCAGGTGTGCTTCATGGTAAGGTCTTTCCTGTAAGCTCCTATGCACTGGTCGGCAAGGAGATGGGAAACCAGAGGTGTAAATCTTTGGAACAGAAAGCAGATGACTTTGCACTCCTCTTCCTGAAATGTGGAAACAAGAGGGTGGATGAGTGATGCGCCCCGAGGCCGTGTTGAGGAATCTGGTTGAGCCCCTCAGGCCCATGTGTTTTAATTAGCTGTGTGAGGGAATTACAGATTCTGTGATAACAGGAGTAGGGAAAGCTTTGAGTGTGTTTCCTTTCTGGCTCCTCTCTGCTCTGGTTGAGTGTGCACTTTTCTGCTTCCCCTCTATGGCCAGATTGTCAAGGAGTCAGTATAGGACTGCTCTTACACTGGCAGGAAGCTTGGAGTGCACCTCCTGTCTGCACAGTTGGTCCCTGCAGTGTCCTTCCTGTGCATTGCTCAGTCATCGAAGGCCCTGTGAATTGCTGATTTTTCCTTGCTTTCCAGTATGAGTCTTGTCCTAATGTATGACAGTTGTAGCGTTACCTTGATTTTCCAGGACCTGTATGTTTGTAAGCTCGTAATTGTAGGAGTGGATAGATAGACAGCTTTACTTCAAACTCAATTCTATGTAGAAGCTTCTGGAATCTTACAATTTCAGGGGCATTTATAAACGTTTTAAAACTTAAGGGAAGAAGAAAGATTCACTTACACCTTTATTTTATTCACTTTCTAAACGTGAATTGTCAGAAGAAAATTTTCTCTATCCTTTTAGGTTCTTCTGGCTGGTCTAAGAACTGAATTGACATCAGAAACAATAACAGAATTAAAGTTTAAAAAACATGTATACATGGGAGAGACCCAGGAAAACTGAGTAACTCACCAAAATGGCCGAAATTCTCTCCTTAAGTATCTAAAGACAGAAGAGGATATTGGGGTTAGAGGTTTGGGGCTTCAAAGGAGAGGAAGGCAATTCACATGGAGGTGGAAAGGCAGATGTGTTGATACATGTTTCGTGGGACAGAGCGGACTCGGATCCCTAGGCCCTGCTAAGCTTCACCACCACACCCAGCCGTAGCCGCTGATAGCTCTGGCGATGGCTCTACTACAGGAATTGGCCCTTTAAGTTCTTAGGCAGCTGCAGGAAGGTCAAAGATGCTTCCTAAGATTATTTTGGCCCTTGATTATTTTCAGCTTGAAATAATCCACAAGCCAAAAGAGACATTTTGGGGTGGAAAATATTGTTTCCCTACATAATCAATTTACCATCAAATTTTCTTTAAAAAATGAGAGATGTGGAGTTGTAAAAAGGCAAAAACAAAACCAAAACCACCCCTCAGTTCTGAGGGCTGACTTTTGCCTGTCACTGACTCCAGGACTTGTTTTGATTCCAAATCCCTGGCTTGGTGTTGCCCATCTGTCTCTCCATGGTCACCTCGGCCTGGACCACCCTTCCTGGGGTGTCCCCACCTCCACCCCTCCCTGCCCTGCACACGCCCTGAGCAGCGTGGCTTCTCACCCCCAGGCAAACACCGTGTCAGAATGCAGTCTCTGGAAGGAGAAATATAAAAACACTGGGTGAGGACTGACTTAATAATACTTTTTTTTTTAATCTGCTAAATTTTATTTTAATTTATTTTAAATTTAATTTTTATTTTACATTAGTTGATTTGCAATATTGTGTTTCAAGTGTACAGCAAAGTGATTCAGTAATATATATATATTCTTTTTCAGATTCTTTTCCCATATAGGTTATTATTGCCTGTATTACATAGTAGGTCCTTGTTGATTATCTATTTTATACATAAAGTAGATACATATTTATGTATCTAATAGTGTGTATATGTTAATCCCAAGCTCCTAATTTATCCCCCCCATTCCCTGTTGGTAACCATAAGTTTGTTTTCAAAGTCTGAATCCATTTTGGTTTTGTAAACAAGTTCATTTGTATCATTATTTTTAGATTCCACATATAAGTGATACCATATTTGTCTTTCTCTGACTTCATTTAGTATGATGATTTCTAGGTCCATCCATGTTGCTGCAAATGACATTATTTAATTATTTTTGTGGCTAAATAATATTCCATTGTATATATTGTACAACATCTTCTTTATCCATTTCTCTGTTGATGGACATTTAGGTTACTTCCATGTCTTGGCTATTGTAAATAGATAGTGCTGCAGTGAACATTGGGATGCATGTATCTTTCTAAATTATGGTTTTTGTCAGGATCTATGCCTGGGAGTGGGATTGCTGGATCATTTGATAGTTCTATTTTTAGTTTTTAAGGAACCTCCATAATGTTCTCCATAGTGGTTCTACCAGTTTACATTCCCACTAACAGTGTAGGATGGTTACCTTTTCTCTTCACCCTCTGCAGTATTTATCGTTTGTAGGCTTTTTGATTATGGCCATTCTGCTGGTGTGAGGTGATCTCTCATTGTAGTTTTGATTTGCATTTCTCTAATGATTAGTGATGTTGAGCATCTTTTCATGTGCTTTTTATCCATCTGTATGTCTTCTCTGGAGAAATGTCTATTTAGATCTTCTGCCCATTTTTTGACTGGGTTGATTGATATTGAGCTGCATGAGCTTTTTGTGTATTTTTGGAGATTAATCCCTTGTTGGTTGCATTGTCTGCAAATATTTTCTCCCATTCTGTGGGTCGTCTTTTCATTTTGTTTATGGTTTCCTTTGCTGTGCAAAAGTTTTTAAGTTTAATTAGCTAACATTTGTTTATTTTTGTTTATTTTCATTACTCTAGGAGGTAGATCCAAAAAGATATTGCTGCAATTTATGTCAAAGAATGTTTTACCTATGTTTTCCTCTAAGGGTTCTATAGTATCCAGTCTTACATTTAGGTCTTTAATCCATTTTGAGTCTGTTTTTGTGTATGGCATTAGAGAATGTCTAGTTTCATTCCTCTACATGTGGCTGCCCAGTTTTCCCAGCACCATTTATTGAGGGGACTGTCTCTTCTTCATTGGATATTCTAGTTTACTTTGTAGAATAATTGACCATAGGTGCATGGGTTTATTTCTGGGATTTCTATCCTGTTCCACTGATCTATAAGTCTGTCTTTGTGCCAGTACCATACTGTTTTGATTACTATAGCTTTGTAGTATAGTCTGAAGTCAGGGAGCCTGATTCCTCCAGCTCTGTTTTTCTTTCTCAAGATTGCTTTGGCTATTCGGGGTCTTTTTTGTTTCCATACAAATTGTGAAATTTTTTGTTCTAGTTCTGTGAAAAATGCCATTGGTAATTTAATAGGGCTTGCATTGAATCTGTAGGTTGCCTTGGGTAGCATAATCATTTTGATGGTATTGATTCTTCCAATCCAAGAACATGGTATATCTTTCCATCTGTTTGTGTAATCCTCAATTTCTTTCATCAGCATCTCATAGTTTTCAGAGTACAGGTCTTTTTCCTCCTTAGGTAGATTTATTCCTAGGTATTTTATTCTTTTTGATGCAGTGGTACATGGCATTGTTTCCTTAATTTCTCTTTCTGATCTTTTGTTGTTAGCATGTAGAAATGCAAGAGATTTCTGTGTATTAATTTTGTATTCTACAACCTTACTGAATTCATTAGCTCTAATATTTTTCTGGTAGCATCTTCAGGATTTTCTAGGTATAGTATCATGTCATCTGCAAACAGTGACAGTTTTACTTTTACAATTTGGATTCTTTTTATTTTTTTCTTCTGATTGACATGGCTAGGACTTCCAAAACTATGTTGAATAATGGTGGTGAGAGTGGAATATCCTTGTCTTGTTCCTGATCTTGGAGGAAATGCTTTCAGTTTTTCATCTTTGAGTAGCTGTGGGTTTGTCATATATGGCCTTTATCATACCTATCATATATAGATAGGTATGGTCTCTCTGTGCCCCCTTTCTGGAGAGTTTTTATCATTAATGGGTGTTGAATTTTGTCAGAAGCTTTTTCTGCACCTATTGAGATGATCATATGGTTTTTATTTTTCAGTTTGTCAATGTAGTGTATCACACTGATTGATTTGCAGATATTGAAAAAGTCCTTGCATCCCTGGGATGAATTTCACTTGATCGTGGTGTATGATCCTTTTAATGTATTGTTGGATTCAGTTTGCTAGTATTTTGTTGAGGATTTTTGTGTCTATGTTCATCAATGATATTGGCCTCTAATTTTCTTGTGGCATCTTTGGTTTTGGTATTGGGGTGATAGTGGCCTCATAGAATGAATTTGGGAGTGTTCCTTCATCTGCAATTTTGTGAAATAGTTTCAGAAGGATAGGTGTTAACTCTTGTCCAAATGTTTGATAGAATTTGTCAGTGAAGCCATGTGGTCCTGGATTTTGTTAGAAGTTTTTAAATTACAGTTTTGATTTCAGTACTTGTGATTGGTCTGTTCATATTTTCTGTTTCTTCCTGGTTCAGTCTTTGAAGATTGTACCTAACAATTTGTCCATTTCTTCTAGGTTGTCCAATTTATTGGCATATAGTTGCTTGTGGTAGTCTTATGATCCTTTGTATTTCTTTGGTGTCCATTATAACTTCTCCTTTTTCATTTTGAATTTTATTGATTTGAGCCCTCTCTTTTTCTTTATCAGTATGGCTAACAGTTTGCAATTTTGTTTATCTTTCTAAAGGATCAGCTTTTAGTTTCACTGCTTTTTTCTTTTGTTTTCTTTGTCTCTATTTCATTTAGTTCTGCTCTGATCTCTTTATGATTTCTTTCCTTCTAACTTTGGGTTTTGTTTGTTCTTCCTCTAGTTGCTTTAGGTGTAAGGTTAGGTTGTTTGAGATTTTTCTTGTTTCCTGAAGTAAGTTTGTATTGCTATAAACTTCCCTCTTAGAAATGCTTTTACTGTGTCCCATACATTTTGGATTGTTGTACTTTTATTTTCATTTGTCTGTAGGTCTTTTTGATTTCCTCTTTGATTTCTTCAGTGAAGAAATCATTGGTTGTTTAGTAACATTGTTTAGTATCCACGTGTTTGTGTTTTTTAGTCTTCTTTCTTGTAACTGATTTCTAATCTCATAGCCCTGTGGTCAGAGAGGAATCTTGACATGATTTCAATTTTCTTAAATTTGCTGAGGTTTGCTTTGTGGCCCAGCATGTGATCAATCCTGGAGAATGTCCATGTGCACTTGAGAAGAATCTGTATTCTGGGCTTTCAGATGGAACGTTCTATAAATATCAATTAAGTCCATCTGGTCTAATGTGTCATTTATGCTTGTGTTTCCTTATTGATTTTCTGTCTTGATGATCTGTCAATTGATGTAAATGGGGTGTTAAAGTCACCCACTATTACTGTATTACTGTCGATTTCTCCTTTTATGGCTGTTAGCATTTGCCTTATATATTGAGGTGCGCCTATGTTAGGTGCCTATATATTTACAATTGTTATACCTTCTTCTTGGATTGGTCCCTTGATCATTACATAGTGTCCTTCTTTTGTCTCTTGTAACAGTCTTTATTTTAAAGTCTATTTTGTATGATATGGTTATTGCTACTCCAGCTCTTTTGATTTCCATCTGCATGGAATATATTTTTCCATCCCCTATCAGTCTCTATGGTCCCTAGATGCAAAGTGGGTCTCTTGTGGACAGCACATATAGGGTTATTTATTTTTTTTATCCATTCAGTCAGTCTGTCTTTTGGTTGGAGCATGTAATCCATTTGCATTTAAGGTCACTATGGATATGTGTGTTCTTATATCCATCTTAATTGTTTTGGATTTGTTTTTGTAGGTCTTTTTTCTTCCCTTCCTCTTTTGTTCTCTTTTCCTGTGATTTGATGACTATCTTTAATGTTGTGTTTGGATTGCTTTTTCTTTTGTATGTGTGTATCTGCAGACTTTTGGTTTGTGGTTACCATGAAGTTTTTTTTTAATAAATTTATTTATTTATCTTTGGCTGCATTGGGTCTTTATTGTTGTGTACAGGCTTTCTCTAGTTGTGGAAATTGGGTGCCTACTCTTTGTTCTGGTGCACAGGCTTCTCATTGTGGTGGCTTCTCTTGTTGTCGAGCACAGGCTCTAGGCACATGGGCTCAGTAGTTGTGGCTCGCGGTCACTAGAGTGCAGGCTCAGTAGTTGTGGCACATGGGCTTAGTGGCTCCACAGCATGTGGGATCCTCCTGGACCAGGACTCAAACCCATGTCCCCTGCATTGACAGGCAGATTCTTAACCACTGTGCCACCAGGGAAGTCCTACCATGAGGTTTTGATATAGCAGTCTATATATATAGAAGATTTTTTTGAGTTGCTGGTCTCTTCATTTCAAATGCATTTCCATTATCCTACATTTGTATTCTCTCCTTCTCATGATTGCTGGTTTTGATATCATATTTGTGTGTAGATGTTTCCAACCTTTATGTTTGCCTTTAATGGTGAGCTTTCCCATTGGTAATAATACTTTAAAAAGTATATTATTTTATTCCCATTTTCATCTCATTTACCTTTCCAGGTTTTTTATTATAAGGTATTCATACATATATTATTTTTTAACATTAGACGTCTTTCAGAAGTTATTTGAAAATGTCATGATGACCGACTTACTGTAATTTATACATGTTTGGCTGCCTGTCAGAAAGCAAACCATGGAGGAGGTTATTTTATAATAACACTCCTAAAATATCTGTTATAGTTAACAGGTGATAGAACACTTATTTCTGAGGACTTCTGAAAGCATTCCCCTCTCTCTCTCTCTCTCTGTATGTATATGTAATATGTGTAATATATATATATATTACAAGGTTATATATGTAATATATATTACAAGATATTACAGGATATATGTAACATATATTACAAGATATTACAAGATTGAACACAGGTAATATTGAATTAAATTATGCACACTCAAGACATACCTATTTTTATTTTCTGTATTCCTATTATTGATTTGACACAACTAGGATATAGAATTAAATAGAATTCTTTTAATGATATCAAGAAAAAATGGAAATTGTTGAGTAAAAGATGACTATTTTAATAGATGAAGATATATTTAAGTAAGGGAAGATAATAAATATGGCATGTTTTGTACCTAAGCAACATAATTGAATTTCTTCCCTGAAGGATTGTTTTGCCTCTTGACATTTTTTAATTGACATATATTTTTTCTATACTGTATAATTCACTTTACACATTTTAACATAAGTATGGCAAACTAACAATGAAATACCAGAAAAAGAATATAAATAAACAATCCCTTTTAAAATCGCTTTAAAAAATACTTAGGAATAAACCTCACCAAGGAGTTGAAAGACTTATATGCTGAGAACTACAAAGCATTAATAAAGAAAATTGTTGATGATTCCTAGAGATGGAAAAATATCCATGCTCTTGGACTGGAAGAATTAATATTGTTAAAATGGCCATACTACCCAAAACAATCTACAGATGTAATGCAATCCCTATCAAATTTTCCATGACATTTTTTACAGAACTAGAACGAATAATCCTAAAATTTATATGGAACCATAAAAGACCCAGAACTGCCAAAGCAATCCTGAGGCATAACCCTCCCAGACTTTAGAAAATACTACAAAGCCACAGTAATCAAACAGTGTGGTATTGCCACAAAACAAATGTATGGATCAATGGAATAGAATAGAGAGCCCAGAGGTAAGCCCATACACAAATGTTAATCTTCAACAAAGGAGGCAAGAATATACAATGGAGAAAAGAGAGGCTTTTCAGCAAGTGGTGTTGGTAAAGTTTGACAGCCACATGTGAATCAATGAAGCTAGAACACACGTTCACACCATACACAAAAATAAACTTAAGATGGCTTAATGACTTAATTATAAGACATCACACCATACAACTCCTGGAAGAGAACATAGGTAAAATATTCTCTGGCATAAATCATAACAATGTTTAATTAGGTCAGTTTCCAAGGCAATAGAACTAAAAGCACAATTAAACAAATGGGACCTAATGAAACTTATAAGCTCTTGCACAGTAAAGGAAACCATAAAATGAAAAGAAAACCTATGGACTTGGGGGAGAAAATATTTGCAAATGATGAGACCAACAAGGGCTGAATTTCCAAAATATACAAATAGCTTCTACTACTGAATAACAAAAAAAAAACAAACAAAGGACCCAATCAGAAAATGGGCAGAATACCTAAATAGATATTTCTCCAAAGACATACAGATGGCCAAAAAGCATATGAAAAGACATGCAACATTACTAATTATTAGAGAAATGCAAATCAAGACTACAATGAGATCACCTCACTCTGGTCAGAATGGCCATCATCATAAAATCTACAAACAATAAATGCTGGAAAGGGTGTGGAGAGAAGGGAACCATCCTACACTGTTGGTGGGAGTGTAAATTGGTACAGCCACTGTGGAGAACAGTATGGAGGTTCCTTAAACTAAAAATGGAACTACCATATGATCCAGCAATCCCACTTCTGGACATATATCCAGATAAAAACATAATTCAAAAAGGTATCTGCACCCAAGTGTTCAGCACTATTTACAATAGCCAAGACGTGGAAGCAACCTAAATGTCCATTAACAGAGGAATGGATAAAGAAGGTGTGGTACATATATACAGTGGAATATTACTCAGCCATAAAAATGAATGAAATAATGCCATTTTCAGCAATGTGGATGGACCTAGAGTTTATCATACTAAGTGAAGTCAGACAGGGAAAGACAAATATCATATGATATCACTTATGTGGCATCCAAAAAAAACATGAACTTATTTACAAAACAGAAACAGGCTTACAGATATCGAAAACAAATGTATGGTTACCAAAGGGGAAAGGGGGAGACAAATTATGAGGTTGAAAAGTATACATACTACTATATATAAAGTAGATAATCAACAAGGACCTATGGCACAGCACAGGGAACTCTAATCAATATACTGTAATAACGTAAATGGGAAAATAATTTGAAAAAGAATAGATTCACACACACACACATATATATATAACTGAATCACTTTGCTGTATACCCAAAACTAACACAACATTGTAAATCAACTATACTCCAATATAAAATAATTTTTTTTTAAAATATTAAAAGGCTGATGTCTTCTTACTAAGGTAGGGGCCAAGAAAATGTCTACTCTTTTCATTTTTTTAACAATTTATAAATAACTATAAGTTTAATGCACAAGGAAATAGGTGGACTATTAATACGAAGACTGAGAGACAGTGTTAATTGGGTAACCTTAGGAAGAACTTATATCCGTGGTGATGGAAGTGTGAGCAGGCAAGATTAGGCCCATAAGAAAAAGAAGAAAAAAGAAATGCCATTCAGATTGGAAAAAAAGATATAAAACTGTTTATGTCTCCAGACATGATTCTGTCTATAGAAGATGCACAGAAATCCCCCAAAACGCTATTATAACTAGTAAACAAGTTCAGTACATTTGTAGAATGCAAGTTAAATACACAAAAATTAATTTTATTTTTATACACTGGTAAGGTAATACCTAAAAAAAGAAACTAAGAAAACAATTGCTCTTACCATAGCATCATAAAATATATATATATGAAAAAATTTAACAAAATAAATGCAAGATTTATAAATTGAAACTGGTAAACCACTGTTTGAAAGAAAATAAAGAAGGCAGTAAGAACCATAAAAAGCACCATGTCTCTGCTCAGGTTCTTCTACTTCCTGTCATGCTGTATTTGAGGAGTTTATATTCCCAAAGGAGTTATACGGCAAGTAGCTGATGATACTAAAGCTGCCATTATACTAACGTTTTTGGTCTTGTGGAAAGAAAAGCATCTGCTATCAACCAGAAATAGATCAGCTTATGCTGTTGATATGTCTGCTGTATCTCAACAGAGATGAAGGAGGTTCTTGAGAACACTCAGCAGGAGGCTCTACTGATGCCCCAAATTAGATGATGAATAAATACCAACTTCACTGAATTCAGTTTACATCCTAGACACACAGTTCAGGAAGTGTGCCACCTCTGTGTTCAGTTCACAGATGCCAGAGAACTTGGTCTCCATGGTGGTGTCAAAGCCAAGCCTTCTAACTGCCCCCCTCGCCCCCCACCAACCCACACCACTCCTTGTTCATCTGAGTAGCTCTAGTACTTCAGTTGTCAGAAAGGAAAGCCATCCCCTATCTCTTCTTACAGATTAAAGGAGTTTGCTAGAATAAGCTGATAGGTAACAATGGAGTAGTGAGGCAGTGATGCACACGTATGCTGTACAGTAAGATGGAATCATTTTTTTTCCAGTTCAATGGGTAGTTAACATTTCTTTAGATACCTGTTTTTGCCTGGAAATTAGAAGGTCACAGAATTACTCTGAACCTGGGACCAATCCTCAATGTTAACTGAATGAGACATAGATCAACTATCTAATTAGGTAAACATGAAAGAAAATGTAGGATTAGTTTTATGTATTCAATGCAGTTATCTTAAAAGTGCACAGGGGTTTTTTTATATTTTAAAATCTAATTTACCTTTGCTACTATATTATCTTCCTAACTGGTGTAATCTATATTTAAATACTATTTAAAATTTGAAATTATCTGAACTTCACCATTATTTCACGTCCTGAAGAGATTGATATACTCAAAAGCTGTATTTGTGAAAAGTCCACAGTTTTTTAATGTTTGATTTAGGTAGGTGCCATAGTCCCATATTCATGGTTTTTATTACCACTGTAAAGTTGGTTTTTCTTACAAACTGAGAATGTCTCCTAGTTTCTGTGTTTGGCTGTAAATAGTGTAAAAAACAGGCTGACGAAAACCACTGCAGTTTCTAATTGTCAATGACACATCTCAGCTACAAGAAGAGAGTAAAAGGCTGTTGAAGACTGACCGTGTTATCAGTTTCAACGGAGTACTAGACTTAACCTTGCTTTTTGAAATAAAATATTGTCATCTTGTATCATTACTAATCCCAAGGATAAAGCAAATTAATCATCCCAATAAGAGAGTCTTCCCACTCAAGGAGACCATAAGTCAAGTGTAGCTGTTCTAAGGCAAGCATTTATAGATAATAAAGTGTCCAAAATTTAACAGTTGGAAATTACGTATTTTACTCTTTCTGGCCAGAGATGGGCAAATGAAGTTTCACAAAGGCAGGGAGGAGCAATGAACATTCAAGTGCCTAGAATAAGATGCGTGAGATGGAAAGATGAGAGCGGGCAAGATGTGGGAGCTTTTACTTTTACATGGGGGAGGAATAGGATTGTGCTTGAAATGTTGAATGTAACTCAGGTTACACCCTGGAGAATGGATTGGAAGTACAGTGGGTGATTGAATGTGGGCAAATCAAATAAGGGTCTTTTGCTTAATCCAGGTGAAAGATGATGGCAGATTACACGTCAGTGTTTGAAGTGGAGACAGAAAGACCATCGTGTGTACAAGAGGCAGTGATGCACGGAGCTGGGCTCTGCTTAGTTACGAGTACAGGGGTCATTAAAGGATGGCTTTCTGGTTTCTAGCTTATGCAACTTTTTGGATGGTGGTGTCTTTGAAGAAAATGTATTCTGTGTTTTACATTAATATATTGAGGATCTACTTAACAGAGAAACAGGTGTAACATGACAAGTGCAAAATAGAGTAGCAGAACAGTACTATTTTCATGGAAATTTTACTTCTACATATGCCTCCTAAATTTAATTTTCCTGGAAACTGCATCATATTTTGTACTTTTGCTAACAGTTTTCCTGCCAAAGAAATAGATTCATTGAACTTCATACTGTTCACAGTTGGGCACAAAAATTTTATTAGGATTTCTTTTACTGTAGGTATTACTTTTTAAGATACAACTAACCAAATTCAGAATCTCCTATCAGCTGCAAGTGCATTCTTATTACTTCATAAAAATGTTAAATAACATCATTCCTAGAAATTAATTGCTTTAGGTTATCTAAATTCTCTTTCCATTGGCCTAATTTTTCTAGTATCATAAAATAAGTGATATATAGTTAATTCCTTTAAGAAAATCCTAATTTTCCAGTAGCAAATTATATAAATGATCTCATTTACTTTAGAGCATATAGCTAAATATAATATACACAACCATGACAGTACTCAACAGTTTTTCTTCATTTGCTGTTTTTCTTCAATTTTAAGGCAGTCACTGTTCACTGAGGCCAGTCTCTACTCCTGATTTGTACAACTTTAATATGTGCCTCTTCTCTGAAAATGTTTTTATGATGTTTGTGAATAATATATTTCCTGAACATTGTAAGAATTCTAATTTCACAAACATATTACAGAGTTAGGCAAATTGCTTAAATATCAATAATTGTAGAAATTAAAGGTCAATTTTGTGTCTATTTATTTATGCCCCTGTGTTTAGATTTTCACCCCAAAATTCAAAAAGCAATTTCACCAATATTTCTAGATATACCTTTTTATTTATTTGGTGTTTATTAAGTCACTATCTAGTGGTGATTAAGGTATAAGAAAATCTTGTTTTCTAAATTACAGAGTTGAAGATACATTGGTGATATAGTTGCTTTAAGTAGGGAAAAAACAATATATTAAAGAGATTGTTTATTGATTTGTATACTAGGCTAGTTTTATGTTTTAATACTTAAACTAGGGATGAAAAAATCAAATACATATGGTTTTGGGCAGCTAGAAGTTGCAAAGTTGAAGATTATGTATTTAACAGGAAATGGTGAGCAGACAACTATGGTAAAATGGAAAGATTACATCCTTCCTGAAGTCGTTAAAATTCAATTAATGAGTAAAAACTTTACAGTAGTCAACCTGGAAATTGATATAACAGAATAAGTTTTGTTGTTTTAATTTTGTCATCAAAATATATATCCTATATAATTAGTTTAATTAAAAGATTGAAAAAATAGTCACAGCCTTGTAAAAGTTGATCAGTTGGTAGTAAACTTTGATCTAAACTCAAAATTAATTGTGATGTACTGCTTTTTCAGAATTTTTGTAGATTATCATAATATACCCCAATCAACTGACAATACTACACATAGATTGTGACTGTTAGATGAATCATTTAATTGGAAAATTCAGTTTGTCTCTTTAAAAATAAGCTTTATCAGTTAAGGAGCCGTTTATTTCTTCTCTCTCTCTCTCTCTCTGTCACAGACATACACATATACACAGGAAAGTCAAACATCCAATTTGTAATTAGGGAGGCTACCTATTGATTCATACAGATATTATATACTGGTTAATCAGTTTTAAATCATTTCAATGTATTATATATTCCACATAGAAAACAGTTTTTAATTTAATTTTTAATTAATGCAAATAATTAAAAAAATGACTTGTACATGCAACACTTTTACAGCATTGATTTTAAATCTCTGATTTCATGACTGATGTTGGTCCTCAGTTATTTACTTGCTCCCTTATGCTGTTGTTTTTCTATATATGTTTCCATCTGTTAATATTTGTTTAATGCTTTATCTTTTCTGTTATTTTATTCATACTAGGTAACTTATACTATGTTTCATACAGATAAATAATTTAAATTACTAATGTGTTAGTCTTGATCATCAAAAATATAAAGTACTAGTTATGGCCAAATAAAGTGCCTTATTCACTTGATTTTGAAGAAACTGATCCTGAGGATTGCAATAGAATTTAACTGAATGAAAACAAGCATTTATTTGTCTAAGCACTGAGCCACAATGATGCCTGGGCTCCCTACTGTTTATCAGGCTCTGTTCTAGGTTTTGGTTAATAAGCAATAACAAGACAAACAATGCCCCTGCCTTCATACATTTGTAGTTGAGTGGAATAGAATGGAAATAAATTTAAAAAGCAACCAGGAAAGATCATAAATTCGTAACAGAAAAACAGTGTCAATTCTGTTTCACAAAAACACTTAGAATGACAAATCTATCATGAGATTTACAAAGAAAAAAAAGGCAGGCATAAATAAGAGCAGGAATGAAAATGAGACATTTCTATCAACAATTAAAAATAATAAGGAGCTATAATACTTTATGACAATAAACTGAAACTTTTAGAAAAATGGAAAGGAGAAGAAAGACAACTTCTCTGCATTCATTAACCACAAAACAAGCTAACAAAAAGTTGGGTTCTCTCCCCATTTAAAATACTGGATCAGTAAATACTTCTTAAGAAAACCCAATAAAAAGGTGGTTGAAAAGTGTTTTTACTGTAAATTTAGAATTATTCTACTCATGTACAAATACTCTCCAAAAATAGAAAAAAAAAGAATTACTTGCATTACACTAGCATATTTTGATATCAACATATAAGTAGAATAGTATATGAAAGAAAAATCAGGCCAATCTGTCTCATGGACATTGATGACGAAACAGTCGTCAAAACTGGCAGCATACGTCCAGATAATACATTTTACTCACATTGGGCATATCTCAGTGGAATGTTGGCTTAATAGTTGAAAAGAAATCAATATATAATTTACTACACTAATAAAAGAGAAAGCAATCGGATTATATACATAAATGGAGAAATAATAGAAAGTAAGGTAAACTTAATTTTTATTTAAAATATTTTTAATCAAAAATAAAATGAAACTACTAGAATCTAATAGTTATCTAATCAAAAATAAAAGTGAACATGTGTATTCAGGTCTTCTTCCATAGAAGACCTGAATAGACATGTTTCCAAAGAAGACAGAGATGGCTAATAGACATGTGAAAAGCTGTTCAAAACCACAATGAGATGTCACCTCACACCTGTCAGAATGGCTATTATCAAAAAGTCTACAAATAACAAGTGTTGGCGAGGATGTGGAGAAAAGGGAACCCTCTTGCACTGTTACTGGGAATGTAAGTTGATGCAACCACTATAGAGAACAGTATGGAGGGTTCTCAGAAAACTAAACATAGAACTACCCTACAATCCAGAAATTCCACTACTAGGTATATATCCTAAAAAAACCCAAAAACATTAATTTGAAAAGATACATGTACTCCAATATTCATAGCAGCATTATTTACAACAGCCAAGATACAGAAGAAATCCAAGTGTCCATCAACAGATGAATAAAGATAGGATACACACACAAAATACCACTCAGCCATAAAAAAAGAATGAATGAAATTCTGCCATTTACAACAAGGTAGATGTACCTAGAGGGTATTATGCTTACTGAAATAAATCAAAAAGAGAAAGACAAATACTGTATGTTATCAATTATATGTGGAATCTAAAAGTACTAAACAAATGAATGTTTATAACAAAACAGAAACAGACTTACAAATATAGAAAACAAACTAGTGGAAACGAGTGGGGAGAGGGGAAGGGGGAGGGGAAAGATAAGGGTATGGGATTAAGAGATACAAACTACTATGTATAAAATAGATAAGCAACAAGGATATATTGTACAGCACAGGGAAATATAGCCATTATTTTGTAATAACTTTAAATGAAGTATAATCTATAAAAATACTGAATCACTGTTGTACACCTCAAACTAATATAATACTGTAAATCAACTATACATCAATAAAAAGTTATGAGAAATCTAATTCGGATCAATAAGAAGGAAAAACACATTTCATGATGTAAAAATAAATAAAATATTAGGTAATTCAATAACCCTTACCTAGTTCAAGAGCACCCAGTCATTACCACAGTCCTCTTTTTTTCTTTATTTTGGTGGTGTTGAATTTTATATAATGGGCCTTCATTACTTTTGTAATAAATGAAGAAATATACAATTAAAAAAATAGCAAGCATTATAGTGAGATGTTAGAAGCAAGCACTTCAACATCTTATATCAGTATCTTAAACATATTTCTGGGTGTATATTTAGTGAATCAATATAGGTAAAAGGATTAAATAAATAGAAAGCTGAAAACTATTATTTACATGTGATATGGTTATACAGAAACCCAACATAACATAGAGATCAGTAATTAGAATTAGTAGAAGAGTTTTGCAAATTTTCTGGAAGTTTAAAAAATCAATTCTCCTTTACATTTTCATACACTAAACAAATAGAGGAAAACATTTTTGTTTCTTTTGCAATAGCTAGAAATTAATTAGTTAATATTAAGAGTAGTTATAAATTAAAACAAAATACAATTTCTGTTGAGGAAAATTATAAAAGTATATTGAACATATATTACAACCTTATAAATCATTGGAGGCATATGACAGCTTCATGAATAAGAAGACAGTATCATACAGATACCAGTATTCCTTAACTGAGCCACAAATTCTATAGAAAACCGAAATATTTTGTGGTGAAGTTTGACAAAAATGTATACAAAGAAACAAAGGATAAAAGTAACCAGTCTACTGTCCCAGAATCAGGAAGGATGAAGAGCTTCCCCGATAAACATCAATAATAATTTTGAAGCCATTATATTGGGGCTGAGATAGAGAAAAACTGAAAGAATAAAGAGCTCAGAGAGACACCCAAGAATGTATAGTAATTTGATTTGTGATAAAGAATGTATTATAGATTCACTTCAAGCTGAATAAAATATTAAAAGCAGTTTAATACTTTTGAGATACATTTTTTGTCATGTTAAAAATATAAAAATACAACTTTTGCCAATAATAGCAAGGAGTATGATGCCATTTCTTTATAACATCCCTGTGTATCATCTATCATCTAATTATTTTTCTAAGTGAATAATTTTATCAAATATAAATTATAGCTATTTTGAGAAGTTAACTTCTGTAAACTTTCAATATTTTCTATAGTTTGCAATTTTTAAGTTTATAAAGTGAGCATATATTGTTTTCCAGGATATAAGGTTAGTAATCTTTCAAACCATTATAAAAATGAATATGTTATCAGAAAGCCTTGCACCTAACACTAAAATAACGCTCAATTGTTTTAATTTTCTAATAGACATATACAGTTTAATGAATGGAAAATTACAAAGTTACTTTAGTTGACATTTCATATGTTGTGCTCAGTTGGATTAAAAAGTTGGGCGAAGGTTACCTTGGTGTCCTGCTACCTCACCTCTCCTATGCTGCATTTTCATAGGCACTGTTTCCCACTAAGATATCTCTGAAAAATAATCCCACTTAGATGTTGAATAATAAACATACTGTTTTCCAGGCACACCAGAAAATCAAAAGTCTTTCAAGAGTTTAAAAAAAAATAAGTTTTATGCAGGAAGTAGCACAATGGAATTTATAGAACATAGCAAGACATGGAGTTGATACTTTGGGTGCTGGATGTCCACATTGTATATTAATAACTTTTTAGTTGAATCTAGATTTGTAAATATATTTCAGGATTGATGTATTTGCCTAGTGGGTCCCATATATTGATAGAAATACTTTCATTATGAGTCAAAAATTTTAAAAAATATTTATTTTACTGGATCTAACTAGATATTATAGGCATTCAGAATGTGCTCTGAGGGCTTTCTATGTCCTTATCTCCATGAAAAAGGAAAAACAGATATTTAAACAAAATGTTTAGCGTTATACCTGAAGCATTTTATTTTCCCTAAAATATCTTGAGTAATTATTTAAATTTCTTACTTTATCAATGTGTCAGTGGACAGCTGGTCTTAGGCTATAAAAATAACATTAATTAGATGCACATAATAGTTATTTTAGCCACCCAATGAGATAAAAATTCACATTTTTGTTACATGAAAATGTCAGATTATTTCTAACAATCTATTAAACAATCAACTGAATTTATATTACAGAAAATCAAAAAGTTGACTTGAAAATATAAAAAGTATAAGTACCAAATTAAGGTAAATCATTACTGTGCTCTTTTGCGTTTATTTCTAAAATGTTCAAGTTTGTGGATTAATGAGCATCTGGGAGTATGGTCAGGTACAAAACAACAATTTGGTTAATGAAAAAGTATTAAAAAAGAGTAGTCATCTGATTTTAGATATAGGAATGAACAAAAATATCTAGCACGTGCTCATATTTATGTTACAGACCTTTTTCTAAAAAAGGTATAATAACAATATTTGACTATCTTTAAGACAGATTATTTTAGATTATCTCAAATTGGATTAGAAATTGTAAATAAAATTAAATTGAAGACATTCAAAGAAAATCTACAAACAATTTGGACTTGGAAAGGACAGTAGGTCGCTATAATGAAGGACGAGAAGCATAATCTCAAAATTGTTTACACATCAAAAGGAACTTTCTCAAAGAGCATACTAAATATAAGTTAAGAGAATAAAAGAAACAAATTGAAAATAATCATATAGTTTGGAGTCTTTTTCCCTAATGGAAACAGAGAAAAGGCAAACTGCTCAACTCAATTAAATAGAATTTAATTGAATAAATACTTAGAGACTATGTGCCACGAATTGAAAATATATAAGTTGCTCAAAATCTTTGTCCCTAAGGTGTTCATAATTTTGTTCAAAGGTTAAAAACTAAAGGAAGGATTATGAGATGAGCCCTACAATAAAAATTGGAGTAGTGGGTGAAAGCAATTCTGCCACATAAGTATCAGGAGTAGCATGGCACTGCCAACATTTTGAATGAGGACTTCTATTCTCCAGTATCGTGAGACAATAAATATCTGCTGTTTTAAGTGACCCAGTCTGTGGTACTTTGGTGCAACAACCTTAGGAAGCTAGTCCATGTGGTGCCATTGTTTCTATGTTCTCTCCATTGACAGAGCAAGGAAATATAAAAATATGTGTGCATTCTGTATCGTGTGTGCACACACACAAACCCGCATTTCTATAGGTTCCTATCTGTGTACAAAGCTAAGCATGAGTTCATACTGATGTCTCCAACTCTTGTCTGTCATCACGTGTCATTCTACTTCCCTCCCCTTGTTCATCAATAACATCCCACCCAAGTAGTGAGACACCCTACTTGCACTATCTGTCATTCATTTATTTAGTTGTTGAATCCACTATATGTGCACAGCAGTACCAGAAATGTTAATCTGTTCTCCTGTGGAAACTGCATTGTCAACCTGGGTACAGTGCTGACCTACAGTTTGTTTTCTTATTAGCTTTTACAGATACCACTCTTGTCCAAAGTTACTTAGGTCATCATCTTTTCTCCCATTCTCCTTCACTGAGGTTTTTTGTTTTTTAATAGTTACACATTCGTTATACATTAGATTTTTTTTGTTACATTCCTCATTCTGTATCAAGATTCTTCTTTAAATAATTTTAATTGCATACGTTATAGCTTACTCTTTATGCTCTGAAATTCAAATTTTGTCAATTCAGGTTTTGGCAAATGCAGTGCATGAATTCACAAGTATGGTATCTTACAGAATAGTTTCACCACCCTAAATGTCTCTTTGAATCCTTGACTCCAAACTACCTAGGAATGAGTATTTTGTCTTACTTGTGTCAGTAGTTTCAGAAAAAGCCATCAGAAATTTTTCTTTTTAATCTCATGTTTATACTAGTATTTCCTTTTGTAGTGATAAATTTAATAAAATATTATATTAAAGGTTAATAAGGAGGCTTTTTTATTTTTTGTTGAAAAAATAAAGCTACAATATTAAATTGCAATAGACTGTGATTTGATCTAGGCAGAAGGTATAACATTTATTTCTGATAAAAATCATTTTTTTCAGAAAGTTTTTTTTTTTAATTTTATTTATTTATTTTTGGCTGTGTTGGGTCTTCGTTTCTATGCGTGGGCTTTCTCTAGTGGCAGCAAGCGGGGACCACTCTTCATCGTGGTGCGCGGGCCTCTCACTATCGCGGCCTCTCTTGTTGCAGAGCACAGGCTCCAGACGCGCAGACTCAGCAGTTGTGGCGCACAAGCATAGATGCTCCGTGGCATGTGGGATCTTCCCAGACCAGGGCTCAAACCCGTGTCCCCTGCATTGGCAGGCAGAGTCTCAACCACTGTGCCACCAGGGAAGCCCTGTCCATTCTTATTTGACTTCATAACCACATATTGTGATGACTAATTCCTGTGCTCATACTATACCAATAACAAAACAAACCACTTGCTCCTTGGTCATGATTCTAAATGTGACATTGTCATATTTTATTTAAAGCAATAAAGCCTCAGTTTGATTATATGTGAGTATATATGGGAAAAATTTATGGTAGTTTTGAATTAAACTTTTTGAAAAGGTTTACGCATACCGTATAATCATAAAAAATAAAATAAAATTTAACAAGCTTCCTTCCCTTCCACTATGTTCAGGTAAAGCATCTGAAGGCATCCACCACCCTCTGGTGCTTGATGCCCACCCTCTGATGCTTGATGCCCACCCTCTGATGCTTGATGCCCTTGCTGTGTGACCCTTGCTGGGTTTTGCAGTAGACTCCATGCATAGAGTACAGAGAAGGGTTTCTATGTATTTTTATTCTACAGGGAAAGGCAAAAAGCAAGTAAGTCCACAGATACAAGGAGAATCCCAGGAAAGATTTGCCTGCTATGTGCAAATGAGAAATCACAGAGCTTGCTGTTTACATTAGAGCAGAAAGCCGATGTGGCTTTTTAAAAATAGAGTTAGGGCCCCTCTGGTGGCACAGTGGTTGAGAGTCTGCCTGCCGATGCAGGGGACACGGGTTTGTGCCCCGGTCCGGGAAGATCCCACGTGCCGCGGAGCGGCTGGGCCCGTAAGCCATGGCCGCTGAGCCTGCGCATCCAGAGCCTGTGCTCCGCAATGGGAGAGGCCACAGCAGTGAGAGGCCTGCGTACTGCAATCAACCAATCAATCAATAAATGAGTTAATTATAGGATACTAACATTATTGATAACAGTAATCTCTATCTCCTAAGCTATATTAGCTAGCTCTCACTCCTTAAAGGAAAAGGAAGGAATTGAATATAAATTTACATTTTGGTCATTTTTGTTTCTTTCAAGAAAGAGCACTTTGATATATAGTTAATTATATTCTCATTTTTATTTAAAATATGATAATAGAGCAGTTCCTAATATCAATGTGCACAAGTATTAGGTTTTAAAAAAATATAGATCTCTGGAAATGCCCCAGACCTATTGAAAGGATTTTCAGGTGTGGATGTTCATGAATATTGACTTTTTAACATGTTCATAAGTGCTTCTCGTGTGCAGAGATGTCTTTAATCTGTGTATTTTTAGGCCCTGCAGGTAAAAGCTCTATGTGATCTACTCTGTTATCAAATTTCAAAATTATAGTTAAGACATAAAATGTACAGTGTTAAAGTGTACGAACAACACAGCTTTTGTATTTTACTCGTGATTCCCTTATTGTGTCTTAGTTCTGACACACATTCACTGTGAAAATGTGAACAAGTCAATACTGTGCTTATTTCTTCAGCAAAGAAATGGTTCAAGTGAAATGGTTTGTGAATTTTTATGAATGTTGTGCCCCAAAATACATAACTAAGGAAGCTTTTTTAGCCAATGATAACCAGAAAAATACACGTCATTCTTTATCTCATTAACCATCAATTTATAGGGTCACTATAATTCAAAGCATTTCATGGTAATTTTGAAAAGTATTATTTTTTCTCTACAAGTTTACTAAATATACTACTAGGAGAGAGATGGTGGAACAGTTAAAAAGATGTACTATGGAACTGTTCCTAGAAAGTGTTTACTCTGCCACACTCCAGCTATGTGATATGACACATCCCTTGATCTTCCAGAAAACATCATGTTTACACAAGTAAACATTTTTTTAACATCATTATTGGAGTATAATTGCTTTACAATGGTGTGTTAGTTTCTGCTGTATAACAAAGTGAATCAGTTATACATATGTTCCCATATCTCTTCCCTCTTGCATCTCCCTCCCTCCCACCCTCCCTATCCCACCCCTCTAGGTGGTCACAAAGCACTGAGCTGATCTCCCTGGGCTATGCAGCTGCTTCCCACTAGCTATCTATTTTACACTTGGTAGTGTATATATGTCCATGCCACTCTTTCACTTCGTCCTAGCTTACCCTTCCCCCTTCCTGTGTCCTCAAGTCCATTCTCTACATCTGAGTTTTTATTCCTGTCCTGCCCCTAGGTTCTTCAGAAATATTTTTTTTTAGATTCCATATATATGTTAGCATACAGTATTTGTTTTTCTCTTCTAACTTACTTCACTCTGACAGACTCCAGGTCCATCCACCTCACTACAAATAACTCAATTTCATTTCTTTTTATGGCTGTGTAATATACCATTGTATATATGTGCCACATCTTCTTTATCCATTCATCTGTTGATGGACACTTACGCTGCTTCCATGTCCTGGCTATTGTAAATAGAGTTGCAATGAACATTTTGGTACATGACTCTTTTTGAGTTATGGTTTTCTCAGGGTATATGCCCAGTAGTGGGATTGCTGGGTTGTATGGTAGTTCTATTTTTAGCTTTTTCGGGAACCTCCATACTGTTCTCCACTGTGGCTCTATCAATTTACATTCCCACCTTGGACAATAAAAACACATCATGTTGTAGAGAATAATCAAACTCATTTGTTGGTGCATAGGCAGGTCTGTAATTAGCAAGAACTCAGTAAATATTAGCCCCTAGCATAATAATTAACATTTATAAGTTTACCAGAAAATGTCATCTTTCACATCATCGAAAGACCTGGGTGTGATGCTGAATATAATGAGAAGTTATGATGTCAATCAAAAGGAAATCCACTATGGTGAAGTGAGTGGTGTGGGGAAAGTCCAGAGTTTTTCATTAAGCAAAAAAAAAAAAAAAAAAAAAAAAAAATGGAATTCAGGAATATAAGGTGAAGGAGATTAAAACCTTAGAATATTAGGTGAAAAAATTAAAACAATAAATTTCTAATTCCATGGATGGAGAATATTTACATTCCATAGAGTTTAAATTACTAGAAATAAGAAATAAGGTGAAAACAGTGAAGGAAAAAGAGTAAATTAGGGACTTCCCTGGTGGTCCAGTGGTTGAGACTCTGCGCTTCTATTGCAGGGGGCATGGGTTCGATCCCTGGATGGGGAACTAAGGTCCCACCTGGTGTGCAGCGTGGCCAAAAACCCAAAAAAACTTATATTCCCCTATGTTCTCAAATAATTAGAAAATTTTAAAAAAAAATTAGGAGAGTAAATTAATGGTGACTTTTGACGACTAGAAATTGAAAGGAAACAGTAATAACCACAGGAGAGTAAAATACTCTCTACATAAGAAAATAAATATTTATATTTATACTCTAATGATTACAGGCATGCAGAAAAATCATTTCATGGATCATATTAAATCTCCATCTTCCTATAGCAACTATATAGTCATAGTTTTGTTAGGATGTGTCTTTAGATTTTTAATGCAGCAGTTCTCAAGTGCAGTCTGCTGACCTTTGGGGTTTCCAATGTGCTTTCAGGGCATCTATAAATTTAAGCCTATTTTCATAAAAATAGGGTGTGATTTTTTTTCTTTTTTCACTATGTTGACATTTATAAAAAATAGTGCAAAAGCAGTGGTTGATAAATCTACTGATACCTTGACACAAAATAAGCAGCAGCCCCAAATTGTGCTAGTAAGTATATATATTTCAACTTTGCACACCTCCAGTAAAATAAGTCAGTTTTACTTGTGAATGCCCTGGATCAAGCAGCACAAGTTACTAATTTTATTAAATCCTGAACCTTTGAGTATAATTCTGAATATTCAGTATGGAAAAGTATGAAGGGTAGAGCAGTTGTGCTAAATTCTGAAGAATGATACTTTTTGAGGAAAAGCACTAGGAGATTGAGATTAAAGCTGATCCTGGCACCTCTTTTTCATGAAACACCATATAACTTATAAGAATGACTGAAAGACAAATTATGTTTATTCAGACTTGGGGATTTTGCAGAGAGTTTCTCAAAAATGAACAAAGTGAGTCTGTGCTGTCCTTCCAAAGAAAACAACTGACAGTATTTGTTTTACTCATTATTTGAGTTTATTGGAAGCGAGAGAGCATGTTTTGGAAGACTTTTATCTTCAATCCAGAGATTTGATGTTTTTCCAAAACTTAAAATATTTCTTATGAGATCCATAGAGATATTAAGAATGTAGCTTTTGGGTTTTTACATTTTATAATGAAATGTGTCAACATTTGTAAGATCTCCATAATTCATTGAAACAATGTTTTCTAAATGAGTGATGCTTATTTGATGTTACAAAACCAGCTACGGGGGTGGGGTGGGGGTGGGGATCCATTCATTGATATGGTTGGAGCTTGCCCTTTGCAGCTAGTCTCTACAAAACAACCAGTTTTTCATTTGGAATGTAGAACATTCTAATGAAGAAGCATATCCAGAATTATCAGAAAAGTATAGTAGTATTCCTCCCTTTAAAACCACACATCAGTGTGAGGCCATATTTTTCTTCATATACTTCTACCAAACCACATATCGAATCAGAGTGGATGAAGAGGCAGACATGAGAATCCAGCTGACTTCTATTTAGCTGGTCATTGAAGTCATTTGCAAAATGTAAAACAATACCACTCTTATCCTTAAGCTTTGTTATGTTTTGGAAAATAGACTTATTTTCTTAAAACTATGTTGTTTACATTTCTATTCAGTCTATTACTTTAGATGGAGTAATAAGCAAATATTTGGGAATTTCTCAGTTTTAATTGTGAATACGGCAGCTCGGGGTCTCAGGTGTGTGTCGAGGCATTAACAATTTGGTAAGGAGCATCTCTGCAATATGAAAGGGCCAGAGAACCAGCAGCCAATGACAAGGGGCTTCACCAGTGCTGCTCAATTTCAAGCATCCCCACTCTGCTCGGATGCCTGTGTTAGGTGCTATCTGACAAGACTTGGAAGTTGTGCGCTGCTCATTTAGACCTCAGCCTGTGGCCAAGAATTTAAGGGGAATCCCCCTTTCCCTAGCTTCTTTTTATACACAGCTAAACCCTCTGCAGTACCCACAACACGTACTTCAGCTACTCCAGCAGATCTAAACTTTGATTTCTGCCTTCTCTCAGCAAGACTCTGAAGCTCTGCTCACCTTCCAGGTTTCTTGTTCTCTCTACGCCCTGGGTAGGAGATTGTTCTGAGGCAGAGATTGAGTGAAGTTCTACCAAGTATTGCTGACATGGGCTAATATTAGCCACAGCTAAAGCCCATTACCTCATCTATGTTGCTTAGTTTTCTAGTTGATTATGGTGAGAGGAATCCTCTGATATATCTAGCAGAAGTCAGAGCTCTTTCATTTAAAAGTATATCCTGGTGCATTGCCTCATTCCTGGCTCATCATTTTGAGAATTTGTTATCAAATAATGTATACATATGTATAAATAAACACATAGATAAACAAATGGACAAGGCAACAAAGAGCCCAGATTTAGTAATGAAATATTTTCTCCTGGTCTGAGGTTATGACTATCTTTCTCTAGCTACAAAAGAGCAGTCATTGGTAGGGGTGGGTGTCAAAGTTGCCTTTTGTTAATTGAAAATTAAGAAAAGGAAATTTAATTGAAAACTAAATTTCTTAATTTGCATAGAGTCAAATTCATTTTAATGTTTAGTTCCCTAGATTGTTACAGACTCATACATCATGTGACCTCCAACACAATCAAGATAAGGAACATTTTCATACCCCCCAGCTACCTCATGCCCCTTTGTAGTTACTGCTTCCCTTTGTTCCCAGGTCAGGACAAACTGATCTATTTTCTGTTCATATAGTTGTGCCTTTTTCAAAATATAAATGGAAACATACAGTCTGTGGTCATTTTAATCTGGTATTTTTACTTAGCATTTTGCATCTGATGTGTATCTATGTTGTTGTATCAGTAACTTGATCTTTCTGTTGGTAGTAGTATTCCATCGTAAAGATGGATCACAGTTAATTTATCCACTCACAAGTGGAAGGACATTTGGCTTGTTTCTATTTTGGGGAGATTATGCATGGAGACCTAAAAAAAAAAAAAAAGTACAGTTTTTGTGTGTGAGCATATGTTTTAACCTCCCTTGGGTAAATAGGAGTGAGATTGCCAAGGCACATGGTGAGTCTATGTTTAAATACTTAAGCAACTTCCAAACTTTATGACTGTATCATATTGTATTCCCAACAGCCTATTTTAAGAGTTCAGTTGCCCACGTACTCTCCAGCATTTTTATTATATTTAATTTTAGGTATTCAATAGGTGTGAAGTGGTGTCTGCTTATGGTGTTGTGGTTTTTTTTCTTTTAATTCAAGGGGTCTTTCTATTTTCCTTTTTAAATTTTAATTTTTATATTATAGTTGATTTAACATTTTGTGTTAGTTTCAGGTGTACAGTAGAGTGATTCAGTGATACATATACATATATCCATTCTTTTTCAGATTCTTTTCCCTTACAGGTTATTACAGAATATTGAGTAGAGTTCCCTGTGCTATACAGTAGGTCCTTGTTGATTATCTATTTTATATATAGTAGTGTGTACATGTTCATCACAGACTCCAAATTTATCCCTCCCCCTACCTTTCCCCTTTGGTAACCATTAGTTTGTTTTTGAAGTCTGTGAGTCTATTTCTGTTTTGTAAAGTTTGTTTCATTTTTTAAAATTAGATTCCACTATGAGTGATATCATATTTGTCTTTCTCTGTCTGATTCACTTAGTATGATAATCTCTAGGTCCATCCATGTGGCTGCAAATGGCATTATTTCATTCTTTTGTGTGGCTGAGTAATATTCCATTATATATATATATATATATATATATATATATATATATATATATATATATATATATACACCACATCTTCTTTATCCATTCCTCTATCAGTGGACATTTAGGTTGCTTTTGTGTCTTGGCTCTTGTAAATAGTGCTGCAATGAACACTGGAGTTGCATGTATCTTTTTGAATTATGGTTTTCTCTGGATATATGTCCAGGAGTGGAATTGCTGGATTATATGGTAGTTCTATTTTTAGTCTGTAAGGAACCTCCATACTATTCTCCATAATGGTTGTACCAGTTTACATTCCCACCAACAGTGTAGGAGGGTTCAGTTTTCTCTGCACCCTCTCCAGCATTTATTGTTTGTGGACTTTTTGATGTTGGCCATCCTGACTGGTGTGAGGTGATATCTCATTGTAGTTTTGGCTTGCATTTCTTTAATAATTAGTGATGCTGAGCATGTTTTCATGTGCCTCTTGGCCATCTGTATGTCTTCTCTGGAGAAATGTCTACTCCCATACTCTTCAGTTGGGAGTAACAGTCTGATGCTTCTAATGGTTAAATGGGTGTTAACCATTACTTAGCAGGGGAAGGTACATTACAGCTGCAAGTAGTTCATTGTCCATCCACCAGAATGGTTAAAATTACAAGTGTTACAAAGGATGAGAAACAACTGCAACTCTCAGACATAGACTGTAGGGGTTAAAATCGCATGCCATGTTTAGAAAACTGTTTAGCAGTTGTTTACAATGTGTGTGTGTATCTGTATGTGTATATATATGCCCCCCCAAGTTTCACTCCTTCTACTCCTAAGTACTATAAACTAGAGAAATTATTTCCGAAATGATTGCACACAAATATTCACAACAATCATATTAATAGCTAAAAATCAGAAGAAAGTCCATAGATAAATATTTTATATATTTGTAAAATGATCTAAAGTGTTGTATAGTTAAACTTTAGGAAAATAGAGATAAATGCCTACTTTTGCTATAAAATGGTTGTAAAACAGTGGATTTCATACAAAGCATGAATAATAGTGATGCAAATACACCCCTGAGCTATAAGAATGGCAAGATTGTTGATATGAAAAGGAATACTCATGGATTGTGAACATTTGTTATGGTTGGTTAGGCAAAAGTAATACCATGTTGGTTTAGTTGAGGAGATAGATATTCAGTGGACATAATGCAAAGATAGGGTAAAAAGATTTAGACTTGAGCCATTTAGGGAAAAAATTGAGTTAATTATATTCAAGGCTAGTATAAACAATATGCAAAGGGTGAGATTAAATGGAGTTCTATGTGGTTGTGAGAGTATGAAGTTGCTTTATATATAAATGGAATTCTTTGGAATTAGTCCTGAGATTCTAAGGATAATAAATAATGAGAGTTATTCATTTAAAATAATTCTTACATCTTTTATTTAATTAAATAACTATCATACTCATACCTTTTTAAAGTTTACTATATTTTGAAATACAAGTCAGCTTTCTCATTCACTGACATAAATGATAGGAAACTGTTGAAATGGAGTTTAAAGTCTGAAGCAATTTATATGGAAATTTATTATTAATATCCTAAGGAAAATCATTGTATATATCTTTGTAATATGTAGCAACTACTACTTTACAACTAATTTAGGAACAGTTTCAAGAGTGCATCCACTCTCTGGAAGCTGGCTAAATGAAAGAAAAGGTAGGGCTTTAGGAAGAAACACTGTAAAGGGAATTTGTTGCTCATGTGCCTAAACAATCTACAATGTTCTTTTGCCAAAACCCTGATAGATTTGAGCCATGACGTCACTTCTACTTACCAGGTTTTTTTTATTCCATTCTGTAAGTGCTTCATCTTTGTGGTTTATCTTTCCCTGGCCTTCTGTCTTTTTTATTGTATTTCTTCTGCTTGTCTATCTTAATCTTGCTTTTTTACCTTGCCGTGTCTCATCTCATTTTGCTCACCTTTTCTCCATTCGTTCTGGAGTTGGTGCAGTGTTATCCACATGTAAATGCAAAATTGAAAAGAAGAAAAAGTGGGTTGACTACAGTTCTGATTAATATACATACACAGACATGCAGTTTTTTGAAAATCTGTAAGAAAGACAAATATTATTCTCGGAGAACAATGTTCTTTTCAATCCTCTTCACAGCTCCCAAACAAATTATATGATAATGATAAAAGGATGACTGCCAACAAAAAGGAAAAGAGAGAAATAGAGCATCTGGCAGTGTTTTTGTTTGTTTATTTTGCTTTAAAGTGAAAATGACTCTGATTATCAATCACTTTCTTCATCAACAGTAACCCTTTTCACTCCATGGAAAAATAAGTACTTCGAGAGTTAGTAACTGCGAAAAGAAGATAAAGGATAATAAATTATAAAACACAAAAATAGATTTCCTATGAAGATAATTGTAGAAACTTTACTCAAACACTCCTTTTTTTGAAATAATGATTTTCAAGCCTGCAATGTATGTGTGAGTGTCTATCCACTGGATATTTTACCTTAATACATATTTTTGAATGAAATATTTGGATTTTTCCAAAATACACATAGAAATAGTGGATAGGTGATTATGTTTAATGACATCCTTAATTTGTGTTTTAACGTTCATATATGATACAGAATAACTGGCTATTGCACTATTTCTCAGAAAGTATATTCACTGAAATATGTTTTTATCCATAATATGTACAGCACCTCTTGTACAGATACAAACTTTTAAAATTCTAGGATCCAATCATAATTCTATGAACAGTGATGTTTTCTGAAGAGTGTTACGTGTCTCCAGTTAGTGTGTTGTGTATTTCTGTAGTTCATTCATTTTCAATAATGCATAATATTCCATTCTTTGAATATATAATATATTCATGCTTTCTCATTTTGATGGACTTCTGGGATATTTTCAGGTATCATAAGGCTGTTTGGAGCATTCTTTCCCATGCCTATTGGTGTGTACGTACAAAACAACTGGAGGGTGTGTATGGAAGATTGGAATTGTTGGTCTTTGGGTATGAGAAGGTTTAAACATTACCCTACCCACTGCCACTTTATACTGCTTCTCTCTACATTGGTTTAGTTCTTCAAAAAGCTTTCTGTGTGCATATTAAATATAAGCATGTAAACTACCAATGCCAGGTAAAGAAGAGATCCACATTTTTTGATAATTCCAAAAGAAATTCCAGAGAACACCAGTAATTGCCCAAATCTGGATTTTATGCCCATACCTGCAGTTCATGGGAAGAATCCATCACCATCAAAATACAATGGAATGGTTTAACCAGAAATCAAAGAAGATCTGTTATAATAATAAGAAAAACTCATTTTGTAGAGCCAAGCATTTTATAGCCAATGCAATTTAATGTAAAGGAGTAAATAAATACATGTCGAGTGAATACTATGTGCCAGGTAGTGAATGTCAGTTCCTGAAGATTCACTATTTTAAAAATATGCATGCATGTCTCTTAAAAACTGATAGTACAAGTTTGTTCTAAGATGTATAGAGTAGCTTACCTGGATTGCATCAAGACAGGGGTTTGGGAGCAAGAGGGTCATGATATGAAATATCATAGGAATTAATCAAGTAACAAGCAGGGAAGAAATTTTTCCCATGAGATGTGTCAGTAAGAAAAATAGATTTATTCAAGGAGAATAAAAATGTTCAGCATGATTTGAATATGGCATTTGAAAAGGGACTATGATGAGAAATGAGGCTAGGAAAGAATAAAAAGACATTGAAGTAAATTTAATAGTTTAATGTTATTCCAGGTGCAAAGGAAAGTGGTTAGGAATATTTAAGGAGGTACAAGGTCAGATATTTGGTTTAGATCCTTCTCTGTGTGGTAGAACTGTATGGCAGTGATGGATGCTGGGCATGAAACATAAGGAAGATTGGAGATGAAGATACCAGGTCAGAAGCTATTGACCAGCAGGGAGATATTAGCATTGCAGCTCAGACTAATGATCCGTCATTAAATGTCAATATCAGATGACTGTTCTGGGCAAGGACTTTGAGAGCCCCCCCCCCCAGTGAAACTAACAGCCTAAGGTCCCTGGGAAGAGAGAGAGGATGATCATAATAAATGGATCTATGATCAGGCAGTAGATGACAGTGAGTGCTGGCAAGAAAGGCAGACCAGAGCTGGGGTCAGAGGCATCAGGATTGTACAGACAAGTTCCAATTGCCAATTTACGTGAAGAAATCAGAATAGTCCTTGAGACTGAGACATGGGGAGTTAACCATTAATTTATTTAGGGGAGGAGCATTCCTGGAAGATGAAACATCCTATGCAAAGACCACAGGGTGGGAGTTGTGGAAAAGAAAGGAGGTCAGTGTGGTTGGAAAGAAGTGAGTTTGGGGACAAGCTGTAAGCACTGAGGCTACACAGAAAACCAGGGTGAAGGTCATGTGGACCTATATATGCTAGTTTAAGAACATTGATATAAAAACCCAGCTTTATTGAGATATAAGTGACATTCTATATAATTCACCCATTTTAAATGTGCAATTTAATCACCACACAATTAATTTTATACCATTCTTTCACTCTGTTAAGAAACCCTGCATCCACCAGCAGCCACTTCCCATTGCTCCCAGCCCCTGCCACCCTATAATCTACTTTCTGTCTCTCTAGATTTGCTGATGGTAGACATTTTGTATCGATGAAATCATACAATATGTGTTCGTGTGTCTGGCTCTTTCACTCCGAATAATGTTTTTAAGGTTTATCCATGTTGTAGCATGGATTTCATTCCTTTTCATGGTCAAATAATATTCCTCAAATAGGAATATCACAATTTTTTTATTCACTCATCAGCTGATGGGCATTTGGATTGTTTACATTTTTGACTATTATGAAAAATGCTGCTATGAACATCCATATACAACGTTTTGTGAGGACACATTTTGTGTATACAACTAGGACTGAATTGTTGGCTCATAATGTTTAATCTTTTGAAGAATTGTAGGGCTGTTTTCCAAGCAGCTGCATCATTTTGCAATTCCATAAGCAGTGAATGAGTGTTCCCATTTCTCCACATCCATGACAAGATTTGTTATTATCTGTGTTTTGACTGTAGCCTTCTGCTTTTTATTTTCCTTTCACTGATGACAAATGTTGTTGAGCATCCTTTCATATGCTTATGAGTTCATGGTAATCAATGCCTCATTATTTTCAGCCTCTGGTACCTGTGGTACACCCTCTGCCCTACCAGTTGAGGCTGTGGAGGAAGGGGGTTCTATCTCTTAGACATATTTTCCAGGAATTTAGCCTCTGCAGCTTGAAGCTGGGATTGATTGAGAAATACTGGTGGACTGTTCCTCCCCGTGAGACAGTGTGTGCCATGACTGGGAGCTGAGGAGAGAGGCAGCCCCATCTTCTGGTCACACCTGCCCACATGGGGCTTCCTTCCACTGAGCTGAAGGAGGTGAAGGCTCCAGTGCCACAGATTCTCTGTTCCTACTGAGATTTAGAAGAGTTTCTTGAAAAAAAATTTTCTTCATTTGTTGTATGCCTTTAAGATAATTTCGAGAGGGCATTTCATCAGTTACAGATGTTTCACTTGGGAATGATGGACGGGGCTCCTGACACTACTGTTCTAGAAGCGGGACCTCCAGAATGTTGACCCTTATCCTAAGTGAAATGGGAAGGCTTGAGAGAGTTTTGAATAGAAGAGTAACATGGTATGCCATATTTTTAGAAGGCTCATTCTATTTGCTGTATTGAGAACAGCCTGTAAGAGTCAGGAGAAGAGAAGAATAGTTTGAGGGTGATAGTGTGTAAAGAAGAATGTGAACTAGACAGATAGCCGGAAGGTGAAATCAATAGGAAATATCAGTTGATTGTATGTGGGAAACACAAGACAAGGAAGTATTGATACATAATGTAGCTACAAAATGGAAAAATCTCTATTATACTGGATCCATGCATATGTATATGAAGAACTGACTCACAATGGACACACGTAGTAAGTATAAGATAAATCTTGCTGTGTTAATCCACTGGACTTTTAGGTTTTTTATTCTTTTTCTTTTTTAATGTGGCATAACCTGGCCTATCCTGACCAACACAGTCATTGTTACTATTGACAGGCCTATTTGGTAGCTGAAGGAACAGAATTTTAGTATTTAAAATACTGTCTCATGGTTAAGTAGGGAGTTGTAGTAGGTAGATTCCAAAGATAACCCTCAAGATTTGCACCGTCTGCATAACCACCTTCTATATGAGTGGGTGCCACAGGTGAAGAGATATTTTTAGATGTAGTCAGTGCTCCAAATCAGTTGATTTTGAGTTAATCAAAGGGAGATTATCCTGAGTGGGCCTGGATTAACCAGGTGAAGCCTTACAAAGAAAAACTGACACTTTCCTCTGAACTGTAGAGGCAAAATGTCTTGTCATAAAGACGGGGACCTTTTAGGAGCTGAAGATCTCAGCTCCACAACCACAAAAAGCTGGATTTTTTCAGAGGCGAATAGTCTTTAAAAATTTAAATTAAATGGCAACCATGTCATTGTAAGATTTAAATAGATATGTGTCATATAGGTACAGTGACACTGGAAAAACAGGAGGTGTCATCTAGCACAGAATGTTTGAGAGACAGAAATTTAGCTAGAAATGGACATACTCATTTTATTCTATGCCAGTTATTTGTTGCTTCACTTTTCTGTTCATATTCCAGTTTATATCCCCTTATTTAGACTTAGATATTTTTCTTTCTTTTTTAGATTATTTTTTATTGGAATATAGTTGATTTACAATGTTGTGCTAGTTTCTGCTGTACAGCAAAAGTGAATCAGTTCTACATATACTTATATCCACTCTTTTTAAAATTCTGTTCCCATATAGGTCATTGTAGAGTATTGAGTAGTGTTCCCTGTGCTATACAGTAGGTGCTTATTAGTTATCTATTTTATACATAGTGGTGTGTGTATGTCAATCCCAATCTCCCAGCTTAACCCTCCCCACCCTATCCTCTTTGGTAACCATAGGTTTGCTTTCTACATCTGTGACTCTATTTCTGTTTTGTAAATAGGTTCATTTGTACCATTTTTTTAGGTTCCACATATAAGTGATATATGATATTTGTCTTTCTCTGTCTGACTTTACTCAATATGACAATCTCTAGGTCCATCCATTTCACTGCAAATTACATTATTTTGTTCTTTTGTGGCTAATATTCTATTATGTGTGTGTGTGTGTGTGTATATATATATATATATATATCACACACCACATCTTCTGTATCCATTCCTCAGTCGATGGATATTTAGGTTGCTTCCATGTTCTGGCTATTGTAAATAGTGCTGCAATGAACTTTGGGGTGAATGTATCTTTTTGAATTATGGTTTTCTCAGGGTATATGCCCAGGAGTGGGATTGCTGGATCATATGGTAGCTCTACTTTTAGTTTTCTGAGGAACCTCCATACTGTTCTCCATAATGGCTGTACTAATTTACATTCCCACCAACAGTGTAGGAGGGTTCCCTTTTCTCCATGCCCTCTCCAGCATGTATTGTTTGTAGTTTGTTTGATGGCCAGTCTGACTGGTGTGAGTTGATAGGTCAGTGTAGTTTTGATTTGCATTTTTCTGACAGTGATGTTGATCATCTTTTCATGTGCCTCTTGGCCATCTGTATTTCTTCTTTGGAGAAATGTCTATTTAGATCTTCACCCATTTTTTGGTTGGGTTGTTTATTTTCTTGATATTGAGCTGCGTGAGCTGTTTGTATATTTTAGAGATTAATTCCTTGTTGGTCACTTTGTTTGCAAATATTTTCTCCTATTCTGTGGGTTGTCTTTTTGGTTTTGGTTTCCTTTGCTGTGCAAAAGCTTTTAAGTTTGATTAGGTCCCATTTGTTGATTTTTGTTTTTATTTTCATTACTCCTAGGAGATGGATCGAAAAAGATCTTGCTGTGATTTATATCAGTGTTCTGCCTGTGTTTTCATCTAAGAGTTTTATAATATCCAGTCTTTAAATTTAGGTCTTTAATCCACTTTGAGTTTATTTTTGTGTGTGGTGATAGAGAATGTTCTACTTTTATTCTTTTACATGTAGCTATCCAGTTTTCCCAGCACCACTTATTGAAGAGACTGTCTTTTCTCCACTGTATATTCTTGCCTCCTTTGTCATAGACTTAGATATTTTTCATTTATCTACTTAGGCTTGGATTGTTTTTTTTTTGTTTGTTTGCATTATTCGGGCCTCCCACTGCTGTGGCCTCTCCCATTGCGGAGCACAGGCTCTGGATGCGCAGGCCCAGCAGCCATGGCTCACGGACCCAGCCGCTCTGCAGCATGTGGGATCCTCCCGGACCGGGGCACGAGCCCGTGTCCCCTGCATCGGCAGGCGGACTCTCAACCACTGCGCCACCAGGGAAGCCCCTAGGCTTGGATTTTATACAAGTTATTTGATAGTGTTTTTTTATAGAGGAAATGACTCTAATTGTACATTGTTGTAATTTTTTAAAGACTTAAAACACACCCTCTGATCCTAAAATTTCAAAGCATGTGGTCTTAATTAACAGTGTGTTGGGATGACTTGAATACTAAGTTCAATGAATTATCTAATATGTTAACTAAGGAATAAGCAATACAAATATTTGAGCAAATTGCAATTTTAGTATGACACACCCCCTATTAAATTGCAATTTCTCACTTGCTGATAGCCCATGGGACACTACACAGTATCTTCAAAGGTAATTCCCTTGTAATATGTTAAGCTGCATGATATGATTAATTTATAGTATCTAAGTTAATAAAATCTTTGAAAGATGAACTTTGTGCTTTAAACTTCAACTCATGCAGTTTGGGAGAATGATCATAAGAAAATAATTTAAAATACCCTTTTCCTAATATAATGTATAAAATTATTTAGAATTGAGACTAATCCATATTGTTCCATTAGGATAAAATATATTGATTTATTTTCTTAAATTTAGTTCTTGGAAAATTTGAATTAGTCAAGCAGTAGTTAAAAACAGTATAGATTTTAGCAGTACACTTGTTTATAAATAATCCATTGATAGTGACTTCTGGTTACTTCAAGATATCAGTAAGAAATTTACCCTTTAAGAACTTCAGTTTTCTAAGAGTAAGAAGGACAAACCCAATCTCATAGGCTAATTGTTAGGGAAAATAATGTGTGTAAAGTGCTGAACATAACTTCTGTCACACATTGAATACAAGAGCATTTTCCCCTCCTTCACACTATGTCTCTACCTTTGCCTCCCCTCATTTCTTCCTCCCTTCTTGTCCAAGTCAGGAACACAGGACAATCTTATGTAAAAGATCCAAAGACACACATTGGGTCTAATCCTATACTTTGTAGAATTTCACTGTGTGTCAAAAAATCAACAATTTTGTATAAATTCCATTATAAAGTTGCCCTACATTTCTAAAGGTAAATATTAAATTCATCATAGTTACAAAAGTAATTTTACAATGGAAATAATTATCACATCTGATTAATAATTGAAGAAATACAGATTTTGCAAATTGTTAGAAAAATGTCTCCTTATTGACAATCTTATCAGCCTAGATTAGTCCAGGCAGAATAAGAAGATTGCATCTGTTTTATACTTCAGTAAGGAGTTTGGTAATGTCTATACATTAATTTGGTAATGTCTGTGCATTGATTCCTTGGGGCAGAGAACATGGCTATAGTTAACATCTTTCATGAATTTAAATAATTGGAATATAATAAATAATAGGTTGTTTAAAGCATTTAGATCAGTTCAGCCAGCATCTCAGAAATACAGGACTGCATATATTCATCTGAGAATTCACTTTGTGAGTTCTCTGCTACAGACCCTTTCAAGATCTGACTGTGAGAAAAATAATGAAATACACTTTTAAGAATATGTAATGTTTCTTTCTTAATAAAGTTCTATTCCTGGTTTAATATGAAAAGGAAACCAGAATATTCCGTATTCTGGATATGTCATTGACTTCTCAGGAAAGAAGCAACAGTGGGTTTTTTTTTGTTGTTTTGTTTTTTTTTAAAACAACCTGCATTATATCAGAATTAGTTATGTGCATCATTCGTTTCCAACAAATTCAAGGAATCAAGTACTAATACCTGTAGAAAAGCAACTGTTAGAAAGCTCTGGTTGAATTCTACTGATAGTCCTAATGTGAGTGCCCAGGACAATTGTAGGGAAAGTGTTGCAGTAGGGAATTTCCAAAGGCTATTGCAGCAATTTAAGAAAAGCAGTGGTTGTTGAATTAAGGTATTATGGTCACAAGATTGCTTCTGAAGCTTCAGTCAACTACAAAATGCCTTACTAAAATCAGAAAGCTGAAGAAAGGAGCCATACCTCTTGTGTCTGTTTCCTTTTAGCAGGTACACAAAAATCCTAAAAGCCTACCAGCAGATTTCCCTGAACATCTCATGGCCATGACTGGATCATGTGACTATGCCTGGCTGCAAGGGAGGCTGGTAAACCAAGGAACAAAATTGTTAGATTATGATGAAACTGAGCCAGTCATATCACCTGAGTCTGGGCACATTACCCCCCATACTTTATTCCTTTGGGTAGCAATAAACAGTGTCTGTCACGTAGGGAATATTTATATCCTTCATTACTATAACTTAGGTAGTGCTCTTCTAGATAATAAAGCAGTCCATGTATTCACTAAAAGAGAAAAAAAATCATAAAAGAGATGATACAAATATCTCTTTGGGAAAAGAGATGATACAGATATCTCGTTGGGAAAAGAGATACTCAGCAGAGAATGAATTGATTATTGAATAGTCTAAGAAAGAATAGGATAATCTCTGGTCTCAGTTCTGCTTACTGATAAAGTGGTAAAGCCTCAAAACAGGACCAAAATTCATAGATACCTCCAAATTAGGGCAAAGGCAGTGAGAGGGATGGGTGGTGCACATGGGTAGCAAACCCTGCAGGTCCCTCTACTGCTCAGCCAGAACCTATTTCTCCCCCACACTGCTCCATTCTGAGCCCTGGGATAACTTCCTGTTCTTCCACCACTGACGCCAATAATCAGTCACTGACCACTGGAGAGCACATCTCAGTCCAGTGCTGTGGTTTTAAACAAGTCTCATTTCAGCACCTATTTGAAAAAAATATATATGCTTTTTATGTAATTTAGTGGAACTTTAATCATTTTGCATCTAGTCATGATGTTGAATCTTACCTCGCTAGGATGGAATTTCCCTGGCTTTATGAAGACTGATTCCTTTTCTCCCCCATTTCTCCATCTTTCTCTCTCTTCTTTGTCCTTTCAAGAGCAAAACAGCTAATCTCACTCTTGCTGGCCCAGGAAGTTAGGGTCTTGATCTGGAGCCATTTTACATCTGAGACCAAGTTTCTTTTTGGCCTCTCTTTATAACACCAGAAATTAATGAGGAAAATCATCTCATATGGTGGTAACACACAAAATAAAAAATGAGATGATTTTCCTTAGAGACAAACACAACGCACCAGAACAAAAGTTTACATGTTCTAATGTTTCAGTTTATATTACAAAAGTGAATAAAAGTAAACTGCAGTTGGCAAAATTATCAGGCAAGAAATAATCCAAGGATGCAAATTAAGAGGTATAATGCAAAGTAAACACAGGTTAATCATGGATATTGGTTGTTTAAATAAAATAGTATCAAATCTTTTAAGAAAAACGTATTCAGAATAGAAAGGAACATGGGAAAAAGACCACTGTGAGAGAATATAACATGACAATATAAAATTATTTAACATTAACAAAAATAAAAAGAATTAATATGTATTCTTGCTAAGCACTGTGAAAATTTTGAACTTTTTATTAAATCGTTGACTTTTATGTGGTATTTAAAAATAATAGGGCAAAATTATATAGACTCAAATTGACATGCTGTAGGATTTAACACTAGAAAATTAAATTGTTCATTTATGTACTTATTATTTCTAATTAACACATTGACATTTATACTTCACTCACACCCATTTCCCTAATAGCATCACTTTAAAGATTAGGATCAGTAATAAATCCCTATCCAAAGAGCTATTCTTTTTTTTTTTTAACATCTTTATTGGAGTATAATTGCTTTACAATGGTGTGGTAGTTTCTGCTTTATAACGAAACGAGTCAGCTATATGTATACTCTTTCTTATGACCCTATGCTAACCTCCATGAATCGGAGGTCATTTGGATGGCAGAAAAACAGAACTGTTTTAAAGGGACTTGACAAACAATCGTAGCCTTGATCAAACCACGAGTCAAATTTAATACGTTGGGCATAGATTTAAGGAAATTTTATGAGCACAGAAATTACAACTGGTTCCCAAGTCTCCTTTCCTTCTTCAAATTATACCTTCCCCACAAACAATACAACACCAGAAAAACTATATAACTGTAATGATAACTAACCATACATATGTAAGATATAAATGTAAATACAGCGTGTATATGTAATTTGTGTGAGGTGGTGAACACAAAAGATGGACAACTCTCTCCTTACTCCTGTCCATGTGACCCTCTGTAGACAAAGACAGTTCTCCGGTGTGACCGCAAGGGCCCGCTGTCACTCACTTAGGAAAAAGGAGGGGGTACAGTGGGCCCAGGAATAAATAAGACACATGGAGCAAGGCCCTGAACTCCTTCCTCAAGTTGTATCCTAATGCAAACATCACACACTTCGACATTGTTCATTCCCCAAGAAAAGTAGCAGAGCAACACAAGTTCATGTGTCAAGAAAAGAAATCAAAGAACTAGTAGTGACCCTGCAGGAGCCAACCTTGGACTCACAGGTGGCCCTTCTTTGAACAGAGCTATTTAGTATGTCCGGGCACAGGAACAGGTGATCTTAATCTTGAGTTTGGAGGTAAACAATGAATGAACTGAATTGCTATGTCAAGTAAAACTGCAGGCGTATTTTTGCCGCGGCTCAGAGAAAAAAATCACACTCGGGACTGCCTCGAGAGTTTTCAGGGGCAGTGATACCTGATCCTCAGCTTTAGTTAATGCTGTTGTTTGTGTACTGTGGGTGTGAACCTCCTGTGGGAGACCACGAGGAGGAATTTAAGTTCCACATTCCAGCTGGCATGAGGCAGAGCCATGGCAAGAGGCTTCCATGATAGATGATACAGCAGTGATGTAGAGAATCAAGGTGAAGATAGAATTCCTAGCCAGAATCACCCTTAGAAATGCACACCTCCTTGAATATGGAGAAATAATGATGGGGATGTGTTTTAGAAGGCTTGAGTTGGGATACATTTTTGAAGTACTGCAGTGATGATATAAGACATGGATGCAGTTTTTCATTGAATTCTTGGTAACACCATTTAAGCTCTTTTAAGTAGCAAGTCATCATTAAAATCCACTGAGCACTTACTGATGTTGCTTTTTATGACAAACAAAATCATTTACATTTAATAAGTAAAAACTTGCTTGGCATAATTCCTGAAGGATACTTCCAGGAAGATGAGTAAAGAATAATTTTTAACTGCTCAGTATGATAAAAAGAATGCTGAAGACTTACCTCTCAAAGTTTTCAGAGGGAAAATGAAAGATTAAATTTATCAAAAGATAGAACTATTTGGACACAACCTAATTAGAATAAAATAGCTTGAATGTTTATACAGTATATTTTATATTCCATATTTGCTCTCAACAGTTTTTCTATTATTCTGAAATGTATCCCTACAGTTATATTGTAATTCCAACTGCAGGATAGTATGCTGTACTTCCAGATCCAAAACAAATTTCAATCCATGAAATGCATATAACCTAAGCATTTGATTTTGTGACTGTCCATATCCTTATCATCATATATTCTAAAGGTTATTTTCCTTTTAAGTTATTTTGAATTTTCTTTCCTCGATTTTTGCTTTTTTATAAAATGAAGTATTTCCATTCCCACAAATCAGATGACAAAAGTTAAAGGATTCTTCTAATCTAATTATGTAATAAATAAAAATACTTGATTCTTTTCTGATTTACATCTGAGCATACTTTTTTGCTGAATCACTCATGGTGAGAAGTTTTATCACAATTTGGCAGTAGGATTGCTGTTGATAGATATATTCACTTCATAAATTTGAATTATTTTCACCTGTTGGTGATAGTCTGCTATTTTTAACTGGGAATCACAAATCACCCAGGTGTTGACTTGTGAATAATCTACAGTAATTGAGTATACTGTCACTGTTCTTAATTCATAATAATCATACCAATTATATCAGGAAGAATGGAATAGAAAAGAGATGCATTTTTAGAACAATTAAATAAATCCAAGGATGTTTAACGAGCAATTACAGATGACATTTTGCAATTTTCACTCCCAGAAAGTTTACAGGATATGACCAAGGAGACAAATGAATTTTAAATGAAAAGAAGGAAGACTCTTTTTCAAGAACCATCAAAGAAGCAGTATCCAGAAGCATTGTTATGTAGTTTTAATAGTTTCTATGAAAGGTCAAACACCAACTTGTGCTGTTATTATTAAAAAATAAAATGTGCCTCATAGAGGATAAATTAATTGATAGAGAAATATATGAAAATAATGTGAGATTTCATTTCAGAAATAAGCATGACAATTTGAAATGTTATCTTTTAGTGTTCATAATCAAATACATTAATTTAATGAATAGCCAATAAATCAACATTTTGATATATAAGTATATAAATAATTGAATATTGTATTTTCTACCATAAAAGAATGTAAGGGAAAACATTAATTGCCTACCTTTTATGAAATAACTGATTTGGTCATTTATTATAAATTAGTAAATTAATAGACATTATTGCAGTGTTAGATATTTACATAGTTGTGGTCAGTCTGCTTTATCTCAACCTATAATAATAGCATAATATCATAATCAAATAGCAGCAATTAGACCCTCACATTAATATCTCACAGTGCTACCTGATATAGGAAGGATATTTCTTAAATTTTTAACTCCTCAAACTTCAGCTCCTCCACAAATAAACAGGTTACTTCTAGCTATGAAGTATAATGCAAATTTATATTCTTCTCCTGGTTTAAATATAAGGGCTATGATTTCCAAATGAAAATAAAGCATTTCAAGATATTGCTTTAATATAATAAAATATTATGTAAATCTGCATAGCCCTGTACACCATTTAGTTTGCTATGGAATACTGTAAATCACATTCAAATTTATAGGCCATTAATATACTGTCATTTAAAGTGTTTCAAATTATTAGCCTGTAAAAATTTATAATATTCTAATGCTGCCTATTATTTCAAAAGTTAATTTTCTTTAGTTTCTTCCTTTTTCATTGAAGTATATTTGATTTTCAATGTTGTGTTTATTACCACTGTAGAGCAAAGTGACTCAGTTATACATATATATATATACATATTTTTTCATATTCTTGTCCATTATGGTTTCTCACAGGATATTGAATATAGTTCCCTTGCTGTACAGTAGGACCTTGTTGTTTATCCATTCTGTATATATCAGTTTGCATCTGCTAATCCCAAACTCCCAACCCACACTCCCCCCCCCCACCTTGGCAACCACCAGTCTATTCTCTATGTCCATGATTCTGTTTCAGTTCCATAGATAGGTTCATTTGTATCATATTTTAGAATCCCCATATAAGTAATATCATATGATATTTGTCTTTTTCTTCCTTACTTAGTATGATAATCTCTAGGTGCATCCATGTTGCTGCAAATGGCATTATATATTATTTTGTTCTTTTTTATGGTTGAGTATTATTCCATTATATATATATGTACTACATCTTCTTTATCCATTTATCTGTTGATGCACATTTAGGTTGTTTCCAAGTTTTGGCTATTGTGAATAGTGCTGCTATGAATATAGGGGTGCATGAATCTTTGTGAATTACAGTTTTATCTGGATATATGCCCAGGAGTGGGATTGCCGGATCATATGGTAGTTCTATTTTTAGTTTTCTGAGGAAGCTCCATACTGTTCTCCACAGTGGCTGCACCAACTTACCTTCCCACCAACAGCGTAGGAAGGTTCCCTTTTCTCTGTACTGTCTCCAGAAATTGTTACTTGTAGACTTTTTAATGATGGCTGTTCTGACTGGTGTAAGGTGGTACCTCATTGTAGTTTTGATTTGCATTTCTCTAATAATTAGTGATGTTGAGCAGCTTTTCATGTGTCTATTGGCCATCTGTATGTCTTCTCTGGAGAAATGTCTCTTTAGGTCTTCTCCCCATTTTTCAGTTGGGCTGTTTGGTTTTTTGTTGTTGAGTTGTTTGAGCTGTTTTATATTTTGGAAATTAAGCCCTTGTCAGTTGCATTGTTTGCAAATATTTTTTCCCATTCTGTAGATTGTCTTTTTGTTTTGTTTATGGTTTCCCTTGCTGTGAAAAGCTTGTAAGTTTGATTAGGTCCCAGTTGTTGATTTTTGTTTTTATTTCTATTGCTTTGGGAGACTGACCTAAGAAAACCTTGGTACGATTTATGTCAGACAGTGTTTTGCCTGTGTTCTCTTCTAGCAGTTTTATGGTCTTATGTTTAAGTCCTTACGCCATTTTGAGTTTATTTTTGTGTATGGTGAGAAGATGTTTTCTAACTTCATTGATTTACATGAGGCTGTCCAACTTTCCCAGCACTGCTTGCTGAAGAGACAGTCTTTTTCTCATCGTATATTCTTGCCTCCTTTGTTGAAGATTAATTGACTGTAGGTGTGTGGGGCAAAAGTTAATTCTTATTTTATCAGCTGAAAAATAAAATGTAAAGTGAGGATTAATGGAATTTTAGAAACAAATTCAACTATCTGTGGTAAAATGATTTACATCAATACAAAAAAAAAAAAAAAAGACTAACCAAAAATACAAGGATGGAAAATAAAAGGTAAATGGGCCAGTTTAATACCAATAGGCTTCTCTAAAATGTACAAGATTTTAAATAATCCGGTTATCTGCATACACTTAATGATAGAAACATGTTTTGTAAGAGCCAAAGACCAAAGCAGCAAAAACAAGGTGTTGAAGACTGTGTTAACTGCCACTGCAGCCTGGGGAACAGCATCTTCATTGCCCTGGGAGGCTGTCAGAAATGCAGGCTCTCAGACCCCATCCTGAATCTGAGTTTTGAAAAGTTCCCTAGGTAATTCACGTGCACATGCAAAATCGAGAATCCCTGATCAGAATCCAGGTGAGTGAGTGACCAAAAGTGGGCATTTGAGCTTGTTAAAGGAAATACTCTAAAACAGCTCATCATGGCATGCTTACCAAACACAACAATTATCATGGGATTTTCAGAAAAAAAGTAATTCCACTTTGAGAATACAGATGTATACTGTCAAGTTTGAACATTGTTATTGTATTAACTACTATAAAATCATTAACCATGCCCTTGTGTTTACAATACCATGTGATATACACAACGTGTTGCTTTAAATATATGATTTACAAATCACTTATATGAACTCACTGCACTTAAATAAATGAAAATATAACGACTTTTTAAGCGATAGAAAAGCGGAAAGTACCTGTAAGTAATTTACATGTTACTGAAAGATTAAAAAAAGCAAGATGATAAAAAATAGAAAGTTTAACATCTTGGTAAAATGATTTAAATTATCTTCCTATGGACACTTAGCTAATACCACAATCCCCAACTATCTAAAAATCAGATTGATTTTCTGATTTTCTCAAATCAGTGTTCATATTAGATTCTGCTGCCATTTAAAATCCCTATCACATAAGGAGGATTTGCTGTAGCATAAATGCTTGATCTTGGGGAGATAAATTAGGCACTTAGGAGTTTATCACATATTTTTCAGATAAAACATGGCTAAGAAATATTGACTTTTCAGTGTCATTCTGACTTTCATATGTCAGCAATACAGTTTTCTCTCTTTGTTTAATATTTGTCTGTTATTAAAATTGACAAAGAACTTGCCCCAGTAAATGCTATGAATTTTGCCTGTGAGAACATTTCCCTTTTTTACTTTTAAATAACATACAGTCAACAAATTTAATTAATTTGTAAAAGAAAAGTACAAAAAGAAATGAGTTTATCACTCAGAATGAAAATACTTTATCTAATATTCTTTGTCTAATTCTAAAGAAAGCTCAGAAATTCACATGCTTATACCTAAGAGGTGAGAATGTAATTCAAAGATATTCTAAACTAGGAAGATGAGTAATGAAGCATATATAAACCCCACCTCCAAAATTGTGTCTAATTCATAACTCACAAGACACTCTACATTAAAGTCCCTTAAGTGTTAGTGAAATACTTTAGAATAAGTCCACAGTAATTAATAAACCAACACAGATTTTCAAAGTTGGACAAAGGTTTTTATGCTGTAACATCTCAATAAAAGCTGTAGAGTTATTCAACATGTTAGTTCAAAAATAAACTTTCTAAATCACTTTAAAATGACTTAGTTCACAAACTTAAAAACTGAGAGCTTTCCTACAGTTTTCTTCTGAAATAATTGCTGTGGAAAGGGGTATGTGAAGCAGAATTATGGAAGGGAAATGGGCAAGATGACGACTTTCTATGAGGATGTTTTCTGCCAGGTCAATTTGAAAATATTTTTACATAAATTATGTGTCATTTGGTTTACTTTCTTTTATAACGTACACTGAATTTTCTTTTGTTCCATATGTTTTCATACAAAGAATATATTCCTATGTTTGCTAAAAGTAATTTAAAAATTAATTCACAAAGCAAGCAGATTTTAATTGAGCAAGGATTGTCTTTGACCACCTGTGTAACATTAGCAAAATTTCTGCCTGTCACTTTTCTCATCTCTAAATGTTAGGGGAGTAATAATCCCAGCCCTACAAATTGTATGGCTTGTTATGAGAAAAACAAATGATTTAATGCTTGTGAAAGTGCTTTACACTCTTGAAAGTGGTGAATATGCTTTTTGTTTATTTTATACTTATTATTGCATATGTACATAGCAGGATTAGTTTCTTTTGCATCAGTCCAGCACCTTGATGTTAACCTAATCCCAAGAAGGTGAACCCAGACATCTGTCTCATCCAAAGAAAAAAGTAAGACCTCATCCAAAATAAAGCAGTCAGAGATTGCTTAGCTTTGGACAATGCAAATGACTGCCGATCCTCCAGCAAAAATCTTTTCCCAAAAAAATATTTACAGTGTAATATTTAAAGGTCTGAGAGTTTGTCAGTTAAGTTACCAGCGTCTAAAAATAATACTTTTCAGTTTCAGAATGGTCAATCTTTAACTATGTTTCAGCATTCTCAAGGTCACTCAGTTGTTGGCAAAGGGCAGTTTTCACTCCTTACCTAGTTGAAACTTACATGTCTGTAATTTGTGGAGATGATAAAAAATAATGTTTGTGCATGTGTTTGTACCCTGGATTTAGAGGAAGTGCCTTGTAACTACCACATTCAAAAGGGATAAACAGGGTGTAACAGAGGACGGTAAGTTAGGACAGAACACTGCCTTCCAGAAGTTCTAAGATTTATGTCTAAAATTTAGAAAACGATTTTTCTCCTAGCTGAGACTTTTGGAGGAATATCTCAGGGCCCATGACAAAGTTAGTGTGAGTCTACGTTTAGCTGATTGAGCTTAGCTTGTAAGCAATTTTTGTTCATAGTAACAAAGGTTGTGAAAGGTCAAAACAATAACAAATAATCTAATGTTCTTGGTGGTTGTCTCCACACTATCAGACACTAATACAATGGAATGTGGTTTAGAAACTATGTCCACAGCTCAAGTGGTCCTCATGTGTGATGTGAGAAAACCGCGTAGGCAATCTTTCTAGTAAATGCTTAGCCTCACGATGTCAATAGAACTCCCCAAAGTAACAGATATATACAATTTGGTGCGGGGACACTCAATTTTGCATAGGGGGTATAGCACATTCAATCACGTGAGACTTTGCTCAAAGTATTAAAACAGAAGAACAATAAAGTGAGTGTTGTCTATTCAATTTTAATTAATTGAATAAACAAACACGGACCAGGTACTTCAATAATGGCTGGAATATAGAAGTGAATAAAACAGATAAGATTTTCACCCTCATTGAGCTTGTATTCTAAAGGCATATGCATACAGTAAGCAATAAATGAGTAAACATTTATGTAATATCAGTGATAAGAGCTAACAAAAAAATTAGAGAATTAGCAAACTGGGAAGTATGGACATTTTAGATAGGGTGTGGAGTGTAGTATTTTCTGAGAAGGTGCCTGGTTCACAGAGCTGAATAATGTCAGGGAACATCGCATGCAGAAGGGACGAATGCCGAGACACAGAGTCCAATAAATTTCGTACATGTTGAAAAAACATTGAAAGAGTAAGTTAGGAGAAAATTACTTTACCCGAGTAAACAAATAAACACAGACATGGAAAGTAATGTGGTCATATTAATAACTTTGGCCCTTATTCTTTTCTGAATAAATTTAGGAGTATTTTGAACCAAGAAATAACATGATTTGGCCTATGTTTTGAAATGATCACTTTGCTACATTGAAGATACACTGAAGCACGTCAGGCAGTTAAAGCAGGGATACTGTTGAGGAAGGTTTTGTTGATGCTCCATATCACTAGTCATCAGGGAAATGGAAATCAAAATGAGATATCAGTTTACACCTGTAAGGATGAGGATCATCAGAAAGATAAAAGGTAAGGGGACATCACTCTCAAGAGTGGGGGAGAGAGAGAAGGGGGTGGAACTAGTATGGAAAGATCAACTGATTGTTAGGGAACATCAAGTGCCTTCTTAATAAAGTTATTGACCATGAAGTGAAATAGAGAAGCAGCTGCCCTGATTATTTTTTCCCAACAGAGTTCTACTGTGAGGCCATGACAACCATAGAGAGTTACACCTAAAAGATCTGTGGCTTATTAGCAGAACATCATAAAGAAACAAAGGAATACATTGGTTTAAGTTGTAGGTGAGGGAATAATTATAATAATGCTCCATAGATTTTAAGCTTGGAAGTTTAGGGACTTTAGGATGTGAAGGGAATTTATGATAGGAGGGATGATAAAGTGAAAACAAATAGGTTGGAAGTTCTTGTGGTGTTGATAATTGATGGAGGTGAGCTACCAGAGGAAGTTTGCTGGAAGTTTAACGGATGATGGAGAGTGAAATGTTCAAAAATGAGATGACGTTGGTGTTACTATGACTGGTAATGAAAAGCTGCAGTGTGACCACAGACATGGATGTGTGAGGCGTGGTGGAGGGCACGATCCTTAGGGGAGAAGAGGTGAAGGAAAAGAGAAATCAGTGTATTGGAAGGAATAAGTAGACATTGGCAATGCACACACTTATATTCACATACACACACAGACAATTATTGCAGAAGTGCTGGGGGGCCTGCAACTGATCAATGTTAAGTGTGTGTAGTCCAGATGCATTGCAGTAGGTTTTTATGAAGAAGGGGGCATTACCGGAAGGAGACTCCTGACACTCCCCAGGCCCAGGTAAGAAGGCTGCACGGGGAGAAACAGCAACAACACAGACAGTATCAATGGCTGAAAGTAGCCCTCAGTTACAGCAACAGGGGCAGGTTCAGAGTAGTGGTTGGTGATTTGGGGAGTGGAGTGTCTGAGGGGAGAGAAAAGTGAAAAGATTTCAGAAGCTTGGGAAGTACAAAGACTGGGCAATAGACATGTGGAGGGTAAAGATGCTGGGCTTCTTGCACTAATTGACACAAGCAGGAAACAAAGGCAAGATGAGTTTAGTTTTGATCGTCTTGGCAGACAAACTGTGTACAAGTGGTAGGTGGAAAATATTTCCAGCAAGGTAAATTTGTGGGACTCCTATTTGTTGCTGATACAATTATGGAGCGCCAAAATCCTTCCATTATTCTTATTTCTCACATTTTTACTTGCTATTACTACCCATTTCTTCTTAGTTTCATAAACCTAGAATTTTGACCAGGTTTAAAAAATAAAAGAAACTGCCATCTTTAAAATGTTTGGCCTTTCCTTCCAGTGTCGAACTAAAGTTTCCTAGTGATTTTATCCTTTTTTAATAGGATGTTTTAAAAGGTAGGCTAAGTAACCTGTAAGTATTGGGGCAAACAAATATTTTTAGGGTACAAAACATTTCACATTCAGTGACAATACGTTGATAAAGTTTCAGTCCATGCTGTTCCTGATCTGACCAGGAGGTACCCTGTTGGTTTTGTCCACCAAAGGTGACTGTGGTTGGGTTCTGCCATCTGAGGGGCATATGTGGGGCTGTGGCTGCCTGGAGACCACACCCTCATGGGCTTATTGGGAAAGCCTCTCATAGTATTTTTAGTTTTCAGATGCTTTTTGCTGATTTCAAAAACCCAGCAGGGTTTCCAGAGAAATAAACTGGTTTTCCTTACCTGAGAGTGAGTTTTGACAGTGTGATTGCCCCCAGGGTCTAAGCTGAAGTTTTTATATCTTCCCTGATTTATTTTATAATATAGACAAATGACAAAATTCAACTGCTTTCTCAATCAGGGCATAAAATGTGATAATGAAAAGGAACATGTATTTCTTACACTTAGGCTGATAGATTTTAATGCAAAAAGACATGAAACTACACTTGACAGTAACTGGCATTTAAAATAATTTTAGATGGTGTTGGCCTCTTCATAATTTTTCTGACTTGCTGTAGTTCTTGAAAAATCAAATTGTCAAAATTGTCACAAGTCTAAAATAAGATGTTATTCTTCTGCTATGAATTTTTGATGGCATATTAATCAAAATTGCTCCTTAGGAATGGCCAACGATAAAAATATCAGCGCAGCATGGAATTATCCTCTTCTTTAGATGTAGTGGTGGGGCTTTTATGAAATTAGAAATAATAATCTAACTACTGCCAAACAATATTCTAAGATTTTTAAAAAACGTCTTTGCCCCAGCCCACAGCTCACTACTCGAGTTTTTTAGTTAAACTCAGCTCCATTCAATACTGACTCTGACTTGTACTATCAATCATTTAGTTAGCTGTTTAGACCCTGTGCTTTGGAGACTATATTCCCCTCTGTTCTGGAAAGCTTATTTCTCAAGTATGCCTAAAACTTTGCACATAACCTGAAAACTTTACCTGATGGTAATACATTCTAGGAAGCTTTCTCAGTTGTAGGCTATGAATTTCTTTCCTATATACGTTCAAAGAAGGACTATATTTTTTTTGCTATAGTTCTGCTTCTATTAAAAAATCTATATATGCTCCTGACTGTGTGTCTAACCTGATGTTTCTAACCACTGAATAGCATCCCTGATTTTAATCAATTATCCCAATGATGGTGGACACCTGAGTTGCCCCATTCACAGCCACCACTACCACAAATATGGCAAGATCAACATTTTAAATGGACCACCATGAACCTGTGCCTATGAAAGGGGTTCAGTGTCTGAGGGTCTGTTCAAGGGGATTAAAGATAATTTAACTTGGAGTTTTGAATTAATGTAATCAATCAATCAAATTGAGCAACAAATAACCAAGTGATGTAGGACTAATCTGAGTAAAAAGAGAAAAGGAAAAGAAATAAATTGCAAGTGTCTACAAAGAAATTTTTCAAAAGTTAACACTTGATGTTGTAATTGTCAAAGAAAATGTTGAGTAATGACAGCATCCATGAATCAGAAGTTCAATCACAAGAGAAAAATCTGAAATCAGGTCTATGACTATAACAATTATAAAATATATCTCATTTAGCAAATACTAATGAAAAATCACTTACCTTTAGACCAAATTACTATTGAAGACATTCCGTAAAAATGTCTACATTATTATGAAATGGTATATGTACATTCTAATTTAATATTTGTTTTAATATCAAACCTGCATATATATGTATACATATAATTATATTTCTATACACAGAAAGTATTTTTTTTAATTTGTAGAAAAATGAACTTTATGCATAATCATAAAAATAACTTAAAATGTGACGTAAACAACATTTTTACTTTCCAGGACGTCACTGTTAAAGTCATTTAAACCTAATAGTTCTATCAGATAATGTGCATGTAGACATACATTTTGCAAGTAACTATATAATATGTATATTCTACCCATTAACCAACATGGTGAACGTCTTATGTTCTCCTTACACAATTATGCTGAGCTGACATATTGGAATAGCATGTTTGTTGACTCTAAAATGTCTAGTTACAGCTGCAAGGAAAACACTTTTTCAAAGTAGTCAGAAATATTTTCTGTGAGATTTAGAAAAAGTGAAAAGTTTGACATTTCTTCCATTTTGGCAAAAACACAAAGTATTTCTGAAAATAAAAATTGTCTTTTGTCCTAGAATTATATATCTAAAAGAGAAAAAGCAATTAGGAGCAGGAAAAAAAGGTTTATTTAAAAATTAAATGCTAAATTTGTCAAACACCCTCTCTTCTGGTGATCCTACCTGAAGGAAGCCACTTTTAGATTTATACATATATAATTTAAGTATTTTCTAAGTTATATTTTGAATATGTATACATATATATGTATAAAATAAATGTAAGGGATGAAGAATAACATAACAAAAAATTCTGAACTCCAGCCAAGCCAAAGGACATTCTGATACATTGGCTAGCTGTTAGCGTTCTGCAATCACATACTCTTTCAGAAATAATCACTATTCCATACTTTGTGTTTATTATTCTCTTGCTTTTCCTAATAGTTTGGCTTTATGTGTGTTTCTCTATGCAATATGCTCTCTGGTTTTGTCTGATCTTATGTTTTCTTCTATGACTTACTGATTTTAATCAAGCTCTCTTCAATGTTTGAAATATTAACTCACACTTTTTTGCCCATATTTAGTAGAATTTGTACTATATTGGTTAATAAAGAATGAACATTTGTTCAAATCTTTACTTTTTGAAATCTTATTTTTTGGGTACTTTTTGATTTTTTTTGATTTATAGGAGATGTTTATTTTAATGTCTCAATAGAATGAGTTGTCAAAGCACACTCAAGTGAAACACAGATCTTACTCAACATAAACATTACTAATAAGTCATAGGTTACAAGCCAGGAGCAAACATAGACTCAGCTTCCTTCTTTGAAGGGGTAGCAATCTCTACATAGTTTCCAAATAATGTCCATTTCGCTCATGCTGTGATGCTGTTGGCTTTCAAGTAACAGGTAAATGTTTAATACTGGTTGTGAAATACTTTCTGAGAAATCTTGTTGTTTTGGGGGGCTTCCTGGTTTTATGCTTCATCAGTTAAACAGAGAAAATGTACATGTGACTAAATGTCCATTCTCCATCCAGTCATGCCCACCTCCAAAATCCATAAATTCTATATAAAATGGAGAAAAGACAATCTCTTCAATAAGTGGTGCTAGGAAAACTCAACACCTACATTTAAAAGAATGAAATTAAAACATTCTCTAACACCATACACAAAAATTAACTCAAAATGGATCAAAGACCTAAATGTAAGGCTGGACACTGTAAAACTCTTAGAGGAAAATGTAGGCAGACACTCTTTTACATAAATGGCAGCAATATCTTTTTGGATCCACCTCCTAGGGTAATGAAAATAAAAATGAACAAATGGGACCTAATTAAACTCGAAAGCTTTTGCACAGCAAAGGAAACCATAGACAAAATGCAAAGACAGTCCTCAGAATGGGAGAAAATATTTGCAAACAATGCAACCAACAAGGGATTAATCTCCAAAATAAACAACCCAATCAAAAATTGGGGAGACGATCCACATAGACATTTCTCCAAAGAAGACATATAGATGGCTAAAAAACACATGAAAAGATGCTCAACATCACTAATTATCAGAGAAATGCAAATCAGAGCTCAATGAGGTATCACCTCACACTGGTCAGAACGGCCATCATCAAAAAATCTACAAACAGCCAATGCTGGAGAGAGTGTGGAGAAAAGGGAACCTTCCTACACTGGTGGTGGGAATGTAAACTGGTACAGCCACTATGGAGAACAGTATGGAGGTTCCTTAAAAAACTAAAAGTAGAGCTACCATATGATCCAGCAATCCCACTCCTGGGCATGTATCCAGAGAAAACCATATCTGAAAGGATACATGCACCCCAATGTTCATAGCAACACTATTTACAATAGCCAAGACATGGAAGCACCCTAAATGTCCATTGACAGAGAAATGGATAAAGAAGATGTGGTGTGTGTGTGTATCCACACACACATACACACACAGTGGAATATTACTCAGCCATAAAAAATGAAATAATGCCGTTTGCAGCAACATGGATGGACCTAGAGATTATCATACTAAGTGAAGTCAGACAGAGAAAGACAAATATATCACTCATGTGGAATCTAATTTTAAAAAATGAAACAAATGAACTTCTTTACAAAACAGAAACAGACTCACAGATATTGAAAACAAACTTATGGTTTACCAAAAGGCGAAACGTGGGGGTGGAGGGATAAATCAGGAGCTTTAGATGAACATATACACCCTACTGTATATAAAATAGATAACAAGGATGTACTGTATAGCACAGGGAACTCAATATTCTGGGATAACCTATATGAGAAAAGAATCTAAAGAATGAATATATGTATAACTGAATCACTTTGCTGTATACCTGAAACTAACACACTTTAAATCAACTATACGTGAATAAAACTAAAAGAAAATTAAAATCCATAAATTCTAGGTTTTTTAAAAAAATTTTACAATAGATCTGGTCAGATCAGGTAATATATCTTTAAAAAGACTTTTTTGTTTCATTGTTTTAGATAAGATTTTCCAACTGATAGCATTCTGCTAGTAAGTATTGTATTTCCATGTTTCCAAGAATGTCTGGTCCAGGTTTATCATTACCTCAATGTCCCACAAGGAAGAGAATATGGGCTCGGATGCTGACTCGTCCTACTTTACATTTTGGGTTAGGGAAATTCTGACCTCTGTATGTATGGAAAATACATTTTCAAGTATTTTGGTAGTGTATTTTGAAGAACAGAAGTTATTATTCTTAATGTGGTTGCAACATCAATCTGTTTTTTCTCTTCTGTTTTGTGAGCTTGGTATGACATCTATGTCTTCTTCAAATGTTAAAGGTTTACATCAAACTTCTGTTAATGCACCTGCAGTGGATGTCAGTGTATTCTAGCAAAAGAGCATGAGCAGGGGTGCCTAGCTTGTTATGCCTTCACTTTCCTCACATTGCTTCAAATGAGTTGTGTGTAAGGTGAGGTGCAACTGAGTCATTCCACATGGGACTCAGAGGACACAAGGACAGGAGCAGCTTCTGTTGTGCCAGTTGTCCAAGCACAACAAGTTGTGACCCTTGATGACATGGCCTCCATGATGCTGTCAGTATGGCGCCTGAGTGCCACCTGTATAGCAAAGACAGAAATTTCTGGTTCCTTCAAGACTATGACTTCTCCTCTGGAGGGTTATCAGTAGCACCAAACACTAAACTAGTGAACAGTAAACCAGTGATCAAACTCATGGGGCCCCACAGACTCACTGGAGATCGAGAAACTAACTAGATTCCTGACAAAATGTGTAACATGTGGGTGTGTGTATGTATGTATGTATATATGTATATATATGCTCTCTTCCAAATATCTTACACTTTGTAACTCACACATCTAAGCTTATTTCTCTAGTTAGCGCTGGACTTGATGTGAGAACTACTGTTGGTATTACATAATGGAAATATGTGTGTTAGTTTAAAGAGTCTTCTTGTGTGACTCAATGTACTTGAAAAATGTGTCTCCAACTGTGCTGCACAATAACCCTTCTTTTATAATTAAATATTCTCCTGGAAACATCAGCTAAAGGGCATTAATATTTAATCACTTCATGCCCTATATTTTGTCTGTTACAAAAGCACTCTACAAGTCCAAGAGGTTATCTTTCCCTTACTGGACTCTCAACTGAACTTGCAAAGCTCACTTTTTCTTGTAGCTTTGCCTAGCCTACGTCTGTCTCTTAAAACCTGTTATTTGGACATTTTCTTGTAAATCAGGACCCAACGTCACCTTATGATAAGCTTTTTACCAAAGTGCAGCAAACCATTTTATTTTTTCATTTCTCAATCAGCTCATCAGCAGACCTCATTTTTTATTTTTGGGGTTTTACCCCCCAAAACAGAATGATTTCCCATCCAATTAGTGGGACTGGGCCTGCATACAAGTACGGTTTTCAGTCTTTCAGACTGAGAGCATTCCTCCAGCACCCAGTAATGAGACTTTACAAGGAGGTGAAACTAGTTTCACCCATCCTGCAATATTATCACACTCTAATATCCTGGGAAGATATGTCAGAATTGCTGCAATTATGTTGGATTAAACACATAATTACTGGATGTCTACTACTGACAAAGCATGTATCTCCTATGCCTCTGCTCATGCCCACTTTTGGTACTTGTGGCCCGAGGGGCACATTCAAGTGATTGAATGTAGTGTCCATAGCCCAGGGTCAGGGAGAAGGATGACTCCTGCCAACCCCTCTCAGATCCTAGAAGCACATACTTGATCATTAATTTAGGTAATTTAAATGTCAAGAAATGTAGACTCATCGATTTTCACTTCACAGAGAAACCTGTATCAAAGGAAAATATAGTTGCAATAATATAAAATTTACAAAAAGAGAACTATATAAAACTAATGTAAATCAGAGGCATCTCCTGTTAATTTTTTTTCATAGTTTGGTGTATTTTTCCTTTTTTTCTTCTTTAAAATGCTTTTAAATAAATTTTGTTGCTAAGATATTTTACTGAAAGCTAAAAATCAATTACCAATAAAGTGTGACATGACATCGTTTAACTAGGTGTTTCCGTTGCCCTAAAATATGACTTCAGTCTCTTTATCTACCACATGCTGCATCTAGATTGATTAGTAGGAACAGAGAAATATAATTTCAGAAAAAAGTAAGCTTTCTAGATATAAGATATTGGAATAAAGGGCATTTCTTCACTAGGATGTCAACCCCAAGTAAGAGATGTGAGAAATTTCATTTTCAATAAAAGTTGTTGACTTATTAACCTTAAATTGTAACTTGTGAAAAGCACCTATCAGGGTCACAGAGGCTCAGTCAGAAGAAAGAATATCAGTAAGTGGAGACTGTAGCTGTGACTCTCACACAAAGCAGCAAAGTGCTGTTCTTAGAAACCAGGCAGTGGATGCTGGGCAAACAAAGCCAACACACTCTTTTGGGCAATGGGCTTCCTAGGGTGAAATAGGGTCCATGAGCATCATTTGACACCATTTGATGTCAAGAACTAAAAGGGAATGTAAAACTGATTAAGAAGATGTGTGGTCCTTTATATCTTGCAGAAAACTTTCAGAAAATAATAAAAAGGCTTAGAATTTTAATTGTGAGAAACCTTGGAGCAGCAAATTTGTCTTGGCTATGACAGACATACGTACAATGACATACACACAGAAACAGGCACACACAACCCATAAGATACCATCTAATGCCTCACTGTGACCCATAAATGATTTCTGTTAGCCTAGGGCACAGCTCTACCTGTCTTCTCTTACAAAAAGGCTCATATTTTTCAAAAACAAAAAAGCCAAATTGAATTCATCAAATTATATAGTAAATTAGGCTCTGAAAAGCGAAGAAATAAAGAATTTACTGGGAAAAAATGTCAGAATTGTCAGAGTCAAATTATGCAACGTATTCAGAGATCTTAGCGAAAGTAGCAACATGTTTGTAGCAGAAATATAATAGTTCTGCAAGAGAAGCTAGAGCTGAGGAGATGGGGGTTGGTGCATAGGGATCGTGATGGGGAAGACTGGAAGAAAAATGAACAGCCAGAATAACGTCCTTAATGAAATCAACACAAAGAAGAATCAAATATACTGCAATCACAGTAAACAAAGTAAAAGAAAGTGAAAGTACAATTAACATACTTTTGTAGAGGGCAACAAAACAATTCTCAGTCAAATCAAACAATGCAAAAATGAAGGGAAAGTAATAATATCACAACAGAGTACAGTCAAATGTTTAAATCCAAAAAACAATAAGTACATTAAATATAATTAGAGTATACACCCCAGTAAAAAAGGACAAATTTGTCAGGATAGGTAAAAAAATTTCAAAGAGCAACTAAAAGCTGCTCATAAGGAATGCAGATTAAATGTAAAGATGCAAGAAAATTTTTAAAAAGACTGAAAGATATACAATGAAAACACTAATTTAAAAAGTCAGTGTTGCAATGTTCATAGTAGACAAAGCAGGCTTCAAGATCAGAAACATTATGAGATAATATGTAATACAACAAGAAGTTAAAATTTTAAATTGGTAAATTGATATCCACATTAACACATGACAAAGTTAAAGCTAAAAGAAGGAAGAGAAAAATTCAGTCATATGTAAGATTTTTAACATACTTGTCCCAGGAACAGACAGAATGAACAGAGCTTTATTACAGTTTTCATGACATATTTACTGAGAAAATCTTGAAAGCTTTGTGCTTTAGGACCCATGATATGTTTAATTGATAACTGTAGTTTTATATTAAGCCTAACAATTTTGTATTTATACATATTTCAAACTATGGTGGTGGACTATTGCATTAGTTCTAATAGTTTTTCAGTTAAGTTGAATAAATATAAATATATGTATATATACATACACATATGTATATATGTGCATGTGGATATATATATAATATAAAAATGTATATTCCTTCTCTTGTATAGGCATACCTCTCTAATTTCTTTTACTTCTATTTTATTATTGCTTTGTCTCTTGCGGTAAAAAGCATTTGTTACGTGTCTTGCTTTCTCTGAAAAGCGTTTAAAACATTTTTTCCTTAAGTGTAAAATCTCAATTTCTGTAGACAGATTTTATTAAGTTAAAGATAGTCCTAGTTTGATAAACATTTGTTTATTTTAATTCAAGAATGAGTGTTACTGTTAGTAAGTGAATTTTCATCAACTATAAAAATGTTCATGGTTGCTTGAGTTATATAAATATCTAGTAAAGAATATTATTTTCCCCTTATTGAATCACCTTTTATTCTGAAGATTAAATCTACTTGACCATAAAATAGTTTACCCTCTCTCTCTCAAATCAGACGTTGTTGTTTGGATAGGGTTATACTAGTTATCTAAAATGTGTTAAAATGCTTTGCATGTTTTTATGTTTTAGATAATTTTAAATGAAAAAGAACAATTTAGTTGTAAACAATTTACTTGTAGAGCCAGTTCTTAAATCCCCTTATTCTAAAATCTAAACATATGAACTCGATAAATGCTCCCAAACAGCAAACAAAAGCAAGAGATTATAATAAGTAGGCTTTAGACAAAAGGTAATGTTGGTGGACAGAAGACATGAGTAAATTACATGACGCACAACAGAACTTCATTTAACTCTTTGCAGTTTAACTTCCTTTTGTGGCACACAAGGCTCTGAGTAAATAAATCTGCCTGATTTCCATACCTCTGTTAAATTGAAAACTTGCAGTCCTTAAACCAAAGCACTTACGTAAAGGAGGGAAAACACAGGATAAGCAGAAGAATGGAGGGGAAACTTGCAGTCCTTAAACCATAGCACTTACATAAAGGGGGGAAAATACAGGATAATTAGAAGAATGGAAGGGATTTATCTATAATCCATCAGCACAAATAACATGCAAAGAGGTATACATTTTACATATTAATTCATTAGGAAGATTATAAAAAAGGTTGTTACAGCATTTATACAAACATATCACAAGGGGAAGGAAGGGAGGGAGGAAGGAAGGCATGTACAAGCCATGTTAAACTAAGTTAGAACAAAACATACTGTGCCAGAAATGAAGAGCATTATCCATCTGTGTTTCACACTAAAAAGAACATTTGAGACTCTGAATAATTTAATAAAATCTAAGTTTAAAGATGAAATAAATAAAGGGCAGAATTTAATGATACAGAAATTGTAGAGCTGGGAAACCTAGTAAATGTCAAATGAATAGCATTACAGAAGGAACAGGAAAATATAGAACTACAAGAAAGAAAATAAACACAGCTGAAAACCTCATTTATGACTTAGAGGAATGGCTTAATATAACCGCAGTTGAGTCCACATGAAAATAACAAAGCTCTTGGACCAATGAGAGAGAAAACCCTAGAATAACAAGATAGGCAAAGATAATATAACACGAAGATAATTGGGAACCCTGGCATAGAAAGTCTAACAAAGGCAATGAAATACTTCTCTATAAAAACAGTAGTAATTTTCCCCTATAAATATAGTAAAACATACTAGTACATTAGAAGATAAATCAACAATCCACAATAAGTTGAAAGAAAATCTCACAAACCATAATTAATTGATGTGATGAATTTAAAAACTTCAGATATTCAGTTTCAAATACTGGGTCACTAACACGACAGGATTGGAATAGTGAGGGATGCATATCAAGCTATTCTCAAATTGAGCAAGAACACTTAATTTGGAATAAAATGAAGCAGGATTAAAAAAAATGAAACTATTTACGGTGTGTTGAGGAGAAACCTAACTTTTGTTGCAATTGCCTGTTTATTTGGTTGTCAACATTGCTGTACTGTTCATGTTTTTTCCCATGCAATGAGGAAAGTATCAAAGCTGTGCAAAATGAACACTGAATAAAATATTTTTACTTCAAATGAGTTCCTAATAAATCAATTATGAATGGAGGGACTAAAAATATCATACAATTAATTATGAAAGTCTCGAAGTCAGAAGAGAATTTCTGAGGCCAAGATTTGAGATTCATCATCATCAAAGTGGTTTCTGAACACACTAAAATAGACTAGAGCGTCCAGAGTTCAGGCACACTTAAAGAACACCCACTTTTGAGAAAAGTGGAATAAGAGGATCTTGAATAGAAAATTTCAGCAGAGAAGGCAGACGGGCAAGTGGGAAAGCAGAGAAGGGTAATAGCTTAGAAATTATAGGAGAACCATTCCAGAATAGAGAGAGACAGCAGGCATACCAATCGCCACAGGCAAGTTGGACAAATATTGGAAAGATGTCAAGTGTGACCCTGCCTGTAACTATTTTAATGCAGTGGAGTTAGTGGAGGCACTAACTAGATAGCAAAGCACCTGAGCAAGAAGGACAAAGCTGGAGACATCATACTTCCTGATTTCAAATAGGTTACAAACTACAGGAATCACAACAGTATAGGAGTGGCATAAAGACAGGCACATCGACCAATGGAACAGAATAAAAAGCCCAATAACTGGCAACCACTATTCTCCCATCTTTCACTGTAGCTTTGCCTTATTAAGAAGAGCATATAAATGTTATTATCTAATATAGAGCATGTTGTATCTGTCCTCTTTCACTTATATTTTTAAAATCCATCCATGTTTATGAATGTATCAGGAAGTCAGTTATTTTTTTAATAGTGTGAGTTCTGTTGCATGTATGCACCACAGTCAGTTTACTTTCACTACTTGATGGGAATTTGGGTGATTTCCACTTTAGGGGTTGTTTATGGATAAACTGTTAAGAACATTTGAGAACAAATCTATGTTTGTCCATGTGTTTTTAGCTCTTTGGTTTAATATCTAAAGTGAAATTTCTTGGTCCTATGATATCTACCTATTTAACTGTATAAAACAGGGCCACAATGTATTCTAGAAAGTTGAACCGTTTTGCATTTCCACCTGCAATGTATAAATATTCCACCTGAGTCACATTCTAATCAGCACTTTTTCCTGTTAGCAGTCTTGTTAATTTTAAGCATTCTGATAGGCATCTGGTGGCTTCTCATTGTGGTTTTAGTGTGAATAATGAGAAAAGATGTTGATAATCTTTTTATGTACTTCTTTGCTATTTGTATATTTTCTTTGGCTAAATGACTGTATAGAAGTTTTCTGTATGTTCTTCTTTTTCTTCTAGGGCTGATACAGTTTGTCTCCTATTGTTAAAAAGTGGTGCTAGATTCAAGATCAAAACATTTTTCTCACTGTTTCTTCGGGAAATTTTATAGTTTTAGCTCTTTAGGTCTAATATGAATTGTGTGTTTATTTTTGTGTATAGTGTGTGGTAAGGGTCAAGCTTCAGTTTTTAAAAATGGATTTCAAAGTTTTTAAGATGTTTATTGATAAAATTGTTTCCCATTGAATTACCTTGGTTCCTTTATCAAAAACCAATTAATTATACATGCGTTGAACTACTTTTGGAATACGCATTGTTGTACTTTTATATGTTTATCCTTTTGCCAATTCCAAATCCCTTTGTTTAAGGCAGGTTTTGAGCAAATTTTGAAATTAGGTTAATGCAGCCAACTTAATTCTCTTTTATCAGAATTGTTGTGACTTTCGGACTCTTTCTGTATACATTTTTAAATCCACTTTTCAATTTCTGTAATAATGTTTTCTGTGATTTTCATGGGGTCCCATTGTTCTATAGGTAAATTGGAGAAAATTAACATCTTAAAATATTGAATCTTTTGAGACTTCCATGGTGTTCCAGTGGTTGAGACTTTGCCTTCCAATGCAGGTGGTGTGGGTTGGATTCCTGGTCAGGGATCTAAGATCCCACATGCCTTGTGGCCAAAAAACCAAAACATAAAACAGAAGCAATACTGTAACAAATTCAATAAAGACTTTAAAATGGTCCACACCAAAATAAAATCTTTAAAAAAAATTGAATCTTTCAACTTATGAAACAGGTCAATTTCTACATTATTATATATCATTGAATTCCCCTAAGTAATGTTTTTGAGTTTTCAGCTCATATGGCACTTCTATTTTTGAGTTTTTGAGGAAGCTCCATACTGTTTTCCATGGGAGCAGCCCCATTTTACATTCCCACCAGCAGTACACAGGAGTGCCAATTTCTCCACATCCTCACCAAAAATTTTCTTTCATTTTCCTGATAATAGCTATCCTGATACAAGGTGATATCTTCTTGTGATTTTAATCTCAACATAAACTGTTCTTACCACGCACACACAAAACAAACAATAAAAAACAATAAAGGGGCACAAGAGAACATTTGGAGATAGCAGATGAATCTATTACCTTGACTTGCATGATGGTTTTATGAAAATACGCATATGAAAAAGGTCATCAAATTGTATGCATTAAATATGTGCACTTTAGGGACTTCCCTGGTGGTCCAGTGGTTAATACTCTGTGCTTCCAGTACAGGGGGCGCGGCTTCCACCCTGGTCATGGAACTAAGATCCCACATGCCACACGGCGTGGCCAAAAACAAAAATAAAACAAAAAACCCCGCACTTTTTATGTATCATTTATACCTCAGTAAAGTTGGGAAAAAATTTTTAAAAAGACTTAAAATGTTTGCTTTTTTTAATGACAAGAATAAAAATGGTCTATGTTTGGGTTGCAAATATAATTACTAAGGAAGGAAGGAATACTATTAAAGTCTGGATAATAGTTATGTATACATTATGACTGGGTTACAAAATAGGGATTATGTTTGCGAATAAAAAAGTAGAAGGGCATTTTACTCTAGATGGCATAGTTCTACTTCTCAACCTGTTTTTTTTTTTTTTAGATCTCTTATTTTATAATTATAATAACAAGGATAATAATGTGAAAACTCTACTAGGCTATTAATTTACATTATTTTAAAAATAATTATGTAAGAAAAAATTGTAGATAAAGCCATTCACATAATGCCAATGGAAACATTACTTAAAAAGTAGATATTGCATTATTATGTATTTCTTTCTTTTCAACAAATATTTGTATAATTTAGGTACAAAGTGAGAAAGCCAGAAGTCTGTCAAGGAACAATTTAAACTAAATTTTTATTCAGATGCATGTTCTAATACAGATGTGCTTGAAAACCTCTACATAGAACTGTAGTACTATTATATTGGTACATATGATAGATAGATATAGACAGATATTAGGTATCTCATTCTGATGCTATTCTTCACAAAATTAAAGGCTGTAATTTTTGGTTGAAAATATAATCAAAACTGCCAATTAAGTGAATATGTTTTTCTTTGAATACTTTGTTCTCATTTTGTTCATCTAATTAGTTAGATTAAATGATAACAGAGATTGATGCCTAATTAAAGCCTCCAGTTACTTATGCTACCTCTGAGTTTCTGCCCCATTCGATGATATATCTGCTAGCTATCACTCCTCTTTCATACAGCGATTTTTTTTTCTGACGCTGCACAAACCTTAAGCGTGTACTTACCCTTTGCCTATTCTTTCATAGGTCTTTTAACGGCCACTTGTTTTCTATGAGATACAATTTACATTTATAATAATAACAGCTATGATTCATTAAATATGCAGTCAGTGTTAAGTCCTCTCAAAGTGCTCTATATGTACTTATAAATTATATAAATTAAACTCACACAAGGGCTGTAAGGTAGACCTAATTTCCTCCATTTTAGAGCTGAAACTAAATTCCAAAGGGTTAAATAACTGCTTGCAGGACATCAAACCAGTAAGTTACAAACTATGTCACCCTCACTTCAAAGCTGCTGCTCTTTCAGCCATGCTGTGTTAATGGAGGATGCCTCAGCACCCTCATATTGATACACATCCCACCAGCAGTGATGTCCCTATTAACAGAGATCACCGAAGGGGTTTACTCAACTAGGCACAGCCCCATTACTGCTTATTACATTACAGACTTCCTTACACTCACTTCTTTAACTTAAAGACCAACCATCCTAAGTACAACTCAGGACACAGGAGGAAAATGTCACATGTTTAGCCCTTTCCATTTTCTCAAGTCCCTCCCCTACTGACACAGATAGAGGGTAATGGTGGTGTTTACTCTGTAACCTTACTGCAACCCAGGGTTGGGAGTCTACTCACTTATCTTAATCTGCTTTATGTTGCTATTGTGTGTACCTGTGTGTGTGTGTGTTTGGATGCAGGTTCATTTACATATCTCATTCTCTCCTTCAGATCCTTTCCTCCACTCCCTTTGACCCAAAGCATAAAATGAAACTCATCAATATTAAAATTGAGCTACTCTTTAAGCTTCTTTTCTTACAATTCTAAACCTTCTTACAATTCTATTTCCTTCTGAAATGCTGGGACTTGTAGCCTGCAGACTATATATTTTTTTAACTTCTTTATTGGAGTATAATTGCTTTACAATGTTGTTAGTTTGTGCTGTAAAACACAGTGAATCAGCTATATGTATACATATATCCCCATATCCCCTCCCTCTTGCATCTCCCTCCCACCCTCCCTATCCCACCCCCCTAGGTGGTCCCAAAGCCAGGAGCTGATCTCCCTCTGCTACGTGGCTGCTTCCCACTAGCTCTCTATTTTACATCTGGTAGTGTACATATGTCGATGCTATAATTCTTCTTTCACAGCTGATTTCCTAAGCATTTTCACAAATTGTGGGCCATAGAAGGATCCTGAAACATGGAGTAGGGGTCATGTTCTTTCCAGTTTGCTTTCTATTCCTGTTAACTTTGGGTAAGCAAGCAGTAGCCCTTTTCCCTGGCTGTATGAGCCCTATTTGTTTCCATCACTGAAATGGCCTCCATCTTCCCCTCTTACCCCTCTCATGGCAACTACCCTACCCCACCCCACCTCCCAACAAGCAGTACAATCTTTAGGTTCACAGTCAGTATTCTCTATTTCTAGCAGCCCAAACCAACTCTTTACTTCTTCTATTAATGTGCTCCTCAGAAAAATGTACTGCTGATCAAAAACCTTGCTGTTCCCCACGCACCGCCCCCCCGAAAATGTACCCTTCAGGCACACTGAATTACAAGTTCCCATGATAGTCCAATCTGGAAGACTTGGAGACATGACACATCCTGGTCTATTATGCCCCTTTCTGTATTTTCTGAAGAGAACCAGAGTATGAAGCTGGGACATTCACCACTGAAAGCCCTGAATGTCTTCTTAACACTGGCCGTTTCAACGGCAAACATCATTTCAGTCTACTTTAGAAGTGTGAAGATCGTAAATAATGGATTGTACCACGGGATACCATTTTTCACTAGGGTTTGTCATGCATGGAATATAACTTTAGGGGTTTTAGACCAGGGGTAATTTTCAAAGATTTGGGGGTGAGTAGATCACTGAATAACTCATTCTGCCAGAGGCGGTGAGCAAAATACATTCATTTGATCCCAAGAGCCCCAGAAGTCTAAGTCCAAAGTCTCATCTAAGTATCATTTAAATCAAACATGCATGAGACTCAAGGTATGGTTCATCCTGAGGTGTTTTGCTCTCTAGCTCAGAACCTGTGAAACCAAATGAGTTAAATACTTTCAAAATACAGTGGTGGGACAGGTAAATGATAGACATAACCATCCTTCAAGGGAGAAATAGGAAAGGAGAAATGGGTAACAGGACCCAGGTAAGACCAAAACCTAACAGGGCAAACAACATTAAATCCCCTTATTAAATGGGTGACTGGAGATGCTGTTAGTGTTCTCATTTCTTGCCATATGAATAGGCTGATGTTTTTCCAAATCTTTACGTTCTGCTTCCTTTTTTTCTTAACAATTCCATCTTGAAGCAATTTCTCTCCTCACACATTTTACCATAAGCAGTCAAGAGGAGCTAAACCTTCAACACTTGGCTAGAAATCTCTTCACTCACAAGTTCTACCTTCCACAAAACATGAGATCATGAACACAATTCAGCCAAATTCTTTGGTGCTTTATAACAAAGATTGCCTTTTCTCCAGTTTCCAATAGCACGTTCCTCCTTTCCAGCTGAAATCTCATTGGAATGGCCTTTATATTCTATATTTACACCAATATTCTGTTTATGCTTACTCCAGTATTCCCTAGAAGACATACAGCTGTCCTCTTTCCTTTCTGAGCTCTCACCAGAATCACCCTTAACAGACTATTCATGGCAATGTTGGCTTTCCCACCATACACCTGGAAACACCTCCATCCTTTACCCATGACCAGTTCCAAAGCCACTTCCATATGTTTGAGTATTTGTTCCACCAGCATCTCACTCTCAGTACTGATTTCTTGCTGAGTCCATTTGGGCTGCTATAACAAACTACCATAGACTGGGTGGCTTAAGTAAGGAACATTTATCTTGTACATTTCTGAAGGCTGGTAAATCCAAGATCAGATTTAGTGTCTGGTGAGAGCTGCTTTCTGGTTCATAGATAGCTGTCTCTTCCCTGTGTCCTCACATGGCAGGAGGAATGAGCTAGCTCTTTGGGATATCCTTTCTAAGGGCACTAATCCCACTCATGAGGGCTCTTACATCCCAAAGTCCACTCTTCCCAAAACTATCAAATTGTGGGTTAGGAATTCAAGATAGGAATTTGGAGCAGGGACAGTACAAATATTCAGTCCATAGCAATACCCTTTACCATAGGGACTAAATCTAAAGAAGCTGTGTAGAAATATTCCAAGCTCTTTGTTTTGGTACCAAGGGGAATGTGTTACTACCAAGATGAAGACTACAATGGATAATATATTTTAAGTAAATTTATCCTAAAAATACTCCACATTCTTTGTGGCATTGATTACAGATTTGTACATCTATTAGAATTGCCACCTCTATTAATCCTTCTTCATCTCCCTCCACCCTCTACCTTATTCAGTCTTACCCATGACCAAGAAAAGGGCTCAAAAGTAATATTTTTCTGGCTGTTGCATATTGAATGAGAGACAGCCTTCTAAATGTGGCATGCCTGCAGACAGAAAAAAACACACTAGTGTGAGTTTCAAGTGAGCCCTCTCTTTATGTTAGCACTTAAACTATTGAATTGCAAATGAAATTCCAGACAAAATGTGATACCTCTATTTTCACTGAACAAGATTTCTGTAATACTCATGAGATTCATAAGAAATTGGATGCCATCCAAATAGCAAGGATTTGTAACAATGGCCCAGGTCTTATGAGGATTAGAAGAATCTGAATGAACAATCCCTTAGCTCACAAAGAAAGTGATAAAGGATAAAAGGTAGCATTAACTGTTCAGTGATGTGGGATGTTCACTGTATGTACAGCTGCATTAAATTAAAAGTCACTTGATTAGTTAGCTAAATAAAAGCTTCTATTTTGTACCTACAGAAACAATTGTGTAAGTCACTAAGGGCCTATGTATTCTAAGAGTAAAGTTTTAATGTAGTCATAATCTTTATTGAAAAATATTATTTAATGTTTTCTTATAATTGCTCCTTATTCATTTTTAAAGAATTTCACTAAAGACTTGGTTGTGTGTTTATCCCAGGAAAATCAAGTCAAATGCGTGGTCAAAATTTTATTTGCAGGCATATATTTGAAAGAAATATTCACCACTGTCAGTGGAAAATGAGCAGTTTTAACTAGTTCATCTTAAAATTTGCTCAAGGTTTCAACAACTTGCCTTCTTAGGGAAGTGCCTTAGGTTGGTGAATGGCAACCTAAATTACCTATCATTCATGTAATTTGACCAATTCTACTTAAAACTGCCAATTATTTGTTTTGGCTACTAGTTCTGTCGAAGGATATCGATGAACTAAGTTTAAAAAGTGTTGACCCTTTTATAGGAATCCAGCCTCCCATCTGCAAAATTCAAATAACCTAAGTTCTTCAAATAGTTTTTCACTGTAGTATGAGATGGTATTATGGGTTTTACAGTGGCATAGAGAAAGCATTAATAATGTAATCATTAGAAGTTACATTCTGACCTCCCTTTTCTAAAAAGCCTAGTTTATTTTGCAATGAATACCAGACAGATTTAGGAGAAAACTCTGCTACTCTTAGGGATTTTAAAATATTTTGAACATATTCCCAATGTGTATAATTTACTTTTATTTAGCACTTTGTTTCCATGAGGCCATGGACTGAATGTAAATTTCTCTGAATAACCCATCCTTTGTATGTAATTACCTCTGTATCCCAAAGACCATGGGTGGAAAAAGATATTCCTGACACCACAACGTTATTATTATCTTTTTCTATAGAACACCCAAGAGCTCTACCAGATAAGTGAAGATGGCTGAAAAACTTTACATTCTTCACTTGTAAAGAACAACTATTCAATCTGTCTTAGCATGGCTCTGTCACTTGTGCTTTGCATTCTTTTCACTGCCACTCCAGAAGGAATGATACAAAACCTGGTGTGAGGAAGCACTATAAGGATGAAGGAACAAGGGTAGGGTACTAATAATTAAATAAGCTGTCTAGGTAGGTAGGTGGAATAGACCAGGCATTGTTGCAGAGCCCAGGAGTCTCCAGAGCCTGCATGTATTGTGTTTTGTGTTTCAACGGCAGACATCATTTCAATGTTTCTCCAGGACACACACAAATCTTCAGTATCCCGTTTGCCTTATAGGCAACAATATATAGAAAGCATCATGCTCTCTTCAGAAGGCACTACACAATTGATGTACTGGAAAAATATCAAAGCACAAATATGTCCTCGATCATTACATTTCAATACTTGGAAGGAAACTCTTCCCTTCTCCCACATTCCTCCTCCTCTTTCTGTATTTGATACAGGAAAATTGGACATCCAAGAAGTTAAATGTCTTCTCAAAGTCACAAAGCTAGTAAATGGCAGAGATGGCTTACTAAGCAGTATAGAAATTGGTTATTGACTGCTGGAGTCACCATGCCACAGCTGTCTCAAAGACATTGTAGAGAACTCTTCTACGCATGGATTCTAAGGGCATAATGCATTCTCAGTTTCACTGCAACACTAAGTAAAAAAAAGGTACAAGAGAAATCAACTGAAAACAGTATCTATCTGTCTCTCCTTATATAGAGATAGATAGATAGATCCTACTCTATAGATTTAGGTCTAACAATAGATATTAAACACATTCTTAACATTACCCTTAAGTTCTGTAATTTCAACTTGTTCTAATAATTATTCATGTTGAAAATTCTTATTCATCCGTTTCAAATTGGTTGAAGTTTAAGCCAACTTTTCATCGGGTTTTTAGAGTATGTTCACTATATCCATTTTATTCAAATTCTAGGCTTCTATTTTAAAGTCCCTATTTTCAGGGTAATAGGATAAGATTAGAAATTCTAATGTTCTCAAATGTTTTTCAAGGCATGAAAATCAAATCTGAAAAGAAATTGTTCAGAATTTGTTTTTCTCAATCTTTCCAATATAGGTGATAAAACTATGAACTAGTTTGCTAGGTAGTGGAAGTCTGAAAAACTGTTGAATGGTCGTAGAGAATCCAAGTTAAGGTATGAAGGGGATAATAATTAACTATAAAACCACTTAGGAGAAAATCTTCCCAGCAGTATCAAAGTGTTACATAGAAACAGCAGCACATTTTGGGCCAAACTGCAGTCATTAGCATATATTAAAAAGAAATGTTCTCATCTGCATTCTTCTTAGTTTAATATCAGTTCTGTATGCAAAACATAAAGATTAAAAAATAGCTAAATGCAGAAAAACTACATTCTGCTCAAGACTGCCTACATTTTTTAGTCTGCAAACATCTCAGAGTCTAATGAATGTGGGAAGAGAGAAAAAGCTGTAGTTATGAAAGAATAAGCCTGGGTATCAGGGAAGCAGCTAAAATAAAAACCCCAGGAATTGCCACTAGTTTATCAGAGTCTCTGGATAATGAGGGAGTAAGGCTTCCTTGTTTTCCGCCCCTCAACACAGCTGTAGGTATTTCTGATGGCATCGCATTGCGGTTCACTAAGATGGGCTACCTGCTTATCAATACTCCAAGGAGAGTCTCTGAACTGTAATGAGAATTTAGTCCTTCTTTTGGAATCACCTTGATTTATCAGATATGTTATCTTCTGAGGAGATATTTTGCATTGATCCTGAGAAAGCCCTCTAGCATTCAATCATAGAGGAATCCAACTGGGTACCATTTCTTTATGAAGAGATACAAACCAATAAAAGCAGCTTTAAAGAGTACAAATCCTCTAATAACTTTTGTTTTAGTAACTTTTTTTAGTAACTTTTGTTTTTTCCTTTTTAGAAGGTTTTCTTCAGTGATACGTTGGCTAGTTTTAAACAAGTCATGGAATGCTAGCCACATCTTTCCTAATCCACAATCAAATAAAAATATATACTGCCCTCAGGGTTCAACTAATCTTAAAACAATCTAGACAGTGTGGGGAGACCAGGTTACGAAAGACAGAGATATGACAATCTTTTTACAAAGGACTTACACTGTGAAAGCTAATACTATGTGATAAATACACAGTAAGCTACTTTGGCTTTCTACTGCTGTCTAGCTGGTCAGTTTGGTTAAATCAACCTTGTCCCTATGTAGAAAAATAATTCTGAAGTCATATCTTACACTCAGAAGTATAGTTGCAGATTCCAAACTAGAAGTTGTTTTTACTAGAATGTTTATGTTTTGGTTTATTTTTCCCCACTTGCTAAACATGAACACATTAAACTATATTTTAAGTTTGATGAAAGCAATTAGAATAACCTTACCCCTTCCTTATCTAGTGAACTTAATTACAATCTTAGTTTTAAGATATTTTTCCTTCTTGATCTCAATTAACCTGAGGTGGCCCTGCTCTAATATGAATGAAGTGTACTCTTATCGTATTTAATACACTTTACTGTGACTGTTAAAAAACTTTTCCTTAGTCACCTAGGAGCAGGTAACGGGTGTTTTTTTTGTTTTTAATATTCCCAGTAACTAGCACGTTTTTTAAAAAATAAATGATTAAATGAATTTATTAATGGGTGTTTTTAGGCATTAACTTCTTCAGATTATTATCCTGAATAGTAAATTTAGGTCAATTATACTATTGGGGGAAGATGTATATAGCAAAGGCCTCACTCACAAAAGCAGAAATCTATGCATAAACTAGTTTGCTTTCTCAGAAATTTCTTTAATTGCATTTTAACCTTCTGAAGAATATACTGGTCATCAATAAATCACAAATTCATAATAATGAGGACATACTGTATTCTAAAACAATTCCAAAAAGTAAGTATTTAAAAGCTTTAATATTGTTTTTAAGTAAGAGTTAAGTTACTAAAATAAAGGTTTAACTGAAGTGAAGCACTAATAATAAAACACAGAATTTTAAGAGATACAAAAGATAAAATATAACTATCTGCACATTCAACTGTAGACAATGTTTTATGCAAAAGGACAACTAAATCAGAGCGTAAAGACTGTATGATCACAGCATCACTACCAGTGGTTTTGTAGCACTTTGTAATTAAGATTGAGCAAAGGGCTACAGGGACCAGACTTATCCCATCACAGACAGTGAGGCAATGAGGTATATGCAAAGTAGAGAGAGTGAAATATAACTCTGGCAAATCTGATCTGTATATTTATTATATATCACACACATATATCTCACATATATGATAAAAATTTAACCTTGTGCCTATTTACACTTCTATTTGATATGTAGAACTATTTTGTGTGTATTTATTTATTATAGCTGAGGACAAAAAATGAATGAGCACAAACATATCCTGTTCTTATTGATACCTGATCATTCAGTTAGTAACTGCAAAGCTCTTTATGTATAAAGAATGACAGTGTTCAAAAGGCAGCAGGTAAGGTGTAGACGTGATGTATCAATATCATTCGTAAGTATAAATTAATGAAATTTACTGATGTCATCAAGAAATGAAATTTACTGTAAATCCTGTTTGAAGGAATCCTCATTTTTAAAAAATGCTTTACAGATGGGTCCATGCTTTCTTCTTTGCTTGCTGTGACTTTATTTCAGGATACATTCTTATCAATACTTGAAACAAAAATCATGATTTTTTTTTTAGACCTAGGGCAGCTAATAGCTAAAATGATCTAGTACTTTCTAAGTCTCTACAACAGAATTTCAATTGTTATCACTGTATAGTCTGCCAATGCAGGTTGTATTTTTATCATTGTCTATCAGTATTCTTAAAATTATGCACTACTAAGGTTGTGGTAGTGTTTCAAAGTAATGTTTTTCAGTCCAGCTTACAGTCTGAATCAGCTGAGTCCTAATACAGCTGAAGTTGTTTTAGATGATCTTTCTGCAACCCTCAAATTTAGGAATAATAGTATGCATCCATCTCATTGAACACAAACACTTTGGCATTTTAGTAATTGAATGTCTATATTTCTTTAAGAATTATGATAGGGTTAAATCCCATAAACACCTTATATAAAAAGCCAATTTTTACTTCATATCTGATAAGGGCCAGCTTCAGGGCCAGAGGCCTGTACAGTTACTCAGGACAGCCCCATGCTTTGAGTTCAATGCCCTGGGTCACTGTCTTGAGTCCTGGAGGTGAGGTCCGGTGGGACAGAGAAGCATCCCCTTGGGCTTGGATCCTTGGTTCACACATAGTGCTCCCTGCTGCAGTCTCCCCAGGATAGGTTCCTGGCTGCCCACTCCCTGACCCCTGGCCTCCCAATTTTCACCTGCCTTCCTTTCCCTGATTGAACCTCATGACCATGTCTACCTGCCCATGTATGGAGGGAACCAGGTCCCTGAGGGGTGGGAGGCTTATGTTGTCCTCGGTCCCTGGCTGAGCCTTGGACTCAGACAAATTGGGTCCCAGGTGTGCTCTGTAGCTGGGGCAGGAAAAAGGGTACCTGTCCCTGCTCCAGGATGATGATGTCACAGGACATTCAAGCAGATGACACAGTGGGGCCCTCCTTCATCCCTCATGCAGGGACGGAGCATTTCTGGTATGACAGTTGCCATCCCATGGGGTCCTGTGTCTGCCCTGTGTTGAGAACATTGACTTCCTGGCCCTGGTCTGGGTCCTACATTATCATTTTGCTCTTTATCCTACAAAATATGTTGCTGGCTCTGACCTAAAGTGAGAATAATGTACATGATAAAGTACAGGTATGTAAAATCCAACCTCTACACTTGGAAGCATATTATGGTCTACAGGGGTGGTATCAATTTTTGTTCAACTAACATGAAGCAAGATATTTTAAGGGTATAGAAAATGTTTAACTGATTACTTAAGGAGACGGAGAAAATGAAAAGAGTTAATTGAGCAGAGAAATGAAATTCGAATTGGGCCTCTTAAAAGATGAGTTTAGTTCAATAGGCAGAAATGAAACAGAAAAAGTTATTCTAGGCATTTGGAGCAAAGCAAGAGAAACTAAGGAAGAGGGAGATCGAACAATACATGGTACGTTGGTGGGGCTGGGATCCAGAGCATCTGAAAGTGGGAGTAGAAGATAAAACCCGGCAATTGTAGAAAGAAGGGATCATCATGTCTTTAGACTCTAGAATTTTTTCATAAATAATAGTCACTATCAAATATTTAACAGAGACATGATGATCATATTAAAAGCACATATTTCAAAGTTGGACTACAGCTGCTGGTCAAATTTCCCAACAGCATAGACATGTTTCAGGTTGGTTTCTTGTTCCTAAGCACTGAACCATCTGTGAATATTGTCTGAATATCAACCTATTGGGAGCCCCAACCTGAGCAAATACGATACAAATAGAATTTAGCAGATGAACTGGTCTCTCTCTGGTCCTCGATGACTCTGAATTTAATGAAATTCCTTCCTTAGAAGTAAGATATGCCAGATGCATTAATTTGTAGAAAGAATGTTGCTCATTAGGAATTATCTTTTATATGTGTGTGTGTGTGTGTTTATTTAACCAGTTAAGCCCTTCACTGTTTAAGTGAACTAAAATTTTAAGTATTATATACTTGATCCCTGATGAGTCTGGATGTAGGGATGTTCCATACACAATGGTTGTAAAACAAACTTTAAATTCACTAAGACAGCATATTTTAACATTATGGCCACATAATAATGAATGAGCAATAAGTAAAGTCTACACCAATTATAGACAAGGACACATGAGTTCTGTGGTTTCTGAACTCAGTAACAGATAGACCATATTAATTAGTCTAGATTCTGCTGATGTTATGGAGAGTTCTTAGGTAGCCTTCTCCACATTCAGGAAGTCATTTGCTGTGTTTGTGTTGTGTCTACCCACACACAAATGACAGCACCAGTAATGAGTTATGGAAATGACTTGCAATTAGAAGACCCGAGACAGTTTCTAGGTATATTCATTTCACTCAAGATATTTCCTTCAACCCAATGACTCCTTGAGTTAAAATGCAAATGCTAACAAATGTCACATTGATTTTTAATGACAGTAAACTTCATTTTTCAGTACAGAGTGGAATCTGCTGTGCTGGAAAAATCCATCGACTCAAAATATTGATACGGATGCTCATAGTGTTACTTTATAAAAGTACAAAATTTTAAACCAGTTGAATCATTCAAGCCTCTAAGAAGTACTAACTAGACTCAGGGGGCTTGGTCATCACATCTGGACAGGAGAAGTGGCTTAAGTCATAGGAAATGGTTCAGACATTGCAGGAATCTGACTTGGCATAAAGCAGAATGATTTCATTTGATGCAGAAAATTCTCCTAGAGGTTCTACTATTAAAATCCATCAAACATCATTTACGTTCTCTGCCTAAGGAACTCTTTTATAGATCACCTTTCAAGGAAGCTATGACACTGTAAAGCTCATTTAAGTTCAGGTAAAAGGCAAATGAACCAGAACCTTAATTTGTGCATTCTGGCTCCCGAGGGGGGCTTGGGAAGCAGTTTTCTCCCCCTGGAATACTCTTGGCAGCTGCCTCAATAGGGATTTGATAAGGAAAATGGAAGCCACTCCTAGGTCCAAGTGGACAGTGTTTCATTGCTGGTAATTGGAGACTTACCACACACCACTAAGGTGTCTTTGAGTGCAAAGAAAGGCCACCATTATAGGGAGAATATTCTCCGGAGTTCCGGAAGACACTTTGGTGAAACTCCAGAAGTTTAGTTAGTGATGGGGGAGGGTCTTTAGATGGTGTCAAACGTAACCCCCAACAGCCCCGAAGCTGGTATTTCCAAGCATTTCCTGTCTGCAAGTGTTGTCTGAAAATGAGTTCAGAGGATGGTGCCTGCTCTGTGTCTTCTGTTTCTAAATCTCCCGTTGAGTCCCTCTCATTGGCAGACTCTGACCTGGAAATTTACTGGAAATCAGATACTAAGAAAGCTCCTTCCTGAAGAGCCAAACAGACCCTCAGTGGGTGTGTTTGGGACGCTCAGGTAACCACGGAAGTCCCAGCCAAACCACCCCTGTCTCAACTCTGCACCTGTAGGTTACACTCTAAAGAAATTTAAACTGCTGTGCAGTTAGAACCACATTCTGCCTCTACCTACTGAGATGCAAGGTTTTCTCATGAAACCAAGGTTGTCCTCCTGTGAGGCACAGTATGTCCTTTGAGTCATCTCCATTCTTTTACCAGCTCAGTTACAAGGGCTCCTGTGAATATCCAGTAAAGAAGACAGCTCTAAATTTAATCTTCAGCAGTACTTTATAGAAAAGAGTAGAGGATGGTGATGAGGAAAACATTAAAATACAAAGTGGCTTAAATATACTACCTATAAATTAATATTTGTATATGTGCGTGTATAACTGCAAGTGTGTGTGCGTGTTTGTGTGGATAAGGAGAGAAAAATACACATAATGACTGCAGTTCTCATATCTGAACCTCTTCTTATGGTCACAGTGGGCCAGTATGTCTTATTTTTCTCTCTCCAGTCAACGTTTTCTTTAGTTTCAGAAAGTCACTCAGCTGACGATATCTCACTACTCTGCAGACTGACCCCAAACTTTTGTTCCTGACTGGTCTAAGTCATTCATGTTGCTACTATGTTAGTTTGTTGATGTATTCTAGTAAGATTTACAGGTGACTGTAGGAATATAATGAGAAATGCTCTGGTGAATGCCTTGGTTTGCAAATACATTCCCCACTCCTCCTCTAATGATCAAATCAATTACTTCAGTCTGTACTGTAATCTCCGTCATTTTTACTTTGGCTACATCAGCATCAGGATCCCAAATGGCCAGTTAGCAGTGCTGCCTTCTAAGGCAATTGCACTATTTTGTGACCCCCCCCCCCATAAAAGCATTTCTCCTCTGGTCAATAGGCAGTTAGATCAGCAAATACCAAAGATAAAAGCAACATTCTGCAAGTGGGAAATGAGGGTTTATTATAATAAAAGGAGCTAACCCCTTCCACTCTTTGATGTGCAAAGCTATGTGCTCTGTTTGTAGGGAAAGTGGCACTGTATATGGGTCACAGGGAGAAAGCATATACATCATCTTATAAGTCAGCTCCTGAGGCCTGCAAGCTGTGATCAGCACATTGTGATTGGATCATGGGTGACATGATTTAGGAGAAGGCTGTATTAGATGTCCAAGAGGAAGGGCTGTAATGAGATGAGTTGTGAGTTGAGATAAAGTGGGCACATGAGAGCCTAGAGAGAGAACAGGGGAAGGGAGGGGGAACCGAGAGGAGGCTCAGGATTGTTTCTTGGACAGCTGAGACCTGGGAAGATGAAAGGCTAGAAGAATGATAGGTTTGCTGGAGGAAACTGATGTTTCTGTTTGGTGTCTGTTTACTGCAGGTGGTGACACCCCATAATTAGATGCTAGGTTTTCACTCCTGTTTATGTTCACACTCACAAGTGGACCATAAACCGAGACACTCCACTGTTTTTTTTATGTATGTGTCACATAGTAGAAAGCCCTGATGAAATATCATAACTATTTCACAGAAGAAAAAGCACCCTCACATTTCCACAGCTAGAAATATTCTCTTTTAAAGCAAAGAGGTTTAAAATCATGCAGTAGGACAGTTTTCTATCTACATGGACAGAATGGGCTTTTTTTTTTTTTTTTTGCAGTACGCACCTCTCACTATTGTGGCCTCTCTGGACGTGCAGGCTCAGCGGCCATGGCTCACAGGCCCAGCCACTCCGCAGCATGTGGGATCTTCCCAGACTGGGACACGAACCCATATCCCCTGCATCGGCAGGCAGACTCTCAACCACTGCGCCACCAGGGAAGCCCCAGAATGGTCTTTTAACAGTTGCAATCTATATTTCATGAACTCAAAAATATTAAAAACCAAGTGAAGATTTTCTTATTGTATCATAATCTTGTTTAAGGGGAAAAAACAGACAGGCTCTATTATAGCAGTCTAAGTAGGTTAGTGAACATAGTACACCTAGAATATCATGGTTGAGAAATGAATCAGAAATAACATTTAGAAAAATTTCTTAATATATGCAGCTGATCTAAATTTTTAAAGGACTCTACTGAGATGCTGCACTTATTTAGCAAAATAAATGAGATTTTACTTTTTCCGATCACTGTCATGTTTCAGAATCCAAAAGAAAAATGGCAAAGTTATCTTAAATTTATATACATGTATATCAGTATATATATGGCATTTTGGATACCATTTCTAAGCCATTAAGTTAGTTTAGTATCCAATTCTGTTTAAACTACTTAGTTTCAAACACAACATTGATCTTACTGCATCTTAAGAAGGGAAAAATATTGTGAGATATTTTTAGACTAATCAGTTGTGGAGAAATATTTCCTTAAGGTCAACTGGTTGAACAGAAATGATTATGACCCTTTTCAGAACAAAAGTCAAAGAAACTGGCAGGACATCTAAAGGTCAATTTGCTGAGTCCTATGGTAACTCTACATTTAACTTGTTGAAGAACTGCCAAACTGTTTTCCACAATGGTTGTACCATTTTTACATCTTCATTTCCATGAATGTTCAAAATTCCTATAAGATGCATAAAATTAAGATAAAACCAATCATATTTTAAATTTTTTACTATTAGAATTAACAAAGAAATGCATATGGGAATGCCCCCTATGTATCAGGATGAGCTACATATTAGGATTGATAAAATGAGATAATTATTGACAGAATTCTATGACTTGGTAATTTTCATGACAGCATAAAGAGTTAAAAAGATAACGAGTTTCCTTGCTGGAGCATACTTACAGATTTACAGAAAAGAGAGCAAGAAAAGAATAAACTAGAGATAAATATGCAATATTTATTTTAGTAGAATATTTCCTGTAGTAAATGCTTCATTGTCTTTTACTGGAAGAAAAATTAAATTTGGCATATAAGTGTTTAAATGTGTGTGGAATTCAAAAACAACTAAATTATACAACAGAACAGAAAATTGAATCCAATACAGAAGGGGAATGAAAAACTCATTAAGATGTAGAAAAAGAGCAATGTCAGATAGAAAAAAAATGCACAATATTCCTAGTGAAATAGACCATGTTCTAAAAGCACACACACACAGACACAATTAACTCACAATCGATATGAAGCTACATTCAGGAAAAAATATTTTATACAATATTCTGTATGATTCGTAGTTCCCCACATGCCCATAATTTTCACAAAGTTGAAATTCAACTCGTTTGAGATTTTAAGACAAAACTCAATGGTAGGTTGTGAAGTTACACCTTCATGGTGACTCGCTCACATATGAAGACTAAAGATGTAGTGTGTGCTTCCTTCAACAGCATGAAAGTTCAAATTTGCAAACTTCAAGAAATTCCTATTTTAGAATCGCTCAAACATACATGCATATATACATATATAAATACACGTACATGCATGTATATATATACACATACTAAAGATGCTAGAGAAACAGGTTTAGTCTTAGTCTTTTGCTGCCAGTGTAATATATCCAGTTTGAAGTGACAGAGAACTGTACATGAATCTCTCTCGTTACCACTTCAGTAACCTTGTGAGGGCTCTGTCTGAACCAGCTAGGCAGAAAACGATCTACTCCCAAAATGCATTCAACCAGTTGGAATTCTACTACTACTTGACTGAATATGTTCTTCAGAAGGCAGAACTGATTCAATATATCATGTTTTCTGACATAAGAAAAGACATGCTACCCAGTGGACCATGTAGGGGGGGAAAATCCTATTTTATATAAAGTCTTGATCTAAGTAAGTGTCAAAAACGCAATAAAATCTCCACCAAAAGAAATGGGGGCTATAAATAGAGAATTTCTTTTCTTTCTTTTCTGCTCGGGTCAATATTGAAAATGGTGAAAATAAAATATGGTGATTTTTTTTCTTTGCTACAGGAGCTTTACAGTTTTATGATATTGGACTTGGGCATCTATGCACCTGTTTAGAAAAATCCTTGTTTTAACACTACACGTTAAATATATAATTTGCAGATTCTTCTCTTGATTTGATTTCTATTTCACATCATAAAATGAGATATTTACTAAATCCTGAATGTGAGATAAGTATCCTTGACCTGCTCTGATTTTTTCTATATTCTCCTATGATTGAGTTGATTCTAACTTATGATTACAGTTATCACTGGATTCAAAATCAATATTAACAACCATAATTTACCTATAAATTTTTTTCATCTTGTCAGCCAGGTATCATTCAATCAATATTTCAAAGGATAATTCAGGCTCACTCACTTAAACCTTCATTTCTTTCTTTCTTGACTTTGTCAGTTTGTGCAATTATTTTTTTCCAACTAGTGTTTCATATTCTTTATTGGTAATATACAAATGGTCCCAAATTCTGCCAATATTGCCTTATATATAAATAAGAAATTCAAAACATATGATGATTTTTGAAGTCTCTGCTAATTCAAATGTAAGTCTCCTTGGTCATTTCTCTGAAATAACCTCTCTCTCTCTCCCCAGCCCATTATTTAACTGAGGTTAGAGTCTTACCAATTGTTCTTCTGTTCCTATCTCCTTATACCTCCTTTCCTGCCTACAAAACCACTGATCATCCTAAAATTATAATTTATCCAATCTATTATCATACTAACAATCTTCAAACAGCTTCACTGATTTCTACAGGATTAATCTTTAAAAATATAATTGATTTTCTATTTCCTGTTCCCATACTAAACTGAGTTATTATAAGTCCTCTTTTAAACAAGCTGGTTTCTTTACTATAAGCTATAAATATGACAATCAGTCCAAATTCTTCACCCCATTCTTTCTACCCAGAATGTTCTCCCATGTAACTTCCCATTTCTCATCTGCAAGAAAACTTCTTTGAATTTCCATAGTATGAATCATTTGCCCCATTATTTTGGTGGTTACTCAGATATCTTTTCACGTAAAATTATAGTCTCCATGTTAAAAACTGTGTTTTTATAACTTCAACTGCATCTCGGACTGTTTGTCTTTCAAGTAATCAGCACTAACAGCTTGATAACTGAGCATCTACCTAACTAGTTCATGTTTGTATAGTTTAGCTCCTAAACTGGATATTAATTTCCCTCATGGTAAATAGTGACCAAGACCAAATTGACACTGAGAGGATAAATGCGTGTCCTATTTTTTCTCTAAAGTAGAATCATTTCTCCATATATGAGAGTTGGGATAGAAAATGTTGTAAACTCAAAGTAGATTTACTGACTCATATGGGACATGCTTCCATGGGGATGCCTTCAGAATGCCCAGAATAATAACACATTCATAATGTCCCTTCACAGATAGTCTTGCAGTCTCAACAGACGCTTCCAAGCCTCTAATTGTGTCTTGACACATGAAAGCTTCACAAGCCGTGTGGAAATGTGCTTGAAAATTTCCTGATATTAATGTTTCTGTTCGGTATGGACTTTGATGATATATTAAGAACTGTATTATATTAGCTTGGTACAATAATAACAGAATACAATGCTAATGCAACTTGATGAATGAACACTAAACTTCCCATATTGTATTAACAGTATATTAAGGACACTGTAAAACAATACAATGTGATGGATGAGATCCATGTTATTATCCACGCTTATGTGTATAAAAAGAAAGTGCTTTCATGTATTTTACACTAAGTTGAATATATTACATGCTGTCACTGTTTCAGCATGAAGTTCTTGTAAATGAACCTGTACTTACTACTTCCCTTTTAGGATGGCATAAGCATACTCAGTACCATTTAAGATGCCTTCCCGGGATAGATTTTTTAGGGAGCATCCTCAACCCCAGGCTTGCTTTCTTCCACCATTCAGAACTGCTTATAATTCTGATAACTTGGCAAGAAGGTTTCTTTGCAACCTTAAAGTCTCAGAGTAGCCTGTGACAGAAAATTCGAAAACTTTCTTAGTAAACTCTATCTGAGTCAAAATGAATGAAAATAAACATCATAGAATCATTTATTTTCCAACTCAAATCAACTATTCCTTTTGACTTTCTATTAAATTGAAAATATCCTGCAGACACTTACTTTCAAAAACCTCATATCAATCTTTTATTCAGCCTTTTTGCACTACTCACAAACTTAATCTACTCTTATTTTCTAGTAAACTTGTGACCTTGTAATACCTCTCACATTTATCTCCTTCTTTCAGTCTAACTCCAGATCAATGTGCTTATTTTTCAGTTCCCTAATTATGGCCTTGAAAATGCGTCCCTTACCTCCATTTCATGTCCAATCAATTATACATCCTTTTGCCAAATTAATATCTTTTAAACAGCCTTATTTAAGTATAACTGATATAGAAAGAACTGCACATGTTCAGCATGTACAATTTGATAAATTTGGACATATACAGAAATCAGTGAGGAAACCATCCTCACCAACACTTATCTTTTTTTTCTTTAATAGTAGCCATCCTGACTGGTGTGTGATGATATCTCATTTTAGTTTTGATTTGCATTTCCTTGATGATTAGTGATGTTGAGCATCTTTTCATATACCTGGTGGCCATTTGCATGTCCTCTTTGGAGAGATGTCTATTCAAGTCTTTTGCCCACTTTTAAAATTGGGTTATTTGTTCTTGCTTTTGAGCAATAGGAGTTCCTTAGGTATTTTGGAAATTAACCCCTTATCATATATATAATTTGTTAATATTTCCTTCCATTCTGTTGACTGTTTCCTTCACTGTGCGGAAGCTTTTCAGTTTAATGTAGCCCTACTTGTCTACATTTGATTTTGTTGCTTGTGCTTTTGGTGTCATATCTAAGAAATCATGGCCACGATCAATATCTAGAAAAATTTCCCTATATTTTCTTCTAGGGGTTCTACAGTTACAGCATACTTAGTGGGGAAAAACTGAAAGCTTTTTCTCTAAGATCAGGAGCAAAACAAGGATGTCCACTTTTGCCATATCTATTCTATACAGTATTGGAAGCCCTAGCCAGAACAATTAGATAACAAAATAAATAAAGCACATCTGCATCAGAAAGGAAGAAGTAAGTTACCTGTTTCCAGAGTAGATATGATCCTATATGTAGAAATGCCTAGAGACTACACAAAAAATTGTTAGAACTAATGAATGAAATCAGTAATACTGCAGGATGCAAAATATCAGATAAAAATCGGTTACATTTCTACATGCCATATTGCCTTTAAATGTGTATTTGTGATACAGTCATATTATTGCTCAAATACTGAGTGGATTCATTTGATCACCAAGTCATGTATAAACTTCAGGTCCCAAGACACAATACCATTCACCATATTGCCCAGATCGTATTTCAAGATTTTTTTCTTTTTACTCTCTTAATGCATTATTCAAACAATTTTAAGAAGCTGTTTTGGGATTGACATACATACACCACTATATATAAAATAGATAGATAACTATAAGAACCTACTGTATAGCACAGGGAACACTACTCAATACTCTGTAATGACCTATATGGGAAAAGAATTTTAAAAAGAGTGGATATATGTATATGTATAACTGATTCACTCTGCTGTACAGCAGAAACTAACACAGCATTGTAAGTCAACTATACTACAATAAAAATTAAGTTAAAAAGCTGTTGGCATATATAACCTATTTTTTCATGGTATTGCCTACAATTTGATAGACTTCCCCCCAAACTTTTCACCTCTGGAAATTCTACTGAACCTTCAAGCCTCATTCAAATAACCAATTCTTACTCTCCCTCTTTCACAGACTAACATATTATTAATATTTCTTTTGTCACTTGGAATGTTCTTTCTCATATTCTGCCTGTTTGTTTACTTGTCTGGGTGATAGCTACTGGTATTGTCAGCTACCAAATTTTCAATTCTTTAATGGTAAAAATTGTTGTAATGTAAGAGCCTGACAATCAACTTTTTTGATTGTAATATATGTGCCTGGCATCAAGCCTTTGATTGCCGAGGCTTCCACTTCAAAGACATCCATCTCCAATAAACACCTTATCAGCTACACAAGGAGATGAAGAGCCAGGCTGCCCCACCCATGAAGTTCTTTTTTTTTTTTTTAAGAAAGCTCAGGTTGACTTAGACAAACTGACCATTTGACTGACAGCTGGCTGTACCCGTTTGAGCTTTAATTCTCACTCTTATGTTTTAAATTCACCAATGGAGAGTGAACCTGTGAAGCCCTAGACAACCCACCCTCAACCCCAATTAAAGTGGAACCTCTAGTCTTCTCTTTTAGTACATCATTGATGTACTAAAATTGCGATTGTAGATATCATCATCATACACACTCACAAACTCAGGCTGTTTCTCCAGGGCAAGATTAGCTAACAGACCCTCAAGCCATGGATGACCTGACCAGAGAATCATAAACGGGAGACATCCTGACCCCCTAAACTACAATTAGGAAATACCACAAGAGGATGATTAATCTCAAATTCTTTGTTCTTCCCCTTTAAAAACACCCTCAACTCAAAGACCAAGTTGGAGTGGATCTGAGGCTCATCTCTCACTCCCCTGCTGGTGCCCTGCAGTAAACCGTTGCTTTGCTAAAAACACCCACTCTCAGGGTTTGGTTTGTGGTGCCATGGACACAGGAGCCCTTGCTTGACAACACAGTGTCTTTAGTTTTCTAAATGTTTATGCTTTGTATCCACATTTAATCTGTATGTTCTTTCCTAGTATGGACCACCAAGTAACATATATCTGGCAAGTAGCTGCTAAATATTTTTGACTTTAATTCAATAAATAACAGCTATAAAAGAGCAAAGATGCTTCCAGTGTCCCAAGATAAATAGGTTAGTTCATTCAGAAATGAATCTGTAGTTCAATTCTCTAAGCATAAAGCACTCCACAATGTAGGGGAGCAAAACTTGCCCCCCAAATCTCTTTGGCATATGGATTATCTCAAGCTGAAAATAATTAAGGTCAAAAAGACTAAGGAAGAAACTTTGAACTTCTCCCCCACTGTCTAAAAGAATTTAAATAGAGTACCTCTTCCTGGCATAGGGATATCACCAGAGACAACTGCAAAGAATATGGGCTAGGTGTGGGGTAGGGAAGCTCCAGGCAGGGCCTAAAGATCAGAGTCTGTTCTGTGTCCCACCTTCTCTGCCTGGTCCAGCAAACATCTGTTTATCAAACACTTGCTCTTCCATCACCATGTAAATTGCCTTCCTCCCCTTAGAAATCCAAAACCACCTACCCCCAACATCCTTTTTTGTCTTTAGTTGAAGACTGTATTTAAGGTGAGAGTTTTAGCCATTTTAGTGAGTTACTCAGTTCTCCAAGGTCTCTCCCGTGTATACATGTTATTCAAGTTTTGTTTGATTTTCTCCTGTTAATCTGCCGCATGTCAATTTAATTCTTAGAAGAGCCAGAAGAACCAAGAAGGGTAGAGAAAAATTTCTTCCTCCCAGACAACAGTATACCTAAGTGTCTGTTTCTACTATTGATTCAAAAAAGAGGCACAGGGCTTCACTGGTGGCTCAGTGGTTGAGAGTCCACCTGCCAATGCAGGGGACATGGGTTCGTGTCCCAGTCCGGGAAGATTCCACATGCCATGGAGCAGCTGGGCCCGTGCGCCATGGCTGCTGAGCCTGTGCTCCACAATGGGAGAGGCCACAACACTGAGAGGCCGCATACCAAAAAGAAAAAAAAAAACCACAAATTTGCAGCAACATGGACAGACCAGAGAGTGTCATACTAAGCAAAGTAAGTCAGGCAGAGAAAGACAAATATCATGATATTGCTCATAGGTGGAATCTAAAAAAAAGAGTATAAATGAACTTATCTACAAAACAGAAATAGAGTTAAAAATGTTTATAGCAATACAATCCTACCTTAAGAAACAAGAAACATCTCAAATAAACAACATAACCTTACACCTAAAGTAATTAGAGAAAGAACAAAAAACTGCCAAGGTTAGCAGAAAGCAAGAAATCATAAAGATGAGATCAGAAATAAATGAAAAAGAATGAAGGAAATGATAGCAAAGATGAATAAAACTAAAAGCTGGTTCTTTGAGAAGATAAACAAAATTGATAAACCATTATCCAGACTCATCAAGAAAAAAAGGGAGAAGACTCAAATCAATAGAAGTAGAAATGAAAAAGGAGAAGTAACAAGTGACACTGCAGAAATACAAAGGATCATGAGAGATTACTACAAGCAACTATACGCCAATAAAATGGACAACCTGCAAGAAATGGACAAATTCTTAGAAATGCACAACATTCTGAGACTGAACCAGGAAGAAATATAAAATATGAATAGACCAATCACAAGCACTGAAATTGAAACTGTGATTTAAAATCTTCCAACAAACAAAAGCCCAGGACCAGGTGGCTTCACAGGCGAATTCTATCAAACATTTAGAGAAGAGCTAACACCTATCCTTCTCAAACTCTTCCAAAATGTAGCAGAGGGAGGAACACTCCCAAACACATTCTACGAGACCACCATCACCCTGATACCAAAACCAGACAAAAAACTACAGGTCAATGTCACTGATGAACATAGATACAAAAATCCTCAACAAAATACTAGTAAACAGAATCCAACAGCACATTAAAAAGATAATACACCACGATCAGTGGGGTTTATCCCAGGAATGCAAGGATTCTTCAGTATATACAAATCAATCAGTGTGATACACCATATTAACAAATTGAAGGAGAAAAACCACATGATCATCTCAATAGATGCAGAGAAAGCTTTTGGGAAAATTCAACACCCACTTATGAAAAAAGCCCTCCAGAAAGTAGACATAGAGGGAACTTACCACAACATAGTAAAGGCCATATATGACAAACCCACAGACAACATCGTCCTCAATGGTGAAAAATTGAAATTTCCACTAAGATCAGGAACAAGACAAGGTTGCCCACTCTCACTATTATTCAACATAGTTTTGGAAGTTTTAGCCACAGCAATCAGAAAAGAAAAGGAAATAAAAGGAATCCAAATTGGAAAAGAAGAAGTAAAGCTGTCACTGTTTGCAGATGACATGATACTATACATAGAGAATCCTAAAGATGCTACCAGAAAACTACTAGAGCTAATCAATGAATTTGGTAAAGTAGCAGGATACAAAATTAATGCACAGAAATCTCTGGCATTCCTATACACTAATGATGAAAAATCTGAAAGTGAAATTAAGAAAACACTGCCATTTACCATTGCAAAAAAAAGAATAAAATATCTAGGAATAAACCTACCTAAGGAGACACTGATGAAAGAAATTAAAGATGATACTAATAGATGGAGAGATATACCATGTTCTTGGATTGGAACAATCAACATTGTGAAAATGTACTTCCCAAAGCAATCTACAGATTCAATGCAATCCTTATCAAACTACCACTGGCATTTTTCACAGAACTAGAACAAAAATTTCACAATTTGTATGGAAACACAAAAGACCCCAAAAAGCCAAAGCAATATTGAGAAAGAAAAATGGAGCCTGAGGAATCAGGCTCCCTGACTTCAGACTATACTACAAAGCTACAGTAATCAAGACAGTATAGTACTTGCACCAAAACAGAAATATAGATCAATGGAACAGGATAGAAAGCCCAGAGATAAACCCATGCACATATGGTCACTTATCTTTGATAAAGGAGGCAAGAATATACAATGGAGAAAAGACAGCCTCTTCAATAAGTGGTGCTGGGAAAACTGGACAGCTACATGTAAAAGAATGAAATTAGAACATTCCCTAACACCATACACAAAAATAAACTTAAAATGGATTAAAGACCTAAATGTAAGGCCAGACACAATAAAACTCTTAGAGGAAAACATAGGCAGAACACTCTATGACATAAATCACAGCAAGATCCTTTTTGACCCATCTCCTAGAGAAATGGAAATAAAGACAAAAATAAACAAATGGGACCTAATGAAACTTTAAAACTTTTGCACAGCAAAGGAAACCATAAACAAGACGAAAAGACAATCCTCAGAATGGGAGAAAATATTTGCAAATGAAGCAACTGGCAAAGGATTAATCTCCAAAATTTACAAGCAGCTCATGCAGCTCAATATCAGAAAAACAAACAACCCAATCCAAAAATGGGCAGAAGACCTAAATAGACATATCTCCAAGGAAGATATACAGATTGCCAACAAACACATGAATGAATGCTCAACATCATTAATCATTAGAGAAATGCAAATCAAAATTACAATGAGATATCATCTCACACCAGTCAGAATGGCCATCATCAAAAAATCTACAAGCAATGCTGGATAGGGTGTGGAGAAAAGGGAACCCTCTTGCACTCTTGGTGGGAATGTAAATTGATAGAGCCACTATGAAGAACAGTACGTAGGTTCCTTGAAAAACTAAAAATAGAACTACCATACAACCCAGCAGTCGCACACCTGGGCATATACCCTGACATAACCATAATTCAAAAGAGTCAGCAATCCCACTCCTGGGCATATACCCTGAGATAACCATAATTCAAAAGAGTCATGTACCACAATGTTCATTGCAGCTCTATTTACTATAGCCAGGACATGGAAGCAACCTAAGTGTCCATCAACAGATGAATGGAGAAAGAAGATGTGGCACATATGTACAATGGAATATTACTCAGCCATAAAAAGAAACGAAATTGAGTAATGTGTAGTGAGGTGGATGGACCTAGAGTCTGTCATACAGAGTGAAGTAAGTCAGAAAGAGAAAAATAAATACCGTATGCTATAAGGAATCTTAAAAAAAAAAAAAAAGGTTCTGGAAAACCTAGGGGCAGGACAGGAATAAAGAGGCAGATGTAGAGAATGGACTTGAGGACACAGGGAGGGGGAAGGGTCAGCTGGGACGAAGTGAGAGAGTGGCATGGACATATATACACTACCAAACGTAAAATAGCTAGTGGGAAGCAGCCACATAGCACAGGGAGATCAGCTCGGTGCTTTGTGACCACCTAGAGGGGTGGGATAGCGAGGGTGGGAGGGAGACGCAAGAGGGAGGAGATATGAGGATATATGTATATGTATAACTGATTCACTTTATCATAAAACAGAAACATACCACTGTAAAGCAATTATACTCCAATAGATATGTTAAAAAAAAGAAAAGAAAAAGGAAAAGCCAATGAGTGGTCCCACCTTTTATCCTCTTTCCTCTACCATTAGATACTTGTGTCCTATATCATAATGGCAGCTCCTTCCACCGGAATTTCATAAGACAGACGTGTACTTATCTACAGCCAACCCACAGCTGATGTGGTGCATGAAAATGAAATAAGCCTGTTTTTTGTTAAACTAGTGGGATTTGTCAATTGGTTGATAGCCCAGCACTCCCTAGCAAAAAAAAAAAGGAGTAATGCAATAGGTATTAAAACATTACAAAGTGAGTCTAATTTGGTCAAAGACATGAAGTCTACTCTCAAAACACTGTGGATTTATTCATTTCACACAAAGAACTCTGAGTTTGATCCATTTATCCTTGGTGAACAGATAAACAGAGCAATTTAACCATTTTCTCCCTGGAAGTCAACCATTAGACCTAAAATGGCTAAGAGCCTCAGATCTATAGCCACAAATTCTTATAAACTCCTCTCATTTTGCTTTAGTTGACTTATTAAAAGACTTTTTTGATGAAGTGTAATCATTTATTCAATGATGAACTTGATAATGATGTAATTTCCCCCTTTCTCTTAATCTGAGTATCTCTTATGACAGAAGCTGTATTGAAAATATTTCCATCGTGAAAGATTTCTATTCCTACATGACTACTCCTTTAATTGTGCTTAGAATAAATTGACAGTGAATTCATTGTCAGATGACACCTTACAGATGTATAGCTAGTGTGAGAATTTTCCACTCACAGTTTCACAGTCCAGGAGGAAGGGTTATATGTTTGGATTCCAGAAACAGTTATATCATTTTGCTTATTCCAAAAAGCTTCACAACCCATCGAAGGTATTTGTTAAATTATATATTTCCTTACATAAATGGAAAATAAAAATCTGCAAATATGCCTGTATCAAATGTTGGGATGTTGTAAATTTAAGCTTAGAATATCTGCCTCACTCTTTTTGCTTTTCCTATAAGGTGTTTGGTTTCAAAGTTTTCCTTCATTACATTCAGGCTTTCCCTGTGTTTGGAAAATTTTATCTTTTAAAAATATCGCTTCAGGACTTCCCTGGCAGTCCAGTGCAGGGGCTGCGGGTTTGATCTCTGGTCAAGCAGCTAAGATCCCACATGTCTCGTGGCCAAAAAACCAAAACAGAAAACAGAAGCCATATTGTAACAAATTCAATAAAGACTTTAAAAATGGTCCACATCAAAAAAAGTCTTTTGAAAAAATATCGCTTCAAAAATTCATAAAAATTTTGGCCAAATAACGTCATTTTTGTGTAGTTCTCTTAAGAAACTCAAAACATTTTCAGAGAGTCCCATCAATCTCACCCCGATGAATGAAAGATACTTAATCTAATTTTTCAAAGGAAGGTGAAATTACCCACCATGAAACACATGTGACTAAAGAAATAGGCCCAAATCAAAACGTTGTAATTTCCATTTTCATTGCTATTGAGTATAATTCTCCACAGTCAAGTGCAGCTCATTTGCAGGATATCTGGATGCCCTGTCTTACTTGAGGTCTGTCACTTTGGTTCAAACTTGCACAAAGCTTTATTTTGGTCTGCACTCCCTTTCTCTGTTCTCTTTGGGGTCACTCTCCTAACTGCCATAGCAAGAGCCGCAGAAGGAAGGGAGAAAGGCAAGCTCCATCCCGGGTTGTCCTCTAGGAGGCTGTGGCCTTAATATCAGTTGTCTTTGTTCAGGACACAAAAATCCTTATTAAATCCAGAGATACGAGTGAAAACAATTGGGCCGAATTTGTTTGAAAATCAGTAAGTTCCCCGCGAGTTGTACAATATTAATCAAAATGTTAGCACGCCACTAGAGTCTGCCATGATGCCCTGATGTCACTGGGGAAACCACTGACTCTGGATGATGTGATGGAATCTGAGAAAACTCCTGGCGCAGCTCCAAGCCCCGCCTACCCTGTCTTTTTTTCCAGCATCTCACATGCCCCCTACTTCTCGCTGACTTACCTTTTTTTCCTGAATGGGGCTTCTCTATTCTATTTTTCCCTAGCATATTTAAAAAAAAAAACATTTTCCTGAAACAAGTTTCATAGCAAATATATTGCTTCTAGACTTTTGTGATTTGTGCAAGTTATTACTGAATATTTTGAGGGATAGGTGAAACGAAAAAGTGCATCATTCACTGAAAGGCTGTATACATTTCTAGAAATGTATATATATTTAAAATGTATTTCTGTATATAAACATGTAAATGTATATATTATATGTGTTTATTTACAGTCCTCCTATTTGGCTGCATTTTCACTTTCCACCCACCCTATCTTCCCCCGACTTTACAAGAACATTCTGTACATGTTCAGTTTCAGAGATTATCAAGGGATGAATCCAAACTAGCACCACATATTCCCTGAAATAAATTCTGGCAAATGCATTTTATGACATATGCAAATACAGATTACCTACCTTTGCTTTAGGTAAAAATCAGAGTGCACTATACACTTTGCTTCCCGAGCCCAGACACTTTTTCTTTCCTCTTTCTAAGAGGCTGAGTGAAATTATTTTGTAAAGTCTTTAGTACTGTTTCCTGGATCCTCTAAATTAGAGTTAAGCCAGGATAACCTAGCGAGTTTCGACCAAGGCCCTCAGGGGCTTGTGTTTCCACGTGGGCCTGGTTAAAAATAACAATTCCATTGCTAGCTAATCCATATAGAAATTGTGGGGATTTGATGTCCAATTCAAATAATGCTGCATATATCTGGATCTTCTTTTGAAACACTAACAAATAATGAGAGCTTGGAGGATTAAATCGGAGCTACAGCTGTGGACTGAACCTTAATTCAAATTTTCATGAATGAGACCAAAGTAGAATGAATTATTCTGCCCCACTTCGTCTGGTGTCTTCTGGGTGTCCCCTGTCTCAGAGTAATCATTGGAAGTGATCCCAATTCCCTATTTGTAGGGATGAAACCCAAGTTATATCCATATATCTACAAAGGTGTACAGAATATCACATCTTTTCTCCAGTCTCAAAATGCTTCTCAAGATTCTGGATGCAGAACTACACCCCTTCTAAGTTTCTACCAACTATACATTCAGTACAAGTATTTTTTATGCTTTTGAATCATTTACCGAATACTCTGGATTATGAGGATGAATAATGTATTATAAAACGTAGCTTTCCTCTATCCTGGGCTACATCCCTATGATTCCCCGAGGTAATCCTTCCCATATTCCAGTCTATGGTAGTCTGTCCTTCTGTCTGAAGCAATTTAACAAATTGTGTAACAAGAAAAGTCTTTATTTTTCTAAAAGTAACTGACAAATATACTTCCCTGTTCTTAAAGAATTATCAATAAGTTGTTACAGCACTGATGTAACCTTACATAGCTTTTTCCTTCCTTTTTTTTTCTTGCCATAGTTCTTCAATTATATCAAAATACAAATTAGTTGTAATCGACCAAATCTCAGTGGTCACTGTGCAATGTCGCCAGACTACCAATGGCATCATAAGATTGCCATACCAAGCACCAGAGCATGGCATGCTTGGTGACTACTGGTGATGGTAAATCATGGAGAAGGTAGGGTTATATAGAGATCAAGTGACAATATTGCACATGCCTTTGGTACTAATTTTTATCTTTACTGTCATCTTCGCCTTTGCCTCCTAGACTGTTGTACCATAAGGAAATTATGCTTAAACATACCAACTAAAATTATTATTTCTCTTCTCTTTTTAATTCATGCTTAAAATCAAGAACTCAAAACAACCAGCTCTGGTATCTTCTGATAATTATTTCTTGAAAGACTAACAGGCTAGTATAGACAATTCACCCCTAATCCACGTGACTGACTCCACAAAGTGAGTTGGTTAGAGGAGCTATTGAATGTTTTTAACTGTGTTTATAAATGTATTGTTAATCCACGTCAGTGAAATGGTATCATCCCGAATCCTGTTAATGAACTTCTATGAGGGATATAGTGAAAATGTTCTCCTGGTGAAGATAAACACTGGTTCTTTTGCAACACTTAAGATGCTGGTAATTCAGGTGTGTAGTGCTTATTTCTAGGTCTGAAAAGTAAAAGCAGATGGCTTTGTTTCTCCTGAAGAGTACTCCCATGGATTTCAAAGATCTAGGGAAAATTTAATTCTATTTCTTTCTTGTTTCCCTTTCTCTTAAAGATAAAGGAAAATGATTAAAATTCAAGATATCAATTGTTTGTTTTCATTATAACATAATGATATCCTTAGAACAGTTTATTCTTTTTGTTTCTCAGCTATAGTACATTACCTAGAAGTCAAAGAAGATTAAGAATGATAGAGTGTCTTATGTGTATGAAAAATTTCATACTAAAGAAGTTTATTTCCACCTATGAAAGTTTTGATAGCCATTGAGAAGAAAATAAATTGATTGTGGTTGTCATTCCTGACAAGAATTATTAGGGGTGTATCATAAATTTTCAGATCACTTGAGCATAAATGCATTCATGTATAGTTATATAATTGTACAAAAGAATATTCAATCTTGTGTAGCCTTTCCTAAAGAAGAAGGAAGAAAACTGAGAAAGAAAAAAGATTAATGAGAAGGACTTGCACATAAATCAGTTCCTGGAATTAGGGCTGGATGCAATAGCAGGACACAGATTTTGCCACATTGCTGATGAATTAGAGTCTTTTCTACAAGCATAAGCTTTGTTAATAGGAAGAGTATGAGTAGGTCTTTGGCATCCACTGGAGTGGCCTCTGTGAGTCTCTCCTATTGATTTTTTTTTTTTTTTTTTTTTTTTTTTTTTTTTGCGGTACGCGGGCCTCTCCCGTTGTGGAGCACAGGCTCCGGACATGCAGGCCAAGCAGCCATGGCTCACAGGCCCAGCCGCTCCGCAGCACGTGGGATCTTCCCGGACCGGGGCACGAACCCATGTCCCCTTCATCGGCAGGCGGACTCTCAACCACTGTGCCACCAGGGAAGCCCTCTCCTATTGATGTTTGACATCAAAGTTCAAACCCTTCTCTCCTTTATTCCTTCTCTCCAGTACTACCAGACATTTGTTCAGGTACCCAGCTTTCTCTCTGAGACTTTGTACTTAAGGGAGGCTGGACTCGACTTATCCCCAGGGCTTAGATACTGGTTGGTCCAAGCCAGTTAAGGTGCTCACAGAGCTCTGTTAGTGATTTGTTAGGTCAAGGGATATGGGAAAATTCTGGATATTGAGACAGGTGTGATGTTGTTTATGGGAGTGGTGCTACAACTATTAGGATGGGGGCGGGGAGAAAGAGAGAGAGAGGATTTCTTATATTTTTCTGGATTCTGCTGTGTCTAAACATAGTGCCCTGAGCCTCTATAGCCATCTTTCCCTCTTGTGGAAATTTAGACTGAAGACATTGCCACCCAACAGGGAACAGCATAGCTGAAAGATTAAAAAATAATCTGAGTCTTAATGATATCACTGAGCTTTTCAAATGTACAGGTACTTCATTTTGTTCTCCTGCAAGTGTATAATAATACAGTCTCTGATTAGCTAAGAAATTTCATTTTGTTTTCACACTTGAATTCAAAATCATTTTAACTGAATAGCCTTACTAAAAGCAGAAAAATAACAGCAACAAACAAAAAAAACTGGGTGTAAATGGAGTCTCATCTGTGAATACCAGGTACTTCAAAGAGAAAAAGGTATGTTAAAAAGGAGTGGAGTGTGGGCTCACATCCCTTCCTGGGTTGACACCAGGTTGAGGTGGGTAAAGACAAACAAAGAGGTGGCTGGAAAGAATTCTAATTCATGATAATCAAGACCAACATCTATTTATTTCAGAGTGTTCATGGAAGGTATGGGGCCTTAGCACAGAAGCGCACAGACAGGTAGGGCAGGAGGATGGAGAGATGGACCTTGCAAAGAACATGCCTGCCTCGAATCTTAGACAGACACAGAATGCACACAGGGATTTCAGGAACAAGGCAGCTTTTACAATTAACGACAAAATTGACAGTCAAAATCAGGCTACCCCAAAACGTAACTTGATGATGAATAACATGAGTCAAGGTCTCCCTCTGTCCTCACTAGGCAAGGTCAGGCTTAGAGTGAGGTACCATTTCATGGGACAGTCAAGCATGCCCAGCGGGTAAGACAGGGCAGTGCAGAGGAGCTGGAAGGCAGTTCAGATGGACAGCACTCACACTGATGGCCCTGTAGCAAATGCCTAGTATGTGTACCGGTGAATGCCAATATCTGCAGGATAAATAACGTTTTATAGACTGATGAAAGACAGAGGTATGCCACAGATATATCAGAAAGTCCTTTCAGTGTACTCTCTCTCTGAAATAGTATGAAAATACTTTAAAATGGGATTGAAAGTCCTCCCTTAATTTAAACCAATTATACATTGTAGTTTTCAGTATTTTTATGGACATTTATATGTCAGCTAATTCTCACAGTGTACTGTGACTTCCATGAGAATAGAAAATCTATTTTCCATGGAAGGAAAGGGAACTGTCAGGTCCCAAATGAAGCTCCTGATGAAGGAGGGGAATCAGAATTCAATTTTGTAGAGAACTTATTTATTTAAAAAAGTAAAATTGATAAATAGAGTAGTATTTTATCTGATTTTTTTTATTTTGGAAAAGATTAAATGTAGCAAAAAATGTATTAATTAAGATATCACCAAAACACTAAAGACAAGAAAAAAAAGCAAAAGAACATTATTTGAGAAAACCAGAGGCATCTAGCCAGTACAATGTAAAATAAAAATGAAAAATGTAGAAAGCATGGACCTCCAGGAAAAAGTAGCAATGTCTAAAATCAATAAGTATTTGCCACATCGTAACAAGGATATTGTATTGATTTTTCAAACTTTAGCCTGTGTTCATTTGGCAAGTTGCTGTTCAGTGTGTATCTACAGAGTTTTATTAATATGTATGTTATGTAATATTCAACTGTCCAGCTATCCAGCTAAATTATTTGAAACTGTCATGAACAGATATATATCAGACTTGTACTAGAGATAACAATGTTTTTTTCTCAGAGAATGGCTATGATATCTTCATATTATGGTGTAATTTGTTACCAATAGAACATACACAGAAACAGACACAAATACACGTTAAGTTAAGATTACTTCTCAGAATTTTAAAGCATGATCAAATTTTGTTTTCAAGGAAACTTTGACATAAGCATAGACCTTTATAAAATACTAGAATTAAGAATTACTTAATACATTATTTGATATCCTGAGACTTTGTTCACCTTTAATAGGGTATTTAATGGAGTAACTCTGTTTATGCGGTCATCACACAAAACTAGCAGTTTCTTTAAAAATCTGAAAGCATAGTTAAGGAAAAAAAATAAACTTAATAGATTTATATGAACCATTGGGCCATGTCAAGAATATTTCCTCCCACATAATTTGGTTTAAAAGTCAGTTTTGGGTAAAAGTGAGTCAGTTGCTATGACCCTACTGTAGTACTGTGGATGAATATTATATAACTATTCAAAATAGCTATTTAGAGTTATCAATAGCTATTTAACATTCAGTCACATTTATTTTCCTTTTTAATTTGATAAGCCATATATTTTTACCATAACAATTTGAAAATAAATTAGAATAATACACTACATAAGCATTAACTGAAATCTTACAACCTAGGAATAACATTACTTAACCCACTATGTGTACAGATGTTTTCCTAGACATATGTGCACATAAATTCATATAATTTAATGATAAATATATGGTTTAAAAATGATCAATTTATCTCTATAGCACAAATGATAAAATAATCTGTCAACTGCTATTGTGTAAACTGAGAAAGGCAACACAATTTTATTTTCTCCCATATTCATTATATCATTGCTAAAAGAACAAAACTAATATTAGTTAAAAGAACAGACTAATATTAAGAAAATTGTATATCATTATTTACTTTTTCATGAATATTTTGTCATTTGCATAACAGTATATTTAAGCTAATAGAACTACTTAAACTAATTTTAAGTATTACTAGTTCTTGATTATTTAAAAATTTGTGACTGCCCTTTATAAAATTCTTTATTTTGAGTAACCTCTCAGAAGTCTAGATTTAAATCTTCAAGTAACATTTTATAACCCTTGTTACTGGAGTACATCTGGACTCAGCAAATAATTCTAGAGCCGTCAATCTGTTAATATTTTGTGTGTGTATTTTATTCTTTTGAAAGTTAGAGAGAAGTATGATTCCTTATTCCCATTCGTAGGTAACTTTTTTTCCCCAGATTACATTCTTATATGTTTGCTGCTTCTTTTTACCCTTGCATCGTATTTTTTTTTTTTTTAAAGCCATGTCTGCACTCTTTCCACTTACATACTGGTACACTGGAATTCTCTTCAGTTTGTATACCAAAGGGAGTTTTTTTCCATAAATTTTTGTCAGTTGCTTTATGTTTCACCTGTAGTATCAGTCATCAGTGGAATGGATCTAGTATTGATTGCATCATGTATAGTTTTCACCTATATTAAGTAACATGAATTCATACCGATGTCACCAAATCTCTGTCTATACTGTATGTATTATCCCAACCTTACTCTCTTTGGCTGTCTGTAAGCTCTCATGATAACAGGGAGACACCTTACTCTCAGCTCCTGTCATTCATTTACTTAGTTTTTCAATCCTAGTACACATTCATATGGATTCAGAATTAATAGAATTAATATTACTGCAGAAAATGACATCACCTGCTCGAGTTCCAGGCTTATGTTAAATTCTCTTGCTTTTAATCTTACAAAAGCCACTCACTTCCAAAGTTGCCGACATTAACTTTTAAACCCACCCCCTTCTGTGACATAATTTAGTATCAGTATATTGGCAATACAGTTAGAGAATATTCTCACAGTCTGCATTCTGTCCTATGATCCCCCAACTTCTATGTTTTTTATTTGCGTATACTGTAAGATTGTGTCTGTATGCTGTAAACCTTTATGATTTCTGACAAATGCATAAAACTCCTCTATTGAGAAATAATATTGTAAGTGAATCTGAAATCTTAACTCTATTATCCCAATTATTGCTCTGTTAGGAAGATAAAATCATACAAATTGTTATTCGCTTCACTGTACTTATCCATTGGGAGATTCTTTGTTATTTTGTTCATAAGTATAATCAAACATAACTATAAAATTCAGAAAGTTGTTAAAGTGATATAAAAAAGTGCGCTCACTGGGAAAAATATTAAAAATCTTTGTTTACTGTGTTAGTATTTTCTCGAGTTTGAAAAATAAAGTTTTTTTAAAAAAATTGAATCAGATACACTGTTTGCATGAATTGCCATATACTAGGTAAGTGAAAAATTCATATTTGAATTTATATCTGTTTTAAAGACATATTCTGATGACTTAATATCTCAATAAAATCATTGAGAAATAAAGTTACTGTTTTTTCTAAAATATCACAGATAAAATAATTATTGCGTTCATGAAAATTTATCTAGCATGTTTGTAAATTAAAGTGATTACTTCATGTCACTCTGAGTAATTTTTCAGAAGCAAAATTGATCTTGGCATTTACATTCAGAGTTATTGGCATTATGTCATAGAATAACACTGCCTTAAAACATGAATCACACACCGTTTTTCTGCCGTGCTTATTGATTATCCTTCAGCATCTAAACAGCTTGTAAGGTTAAAATGCGTTTAAAGATTTATTACCTGTATTGATCTACTTTTTTTGGTGGTGTTGAAAGCAAATATAATTCAGTTTCAGCAAAAGATATAGTAAGCATTACTGTTTAAATACCAGAATTTAGCAATTTAAGAAATGTTTTCAATATGTAATAAAATGTACTACTTCTACTTGTTACTTATATAGATTCTTATTTCATTATCAAGATACATCACCTTTTTTGGTGTTTACTTTATTATTGATTTAACAGAAACTAAACAAATCTCAACTCCAGCCTATGGAATGCTTCCTTGAGTATGGATATTCTTAGTTCAACTCTCCCAAAACATGATAAGGACAATCTTTCAGAATGTGACCAGACACACGAATTCTATTTCTACCTCATCTGTACATCTAGCTACATGTTTCTGTTTTTCTCTAGTTTATCTGAATTTCTGTATCCATATACTATGAGTAAAAATGCATATATTTTGATCGTATTTATCACATGTACACATATATGTATATGTCATAAACATATATAGACATAAATGTATACATTTAAAATGAGTTTTCTGCATAAAAACACATGATTTCACATGTGCTACTAGATTACTATAGATTTTTTAAAATTTTACTTTATATTGGAGTATAGTAGATTAACAATGATGTGTTAGTTACAGGTATACAGCAAAGTGATTCTGCTATACCCATTGTCCATTCTTTTTCAAGTTCGTTTCCCATTTAGGTTATTACTATAGATTTTTAATGTGGTGTTTTAAAAATATCTTTCTATATCTCTAGCTCGTATTTTTTATGTGAATGTTAAATGAGACCACAATCATTCCTTGATAGTGGAAGATGTGCTAAGGGAACTCAAAGACCATTGCTCCATTAACTTGGAGCAAAACACAAGCGGAAAATTGATATAATCTGTCATATTAGCATATTTAGGGCTTGCATACTAATCCACCCTTTAGTTTTCTTTGGTTTTGAATATGTAGTTCTCGTACCATATGTATTAAGCAGGCCAGAAATAGCGTTTTAATCAGGAGACTAAACATTTTTTTGGATGACTATAGCTGTTATTGTATCAGGGTCTATATAAGAAAAGATCTATAAGGGCCAAAGCACCTCTGTAGAAACACAATTGGAAGTTGTCTCACACACTTGCAGTATCTAATCTACTACATCTTAATAGCCTTCTATGAAACAAGTCCACTATTTCTATTAAACACGGTAATATTATAGCCGTGGATAGATGAGGTTTATTATTCACTTTCCCGTAGGTCTGTGGGCTACTATCTTTCTTGTCCATCGAGTTCACCTCCCTACCCAGACCGTTTCATGATGAGCAATTTGATATCATTTAAATACCCATCCCTTGTCATTCTGCCTTACCTATCTTTGCTATTCCTGACTATGGGTGGACCACCGTGTCCACTTCCTCTTTTCCTGCTTCCAAAATACCAGAATTTGTGAAAATATGCCCCCCTTTTTTGCTACAAAGTAACACAACCTTGTAAATTAGTCCAACATTACTGGACTGAACGTATGATGTCCTACAACTCTCTGTTTCTAATAAATTCTCATTCTTATTTTTCAGTGTATCACTTCCAAATCTTTCCTCAGAGCTGCTTCAAATCTCTTCAGCCCTGTTAAGCCTTGAGGACCAGATTTATTTTCCTCTCCCCTTAAAAAGTGTTCTTTCTCCACACTTTCCCTGAGGAGATCAAGACCAATGTATTCTCACTCAATTTAAATTAGATGTTTTTACATTATGACTGTGATTTCACCATTACTTTCACCTTTCTTTTCTGGCTGAAGAAGGAGGAGAAAGATGAGAAGAAGAAATTGTATATTTATATCTAATGCATATACACATAGATATCTCACACGTAAACACACACCTGCAGTCATGCATGCACACACACACACTCATAACTCCTGTTTTCCAAAGAGAAGAGCTCATCAATTGAGCATCTCAGTTCTTCTCCAAATTCTCCAAAGCTGTGCTCATTATTTCTCCTTTCCCTCCTACTTTCACATCTTCCTCTTTCCTGGGTCCATCCTTTGCTAATATCCCTATCTTTCCTCCCAACATTAAAACAAACAAAAAAAAATTCCAAAACAATGTTATCCTATTTCACTGCTACCCTTTGTCATCAAACTTTTAAAAGTCTCTGTTGATTGTTGTAATATTCCTTCTTTAAGTCCAGTTTTCTCATCATGTTGTACAAAATGATGTCACCATGATTATTGAAAATTCTTATGTTTGTCTGCAGCATTGAAGAGCATTGACTATTCCTTCCATCAAACACTCTTTCTTAGCTTTTGTGACATGAGACTTGTTTTCCTTAAGGTATTAAAAATTTTTTTTCACTAATGCCTTCTTCTACTTCTACTATCTCTAAGGGTAAATACATTGGAAAGATCCATCTGTCTTTGTCCTTCACAATTCTCTGGCAATTTTCTCACAGTAAACCCTAGGAACATCTGTTTTCGAATAGCCAAGGGAGTTTTATGCACCTGTAGATTCTCCTGTTCCAATCCAGATCTACCAGATCAGAAAACCTGGAGCTGTAACCCAAATTCTCAGTTTCTAACAAGCACTCATAGTGATTATTATGTACCCCAGAGATTGAAAATTATTGCTGTATACATTCATCCCTTTGGTAATCTCATCTAATTCTATAATTTATTATATCACCTTTATGAAGATATTTCTAAAATTTTACCCACAATCCTGATCTTACTTCTAAATTCTTATTCCATATTTCCAACTCCCTGCTAGGTATCATCACATAGAGTTTCTGCCAATAATCCCAGACTGCTATACATACTCAAATTTCCTCATTAGAGATTACTGTAGAATTGATATAAATTTTATTTATGATTAATGTAGATATATTTCCAATGAATGTGGCTGGGATAATGTGATGACTGGACAAGGAAATAGCTAGGTTACTTTACTGTAATCTTGACCTCAACATGAATAAAATTTTGTTTTTATGATCATAGTATCTTCCTATCTACTTTAATAGAGTTCATTTACTTTTAATCTTCAAAATACATGGATACTGGACTTCGGATATATTACACATTCCAATAATTAATAAGAGCTCAGAGCGTCCGTGAGTATCTGTGGTGTGTTTTTGTGTGTAAGTAAATGTGAGATTTCCATTTATGGGATTAGACATTTTTTATACTCATAAAATAGTAACATTTTAAAAACGGGGACTTACTCAGTTAAGCCTTTGATCACTTAAAAAAACATCTTTACACATTGCTGTGTTTTGAATTTCCTGAATATAATACTCCAGCAACACATATTATAAATTAAACAGCAACTTGCTCCAGGTTGCAGAGTGTTGGATTCATATTTCCTTGCATAGTTTTATTAAATTGGAAGTGAGTCCAACACTTCTATAAACTTTCACTGCATACAATAGTTTGATAGATATGAGTTATTTTAAATTACCATAACTGAGGATGGATGTACTTTGAACAACACTATCAAAATTTTACAAACAGATGTGACATTTATCTGCCCATTTTATTAAAAAGGGAAATTTAAGGAAATCTTGCATACTAAAATTATAAACTAAAAATGTGTATGATAAAAAATAACCTTTGAACATTTCCATGATATGTAAGACAAATGTTAATATTCTATTACAAGGCCATGACACTGGAAATGCATTAGAATTCAAAGGACAGTGTAAACACCTTTCCCTGCCAGTTACCAAACCCTGATTAATATTTAACTTCAAAATTAATAGGGAGAGAGAAATTTGTATCTCTTATCACTGTCCTTCCAAGTCATTCAGTAAGACAATTTATAAAGCACAGACATTATCCACCATTCCCATACAAAACAAACTGTGCATGAACAATTGATATATTATTGTGCTGCAGTAAAATTATATATAAAAAGAATGGGATTGGTATGACACCATGCCCTGTAGAGGAATTTGTATAGCTTTATTGGAAGTTATGTCTCCCCAGTGTACCCAGAGCCATTCTACAGTTTTCGTTATCTAAAGAATTTCTACTCCAAAACTTAAACTAATTTCAAAATATGCATCCGTCGATTAAATTGTTGCTACATTCTACTGAGGAACAATATGACTGTTATTACAAAGTGCCTATTCTACATGTTGTGTTGTCATTCTTGGTGAAATAACTTCATACATATTTGTATACTTTAATTACTTCTATTTAAACAGAGACACCTGTCAGAGGTAATCCAATATACTTATCTAAGGATCAGAGGTGCATAACCTCTTTTCATTTCTGATATGCATAGAAAAAGAGATCTTACTCAGAGCTGCTGAGAAAATTTGCACCTTAATTAAAAACAGAAAAACATATTCCTTTTCCTGGACTTGCTAGAAAATAATCATTAAAAAAGGAACCTCCATTTGAGACCAAATACTGTTGAGAAATAGTTTCATAAGATTCCAAATAACCATCTTCTGAATAATCCCTACATTCCTAATCTGATGGTTTCCAATCTTACATATACGAGGAAGTTTATTTCTTCTTCATGTACGGGGAAAATAGTAATTTAGGAAAAGAAATTATTGCAAGTCTAGTAGTAAGTAAATTGACATCTCAACACCAGGTACTAAACATATCAAAGCAGTACATATCTGGTCGATTTTTTCTCTTCCAAAAGAAACCATGTGTACCAATATGAGGCTGTAGTGGCTAAACAAAGCCCTTCTCCAAATGATGTCCATGTCTGAGTCCCTGTAATATGTTACCTTACATGGAAAAAGGGACTTTGCAGGTGTGATTAAGGACCTTGGGAAGAACTATGATTATGAAATCAGAGGTCACAGTCAGAGGCATGGATATTTGAAACTGCGCTGCTCTCGGCTTGAAGATAGAGCAAGGGGCCAAGAACCAAGGGAATGCAGGAGGACTCTAGGAGTTGAAAACCACAAGGAAATGGATTGTTCCCTGGAAACCCCAGGAAGAATGCAGCCCTGCTGACACCTTGAGCTTAGCTGAGAGATACGCTGTCAGAATTTTAGCCTCCAGAACTGTACAATAAAATCCCTGCTGTTGTAAGCCACTAAATTTGTGGTAATTTGTTACAACCCTAGGAAACGAATACAATTTTCCTTGCAGTATACCGTCACCTGAAAACTAAAATTTGATGTAGAAGAGAATGGCTCAAATTCTTCATTCATTTATATCAAACATATGGTCACTGAAAGCACACAATTTGTTAGCTTTGTTTTGGCTAGTGGTGCTTCATTGCACTGCCTGTAACGTACTTATTGGAACACAGAATGGTAGAGATAAATTTCACCAGTATTTTTCTTATTGGTTTAATTTTAATATGTTACTGATTTGTCTTACGTTGTAATGCATTCTAAGATCTCTTGCTCTGAGAATATGTAGAGAAGCAGTGTTTTTAGTCACAAGATAAATATATCCTTCTCTGATTGTATATAGTATAAAATATGATTTGATTTCTACTTTAGGGCATGATTGTTCTATCTAGTAATGTAACAGCTGATGCCCATGACCTAATGAAAAACACAGCCTATAGAGTCTTGTTGGGTTCTGAGAGACATTAGCTGCATAACCTTTGAATACTCACTTCCACTTTAAAACCTGTTTCCTCATCTGCAACATTACAAGACAGCTTCTGTATGATAATTCATGCCCCCAATTTTATAATATGAGAAAACATGCCCAACAGATCTAGAAAGAACTGAGGTATGCTTGTTTTCTTTTCCCAATAAGTATGACTAGATTTATATAAGTGAGGGTGTGAAAGATTTAACTATTAGCCCTTCAATTCAGTACAATTGAATAGCAGGACATTTTGCATAGACATACACCCTAACTTTCAATTTGTTTAAAATATAACCACAATTGATGCTTTGTTTGCATTTTGTTTATATTATAATCTTTCCAGTGGTAGAATTATGTTACAGTTATTTGGAAGTGAGGTCAGAAAATCGAGAAAAACAAAACAAAATGTTGAGACTTAATCCTCTACTGTGTTTCCCACATTAGTAATATGCTCTCAAATTCCTGCTCTTCCTGAATTAGATAACATAAATTATCAAAAACATTAAACAACAGGCAATATATTTTCATCTTTATAGCATATACACAGAAAAATGGGAGATGCAGTCAAAAAATATGACCAATTTTGACATCAGCTTGTGATTTTCTGCCGGTTTCCCATGTGTTTCTCAAAGTGTGTAGTTAATCACCATGAAGTGCAGCTTCTTCATTTACTGATTTATTTTTATAAAAGTAGAAGCTTTGGCATCAGGCAACTTGGGTTTGAATGCCAGATCAACCACTGAGTGACACTGGACAAGCTACTTAACCTCTCTGATCCTCAATTTCCTCATCTGCAATATGGGGTGAGGTCTCCCTAATAGGACTGTGGTAGTAAACGTGTCCCCAAACATCAATTCCCTTTTCTACTACTACATTCCCTTCTCTCTAGAAAATTTGTTGCATTCACATGAAACTGACCAAATTTGAAAACCTTAGGAGTTTCTTGAAATTGGCATGAAAACAGAAGTGTAACCTCTATCTAAAGCTAGAAAGGACCACCTAACCTAGATGAGGAAAAACAAATGAGGAAAACACACAGGTTTAACATAAATATGTTTCCACGATCCCCAAACTTTGGGAGGAGCCAATGTAAAGCAATTCAAGTTATTATGATGCAATGGAAAACAAGCTGACCCTAACAATGCTTCATTAGAACAAAAGCTTTTTGAAATATGAACCAGAAAGTGTTGACTAGTCCTGTTACTTAAGATGTAAGAGGCTATGTAGGTAAAAGAATATGAGGGTGTGTGTGTTTTTAGGCACATATAAAAGGAAATAAATGAGCTAAGATCTAAGTTCGCTCAAGCTCCTTCTCTCCTTTCTCTCTCTCTCTCTCTCTCTCTCTCTCTCTCTCTCTCTCTCTCGGACTTTCTCATTTATGTTGATGCAAAACTGAAGTTAACTGTTGAACTCCAAGCACATCATTTACTGGGCTTACTCTCAGGCTACTTATTCATTAACAGAAAATGTGAACAATTAAAACAAGCATTTACAATGAAATAGGGGAAATGTCAGGCTTCTAGGAGAGCAATTTCTGAGGGGAAGGAAAGGCTTCTCTGAGGAATTGAAGTTTACGCTCATATCTGAGGGATGATTACATTGATTAGAAGTCAGCCAGGTAAAGTGGCCGTGAAAGGGATATGGAGAGGAAAGACGAGAGCGATGATGCACAGCCCATGGGGGACGAGAGAACTGGCTATGCCCTAGGAGATGAGTTTTACTCACCTTCTTTGGAGTACAGATCATGGGAGGAATGGAAGTGATGGAACTGGAAGAAATAGGAATGAAATAGCAGGAATGTCAAGAACAGATGTCCTTGATAACAATAAATTGTTCTCTTTAGCTGAGATCCTCCACTTTCTCTCTGCATTGGTTCTGGTAATTCACAGTCAATTCCCTCCACCGTCAATGCTCACTCCTACCCAGAGACACCAGCACTGTCATCCTGCCAGCCGTCCAGTGGCTACGCTTTAGGGGGACTGGAGACCAGATTGACTGGCAATTAGTGCTAGACATTTTTAATTCCCTAGAAACTTTAGGTTTCTGGTTGGTTGTTATGAAAATATGCATAACATATATGCATAATATGCATAAATATGCATAATGTGCTGTTCTGAAAATATTTCAGAAGCAGAAACTTTCGGGCCAAATTATTAAGAAAAACTATCAAGGAATAATGTGCTTTTCTAAATAAAATTTATCATTAGGTTCCAAACTTATTATATTGTATATCTTATATCCTTAATACTTGTTTTAATACCTTTATGTTATGACGGTGCTATATTACGACAAGAAATAATAAAGAAAAATAATATATGATGGTACCCCCCAAATTATCTTCCTTGTCTATTTATTACTTTGATTTCTTAATTCAAGATTGGCTTCTGCATTTCAACTGAAATGTTTTTACCTATGGAGTGCATTTTATTTTAAAAGTCATAACCTATTATATGAATTTCTATATTTTTAGAGGATTGCAAATGCAAGATTTTGTACTCTGATTTCTCTATAGAATATAAAAATATCCACACGGTATTCTCAATATGGTCCATATTCAATTAAGGAATTACTGTCAAGAACTACCAGTAATATTATAGACTACAATTTCTAAAATTTTATATGCTGGAAGTGAGTTATTTACAAATAGTTATATATAGGTGGCTTGGGAAGGTACTGAATCAAATGGCTTGACAAGACAATGACTTATTCTGAGAAAAAAGATTTGCTTGGAAAAATGAATGAGTCAGAGACAAAAACAAGCATTTTGTCTGTGTGAACTATCCCTCATTACTAAGGGATAACTCTTAAAAACCTATAACAAGAGAGATTACTATTTTTCTGTTTTCTCTTAAATAAAAATAGAAAATATAGTATATAAAAATGTCGGGAAATTCTTTTAAAAAATTTTAATCACATCATTAGGTTTTCATGAAATGTAGAGAGAATGAAAAAGTATAATTCTGTAAATTATACATTTTTTTATCCTGAAAAGAACTTTAAAATACCATTTACTGCTCATTAATAATATTCAGAAGCGACAGATAAAATGTGCATATACTCTCCAAAAGGATTTTACCCTTTTTGTGATAAAGGTTTTAAAATTGAATATTTCTGCATTGAAATTTTACAAGGGCATCATATGCTTTGGGAAAAAAAGGACACTATTCATTTTAGCCATTGTTTTTCAAAATGAATCCCAGTACTTCTTTATGTTAACATTTTAATAATGCCTAGCATTCTGTAACATACTTTATCAAGTTATATTACACACAAAAAAATCATTTGTATGAGACATTGACTCTTGTCATGCCTTAGTCAATATAGAGATGGAGACGTATTTACTATGATTTACATATAAATGTTGCATGCTTGAACACAGATCTCTGACTTTTGAATATACATAAATGTGTACGTGAATGATTACAGATGTCATTGGGGCCCTTCTATTTCCACTGGAGCTCACAGTGTGTTCCAGAGATTTCCAGCTGCCAGTCTCTGTCTGCCATGAAAACTGCTATGCCCATGTGGCCACAGGCCTGAATGCCACATAACTAAGACATCCTGAGAGCTGTCCTCAAACAATAACTCTAGGAAATTGATGTATAAACACTTTAGCCTCCTTGCGAACTGAGTGAAATAATTCAGAGACGTCTGTTTTAGACAAATCTCAGAATTCCCCAGTAGTATTAAGTTCCAAGCATCCACACTGCTTCTTGGTTTCATAAAACACCATTTAACATATTATTTCCTGTATCACTTCCCACTGGTCTATCAGTGTTCCCTGCCCCTTCAGACAAACTACTTAGTGGCTCAGTGTCAGCGGCTGGGGGACATGAAATTAACACCTCATGTGTCTTTTTATTATGCTTCACGAATAGGAGACAAGTCCATCAATATAGGTAAATAACTATATATATATATATAATTTTGTGTAACATTTTTAAGGATATATAGATATATTTATATTAGCACATGTGTTAATCACAAGGGGGTGTGTGTGTATGTATATATATCAGAGGTTTCCATAAACCTCCTCGTAGTTTCTCTTTTAATGGTGTTTTTCCCTGGTTGTCTGTTCCTTCCCCACAAGTTTGCATTTCTATGTGTCTGTGGTCTTTCCTCCCTTCCCTCACCCAAAGGAAAAGTTGTGTGTGTAGAAAGTTATGTGTGTGTTCGCATAATATACGTAATATCCATTACTTGTAAAATAGACAATATACTCTAGTTGTAATATGTCCAAGTATACGTGTGTATATATCTCTATGTCTATGCATATTTAAATAGGCATAAATAACTTACATTCATCATGACTGGTCATATAAATTTTTATACTACGTTTAATGTCATCCAACCCCAAAGAATTGATTGTGAATTTTTGTTATTTGAATTTACGCTTGCTAAGGTATACCCAGATCCTCACAAAGCTTAGGGAAAATGTTGTAAAAACAAACTTCACAGTTCACCTACTTTTAAGGATAAGCCTATTGATACTTTATGAAATGATTTCCAGTTTATAAATGACTATCATGGTATTAAATTTAAACATAAATAAATCATATTTTTCCATCAGTGGGGTTATTTTAATATGGATATACAGGTGGAGTGGGAATAATCTCTGGAGAAAATATATATTTCTATTTATTTTGATAAATCGATATGGTGTGAAAGACCTTAACATTTTCTTAAAGTGTATGCTTATTGTAATTTTATAACCATAATGAATTAATTCATATATTTAAATCATTTCATTTTGGTTTTCCCAACATCCCAACATAAGGTTCTTCACACTCAAGTTAAATAGGAAAAAATAATTTTGCATTGAAAGAAGTTAATTGCTTGTAACCAAACACTTGTTTGCTCTTTCTCAGGAGCATTTTATGTTTATATAGACTTACATGTGGTATTATTTAAACTGACTTTATTTGTTGTTACTTTAAATGTTGAAATGAATTCTCACATAAAACGCATTGAGCTTGGCATACTGGATAAGTTACTGAGAAACTAGGAATTTAAGATTTTAGAAAGCAGGGAAGAATATTGAGTAAATATTACATTATTTTAAACTGCAAAGAATATATGTCAGGTTTCATCTTTTATGACTACTTATTTTTACAATGTGCATTTTCTAGATCTGTGTTAATTGACATTCTCATATTCAATACCTTTCATAAAGCATTTAAAATTCTCTTATTTAGAACAGTATGGAGGTTCCTTTAAAAACTAAATATAGAACTACCTTATGATCCAGCAATCCCACTCCTGGGCATATATCCAGAGAAAACCATAATTCGGAAAGACACATTCACCCCAGTGTTCATTGCAGCACTATATGTGATAGCCAAGACATGGAAGCACCCTAAATGTCCATCGACAGAGGAGTGGCTAAAGAAGATGTGGTACATATATATTGATACAATAAAATATTATTCAGCCATTAAAAAAAGAACAAAATAATGCCATTTGCAGCAACATGAACGGACGTAGAGATTGTCATACTAAGGGAAGTAAGTCAGACAGACAAATATCTACGGTATTTCTTATATGTGGAATCTAAAAAATGGTACAAATGAACTTATTTACAAAACAGAGTCACAGATGTAGAAAACAAATCGGTGGTTACCAGGGGGTAAGCAGGAGAGGAGAGATAAATTGGGAGATTGGAAAAAAAAAATTGGGAGATTGGGATTCACATATACACCTACTATATATAAAATAGATAACTATTAAGGACCTACTGTAGAGCACAGGGTACTCGGTAATGACCTATATGGGAAAAGAATCTCAAAAAGAGTGGATATATGTATAAATGATTCACTTTGCTGTACACCTGAAACTAACACAAAATTGTGAATCAACTATACTCCAATAAAATTTTTTTTAATTCTCTTGTTTAAAAACAAAAATACATCACCCCTAAACGACCCAGGTTTATGAGGCTTTATGCTGAAGTGTAAAATAGGCTTGTCAATTGGACCCTTGTCCTTTTCTTCAGTTTACCAATGTGAAGTAGGTTCAAACTGGAAGAAATGCTTGCTCCATTTTTCAAACACAAAATTGCTTGGGATATTTGGAATGTGCAGGAAAATCTTGGGGATCATGTATCTCTGTCTACAGAATCACAGTCTCCTAGTTTGATACCATTTTACCTCATGCAAAATAATCTGTAAAATGTTGAAAATTTGCTGGTTTGAAATGTGTCTGTGCCTGCTTACTTTTAAGCCCTTGGAAGTCCTTATACAAGCAGCTTCTAAATTTTGCAAGTTTCTTGAATTCAAGCACACTGGGAAGAACATCTAATCTCTGAGGCAGAAAACAGGAAATGCACATTCAAAGAAAAGAATGAATCATTTTTCCATATCTATAGGAAATTGGTTATTTTGTTTCCTGAGACTTTAAGATGAATAATGCCAATTTCAAGATGCTTTAGCATGTTATAACCATCGATGTTTTTGTTAAATTATCAGGAAATGGTTGAGGGCAATTTATATCCATTCAGTGATGGTGATGATTGCTGAGATTGGCAAAGATATTCTTCCACAAAAACTAAATACAAATGTTATTTTTCCTGTCTCTGGAAAATACATGTTTACATATGACTTTTCAGTCAATAGGAGGAAATTGTAGGAGATTAGAGATAGGGGGACTGAGAACTGTGGATATCTCAAATCCCTCCCACTCTCTGTAAGGGGTCAGTTTGGGCAGTGATTGCATCTCCACTGAGAGCCAGCTGGGGTCTCTGTCCCTCTCTGCAGCTCTCCTTCAGTTCCCTGTGCTGCTTGCCGTTGTCCTTTTAGACCAAGGCATGGCAGGACTTTCTTTTGTATTAGTCCCTGATTCCCTAGCTAAACCTTACTGTTTCCTTTACCCTATCAAATCTCTGCAAGAATCCCTTTTAAAAACTCTCTTCAAGGGGCTTCCCTGGTGGCGCAGTGGTTGAGAGTCTGCCTGCCAATGCAGGGGCCACAGGTTCGCGCCCCGGTCCGGGAGGATCCCACATGCCGCGGAGCGACTGGGCCCGTGAGCCATGGCCGCTGAGCCTGCGCATCCGGAGCCTGTGCTCCGCAACGGGAGAGGCCACAACAGTGAGAGGCCCGCGTACCGGAAAAAAAAAAAAAAAAAAAAAAACTCTCTTCAATAACTCCTTTAGGAAACCACCCATCCATTTCCTGCCAAGAACATCTTAATACATACTATGGATGGGGTTCTAGATATGGCACCATGGAAAAGCACTCAAGCCTGGAACAAAATGAAAGCCTCTGGGCTAGGAATAGTAAGAGTCCTATTTCCTTAAAAAATTTCATATAATGAAGCAAAAGTGACCAATGATGTTAAAACACTTAGACTCAGAAAGTTTGTTGACAAAAGCATAACTTAACAATCATCCAAAACTTTTCTGATTCACTAGGTGAAAAAATGAGGTGGGGAATGAAGAGGATATTTTCTAAAGAATACATTATTCATATTTCTTGTCATATAACTTGAGATTTTAGAGTTGGGTGTTTTCATCTGGTACCATAAAGAGTGACTACAGGTCAATGCCTGTAACAGAAGATAATAAATTATGAATCTGAGTTTTATTGCTAAGGTAAATAGTGACCACTGATTGTTAAACTAAAATGTTTAAACCTGCAGTCCATTTAATGGCACTCACCCTGGCCACACAATGCCATTTTAACCTGAAAACTGAAATGTAGGATTAAAGTTGAATAAAAACTAAGCAATGCATATTCTCCACAAAATACTTACTGAAAAAATAATATATTATAGTTCTTCTCCAGGGTGTATATTTTATAGTATTTTTTCAATATAATGACAGGTACTAATTAGAATTTCAAGAGTATGAGAAATAAAACTGTCTGATTTTCAGATACTTATTAAATAGACATATTTTATAATTGAATTTTTCCAACTTAATTGGAATTGAACAGATGATATACAATTTTTATTGAAAACAAAGTCTTATGAGTTTCCTCCAAATTTATAGCTGAAAAATTTAATTGGAAATTTCAAATCAATCCTATAATGATCATATCATGCTTCTGCCATTAGAAACTGTGTATATAATTAAAGTTAATTTGATTGTCTGAATAAATTAGTTGATCTGTTAGAACACATAATAAATTAATATATATATTAATCCATCAAACAATTGTTGGCATTGCGTAGAGGCAATTTAATTTGTTCATTACAGGTAATCTGAGTGGGAAGGCATAAAAATCCACTGTCAGAATTCAAAGCCCTAGTCAGCCAAGTAGCCAAAACTTAGAATACAGAGATATCCATGTCCCATGCAGTTTTTTTAAGAGACGACCTTCCACAGTGGTTTAAAGGTTGTTTAAATACATATTTTGGTAAATAATCATAATAATTTCTTCATATTTCATTTTTATTAACTATTTTTCCTATAGTCATTATAATAAAAAATTTCGGATATACTGAATCAGAAATACCTCAACTGGGAGAATCCAATGGCCCTCTGAACTACTGACTTTAACCTGTTTTATTCTCTGAATATTTAATTTTTTGAAAAATTATGGAAAGCTGCAAATATTTCTATTAGAAACCTAAATTTTCATTCAAATACAGTTGACCTTTGAATGATGCATTGGTTAGGGGTGCTGACCCACTGCACAGTCGAAATTCTGAGTACTATAATTTGAGTACTGTAAAATCTGAAAATCTGAGTACTGTAAAATCATGTAGGACTGTAATATTTACTATTGAAAAAAATCTGTGTTTAAGGGAACCCACACAGTTCAAACTTATGCTGTTCAAGGTCAACTGTAGTTGATATGATGATATTATATAACTGCTGAATATAATAAATACTGGCATATTGCAATAAAGATAATAAAATGTTCTTCTAATTTTATCTAACTGGATCCTCCATATACAGCAGCGATTTGATCACTGCCATATCCATTATATATTTACACACACACATTTACGCACACACTCCATGTTTAGTAGACTTTTACATTAATCCCTCTTCTTGTTCAATTTCTATTTACATTGACTATATTCCCCCAAATAGATATTATAATTTTGATAAATAATTATGAAACATAAAAGAGAACTTTTATTGGAAATGCATTTCTCAAGGAGGCAGATAGGATTTTTTTTGGCCTCAATTTGTTTGTTACTGTGAGAACAAGACAGGTCTCAGCACTAACTCCATCTCTAATTTTGTACATTGTTTTGAGAGTTGAGAACATTTATTTACATAAATAAGTATATTAGAATTGAAAGACTATTTTATAGCAATGCAATTTTAGTTTTAAATTTGTTTTAGTTAATATGACAAAATTACCTAGTGATATCTTACTACTGATGAATCATTTAGTTGCTTCTACATTATTGAAAGCAAGGTATTTTACATCATATTTGCAACAAGATTTCTTACCTACGAATTAGAGTGTTTTTCTTTACATTCTGGGAAATATATCCAATATTTTTTATAAGGAATTATCAAATTATTATTAATTTTAAATTTACTATTTTATTTACAAACATTCACTTATCCTACTATTTTCAGAACTACTGGAGACAACAGAAATACTGTGAACTTGCCATTATCAGTAAAATGTTTATGTATTTTCATGAGCTTCACGTGGATTTTCTGTAAACTTTGAAGATTTACCTCATTCAGTTTGTGAATAGTGGAGACTTTGAAGGGATCAGTGTTTCCAGTTATTCTCTGAGTCCCCAGAAGTTTCTATACTGTAGGTCAATGCACCATAGTATAAGTCAGGATAGATGGAATATACTTGTCTAATTTAAAGGAGGAGAAGGATGCTTATGAAAAGGGGGGTGGGAAAGCAAAACGGTGCTTTGACAAGTGTCTTCCAGGCAGACCAGCTTTAAGAAGTTGTGCTAAGGAAAATGAAAGTTTGCACAGTGATCCTTAAAGCTATACGTGCCTGGGTACCCCCAGGAGATTATCTGTGGATTTCCAGAGTCAGCTCAGTTTTATCTCTAAAAGCCACTGCCTATATAAATAACTGGGAGCTAGTCTACCGAATCTTTCTATGCTGCCATGCACACAGTTAGTATCAAGATTAGAACATTCTACCCTTGCTCCTTCCAGGTCCCTGACCAAATGGATAAGCCATTCACCGTTGTCCATCCAAAATGGGTGGCCAGGGACACTGCCTGAATCTCTGCCCTCTACTCTTTCAGGATCACCTCTGAATGAAAACTGTTCAACCGCATTGTTTGGTGTTTACTAACATATTGAGACAACATCTCTATGAACCCTTACTTGGAACCACTGAGAGTGTCCAGGTCCACTGTTAGAGCTGTGGGGGAAGGGGCTCCACTTACTACCTAATCCTCATTGGCCCCCCAACAGGGATGTCATGAACACTATGTGTCCATAAAGATCAATGTTAGCTCATGTCTTACATACAACAGTCCTCAAAACGTGTGTATTTTACTTTCCCCAGTATGGCTAAGAGCTCCTGGAGTTCTTTGGAGAAAGACTGGGATAGTTCCTTGCACACACTTGCTGTGTATTGTGAGCTACAACTCAAATACATCACCTCTCTCCATGCCCACTAATGCTACTCAGTACCAGATGTCTTCCTAACCTGGTCTCAGCCCATCACTTTCCTCCATGCCTTAGCCCTGCTGCTTCTTCATTCTCTCTTCATATTTCCACCATGCTGTTCCTTCTGAAAATGAAAATCATCTAAAACTATGAATCGTAAAATCCTTCACTGTCTTCCCGTTATTCTGAAGAAATAATCAGGTCTCCTGGCAAACATGCTAGAACCTTCCCAGCAGCTGTGGTCCTGACTCACGGTTTATCCTCTACTTTCCGTGCAGATTATATTTCTTCTGCGCCCTTATCATATTAAGGCCTTAACATACTAAACGCTTTTCCTCCGACCTGAACTTCTCCTTGATCCTCCTTTGTGGTTAATTTGGGGTTAGAAACCCTCTCCATGCTCACATAGCACACTGTACATAATCATACAGTCTAACAATCTTTCTGTCTCTCTTCCTATGCTGTAATTTGCGTGAAGGCACAGGTGTGTCAATCACAGTAATATTTTTTCACCAGCTTATAGCACGCAGCCTACTCTGGAGAGTCCCATGATTTCAACTCATACTTGAAATAGTGATTTATTAATCAATGTTATCTTTTGTATTAACTGTATGGCAGGGGAATTTATCAGCTAATTTTAGATTTCGCATCCCTGAGTACTTTTTCTTCTCAAAATTGTCAGTTCTGTTTTATTTTTCAGCTACATCACAATACTGTTTTACAACAGGAAAAAAAAAACTACCCCAAATGATTTCCTTTAAGCATACCCTAAAGTATTTAGAGCTGTAAGCATTTTAGCTGTAACTCTAAGAATATAGTTTACAGGGCTACACTAGATATTATCCCTGGTAAAACAGAAATGCAAAGTACAAAATGTATGTTTCACTTGACTATAAGCAAAAATTCATTTTCAGTAAGTCTTTTGACTTCTTTATTCAATATTTTTCCTAGATATTTGTCAGAGTTCAATATTTTACAGCATCTTTGTACTTGAGAGATGGACTGACCTAACAAATCATTGATTTCATGACTGTAAACAAAGGAATGATTTAAAAGACAAAGCACTCAAGTATTTTTTTTTTAATTTCTCCATCTTACTCCATAAAATATCACTGGATGTTAAAATAATTAACAACATAAAATTGTAAAATGTTCTCTGACTCTAATTTAGAATAATAGTCAAGTCTTGATCCTAAAAATTACATCTTAGTAGTAATTGCTATTACTGCTTATTAGTAATTGCTTAGTAGTAAATTGCTATTATTCATGGTAAAATGTATTTCCACTTATCATTTTCAGCAACTTTCAAATTCTACATGGTGTGTAATTTTGTTTATGTTTATTCTTACCAGTTTGCAGGGTCAGTAGCATACACGATACAGAACACAGGTGAATGTGTTTCTTTTAAATACTTAAAGTATACATGACCAACAGTCAGCTAAACCTTATATCCATAAATATCCTTTTCAGTGTACCTGAAATCATCTTTATAATCATCACATTTTAAACATAGGAAGCTCATAGAAATCCTACTTATATTTTTTACACTTTGATTGAATTAATAAATGTATTTTGTGGATAGAATTATGGACTTTGGTTTCAGGTAAACAAAAAGTGATATTAGTCAATCAGGACCAGATTTTAATCTGAGAGAAATGAGAAGCAAATGGGGTATTCTGAGCAGCAAAGTGACAAGACCTTACTTACATTTTAGAAGCATCTCTCTGATGCTTATTTGAATAGAGTTAGAAGAAGGCAAAATCCAAATATCTATTAAGGAGCTATTGCAATGTCAACTAAGATATATAAGTGGTCACGATGGAATTTTTGAGAAGTGATGACATTCTGAAAGTAGTTTGGAGTCAGAGACTCCAGGATTTGTTGCTGGCTTAGTGGTGGAGTGAAAGAAAAAGAGGAGATAAGGATAATCCCAAAACATCTTCCCAGAACAAATGGAAGAATAAATTTACCATAGGTACAATGGGTAAGGTTGATAGTGGGGAAGGGGCAATAATTAATCAAGATTTTTATCTTCTTTATGATAAATTTGAAATACTTAGATGACACACAATTGCAGAAGTCATGAAGACATCTAGTGTTAAGAGTGAAGTCAGGGCTGAGGATCAGAGTGTGAAAATCATTACATACAGGAAAGACTGTATCCTGTAAATTCACCTCAAAGCATCACTCGAATTTCTTATTATCCATTAACCATCATTTATCTCTGTACTCATCAACCACATTAAGGGATGAAAAATGCCATTACTCTATTTCAAGCCCTTGTAATTTCTGATTTAAAATAACAGATTCTTTTTAACTCTTTATGTTTCTGATCTTGTGTAATCCAATTTAACGTCCATACAGCCACCATATTTGTCTTTCAAAAGTAGAAATTTGACCATGTCACATCTGAACCTGTTCAACTCCTTCATTAGTTTTCCACTGTGCTTGGATAAAATTTAAAAGTCTTTAGAAATTTAAAGTGCTTTTCAGCCTGAGTGTACATTTAAAAAAATGGTATTAATGTTATCATTACTCATGCTCAGAATCCACTTTGTACCAAGCAAATCTGATGAAGCATCTCGACATCAGAGATGTGTGAAGGTTCCTTGGTGATGCTGATGAGTGGTCAAGGTAGACACCCAATGTCTTAGGCTCTCCTAAAAAGCTTTTCATAGTCCGGTCCTCATTCTGTAGGGCTCCTAAATCATCACTCCCTTCCTCAAACCCTTCTTTCTCCTGAACTTGACAAGCTCCTTTATTCACACACATTTCCCCTTTCCTGGAAAATCCATTTTACCCATTTTCTCCAACTTAGATCTTTTCTATCAGGGCTCATTTCCTATTCCCAGTCCTTTCTCTAGTCTTCCTAAGTGGATTCCCTCTAACCCGTAGTCCCCCACAGACCTACAGTAGGTATTTTTCTCACATGCATTGTAAGTTCTTTGAGGATAACAAACTTTTGTCTTACTCACTTTAGTATATAGAAAAACACCATACACATAGAAGGTGCCTGAGTAGATAGAATAATGCCCTCTTTCCTGAGATGTACACATCCAAGCCCTTGAAACCCGAGAATGTCACCTTATATGGCAAAGGGCACTTTGCAGATGTGACTACATGAAGGAACTGGGGAAGAGTAGCCTGGATTATCCAGGTGTGTCCAATCTAATGAGAAGGGTCATTATAAGAGAGACAAGAGGGTCAGAGTCAGAATTAGATGTGACAATAGAAGGAGAGGTTGGAGTGATCTGGATTGGGGGCCAGGAGGCAAGGCATGGAGGAGTCTGTACAAGGTGAAAAGGTTAAGGAAGGAGAGTTTCCTTTAAGAACCTCCAGAAGGAACCAGCCTAGTCAACACCTTGACTTAATTCCACAAGACCCATTTTGGACTTCTGATCTCCAGAACTCTAGGATAAATTGCTACTTTTTAAAAACTACTCAGTTTGTAGTAATTTGATACACAAGCAATAGGAAACAAATACAGAGTTCAAAACATTTATGGGAATGTTTAAACTTTTTTACTAATAAAATTAATTTCTATAAGATGTGTCATATATCATTACCTCATATATAGCATTTACAAAACTATGAATTACAGTTATACCTACAAGCTCAATTTCCCAACATCGCATTTAGTTCACGTATACATCTGTATGATTGTTGCTCAATCAGTAAGCCACATATTATTGTCATAATGAACCTTATGTAAAGTCGGTGCCATGACCCCTGTGTTACTGTTGATGTTCATATACACAAGGCTGACACAGAGTCATCATTCATTTTGCTGCCTTCATCTTTGGTTTTCAGGAACACCTGCAATTAACAATCAAGCTGAATTTCTATTTGTCTTTTCCCTTTGATCATCTGTGAAGCCCTTGCCTGACTTTTCTTGGACCCCTTTCTTCTGACAGTAATCGTGTATCATAAGATGGTCCTAAGAAGCATTCTGTTAGGGTATGTTCAAAACTGCAAAGCCCATAAAGATAAAATATAGTCAGTGTTTCTAAGTGAAATAAGATTCAGAAATCCTTTGGATGGAGGCCAAGGTGACTTAACAAGAGTGAGGAAATGACCTATGAATCTAGAAAGATTCAGCTATATTAAATTCCGAAAAGTTGTGGATCTGTGACAGCTTAATTTTTATTTACTTTGGATTTTCCTGAAAAAATAGTAAGTTCACCAAGGTGAAATGTTATGGAAGAAATCAAACAAGGGTTGAAGGTGAGTCTTGAATCCATAGAAGGAAATGTCTATAAAGTTTATTATGTATCACTTACCTATGTCTTCAAACCTCTGCAGAACTATTTAATCTGCTGTTACAAACATACAATTTCCATGGTACTGGAATGGCAATAAATACTGCTGGAAAATCTGTTTTCTCGTCAACTCATTGAGCTCCTTTCACAACTTATGTTCAACCTGAAGCCCACCAAGGAATGATGATAAAAAAAAAACCTAGCCCAGAGTAATAGAGCTGCTTGCTGGACCAGAGTTTCCTTCACACTCCTCTCTGCAGTAAGAACATGAGACTTGCTAAGTAACAATCTAGAAGGAGATTTTTCTATAAGTCTCTCCATCATATCTTCCAAATATTTACAATTTTGGAGCTACTGGGAGAACAACTCTTTCCAGGAGATTTTTTCCATGGTTCTTGCATCATTTAATGATTTGATGTATAGTTTTTTTTTTCTTTTTTTAATGCTCATTACATAAGCTAGTACCTTGCATCTTATTCTGTCCAGTATTAACATTTTAGAGCAAAATTTCTGAGATTCCTTATTCCTGACATATTCACAGATATCACACATAACTATTATACTTTTACTGAAATGAAGACAAAACATATTGCTTTAAATACATTCACACAGATGTGTGTTCCTTTTCATGTGCAAATTCATACTTAATGTGACTGTTTCTAAATTGTTTCCAATGTGCTCTTTATCTTTATTGTTTTTTTTTGTTTTTTTTTAATTTTTTTTTAATTTTTTGCCTTATAACAAATTTAATCAGTTATACATATACATATGTTTCCATATCCCCTCCCTTTTGCGTCTCCCTCCCAGCCTCCCGATCCCACCCCTCCAGGTGGTCACAAGGCACCGAGCTGATCTCCCTGTGCTATGCGGCTGCTTCCCACTAGCTATCTACCTTACGTTTGGTAGTGTATATATGTCCACGCCGCTCTTTCACTTTGTCACAGCTTACCCTTCCCCCTCCCATTATCCTCAAGTCCATTCTCTAGTAGGTCTGTGTCTTTATTCCTCTCTTACCCCATGTTCTTCATGACATTTTTTTTTCTTAAATTCCATATATATGTGTTAGCATACAGTATTTGTCTTTCTCTTTCTGACTTACTTCACTCTGTATGACAGACTCTAGGTCTATCCACCTCATTACAAATAGCTCAATTTCATTTCTTTTTATGGCTGAGTAATATTCCATTGTATATATGTGCCACATCTTCTTTATCCATTCATCCGATGATGGACACTTAGGTTGTTTCCAGCTCCGGGCTATTGTAAATAGGGCTGCTATGAACATTTTGGTACATGTCTCTTTTTGAATTATGGTTTTCTCAGGGTATATGCCCAGTAGTGGGATTGCTGGGTCATATGGTAGTTCTATTTGTAGTTTTTTAAGGAACCTCCATACCGTTCTCCATAGCGGCTGTACCAATTCACATTCCCACCAGCAGTGCAAGAGTGTTCCCTTTTCTCCACACCCTCTCCAGCATTTATTGTTTCTAGATTTTTTGATGATGGCCATTCTGACTGGTATGAGATGATATCTCATTGTAGTTTTGATTTGCATTTCTCTAATGAGTAAAGATGTTGAGCATCCTTTCATGTGTTTGTTGGCAGTCTGTATATCTTCTGTGGAGAAATGTCTATTTAGGTCTTCTGCCCATTTTTGGATTGGGTTGTTTGTTTCTTTGTTATTGAGCTGCATGAGCTGCTTATAAATTTTGGAGATTAATCCTTTGTCAGTTGCTTCATTTGCAAATATTTTCTCCCATTCTGAGGGTTGTCTTTTGGTCTTGTTTATGGTTTCCTTTGCTGTGCAAAAGCTTTGAAGTTTCATTAGGTCCCATGTGTTTATTTTTGTCTTTATTTCCATTTCTCTAGGAGGTGGGTCAAAAAGGATCTTGCTGTGATTTATGTCATAGAGTGTTCTGCCTATGTGTTCCTCTAAGAGTTTGATAGTGTCTGGCCTTACATTTAGGTCTTTAATCCATTTTGAGCTTATTTTTGTGTATGGTGTTAGGGAGTGATCTAATCTCATACTTTTACATGTCCCTATCCAGTTTTCCCAGCACCACTTATTGAAGAGACTGTCCTTTCTCCACTGTACATTCCTGCCTCCTTTATCAAAGATAAGGTGACCATATGTCCGTGGGTTTAACTCTGGGCTTTCTATCCTGTTCCATTGATCTATCTTTCTGTTTTTGTGCCAGTACCATACTGTCTTGAGTACTGTAGCTTTGTAGTATAGTCTGAAGTCAGGGAGCCTGATTCCTCCAGCTCCATTTTTCGTTCTCAAGATTGCTTTGGCTATTCGGGGTCTTTTGTGTTTCCATACAAATTGTGAAATTTTTTGCTCTAGTTCTGTGAAAAATGCCAGTGGTAGTTTGATAGGATTGCATTGAATCTGTAGATTGCTTTGGGTAGTAGAGTCATTTTCACAATGTTGATTCTTCCAATCCAAGAACATGGTACATCTCTCCATCTATTTGTATCATCTTTAATTTCTTTCATCAGTGTCTTATAATTTTCTGCATACAGGTCTTTTGTCTCCTTAGGTAGGTTTATTCCTAGATATTTTATTCTTTTTGTTGCAATGGTAAATGGGAGTGTTTCCTTGATTTCACTTTCAGATTTTTCATCATTAGTATATAGGAATGCCAGAGATTTCTGTGCATTAATTTTGTATCCTGCAACTTGACCAAATTCATTGATTAACCCTAGTAGTTTTCTGGTAGCATCTTTAGGATTCTCTATGTATAGTATCATGTCATCTGCAAACAGTGACAGCTTTACTTCTTCTTTTCCGATTTGGATTCCTTTTATTTCCTTTTCTTCTCTGATTGCTGTGGCTAAAACTTCCAAAACTAGGTTGAATAAGAGTGGTGAGAGTGGGCAGCCTTGTCTTGTTCCTGATCTTAGTGGAAATGGTTTCAGTTTTTCACCATTGAGGACGATGCTGGCTGTGGGTTTGTCATATATGGCCTTTATTATGTTGAGGAAAGTTCCCTGTATGCCTACTTTCTGCAGGGTTTTTATCATAAATGGGTGTTGAATTTTGTCGAAAGCTTTCTCTGCATCTATTGAGATGATCATATGGTTTTTCTTCTTCAATTTGTTAATATGGTGTATCACGTTGATTGATTTGCGTATATTGAAGAATCCTTGCATTCCTGGAATAAACCCCAGTTGATCATGGTGTATGATCCTTTTAATGTGCTGTTGGATTCTGTTTGCTAGTATTTTGTTGAGGATTTTTGCATCTATGTTCATCAGTGATATTGACCTGTAGTTTTCTTTCTTTGTGACATCCTTGTCTGGTTTTGGTATCAAGGTGATGGTGGCCTCGTAGAATGAGTTTGGGAGTGTTCCTCCCTCTGCTATATTTTGGAAGAGTTTCAGAAGGATAGGTGTTAGCTCTTCTCTAAATGCTTGATAGAATTCGCCTGTGAAGCCATCTGGTCCTGGGCTTTTGTTTGTTGGAAGATTTTTTATCACAGTCTCAATTTCAGTGCTTGTGATTGGTCTGTTCATATTTTCTATTTCTTCCTGATTCAGTCTTGGCAGGTTGTGCATTTCTAAGAATTTGTCCATTTCTTCCAGGTTGTCCATTTTATTGGCATAGAGTTGCTTATAGTAATCTCTCATGATCTTTTGTATTTCTGCAGTGTCAGTTGTTACTTCTCCTTTTTCATTTCTAATTCTATTGATTTGAGTCTTCTCCCTTTTTTTCTTGATGAGTCTGGCTAATGGTTTATCAATTTTGTTTATCTTCTCAAAGAACCAGCTTTTAGCTTTATTGATCTTTGCTATCGTTTCCTTCATTTCTTTTTCATTTATTTCTGATCTGATTTTTATGATTTCTTTCCTTCTGCTAACTTTGGGATGTTTTTGTTCTTCTTTCTCTAATTGCTTTAGGTGCAAGGTTAGGTTGTTTATTCGAGATGTTTCCTGTTTCTTAAGGTGGGATTGTATTGCTATAAACTTCCCTCTTAGAACTGCTTTGGCTGCATCCCATAGGTTTTGGGTCGTCGTGTCTCCATTGTCATTTGTTTCTAGGTATTTTTTAATTTCCTCTTTGATTTCTTCAGTGATCACTTCATTATTAAGTAGTGTATTGTTTAGCCTCCATGTGTTTGTATTTTTTACAGATCTTTTCCTGTAATTGATATCTAGTCTCATAGCATTGTGGTCGGAAAAGATACTTGATACAATTTCAATTTTCTTAAATTTACCAAGGCTTGATTTGTGACCCAAGATATGATCTATCCTGGAGAATGTTCCATGAGCACTTGAGAAAAATGTGTATTCTGTTGTTTTTGGATGGAATGTCCTATAAATATCAATTAAGTCCATCTTGTTTAATGTATCATTTAAAGCTTGTGTTTCCTTATTTATTTTCATTTTGGATGATCTGTCCATTGGTGAAAGTGGAGTGTTAAAGTCCCCTACTATGAGTGTGTTACTGTTGATTTCTCCTTTTATGGCTGTTAGTATTTGCCTTATGTATTGAGGTGCTCCTATGTTGGGTGCATAAATATTTACAATTGTTATATCTTCTTCTTGGATCAATCCCTTGATCATTATGTAGTGTCCTTCTTTGTCTCTTCTAGTAGTCTTTACTTTAAAGTCTATTTTGTCTGATATGAGAATTGCTACTCCAGCTTTCTTTTGGTTTCCATTTGCATGGAATATCTTTTTCCATCCCCTTACTTTCAGTCTGTATGTGTCTCTAGGTCTGAAGTGGGTCTCTTGTAGACAGCATATATATGGGTCTTGTTTTTGTATCCATTCAGCCAATCTGTGTCTTTTGGTGGGAGCATTTAGTCCATTTACATTTAAGGTAATTATTGATATGTATGTTCCTGTTCCCATTTTCTTAATTGTTTTGGGTTCGTTATTGTAGGTCTTTTACTTCTGTTGTGTTTCTTGCCTAGAGAAGTTCCTTTAGCATTTGTTGTAAAGCTGGTTTGGTGGTGCTGAACTCTCTCAGCTTTTGCTTGTCTGTAAACGTTTTAATTTCTCCATCAAATCTGAATGAGATCCTTGCTGGGTAGAGTAATCTTGGTTGCAGGTTTTTCTCCTTCATCACTTTAAGTATGTCCTGCCACTCCCTTCTGGCTTGTAGAGTTTCTGCTGAGAGATCAGCTGTTATCCTAATGGGGATTCCCTTGTGTGTTATTTGTTGTTTTTGCCTTGCTGCTTTTAATATGATTTCTTTGTGTTTAATTTTTGACAGTTTGATTAGTATGTGTCTTGGCGTATTTCTCCTTGGATTTATTCTGTATGGGACTCTCTGTGCCTCCTGGACTTGATTAACTATTTCCTTTCCCATATTAGGGAAGTTTTCAACTATAATCTCTTCAAATATTTTCTCAGTCCCTTTCTTTTTCTCTTCTTCTTCTGGAACCCCTATAATTCGAATGTTGGTGCGTTTAATGTTGTCCCAGAGGTCTCTGAGACTGTCCTCTGTTCTTTTCATTCTTTTTTCTTTATTTTGCTCTGCAGCAGTTATTTCCACTATTTTATCTTCCACCTCACTTATCCGTTCTTCTGCCTCAGTTATTCTGCTATTGATCCCATCTAGAGTATTTTTTATTTCATGTATTGTGTTTTTAATCGATGCTTGATTCATCTTTAGTTCTTCTAGGTCCTTGTTAACTGTTTCTTGCATTTTGTCTATTTTATTTCCAAGATTTTGGATCTGGGAAATAGAATCTTGGATCATCTTTACCATCATTATTCTGAATTCTTTTTCAGGTAGACTGCCTATTACCTCTTCATTTGTTAGATCTGGTGGGTTTTTATCTTGCTCCTTCTCCTGCTGTGTGTTTTTCTGTCTTCTCATTTTGCTTATGTTACTGTGTTTGGGGTCTCCTTTTTGCAGGCTGCAGGTTCGTAGTTCCCGTTGTTTTTGGTGTCTGTCCCCAGTGGCTAAGGTTGGTTTAGTGGGTTGTGTAGGCTTCCTGGTGGAGGGGACTAGTGCCTGTGTTCTGGTGGATGAGGCTGGATCTCGTCTTTCTGGTGGGCAGGTCCACGTCTGGTGGTGTGTTTTGGGGTGTCTGCAGACTTTTTATGAGTTTAGGCCACCTCTCTGCTAATGGGTGGCGTTGTGTTCCTGTCTTGCTAGTTGTTTGGCTTAGGGTGTCCAGCACTGTAGCTTGCTGGTCGTTGAGTGAAGCTGGGTGCTAGTGTTGAGATGGAGATCTCTGGAAGATTTTCGCCGTTTGATATTATGTGGAGCTGGGAGGTCTCTTGTGGACCAGTGTCCTGAAGTTGGCTCTCCCACCTCAGAGGCACAGCACTGACTCCTGGCTCCTCAATTTGGGATGATGTGTTGTCTATTCATGTATTCCACAGATGCAGGGTACATCAAGTTGATTGTGGAGCTTTAATCCGCTGCTTCTGAGGCTGCTGGGAGAGGTTTCCCTTTCTCTTCTTTGTTCTCACAGCTCCTGGGTCTCAGCTTTGGATTTGGCCCCGCCTCTGCGTGTAGGTCGCCGGAGGGCGTCTGTTCTTTGCTCAGGCAGGACAGGGTTAAAGGAGCAGCCTCTTCGGGGACTCTGGCTCACTCAGGCCGGGCGGGAGGGAGGGGCACGGAGTGCGGGGCGAGCCTGCAGCGGCAGAGGTTGGCGTGACATTGCACCAGCCCGAGGCGCGCCGTGCGTTCTCCCAGGGAAGCCGCCCCTGGATCCCGGGACCCCGGCAGTGGCGGGCTGCACAGGCTCCCGGAAGGGCGGTGTGGGCAGTGACCTGCGCTCGCACACAGGCTTCTTGGCGGCGGCAGCAGCAGCCCCAGCCTCCCGCGCCCGTCACTGGGCTCCGCGCTTTCAGTCGCGACTCGCGCCCGTCCGTGGAGCCCCTTTAAGCAGCGCTCTTAATCCCCTCTCCTCGCGCACCAGGAGACCAAGAGGGAAGAAAAAGTCTCTTGCCTCTTCGGCAGCTCCAGAGTTTTCCCGGACTCCCTCCCGGCTAGCTGTGGCACATTAGCCCCCTTCAGGCTGAGTTCTCGCCGCCAGCCCCAGTCCTCTCCCTGCGCTCTGACCGAAGCCCGAGCCTCAGCTTCCAGCGCTGCGCGCCCCAGCGGGCGAGCAGACAAGCCTCTCGAGCTGGTGAGTGCCGCTCGGCACCGATCCTCTGTGTGGGGATCTCTCCGCTTTGCTCTACCCAGGTATGTGGGGGGTTTCTTGCCTTTTGGGAGGTCTGGGGTCTTCTGCCAGCGTTCAGTAGGTGTTCTGTAGGAGTTGTTCCACGTGTAGCTGTATTTCTGGTGTATCCGTGGGGAGGAAGGTGATCTCCGCGTCTTACTCTTCCGCCATCTTACCCGGAAGTCCCCTTATTGTTTTTTTAACATCTTTATTGGAGTATAATTGCCTTACAGTGTTCATTACAGCTCTATTTAAAATAGCCAGGACATGGAAGCAACCTAAGTATCCATCGACGGATGAATGGATAAAGAAGATGTGGCACATACATCCTTATTTTTTTAACGGGGAGCTTATCCAGTCAAATTAATTGCTGCAGGTTCTACCATTGTCACCTTCTCTAACCCTGCAATTAATGCAAAAAACGTGTGAAATGCTCTCTTAGGTAAAACGCTCACTGTCACACATACACACACACTTATAAAATAAAATCAGCCTCTATCAAACATAAATGGATGAAGGTGAAGGCATAATGATCTTCTCAGAAGCTGTGTTTTACAGTATCTCTGTACACATATCCAACCTTTAATGGCGAAGTGTTTTATCAGTATAATCTGTTTTCCTCACTCTATATGGGTAATATTCCCAAAAGCACAGTATTATATTTTCAATCTAACATTAGGAAAAGGAAAATTTTATATATAAAACAGAACAGTGCTCTAAGCATTAAAAGAAGATGATTCAGAACGCTTTTCATTTTCCATCTATTCTGACATATAACAGTTTATTGTTTGCAAATAGCCTTTGATACAGATATTTGGAAATTGAAACCGTGTGTGTGTGTGTGTGTGTTTTCCCTCTGCTAGCTTCTAAAGAGAGGGATGCATGTATTGTTTTGCATCTACAATAAAAAACACTTTGCCCGAAGTGAGAGAGTGGCATGGACATATATACAGTACCAAGTGTAAAACAGATAGCTAGTGGGAAGCAGCCGCATAGCACAGGGAGATCAGCTCGGTGCTTTGTGACCACCTAGAGGGGTGGGATAGGGAGGGTGGGAGGGAGGGAGACTCAAGAGGGAAGAGATATGGGAACATATGTATATGTATAGCTGATTCACTTTGTTATAAAGCAGAAACTAAAACACCATTGTAAAGCAATTATACTCCAATAAAGATGTTAAAGAAAAAAGTATAAGCAGGGGCTTCCCTGGTGGCGCAGTTGTTGGGAGTCCGCCTGCTGATGCAGGGGACATGGGTTCGTGCCCCAGTCTGGGAGGATCCCACATGCTGCGGAGCGGCTGGGCCCGTGAGCCATGGTCGCTGAGCCTGTGCCTCTGGAGCCTGTGCTCCGCAACGGGAGAGGCCACAGCAGTGAGAGGCCTGCGTGCCGCAAAAAAAAAAAAAAAAAAAAAAAAAAAAATAGTATAAGTAAAATGATGTGTATACTTCTAACCTTCTAACCCTTTCTAGAATAAGCATCCATCCCAGAAAAAAAAAAGGAGCCCATGCATAAATATCTCCTTATTCATGACATATGATATACTCTTGTAAACTTGAAGTAAATTTCAAATTACCTAGCGAGGCAACCACAGTTTTAATTGTTTTTCTTATTACTATAATATTTGGTGTTTATGATTTATATATTCACCTATTTTATAAAACCACTTACATTCAAAATTTAATTATACAGAGATACCATGATCTGACCTCTACAGTCATAGCTATTAGCTTGTTGGGGAAATTCCATGGTTGATTCATTTTATTTTGCAGCTGAAGAAGCCTCATGCTGAGCAGAGACACATCTGACTGGCTCACGATCTCTGCTGGAAGCTTCCCTCTTCTGATATCCTCCACTTTTATGACCTCAAAAGTAAGTGTTCCTAGGTTCTTTATGACATTTTTTTCTTAGATTCCATATATATATGTGTTAGCATACGGGAATAAAGACACAGACCTACTAGAGAATGGACTTGAGGATATGGGGAGGGGAAAGGTAAACTGTGACAAAGCGAGAGAGTGGCATGGACATATATACGCTACCAAACATAAAATAGATAGCTAGTGGGAAGCAGCCATATAGCACAGGGAGATCAGCTCGGTGCTTTGTGACCACCTAGAGGGGTGAGATAGGAGGGTGGGAGGGAGACGCAAGAGGGAAGAGATATGGGGATATATGTATATGTATAGCTGATTCACTTTGTTATAAAGCAGAAACTAACACACCATTGTAAAGCAATTATACTCCAATAAAGATGTTTAAAAAAAAGAGTTCTTACAAAAAAATATATAGACAAGGAAATAAAAAAAAATAAGCGCTAATATTTTACAATTAATAACATGCAAGAAAAAATGAAAACAGGAAATATGACTAAGGGGTTCATTTTAAACCACCATTTCCTTAATTCATTCATATCTTTAGAATTGATTTGCTTGATCAACCAACCACTGGCACCATGCAGCGGGCAGGAAAATCTGAGCATCTGCTGTAAGACTACTGAGCATACGCATTAGCATTATTTTAAAGGAGAAGGAAAATTCAATGTCGAGGAACCTTTAAATGTTAACTATGACATTTTGCTTCAGAATTTTTTAACAGAGAATATGCACGGAATTTTATATAAGTGAAACTCAAGATTTGCCATTGTATTATTTATCATCAAGTGAAACACTGAAAAACTGAATTCCTAACAACTGGGGTAGATATCTCTGAAATGTTTCCTTCCCTTGTTATCTGAAAAGTGATTTGTATTTCTACATCAATTGTTTTAACTACAATATTTTTATTCTACCTCCTGTTCAAATTAATTGGAAAGATGAAGAGTAAAATAAAGGAAATTCAAAGACCAGAGAAGTAGAAAAATATTACAAGTAGCTGTACAAAACTAAAGTTTGTCCGTTGATTATATTAAGATATCCCTTCCTTCCCATGTATCTTCCTCGTGGATATGATTCCATCTAATCTTGTGAAAGCAATTCCCTCCATAGCGACTAAGTGAATACTGTAAAATTATATAAAAAGTGTAAGATCCATTGAATGTTGAGACAGAAAGAAGCAACGTAGTAGAGGAAAAAAGGAAAATTAAATATTTTACTTTGCCATTAAGATTGTTAAAAACTTCACCTACAATAAGTCTGATTCATGCTTTTGTGTCAGCAGTATTACATACAAATTTTTAAAAGGCATGGCCTATTTGAAGAAGCTATATTTTAGATCTTTTATAATTTCTTATGAAAATAACATCACCATATTCCACCCAATTAATTGTGTGTATTACTGTGTACTATGTAAGTTGAATTCCGTGAAAATAAGCCAAAGATATAATTTTATATCTAGCATTATAAATTAAATATTCTGTGTATTTCTAATAATCTATTATGTGATCATACAAGAACCCATCAATCAATATTTATGCCAATAGTCACATTTACATTTATTAAAAGGCCACAGTAAAATCCTTTACGTGCATTGTTATAGTATTATGTGAGTACTTTTTAAGTAAAGATTTGTAAAGAAAAAGAAAGCAGTTGTGAGGTAAAAGTTATGTATAATTCTGAATTTCAAGTATATTTTAAAAACATACTAGAAAAAGTTCTTACCAATTTACATGCAGTCATCAGGAGTGAAGAGAAACTTTCAGTTATGCATTTTCTCATTACTTATCTGTCAGTCTAACAGATAGAAATGTTGTTTTACAAAATTAAGGATCATCTGCTTTTGGTTATCATGCATTTGCTTATGAAAGGTCAATGTCCCTCTGAAAACATGTAAGTAGGAAACAGTAGAAAATTTCCTATGAAAGGATCAAATAAAGAAAAAAATGTATTGGAGCACATTGAAAAGCTATTTAGTTCACCAGGACTTCAGATACCTTAATCCTAGAGAAATCATGAGAGAAGAGGAAGAGTGATATTATATTCTTCTGGAGGAAGGTAAGCTCTTTTAGAATCTCCACTGTTTTTCATACAAATAGTTGACATCCATTAAAAAACAACAAGGCAGGCCAATATAGGACCAAGTGAGGTAAAATAAGAGAAAAAAATGATATTAGAAAATGATCCCTGAGGATTTAGATAATGGCTTTGTTATCAAAGTTCTTAAAATATCAGGTTTATTATCTTTAATAAGAATGAAAAGAAGATTAGTGAAAGGGAAGACAGGCCAAGGGAAAATAACCAAATAAAAGCACTCAACAGGGAAAAAAAGGTAAAAATATTTTTTAAAAAGCATGAAATTCAAGGAGCAGAGAAAAGTAATAAAAAGTAGTAAAGTTTGAAGAAACAATGTCTGAGAGTTTATAAAACTGATGAAAGACATCAAATACCATATGTAAAAACTCGGCAACTCCTGAGCAGTATGAATACAAAGAAAGCAACACTAAGTACATCACAGTGTAATTGCTGAAAACAAAAATACAAAAAGAAATTCTTAAGAGCAGTGTCAGAATTTGCCATCAGCAACAGAGCCATTTTAAAAACAAGTTGGCATTTGACAAGCTGACTTATAAGAATTACTATGAGGTGTTGTTGAGAAGACAAGCAAGGCACAAAAACTATCTTTAAAAAAAAAAACCCTAAAAACTATGATTGAAAATAGTCATGTTCATATGATATGCATATTCATCTACCTAGGGTTATATGAACATGGAGAAAATATGGAAAAATCTGTCTTAGTGTATTACCACAGGAGATAGATGAGATTGCTTTTCTACATAGATGAAAAACAAGAAGGGAAGAGCCAAAGGGGGGAAAAGAAAAAAAGCACAAGGAGTGAAAATGTATTTGCAGAGAAAAAACATGCTTGATATATTATTTTATGTAAAATTTTATATAAATGTCCCTGCATGTGAGTATGAAGATATTAAAAAGCAAAGTAATATCTTTTAAATCTGGAATTTAGCTACTTAAAGGAGATAGGTAGCATATGTTTTTTTTTTTTTCTAAATAGTACCAAATTGTGCTGTAGATACTGGTTAAATAATCCATCTTTGCCCTATGATTTCTAGTAGTACACTGAAATCTTACATGCATTTATGTCTATTTCTTGTATTAATTTCTGAGAAAATAGCTAAATGACCTTAAAGTTATCTGAAACTTTTATTGTTACTATATTATCTAGGAAAATTTTTATCAACATATTTAATTACAAATATTCTAAAGTGTTTGGGTTTTATTAGTACAGTGTTAGCTTTGTTAAAAAAAAAGAAACCATTTTTTCCTCTCTTAGTATTTTATATAAGTTAAATAAATTTGGGATAAAAGCTATTTTTGACAATTTGAAAGTATTTTCCTCCTAAAATGTTTACCCTGGATACTTGTTTCATAAGTTTCATATGACGTATAATTCTTTGCTTACAGTTTATTTTTATTAACTTCTGTGGTGAATTGGTGAGTTAACATATATTTTCAAAGAAAAGCATTTATTTTATCCAGATTTCTGTATATATAATTTAATAAAATATTTACTTACTATTTTTAATTTCCTAGATACCTGTTGCTATTTCCCCATTATTTCCCTTGTGATTTCAAAAGTTAATTTGTAAACAGATTCTCAGGCAGCTGATGAGAAAGTTTGCTTGCCGCTTTGGTGGTCAACTATTTTATTACTTCTATTAACTGTGCCCTGAGATAAGACAGTTAAAGCCTTTTACTCTCGTAATACGTCCTCCTATTTCTCCTGTTGTTTTTCCCGTAAATTTTTTAATTCATAGTTTTACATTATTTGCTTCATGAAATAAATACTGGATCTTTATCACATATTGTGCACTCATCATTATAAAGTGGCCACTTTTGTTTCATGGTAACATACTGTCTCCTGGTTGCTATTTTGTTTATTTGCTTGGTATATGTTTTCTTATCCTTTTACTTCCAAACTATTCAATCGCTTTTTAAAAGATATTAGTACAAATGTCATGGTTGCCCCATTAGTTAACCAATGATTTATTTTTTTCTCTTTGGGGGGTTGACTTTATCACATTTTCACATCTTGATATGTCACCTTTTTTCATGTTTCATTTATTAATTTTAATGCATAATTTCCTTGTTTGCTATTAGTCTTTCTTTTATTTAATTGCACTTAAATACTTTGAATGATTTACACTTGATTTCTGCTTTTCTATTTGTTAGATTTTGGCATTATATTAATATGATACACTTAAACTTCCATTACTTGAGTTACGACCTTTAAATTGCATTTGTTGATTCACCACCATAAAAGGCGAGGAGATTAGTACATTTACACTATTTGCATTTTTAATGCCAGTTATTTGGCATAAGGCTTTAAATATTTTTCCGTGATATAAAATTTTATTGACTGAAGGAATTTACGTATGTATGTGAATTTTATATATGTACATATATAGACATAGAAAGAGAGAGAAAGAATATATATTCAGACAATGAAACGATTCTGCGCAGTGGAACGATGCACTGGTTTTGGTCTCTGAATTTTCAGAACTCTTACACAGACTACTGACAATTTTTCAGTGTGTAAATTAAAACAAAAATTTACAGGCATTAGGTCTGTATCCTGTTAGAAGACCTGGATTGTACTGACTCACTTTCTGATTGTGAAAACATCTGGAATTCAATTCAATTCAGTTCTTCAATCTATTTAAAGGCATGGATTCAATGGCATCTAAATTTTCTTTCCATTTCTAATCTACTATGACTCCTGAATAATCCAGGAATAATAGCATTCAAGACTGTAGTAGTAATAGTACTCTTCACATAAGAAGCAGTCAAGAAATGTGTGATGATGTGTTTTTGCCTTTAACTGTGTTGAAACATATGTAATAAACTGATCTAATAAATGTCAGGGAATATCATTATAGATAAATAGTAAATTTCAATTTACAGCTATGTATTTTGAAATTGGAGGAAAATAAATGAAAATATAAGAATATAAAGGAAGAAGCAGTTTTATAGAGACAAAAGTATGAAATTGAGCTTGTTCAGCAATGGGGGAAAGTTTACTATTTAGACCCTTATTTTCTTCCCAATGCCATCTAATTACTCTAATTGACTCAAAGTTATTAGTTTTCTCCTTTTGATTTGTTTAAGGCATGTTCTTTTTATTACTGAATAGATTTTAATATATCTACTAAATACTAATGTTTCTTTCTCTACCTGATAACATTCCCAAGTTAATTCAAAAATGACTACTGAGATTTTATTGGATTTCTGCAAAATTATTTTCCTTTTCATAATTGCATTGTCTTGTCTGTCATATCTTGAATTGCTCCTGAGTGTGTAACTTCATATCCTCCTCCTGCATTTTGATATTTTCTCATTTTTAGCAGCTTGTTCATGGATACAGAGAGAGAATAAAGATAGATCTTGTTTACAACAGAGCGAGAATAACTATTAGTAAATTGATAATATTCACATTTAGATTTCTTTAAAAGGGATTATGTAAATTATTAATTTAAACAAGATAATAAGTTTTAGGGACAATTCTATTTTATGAAAATATTTATTTAGTTTGACTATAAGGTAAAAATAAACATATATTAACAAAATTCAATAAGTCACATGCAATGATAAGCATTGTGAACATTATACATTTATTTGGGTGTCATTTTTGTTATTGCTAGGAATCATTTGCTTTCTTCTCTATTTTTACCTTTTACTTCCATTTTTAGCTTCTGGCACCTCATCTGGCACATGCCATAATAAGTAACAGAACTGATAAATCAAGGAGTTCTTCAATTAAGCAAGTATCTTTTTACTGTTATTTAGTAAATTATGTTTCATTAACCATTGTGTTGATTGTTGACAGTGTAGTAAAAACTCTTCTTTGAATTATCAATCTGTTTGAGGAGACACACACACATACAAAAGAAAAAGAATGCTAGAATCTACGGTAGGTACCAGCAACCATACAAATCATGATTGCTATGGCATATTAGAAGGTGAGATCCTCACTGAGGCTATGAGTGTCAAGGAAGGATTTGGGGAATGTGCAGGACTGAGCTGAGGTGCTGGGGACTGGTCTCACTCCGAAAAAGGGCAAGGCTGGTGAAGACAAGTGGCATCAACCAAGGCATCCCTGGAATATTTTACAACATGCTTTGTGGCAATAATTCAATGTGCCAATATTAATAGACAGGAAGGATGTTGTAAATGAAGGAGATAATTCATCACGGGTCATGTATGCTGAGCTAAGACTGTTGAACTTCAAATTGTGGTCAATAACACAATCATTTATATTACTGGGTTATGGGAGAACATGTGTTCTGTGATATTCTTAGAAAGTTGATTCTGTCAGTATAATGTAGGAGGATGTGTAATGGGAGCAAAGAGCAAGGAGACCTATTAGGAAACTAACTCAATATCAAAATGCCACATAAACTCTACAAAGGAAGGAAATGGCTTACGTTCGTGCTTATATCCTCAGAACCAATAAAACTTTTGGGTACTAAGTGCATATTTGTTGAATAAATACACTGTTGAAAAGAGATAAATTTTATATTTTACTTGTGTCACTAACTACATGAACATTGGCAAGTTATTAATGTGTGTTTGGCCTTTTAGTGAATGTACAAAATAGTCTTGTATAGATAGTAAAATGCCATATAAATTTGTCAATCTTTTTCATTATCGCCATCATTTCCACCCAGGTCAAGAATTGACTTCCTGACACCCTGACTGTGATGACAGCATAGGGCATCTCAGTTAAACTGTCCAGGAGAAAGTTAAATGCATAAGATTACTGTAGAAGAATATATATCAGATGTGCTAATAAGGATGCAAGTACAGATTTGAAAATAATTTTCATAAAGCCAAAAGAAGAAAATAAGAGAGTGACTGACATTTCCGTTTCTGAGAAGTGTCGGTAAAGCCAAGAAACCTGAGCACTTTCTTGGTCTTTAAATTTCAAGACCTATTACTAGTTTCTGATGGTAGTTCAGTTTTCCTGAGCTGGTGTCCCAAATGAAGAAAACTAATTTTGTTAACTTAGTCCCCTGGTAAAGAATTATTGGAAAATGGCTTCTGGAATATTTGATTAATGAATAACCTATTTTAATTATCTCTAGGCATGATTTAATTCAATGGAAGTAAGAGATTTTTATGAAACACATGGGCCAGTATTTTTTTTTTCTCCCTAAAGAACTATTAGGCACAGTGAATAAAGAGGAAAAGCTAGAAATTCAATTTGTTCCTCTTTTAATCTAATCCCTTTATGCCCCACAGGAGAAAATACTTTGATCCAAGCTTTCTTCTACCAGTGGGATATGGTTGGTAACAAATGTATTGTTAATCAATTCCTTTTGGATCAACTCAGCTACCATTGCCTACACATTTTTGGTCGACCGATTTTATTTCATTGCATACTTAGGGTTGAATACATCATCTGAACTGGTTACAGGATGGCTCAGCACTCCACCCAGCCCTCTTACAATCTCCTGCATACCTGGCCATCACACCACGACTTGTTTGTTTGTTTGTTTGTTTTTTTGACCCCTCACCACTAGAAGCCTTTAGATCAGAACAGAGATGAGAAGCTGAGTTATTTTCCTTTTATCAGCTAATCTACTTTGCCTAGTTGGGTCTTTGACAATACTGATGGCATCATTGAATATTATAGAACCACCTTAAAACAGTGTATATTTAAAAACAAAATATATTTAGTATCTGAATATTGCCATCTTCTCTGTTTCTTTGTAAAAGAAAGTCCGGGTACCATATCTGTACACAGACTCTCCCTGCCTTATGATGGTTCAGCTTATGATTTTTTTCCACTTATGATGGTGCAAAAGGGCTATACATTCACTAGAAACTTTATTTTGAATTTGGATATTTTCCTGGGCTGGCGATATGCTGTAAGATCCTCTCTCATGAAGCTGGGCAGAGCAGTGAGCCACAGCTCCCCGTCAGCATGTGACCACGAGGGTAAGCAACCCATACACTTACAATCATTCTGTTTTTCACTTTCAGTACAGTATTCAATACATTACAGGAGCTATTCAACACTATCATTAAATAGGCTTTGTGTTAGATGACTTTGCCCAAACGTAGGTTAATGTACATGTTCTGATCGTGTTTACGGTAGGCTAGGCTAAGCTATGATGATCAGTGTTAAATATACATTTTCAATGAATGATATTTTCAACTTACAATGGGTTTATCAAGATGTAACCCCACTGTAAGTCCAGGAAGATCTGAACAGCATAGAAATGACTCAAAACACAAAATGACTATTGCTGTAGCATTCCTTTTTATCTGAGTCCAAATGTTTGGTCAAAGCATAACAGTTTTAAAATGTCCTTTGTATGATCAACATCAGTGTAGTATCATTTTCCTTTAAAAAGATGTTTATTCCACAGAAGTGAGTTCAATAAATTCTTCGTGATCTCATCCCATAGCCACGTCTGTTTGTCATTGTCTCTGTGTGTCAGTGTGTCTCTGTACAAGTGCTACATAAGGCAAATTCCTTAGTTAAGATGATGGCGACTACTTTTCTTGGGGCTTATAGATAGACGGGGGTTGCTGTTCTAACCTACGTTAGACACATGCATGGGTTAGTGCCCAAAGTAGTCGAGAAAGCACGGTTTCAGCCTCTTTCAGATGGTTTAAATACTTTATATGCCCCTGGCTGATGACACAAAGTGATGTGAAGTACTTTTCGTTTGATCCTATGAATGATGAAAGCGTTCCTGGTTTTCCTGAGACTTCTGGTGAGATCTAAGAATGTTTGCCAAGATGTGCCTTGTAAATAAATCAGTCCTATCTGCATCATAAGCTCTTTAGACAGGTGGTCATTTAGAATTCAGTGTTTCACTGGGAAAAAGGAAAGAACAGAAGAGGGAAGGGATAAAACAACATGCTGGTGCATATCTTAAACCACAGAGCATGCACTGTAAAAACACAGTCAGAAATAATATACCCATGAATGGAGAAATACACATAGCTCTTTTGTATGAATAATTAGAAAATATGAGTTAATTCACTTGTAAAATGTGCAAATTAAAACTCATCTATGTAATCTAGAAAATGTGTTATATTTTTATTGTAATAGTTTACTACTAATAGATGTTTCAGGGTAACATATATGGCTAATTTGACATATTCATTAAAATAAAGAAAATCAACGTTCACAACTTAACATGAATTCTTAATTTTGGGATAAATGACACGTGTATGTGTTTGTATAGGTGTGTGTATAATCTCTTATGAAAAATATACTATCGTTTAATTTTGAAATTTTAGAGAGGTGATATTTTGTGACATTCAATTTCTGAAGACTCTTTTGGGGAGTAGCAACATTGAGAGAAAGGTACAGAGAGTTCCCTTAAAGCCCCTGCTCACACACATGCATAGACTACCCCTTTATCAACACCCCCCCCAAGAGTGGGACATTTGTTACAACTGATGAACCTACACAGACACATCATAATCACCCAAAGTCCACAGCTTACGTTAGGATTCATTCTCAGAGCTGTATATTCTATGAGTTTGGACAAATGTATAATGCCATGCTTTCATCATGATGGTACCATAGAGATTATTTTCTCTGCCCTAAAAGTCCTCTGTTCTCCACCTCTTCATTCCCCCTCCCACCAGCCATTGGAAATCACTGATCATTTTATTGTCTCCGTAGTTTTACCTTTTCTGGAATGCCATATATTTGGAATCATATAGCATGTAGCCATCTCAGATTGGCTTCTTTCACTCAGTGATATGCATTTACAGTTCCTCCATGTCTTTTTATGACTTGATGACTCATTTCTTTTTAGTGCTGAATAATATTCCATGGTCTGGATGTACCACAATATATTAGTGCATTCACCTACTGAAGGACATCTTGGTTGCTTCCATGTTTTTGCAATTATAAATAAAGTTGCTATAAACATCAATGTTCCAGTTTTTGTGTGGATGTAAGGTTTTTTTGACTATTTAATTGGTCTTCTTATTCAAATATTTTACTTCACTCAATCTCCAGTTTGACTAATTATTCTTAAACAACAACAACAAAATGAGTCATATTTTCATTATAAAGTAACTTCCACTGGCACAATGTTGTAAATCAACTACACATCAATTAAAAAGTAACTTCCTGAATATTCATAATCTAAACTGATTAAATGTGGTCTAAATCTATCTTTTCATTTTTATGTGTGGTCATAAGTTTTAAACTCCTTTGAGTAAATACAAAGGAAAATGACTGTTGGATCTTAGTGAAAGAATACGTTTAATTTTGTAAGAAACCACCAAACTCTTTTCCAGAGTGGCTGCACCATTTTGTATTCCCATCAGCAGTGAATGGGATTTCCTGTTGCTCTATATTCTCACCAGCATTTGGTGGTGTCGGTGTTCCAGAGTTTGGTCATTCTAATAAGTGTGTAGTGGTATCTCATTGCTGTTTTAATGAAACTCAATTTTGAAAATAAGTAATTTCTGACTGCCTGTTTTCTGGGCATTTCCATGCACATCTAGTTTATTTAATCACCACATATGTGAGATATGGATATGACTATATTTATTTCCACAGAGAATACTGAGACACTGGGAGAATAATAAATTCTCCAAGGCCAGTTAAAATATGAGGCCAGGCTGGATTCTAGGGCTATCTCCGAAGCTCATCTCTACATGACTCCTTTTGCAATGTTCTGATTATAAGTAGTATATTGTGCTGGAGAACCTATAATAGTAAAAACGTACTTAATAACTTAGATATGTAACATAAATATAATTACATGTGAAGGGTTTTGCAACACAAGTTCAACCATAACTTTCTTAAAATTGTGAGAGGTGAGCTATTAATCCTTATTATTCCAACTTTTATTTTTCTGACACATTCTATTAAAAATATATAGCTATAAGCTACAATGTAGGGATATATGATGAATAAATTCTAACCTCTCTCCTTTTGCCTTGACGCCTTCTTCTTTATATCTCAGGTTTCTGTTTAACACCCTTAGTTTCAATGCATTCAAAACATGACTGAAAGATATTGCTTTCCGTTACTTTTTATTGGCTCACCTTCCCAAATACAGGAACTCACAAGGGGCATGCATTTTCCAGAGAAATTGAGAATTGGTTTTAGAGTTCAAAACCATGAACTCTATGAAACAAATCAGGGGCTTTTTCAGTTACAAATTGGAAACAGTGGGCACCAATCTCTTTTTGCTCTAAATACATTATCATTATTGGAAATCTCAATGAAGGTCATTGTTTTCCAACTCATAGGAATAAATATGACTTCTTTTCTTATTTCTGAAAACCTGGACAAATGACCTTGAATTCTAAAGGAAAAAATACTTTGTTTCAAGTTTTTAAAAATAGCATTTGCTTAATTAAATAGATTCAAATGTATTTTCGTGTCTCCTCAGTACACATGCCCAAATTATACACACCAGTCTTCCTGTTTTGTAGAACTGCTATGCCAATGAAGGAACAAAAATTGTTATGGCCACCACAGAATGGTGATGAGTGTTTGCCAAAATCAGCATCTTTTAATTGCTAATGCGGAAGAGAAGTTTTATTATTTTTGTTGATTCCATTTAATTAATTTCTTCATAAACACATGCACACCTATACCGCACAAAAGCTGCTGATTCAAATGGAGAATTATAACCCCAGTGTTATTCCAATTTCTCAATCTCAGGTTCTTGGTACCACTTCAAGTTTTATACCCCAAATCATGAGCTTGGCTAGAGCAGTCAAGAGTCACAGATTTGTTTTTGCTGTTGTTACAACAGGGATTTTAACCAGAATTTCTCTGACCTCCAAGAAATCTCTCTCCACCACGTAACACTGATACTTTAGCCACAGATAGTTGAAAAGATGCTGCTTGCCCCACTGAACTCTCCAACTGTCAGAGTCCTCAAAACATTATTTTATCTGCAAATAAGATAAACAGGTGCTACACTATAAAGAAAATTATACATCTAAACGTTTAAGCCTCCTTCTCCGAGAAAAAGGGCACAATAAAGGAGATGATATTGACTTTAAATTCTACTCTGAGGCTTAATCATCTGGGCAGGGTGGTAAGAATGAGCACACTGACTATGTCGTATGGCTGCTCACCTAGAAATGTGCTCCATGCAAGAAAGATCAAGACATGTTACTAAACTGATGGAGATGAAAGTCACTGCCGACTTCCATTTCTGGACTGTGTACTTGATAGGCTCAGAGTAGAAATTTATTCACCTAATTGTGCATGAAACACATACTTGTGGCTACAGAGGCCAATTGCTCTTGATCCTATTATTGTGTCTGTGATTCCCAGAGTGCTTGCATGTTTGTTATAAAATGTGACTGTTTTGAAACACATAAAGTCTTTCATGCATCAAGACATTGATCAGGTAGAGCAATATGTAATAATGTCATTTACTCCTCATTCATTTAACAAATGGGGAGGAAAAGTTATTTTTACAAAGTGTGGTAGGTGGAATAACATCTGTCCTCCCACCCCCAAAAGGTTCAGTCCTATTCTCAGGAAACAGTAAATATATTGTATTACAGGCAGACCTCAGAGATATTGTGGGTTCTGTTCCAGACCCCTGCAATAAAGTAATAAATTAAATTAATAAAGTAAATAATAAAGTAAAAAATAAATTTTTAATTAAAAGAAAAATGTTTTACTTAATTTTTTGGTTTCTCAGTGTGTGTAAAAGTTATGTTTATGCTATACTGTAGTCTGCTATGTATGCAATAACCTTAAGTCTAAAAAATACTAAAACATACATACCTTAATTAAAAAATACTTCATTGCTAAAAAATGCTAACCATCATCTGTGCCTTCAGAGAGGAGTAGTAGTAACATCAAAGATCACAGATCCCTGATCAACATAACAAATATAATAATAATGAAAAAGTTTGAAATGTTGTGAGAAGTAATGAAATGTGACACAGAGACACAAAGTGAGCAAATGCTGTTGGAAAAACTGGTGCCCCAGCCTTGCTCAGTGCAGTGTTGCCACAAATCTTTAATTTGTACAAAAAAACAAAACAAAACAAAAAACCACACAGTATCTGCAAAGCACAATAAAGCAAAGTGCAATAAAACGAGGTCTGCCTGTATAAAGTAGGATTTGCAGATGTGATTGAGATGAAGGATGCTGAGGATCCCTGATCAACATAACAAATATAGAATTATTTGAATTATCCACGTGGGCCCAATTTCATCACATTTAAAGAAACTGTTCCTGATGAGGGAGGGTCATAGGAGATGCTGCTGTGAATGAACAGTCAGAGAAATGCAGCCTTGCTGGCTGTGAGTGAAAGGAGGAACCGTGGGTCAAGGAAAGTCACAGGCCCCTACATGTTGGAAAAGGCAAGGAAACAGATTTTCCCAGAGACATTACCAAAAGGAAGCAGCTCTGCTAACAGCGTATATTTCAATCCCTGAAACCCACCGTGAAACTTCTGACCTCTGGAATTGTAAGACAATAAATTTGTGCTTTGTAAGCTACCAAGTGTGCAGTCACTTGTTATAGCAGCAATAGCAAACTAATACACACAGGTTTTATTAATAGATCCGATGAGAAATAGGACTTACTAATTCAGAGACAAGTAGGTAAGACAAATCCCCTTTCCTCTTCCTGTTCCTAGGCTTGTTTGCACATGCATTACTCAGAACAGCTGAGGGGGCTTGATCTTTCTGGGTTTTCTCAATCTGTGGCCTGCAGTTCTACTGAGGCTTCTGGAAACCCCAGCTGCTCCAATTCAGCTTGTTCAAAAAAAAAAAAAAAAAAAACCAAACAAAAAACCACAACCAAACAACTCTACAAACCACATCAACAAATCCTCTGGACAGAATAAACTCTTGTTTGTATGGGGTGAGGGTGGGCAGGGGTCCTTCTATCCTTTCCTTTCCTTTTCTCATTTTCTTTTCCTCCCCTGTACTCTTTGTCTCCCTTCAGCCACCTGAATATTGCTTAGCAGAATTTTCCTGAACGCATGTTTCCTATTGCATTCACTAAAGCTACATTAAAAAAATCACCACTCCCATGGAAGTCATTCGGGGCTGCCATCATGATTTGCTTTACTGTTCTCACCACTGTTTATCATACAGCTTCAAGCTCACTGACTCCAGACCTTCCTCCTTCCCCTGTCAGCTTTCTCTCCATTTTTTAATGAACCTTTCAGATCTTTAACAGCCAGGAAACTTCCAATAGAGTTTTCTTTCCCAAGCATGAACCTTTAGCATTTTATTTTCACCTCATTCCTGACTAGAGCCTTTTTTAGGACTTCTCTCCAGCACCCAGATAAAGGACAATACTGTGAATTCCTTAGATGCCTTATCTCCATAAGCAATATTAAAGAAACGCATCTTCCGATTCCTCTAAAAATGGATTCCTTTTTCTGGGTTTTCATTCATTTCAACAGTTTGAATTTTCAGACAGACTAAAATCTCCTTCCCTCCTATAATTAAACCAGACAGAAATTCCCAGCCTTCCTCACAGATGTAGAGCACATGGGCTGCATAGGAAGAGATCTCAATGCCAAGCATTTCTAGCACACTGGTGTTATTGTTTAAGAAAATAACCTTATTGAAGCGTCAGATCACGTGGCTGACTACAGGAGCTAGGTCACATTTTAAAAAGGTCAAAGGGTACAATCTTGCAGTTAGATTCCATATATATGTGTTAGCATATGGTATTTGTTTTTCTCTTTCTGACTTCACTCTGTATGACAGCCTCTAGGAGATCTCAAGGACAGTTCTGTGATTACAGTTAATACCATATTATACACTTCAAAGTGGCTAAGAAACTGGATCTTAAATGTACTCAGTACATAAAAGGAATGATAATTATGGAACATGATGGAGGTGTTAGCTAACGCTAAGGTGGTGATCACATTGCAAGATATGAATGTATCAAATCAATGCATCCTGTGCCTTCAACTCACACAACGCTATACGTCAGTTATATCTCCATAAAATAAATTTACACTTAAGAAGGCACATTCAACACAACTGAAAATTTAAGTATGTTAAGTAGAATCTAGTACATCAATCTCATTGACAACTCTGCTTTATTTTCTCCAAACACAGAGTCTTCACTCCACAGTTTTTTTAGCCCCTCAGCCTCCAAAACACAATAGAAAACTCCCATTCCTCATCCCAGATTTTCAGATGTATTCCCCCTTTTCCACTTTGAATTACGAAGACAAGAGAGCCTCTTTCACCAAGTCCTTCCCCTCCAAGCACCTGCGCTTTTTTGTCCAGTCTTGGTATCGACAGCACTAAACAATCGGGAGGTGACTTGGAGGACCCTACGGTCTCAGGCATGTAGAGCGAATGTGGAAGATGAAGTCAGCTGTGGAGTGTGGGGCGTTGAGTGGGGTGAGCCTTAGACGAGACAAATGTTGACCTTTACCTCCCCCCAGGGTTCTTTTTGGCTGAGCCTGAGAACTAAACTGACATAAGACTGATCAACAGGGAAAAGCACGCAGATTTATTTCATACAAGTTTTACGTGACACGGGAGCCCTCACATGCAATGAAGACCCAAAAAAATGGGGAGATGTGCTTGCTCTCATATTAGGTTGAAGAGAAGAGGAAGATTGTGGGAAAGTGACTCAGCTCCGTGGGAGCTACAGGAAGATAAGGTTGTTTTAACAAGGTCCGTCTGTATAGAATCCTCTCAGTCTCAACTTCTCATCCTTGATAAGAACCACTGTCCTTCTCATACAGGGAGGACATTTTTAGTAGGGAATTTCATCTCCTGCTTTTAAGAAGGAAAGTTAGAGTGTTTTCCTTGTATCTGCTGTTTTCCAAGTGCCTTTAACTCAAAATAGTCAACATGTCAGAGCAGCATATTTTGGGGTGGCATGTTCTGAACCCTTTCCAGTCATCACAGATTTCACTTTCTGCAGACTGAGGAAGCCTGTAAGGAGCGAAGAGAGGACACACTAAGGTACCAGTCAGGTCACTTCTTTTCAAAAGAAGCTTCACAGAGGTGGTCGCTGAGGCCCCCTACAGGCCAATGCTGGAGATACCTCATTCTGTTCTACTCCCAAATCACTTCAACACGCTGACACTGCCGAAAGCAAAGGAACAAAACCAGCCAGTGTCCTGAACAGAACCACACAATGTCAAACGCATGCTGGGCCTGAGGAAGGTTCCATGTGTAGCTCTTTCTCCTCAGTACCTTATTTTTAAGATTACGACTACTACTGCATTATTCTTGTTATTATTATTGTATGCTATTTCCATCCTTCTGCTGTTAAATTTTTCTGATACTGACACTTTCTAAGATCTGTCCACGCTGTCAAAATACTCACAGAAACCTCACAAGAATAATTCCTTTTTGTAAACTGGTGCGGACACCATGGAAAACAATATGGAGTTTCCTTAAAAAATAAAAAAATAGAGGGACTTCCCTGGCAGTGCAGTGGTTAAGAATCCGCCTGGCAATGCAGGGGACATGGGTTCGATCCCTGGTCCACAAAGATCCCACATGCCACGGAACAACTAAGCCCATGCACCACAACTACTGAGCCTGCACTCTAGAGCCCACGAGCCACAACTACTGGAGCTCACGCACCTACAGCCCATGCTCTGCAACAAGAGAAGCCACTTCAATGAGAAGCCCACACACCATAACGAAGAGTAGTCCCTGCTCGCCACAGCTATAGAGAGCCCACGTGCAGCAATGAAGACCCAATGCAGCCAAAAATAAATAAATTAATTTATTAAAAAAATAAAAAATAGAGTTACCATATAATCCAACAATCCCACTCCTGGGCATATATCTAGAGTAAACTCTAAGATACACACACCCCAGTGTTTACTGCAGCACTATTTACAATAGCCAAGACACGGAAGCAACCTAAATGTTCACTGACAGGTGAATGGATAAAGAAGATGTGGTATATACACAATGGAATATTACTCAGCCATGAAAAAGAATGAAATAATGCCATTTGCAGCAACAGGGATAGATACAGAGATTATCATACTAAGTGAAGTAATTCAAAGACAAATATTATATGGTATCACTTACATGTGGAATCTAAAAAACAATACAAATGAACTTATGTATGCAACAGAAAAAGTCTCACGGACGTAGAAAATAAAATTATGGATACCAAAGGGGAAAGGGGAGGGGGAGAAATAAACTAGGAGCATGAGATTAACAGATACACACTATCTTGTATAAAACAGATAAACAAAATAGATTTACTGTATAGCACAGGGAACTATATTCAATATCTTGTAATAATCTATAATGGAAAAGAACCTGAAAAAAGAGTACACACACACACGTATGACTGAATCACTTTGCCATATACCTGAAACTAACACAGTATTGTAAGTCAACTATACTTCAAGAAAAAAGAAAAAAAGAATAATTCATTTTTTTCTTCCTCAAAGAACACAGTCATCTAAATATTAGGATGTCCCCAAGTTCTAGGTAGCAGCTTTGCCTTTCTCTGGCACAAAACTTCCCTTTTCTTGCAGTAGCAAGGAACTAGCTTAAGTTGACACAAACAGGACTAGAAACAGATTGTTACATAGGACATCATGAATTCTTAATCTTGATCTTCACTCATGTAAATCATATAATGTTCATTGATAGAAATTAAAAAGGACATTATATATTATCTAAATATTGTTTGAGTCAAATATACCCTTTTTAAAGTAATGTTTGAATAACTGGATACTTTTGAAATTTTTTAATACAAGAAAAAACTCACAAAACTCACAAAAGCAAAGAATAACGGCTATCATCCTTGAGGTTATCCCATTCTCAGAGGGGCTCACAGGGTTTCAAGTCCATTCATCAACTGTGAGTTAAGGAAGACAGCAACAATTTCAGCTGAAGCATCTTTCTTCAGTGTCATTGGGGTGCTATCCACCAAAAAAGAACCTTTTGGTAAAAAGTCTATAATCAACATTGACTTGAGGTTTTTAGAAATGCAGGCAGAGTACAGAATATTTAGGATTGTTTATAACTGCTCATGTGTTTGGTTTTTTTCTTACATATGTTGAAAGAGGGAAAAAATTGTACCATGGAATACTTATAAAACTATTAAAAATAATTAGGTTCATTTTCTATGCCTGGTATGAAAAGCTGACTATGTTATAGTGTTGAAATTAAAAAACAAATTTGCATAACAATATTATGCAACTATTTTTGTAAAATATGTGTGCATAGGCATGTGTATATGTTACAGAAGGTCTGAAAAGACATGTGTCTCTTAATAGGGCTTACCGCTGGACAGTTGGATTTCATAATTTTATGTAATTTCGTTGTCCCAATTTCTTATAACAAATTTAAGCCTTTTGTAAAAAAAAATAAATAAACTTAATAATGTAAGTAAAAAGCTACTCTTATTTCAAATTTATATTTATATAACTATAAATGATGTCATTTTAGTTCTTGCAAAATTTAGGTAAGATGAGGAACACAGGCGGTATGTATATTTATCTATAAATCGATTCCGTATCACACTTTCTGTGGATCATGTTTAGACCCCCTGAGAAAATAGTAGCATTCACGGCAGTACCAGGGGAGTCCTCCAAGTAGCAATAATTTTGTCCGGTGAGAAACCTGCAATGGTTGAAGATGGGTGAGGGGCATACTCATGACCTTGAAAGGGAATTCTAGTTATTTAAGTTTGACAGAATATATGGTAAATGTGTCAGAGCAGAGGCAGAAATAACTTACTATAAAATATTCCTAAAATGGTGAGAAATGTTCGTTTAACCCAGAGCTAGCTCCCATATTATGCTGGTCAGATTCTACTGGCAAAGGGAGGAAGAGATTGAGAGCAAAGACTCATAAGCCACAGGCTCGTCAGCATCAGCTGTAGGGTAGATCAGGAAATGTTGATTTAAATAGAATTTTACTGACAATGGCACTTTAAATCTGGAATGAGCTGCAGAAAATGACTATGTAAATGGCCATCTTCCATTCACGACAACGCAGCAGGAAGTGGCACCTTTGTGGTGTTTTCTTTCTCACTGGAGCTGTGGAAGCTGCATCTTGGAGGAAGCGAGCCCTATGTGCTGCTGTCCCGCCTCCTGCCCTCTCTCTGGATGGTGACGGCAAAGGTCCTACACATGCAGTGCAGCCTGTTTATTTCTTAGGCCTTTGGTTCTGTCAGCATCTCTACTTGTATATTTACAACGGAAGGTGATGTGATGGAAGGAAAAAGGGGAAAAAATATAATCACGTATTTCTAATCAAAATCACATGTTTCCAGTCACAGCTGTTAGAGTATGTGTTAACATGCAAAATAATAGCAATGTAGAATAATATTGAATGCAGGACTCTAAACAAATTGTTGTTAAGTCTTCTTTGACATATATCTCTATATCTAGCTATACACATACATGTGTGTGTAATCTTATAATTAGTGGTTCTTAACCAAGGGCACTTTTGCCCCCCTGAGGACCTTTAGCAATTACTGCAAACATTTTCAGTTGTCACAAGTGGGGGAAGAGCTACTGGTATCTAATGGGTAGCAGCCAAAGCTACTAATAAACAGTCTATATTTTACAGGACAATCCCCACTACAACAACAAAATTATATCAGCCCAAAATGTTAACAGTGCCAATATGGAGAAACCCTGATATACTGATGAACAAAAAATATGTTTATATGAGACACACACACATACAAAGACAATATGGCCCCAACCATCTCTGTTAGATATCTATCTCAGGGAGCAATGCACTTGGCTTATATAAGAGAGCTATTATTTATCACTTGCTTGCTGTGTCATAATTATTCACATTTATTTGTCTCCTTTATTTCATACTTCTGAAATATGGCCTATTTTTTATTCAGTTTCCTTTTCTCAGGTCTTTTTTGTATAGATAGGAATTCATAATCTAAAATTTTAAGTTAATAATACAAATGCTTTCTGGAAAGTTAACCTTAGTGAATTCTAGACTCTATAATTATGGGGCTAGAAAGGTCTTCTAAGTAACCTAATCCAACCCTCTCATTTTATAATTGTGTTGCTCTTCATCCTGGAAAGAAACTACAACCTGCAGAAGGTCCAGAAAATGTATAACAGAGTACAGATATAAGGTCAGGTTTAGGGAAACCACGATGGATTATCAAGGCACATAGAGATGAATGGTGAGAAGCTGTTATATCACATATAGGAGAGGGAAAATTGTTTTATTGGGGCCCTGTGGCTTTGCACCCACAGGGTGGTGCCACCTACCAGACCTGTCATGGAGGGAGACAGCCACTGCCAAAAACAAAGCAAAGGGCAACAAACCTCAAAGCAGAGATGAGGCTGGAGAAGGAAATCCTTGTCTCCCACTGTTCCTGCCCTTTGGTCACATGTCAGAGCCTCTCAAGGCCTGAACCCAACTAGAAGCCACTGGGTTGCCAGGTGACTGCAGTCATCAGGGTTAGAAGTTTGTGGGAGAAAGGGCATCAGGAATGGATGGAGACCACTTGTTCATGATCAGAGACCCAGGGAAGACACATCCAGGGCAGAAGACAAATCTTACTAAAGTAGACTGTCACTCAGTGTAATAAATTAAGTGTAATTTCTGCTGAGAATTAGAGATATCAAAAGAGTGTGAGCTTTGATGGGATGATACAAAGAAGTCTTGTCAGGCCCCACTACGCTGAATTGGAAATGCAGGGACAGGCAGAAGGTTTGTTTTATGTATGTATTTGTACCCATCAGTGTTGATAGAGGTGGCTCAAACCCCCTCACGGAAACCGATTGTTAAATTTTCAGGAAGTTTTTAAAATTAGAGTTACCATATGATCCAGAAATCCCACTCCTGGGCATGTGTCCAGAGAAAACCATAATTCGAAAAGATACATGCACCCCAATGTTCACTGCAGCACTATTTACAATAGCCAAGACATGGAAGCAACCTAAATGTCCATCAACAGATGAATGGATAAAGATGTGGTACATATATACAATGGAATATTACTCAGCCATAAAAAAGATCAAAATAATGCCATTTGCAGCAACATGGATGGACTTAGAAATTGTCAAACTGAGTGAAGAAAGCCAGACAGAGAAAGATAGCTATCATATGATATCACTTATATGCGGAATCTAAAACAAGGGTACAAATGAACTTATCTACGAAACAGAGTTACAGATGTAGAAAATAAACTTATGGTTACAAGGGGGTGAGGGATAAATTGGAAGATTGGGATTGACATATACACACAACTATATATATAACAGATAACTAATTAGGATCTACTATATAGCACAGGGAACTCTGCCTAATACTCTGTAATGACCTATATGGGAAAAGAATATTAAAAAGACTGGTCATATGTATATGTATAACAGATTCACTTTGCTGTATACCTGAAACTAGCATAACATTGTAAATCAACTATACCCCAAGAAAACTTTTTTTTAAAAAGTAAAAATTAAAAATTAAAAAAAAAAATCTACCAGAGGGGTAGGTAACCCAATTAGTAGAACCTGAATTCACCAAAGAACCTGCACGATGTGTTCAACACTTGGCCAAATGTTATAATCAACTGAGAAGTATATTATAATGAGGAAGCCAGCCTACTCCCAGAGATTCTGATTTAATTGGTTTGGAGTGAGGCCTGGACTTCAATATGCTATAAAAGCTCACCGGGTCATTCTTAAGGTCAAGACTGAGAACCACTGCACTGTTCCCCGGGCCTCTAAGCTAGGCAGTCAGTCGGGCTGTGCCCATGTCTGCTTGTGGCTGAGACCAGACTACAAAAGGTCATTTCTCTCATTCAATTTGCAAACAGAATAAAGTATAATCTTACCGCAAAAAAAAAAAAAAAAAAAAAAAAGTTTTTTTTCCAGGAAGCTTTGAGCTGTTACACATAGCCAGAATTAAAACTAAAATGTATACATTTTCAATTAAATAAGTTATATTAAAACAATGCAATATATGTTCAAAACTTATCACTTCCTACTTGTTTCACTATATTTTCTTAATTTCTGTTTTTTTATTTATTTCTGTCTGTAGCATCTGGATGGTGGAAACATGACACTCCGTGCGCCACTCTTAACTCCTTGTTCACTAACATCGTGTTGGTTGCTTGGAATTAGCCACGGTGGAAACACAGCATGGGAACTGGAAAATGCCGTAAATCAGGGCTTGATTTACTTTCTGATTTATTGTTTAGATGGAACGTGATGGAGAAAATGTGAGGAATGTAGGACAAACTTAAAAATATGTAGTGTCTATAACTGCTACATTGTGAATAGCACAAAAAAATAGAGATCATTCTTCCAGTGTTTGTTAAGTGTCAGCCAAGATGATGCTCACATCGTTGATAAACATGTGAAATCCCAACAAATGCAGAGCTGAAGGCAGTTTCATCCAATGAATAAAAGCTGCACTGGGGAAGGGATCGTTTAACAGTAGGTTCTCCATCAAATTTAATGACAAATACATTGGAAAGAGAGTTCATGAAGTGGGAAGTAACTGCATTTGTTAAATAATGATTTAATTGCAAGCCAGTTTGGCTGTGAATATAAGGACTTGGTCGAAATCAACAAAAGCATACTTTGAGACTCCATTTGGGTATCTGAAATTTATAATAAATAGTATTTTACATTTTATTATTCTCGGTAAATTATGTGATATATATATATATATATATATCCTTTATTTTTTAACATCTTTATTGGAGTATAATTGCTTTACAATGGTGTGTTAGTTTCTGCTTTATAACAAAGTGAATCAGTTATACATATACATATGTTCCCATATCTCCTCCATCTTGCATCTCCTTCCCACCCTCCCTATCCCACCCCTCTAGGTGGTCACAAAGCACCAAGCTGATCTCCCTGTGCTATGCGGCTGCTTCCCATTAGCTATCTGCTTTACGTTTGGTAGTGTATATATGTCCATGCCACTCCCTCACTTTATATCAGTAACATTTACAATAAATATATATATATGTCTGTGTGAATATATTTTTTTAGAGAGAAGGCTATGAATCATTTTCCAGCTTACCATTAGACATGTATTTTTTTTCTTTTATCCCCGTATACCAATCTATTTCCCTTTCTTCAGCCATAGGTAGTGGACTATATAACTTATTGTTCGAACTAGGATACATTTCTGAGAAGGCTAGTGGCAAGTTAAGAAATGGGCTGAAAATTTGCCTTACCCATACTTAACATTCTAATATGTTTAATGCATATATTTTGTTTGTACTTACTCTTGTTAAAATATTGCATGTAGCCGTTTTGGGGGTATGGTCATCTTTTATCATTTCTATATCCTTCATTGACTTTGCTTTAATCATATTCATCAACTTTTGCCATATGCTTTGTGACTTTAACGGTTTAAGATGTTATTTCCCCCACTAGGTTCACAAAGATATTTTCTTCAATTTTTTTCTATTACATTTACAATGTCATCTTTCACATTTTGGTTTTAAACACATGGAGACTCCACCCATGCAGTCAGGATTAGACAGGGAATTATTTCCATCCTTCTCCATCTAACACTCTGCATTTTCCCCATTGATTTATGGAACTAAATGTATTGCACATTAAATTTCCAAGTATTTAGGTTTTCTCCCTGACTTCTACTCAGCCCTTTCATCTATTTGTTTTTACTCATGCCAATACTAATCTTCTTTTTACTGTGGACTGGAAATATATCTTCCTACCTGTCCAAGAAAACTTTTCTTGTTTTATCTTTGTTTGTCAAAAGTATTGCTAGATGCATATGGCACTTGGGCAGAGTATGCCAAATGAGCAACAACAAGGCAGCAAGAAAGGGGGAGGCCGGGGTCTTTCAAAGTTATTACCTTCTTTTCTCAATGTTTGGTCAATTCTCAAGCCAATGTTGTTGTTTTTATGCACTTCACATTATTCCTCATATGGTCCAGAAAGCAATGGACAATATGAACCCCTAGTGGTTTATAAAGGTCAAAGAGAATGTTTGGGGAAAAAAAAGAAGTCATTGCTTAGTAAGTTAAATGTGGATTTTATACACACCATATACTACACCCCACACACATAGACACACACACATATAACTAATTTATACCTAACTATATGTAACTAATTATAATCTAACCATTGATATACATTTTTAACCAATTTATATTTTGAAAGAATTTTCTATACTCTTCCATAACACAGCACTCTTATAATCAGTATGTTTTATTTCTTGCCTAAAGTGTCTCAGCATCTTTTGTTGCTCACCTCCCTGAAATTGAAGACCTGGGTTTCCTCTTTCTTTTCATCCTGTAATAACTTCCAGTGAGATTTCATCTATATCCCTAGTTCAGTTGCCAAATACTGGTGGATGGTTCACAACTCTAACTCTAGAGACCATCTTTCTCGGGGATCCAGACTCAGTGATGAAACTATGTAGAATTTCCAGTGGCATCTGGTACAGACACACACTCCTTCTGCATTTGCTGTTTCCAGGAAACATATTCCAAGTCTAGAGCTGGACAAGGTAGGATAAAAGCTTGACTACGGCACTGCTTTAACTTTCATGTAAAACTTGTCACCAAGTCCTAGTAATTTTATATCGATAATGTGTCTCTACCCCTATTACAGAGAACAAGTTATCATTATCTCACTGGAACTATTGGAAACCTCTCCTCGCTGCTCTGTCCTCAATCAGCTTTTAATCCCGTATCTACGCTGCAGCTGGAATGATCTTTAGAACATACAAACGTGGCCAAATCATTCTTCAGTGATTTGAATTTTTCTTTGGCCCTGCATTATCTGGCAACTGCTTTCTTCTTTTACCTCATTTAATACCCCTATAACCTTTGTTTTGTCAATTGCCTGTTTCACATCTCTTTCCATTCCTTGAAAGTTATGTGGTCATTCTACCTTTAAAGACTTTGCACATGTAGCTCCCTTTGCCTGGAAAAGCATTATCCCCAGCCCAGTGAATTCTTACATATCATTTAGATCACAGCTCAATAACCACTTTGTCAGGGAAGCATTCCCTGAACTTATGAACCAAATAATATCGCCCTGCTACATTTTTTCCCATCTCTCTTCACTTGCTGCAGCGTGTAATCATGGTAAGTGTAAAAGTGGAAGAGACCCTCCCTTTCCAGAGACTGGACAGAGATGCATTCTGTTTTCCTCACCTTGGTGTTTCTACTGATAAATATTTGTAAATTTAATAACCACAATCTTTATTGAGGTAGATGAAGAAAAACAATTATTTTCGTGACTAGATATAGAAACACACAGAAAATGAAAATGAAAATACAATACCACTTACAGTTACTAAACGAGAAGTACACAGACATAAATCTCACATTGTTTTGTTCCTGATCTTAGGAGAAAGAATTGCCTTTCACCACGAAGTATAATGTTAACTGTAGAATTCTGGGGTGAGCACTACTTATCCAGTGGAGAAGGTGCTCCTGTATCCTATTTTCTGAGAGTTTTCATCCTGAAGGTGTTGAACACATCAGTCTGTAGTTTCTTTGTATGTCCATATACAACGGTAAATATTACATTCCCATATAATTGCACCTTGCACAGATTTCACTCTTGCTTTCTCTCATTTTCCCTCTGTACCCCATCCCACGGGTCTTTTCTCCTTAGGAGGCACTATCCTTTCTGGCTTTCGTCCCCAGCCTCCTACAATTTACTCACCACTTTCTCTTTCCTATCTCCTAAGCATGTATTACAATTTCATCTCACACATGGATGGCTTTTCCTCTGAGAAGCCACTCTGACTGAATGCTTGTATTTCAAGAGCAATTTCTACAGATATAAAATATTTTCTACACATGAAAGCATAGTCAACATTATACTTTGATTAGCGTTTATATCTCTATATTCACTCTAAGCTCATAAACACGAAAACTTTAGTAACTATTTTTTCTTCCCAGTTTTAGCTTCACTGGCCATCATGGCACCTGAGCTCTGGTGGACACTTTCTATATATATTAAATAAATGGTGGAAAAATTTGGAGCATATTTATAAGACTTCAAGTGGAGATAATTCTATAAATGTGCTTGCAAATATCATTCAAAATGTTAAGAAGTGGAGTGAACAAAATACGGTTTAATAAAGCCAACAATTTTAAAAATAAACTGTCATTGTTTTTTTCACACATCACTTTGGCTTATGAAACTATGGAGCCTACCTAGCACGGTCTATTTGTCCCATTAGTAATCAAATGTTACTTAGAAAGCATTGTGACTGATTGGTACTGTTGCTCTAAGAGTAATATTCTGTAGAGACTTATGAACAATAACAGGGAGAAAAAAAGGATTGTCCCATTTATTCTTCCATCATGACTATGCCTGTGTAGCCTAAAACTGCCAACTCTCTTGTTTTATTTAAAGCACAAAAGGTACACAGACACAAAAATAAAGGAGGAGCTGTGAATTTCCATGACAGAATCTAGTCAAGAATTTCAGAAACTGCAGGGATTAAAAGATGTGGATAAATATTTATAAATGTGAACTCAAAGAACTGTAGTCAACAGGATACTCAGGAAGAATTTTCTGCCAAATGTTTTCTTCCTTGTATAGTCATACTGCTCCTTGAACTTCAGATCTAAGAATGAAAATGACTTTCACTCTAGCATCCTTCCTAGTTTACCTGTACTTTCTGGAAACAGACGTTAAAATATTGCCAAATTGGATTTTCAGCAAGTTTTCTTCCTACTAATGATGTACTCTTTCTTTCAATCCAAGTTCTAGTCTCTTTATATTTCCAGATTTGTATGATAAGTTCAAAGATTAAAAGTATAAATTGACTTTCAGTTAAGTATTAATAATATCTGTGTCTTTAATAGAATTGGCAATATCACTAACATTTCCTGATTTAAAACATATCGTATGTGTGTTAAATAACTTATGCAATGTTTTACATTATCCACACATCTCTCATTGCTATGTTATTTACTATTAATAAACATCATGAGTTAAAACTTTGGGTTTGAGTTACACACCTAATAGACATACCCAGAGACAGTTTTACCAACTTTTTGGACATTCACCATCCCAATAAGTTGACACACAAAATTAACCAGCACAGTACATAAACTTTGCCACGTTTTTCTGGTGGAATTTCAGATTTGCTCTGGACCAGTGACTGGTATGTGTCTGCTACTTTCCATATGTTCTCATGTCAGAGATCATTTCAGTTGTCCTGTTTATGTTGGACCACTGTATGCTGGGTGCCTAGTGAACAGAGCTGCTTTTAAATTGTGCCACGTGGAGTAAGAAAATAAATGGTGCTTCATATATGATATGCATACAAATTTAAATTTTATAAACTGAGCTAATTGCTAGAAAACATTTGTCTGATCTGTCAGTGTATCTTTCACTGTTTCAGTGCTGTCATTAGGAGCAACTGTCATTTTTATATATAGCACTTTAGACACTAGGGCTGTTTATGGCATTCTCTACATGTTGCTTTTCTACAAAATAAATTCCCAATGTCAGGTTGAAAAAAAATACTTGTGTGTATATATACATATATATATTCACATATGTATATGTATATATACACACATATATATATACACGTATATATACATATATACATATATATACATATATATGATATATATATATATATATATATATATGTATATATATCTCATAATGACCTAGAAAGAAATAGAAGTCAGCATTGTTAATTTCTTAAAGACCCTCCCCAATGGGCTGATGGAGGAGAAATCTCTTTGTTTTTGCTTTACCCCCTTCTTTCTAACTCCAGACCTGTCCTACACCAGGAGGCTCCTTGAGTACATACCTATGGACACCACAGCCAAAAATCTGTAGGTGTACTTCTTCATAAACAGTGTTGTCACTTGGCTACCCTTTGGATCTAGGGAGGGACATGCTGACGGGACAGGAGATTCTCAATAGGGTAGATGAGGGAAGGGCCATGTAGGATATATCCTCAAGGCCATGTGTATAGGGAATTCAAAGGTCCTAGTAACTCAAGTGTGGACTAGAAGGGAGAGCATAGGTTCCAGGCATGCTCATCCCTTGACTACATGATCTCTTGTCCTTAGAGAAAAGTTACAGCCAGAGGAAGGTCAGAACATGTTCCTCAAAAGAACAAGATCCAGTGCAATGGCCCTTTTGAAAAGATCTAAGGGGATCTCTGATAAGCAAGTTGTCTTTCATTCAGATTTTTTACAAAAGCTGTATCATGACATAATTTGGATTACAGAATCCTGGAATTCAAGTCTTATGTCACCTTTGCATGAAATTCTTGGAGAGTCTTGGGGATTTTATATTGTGTGCAGATGAAAGCAAATGTTTGTGACAAAGAAGGAAGGCTGTAGACAATTGGATTATTGCTACCAATTATTTGCCCCTCCTTGTAATACTATTATATATCATGCCCTCTGCTTGTCATGTGATTTGTCTGATCATCTGGTAGGAAAAGCACATTACACAGCCTCTTTGATTTGGGACCTGGCGATGTGATGTTCCTTGGCCATATCCTAAACACAGGACAGCTCCTTCAGCCAATGATTTACAAAAAGAAAACATTTGAGGCCAAGCTGGGTAAGCACAGAAGAGCCAAACAGAGCAGCAGCTGACTTGCAGCCTCTGATAAGATGAGCAAGAAATAAATACTTGTTTTTGAGAGCCATTTAGATAATGGGTTTGCTATTAGCCACTGCTTTCTAATATACCATATTACACAAGGGGAAACAGTTAAAAAACACAATGAGGTTAAGTGTTATGAAACTGAATTGAAACTATTAATATAGATTCACAATTTTAAAAACTTTCACTGAAATGGCCTACAAACAAATATTACCCCAGTAGGAATGATAACTTCAAGAACTCAGATTACAGCTTCTAATATTCCCCTGTGTTAAGAACTTGAGTCTGAATAAATTGTTGAATTCTGGTCTGCAGCATGGAAAGAACAAGATGAGCCTGCGACAAGGTGGTGCAAAAAAGTAGGAAGGAGTTTGCATGTTCATCTTGTCTTACAGGGAGGTAATGGGTTTGGGGGAGAGGATGTGGATAAAAGGGAACACCTGTGTCTCGTTGGTGGGAATGTAAAGTGGTACAACCATTTTGGAAAACAGTATAGAGTTTTCTCAAAAAATTAAGAATAGCACTACCTTGTGATCCAGCAGTGCCACTTCTGCTCATATAACCAAAGGAAATGAAATCAGGATTGCCAAGAGTTATCTGTGATCCCAAGTTCATCACAACATTATTCACAATAGCCAAGATATGAAAACAGCCTAAGTGTCCACGGACAGAGAATGGATAAGAAAATGTGGTGTATATATTTTTATACATTGGAATATTACTCAGCATTAAAAAAGGGAAATCCTGCCCTTTATGACATCATGGATGAATCTGGAAGGCTTTATGCCAAGGGAAATAAGTCAGGCACAGAAAGACAAATACTTCATGATCTCAATTAGATGTGCAATCTAAAAAAATTTGAATTCATAAAAGCAGAGGGTAGAATACCAGTTTCTAGGAGTTGGAGACTGGGGTTAATGGGGAGATGTTGTTCTAAGGACACAAAGTTTCAGTTATGAAGGATGAATAAGTTCTGGAAATCTAAGGTACATCATGGTGACTACAGTTAAAAATACTGTGTTGTATACTTGAAATTTGCAAAGAGAGTAGATCTTAAGTGTTCTCATCACACATACACACAACAAAAAGCCAATTATATGAGGTGCTAAATATGTTAAACAGCATGACTGTGTTAATCGTTTCACAATTAATACATATGTCAAACCATCACGTTGTGCACCTTAAATATATACAATTTGTCAGCTATACCTCAATAAAGCTGGAAAAAAATACATGGGATAAGTTGTTTAGTAAAATATATATATATATATATATATATATATATATATATATATATATATATAAGTCTTTGATAAATTAAGAAACTTAAGAGACAAAAATTAAATAAAATATAAGTGTAGAGTAGATAAACCATCTGTTAAGAACACATTTAAGTCGATTAGGAAACTATGAAAAAGAATGGGTATTGGGGCTTCCCTGGTGGCTCAGTGGTTGAGAATCTGCCTGCCGATGCAGGGGACACGGGTTCGTGTCCCGGTCCGGGAAGATCCCACATGTCACGGAGCGGCTGGGCCCGTGAGCCATGGCCGCTGAGTGTCCGGAGCCTGTGCTCCGCAACGGGAGAGGCCACAATGGTGAGAGGCTCACGTACCGCAAAAAAAAAAAAAAAAAAAAAAAAAGAATGAGTATTGGATGAAAATTTACTGAAATGAAAAGGTAGATAATACTGCCTAGAAAGAAGAGCACATTAATAAGGAAGATGAACAGTATCATTTCTTTTTTTTTTCTTTTTACAGTATGGATAGATTGTTTTACTTGGTTTCATGTGTGCTCATTTGATCACACAAATTATGAATCTTTTGATTATACAAAGTATCTATTATAGAATACTTTGTATAATAATTTGGTTTTAACAATAGTAGATGTTAGAAGTGGGGGACAGGATGACTTCATTGTTTCTTGTTTTGCCTATTTGTTTTACTCTTATTTTCTGAGATGATACAAAGTCAGTAGAACAAAATAAATGAGTTGGTCCAAGTAAAATATTTTGCCCAGGGAAGGGTTAAGGTTAGAACCTTGATTTCCACTGCTGGTTGCTTGTCTTTTTCTCTATACCTCCACTCCAGTTTATGTTTCATTTAAACTCCCAAGGAAATAATTAACAGATTTTAACATGGGAAAGAGCATGCATTTATTTAAATTGCAACATAAAAGGGGTGCATCAGTAACACTTAGTCTGAAAAGAAAACAACTGGCTGCCGAAATTGAGAAATATCAATTAGGATTAACTAAAGTAACCTCTCTTAAAGGGTTTAGTCCGTTTTCTAGAATGATTACATTACAAAAATCACTGTGTTCTATTCCCCAGGGAGGTCTCTATTTCACAATAAAGCTTTCTTCTTCTAGGGCTGTAGTTTATTCTCCAAACAGCCTCAGGAAAATTAAATATACTATGAATGTCTATAATGACCACAGGATGGAATAAAAATACAATCAATGAAACCGAATTAGATTTCTGTTTGCAAACAATTTTGCTCACAGACTGGACATTTGTTAATTGGTTGGCGAAATTCTGCTTCCATTTGCATTTCTTTCATTTGAGCGTCTCTAAGTAAGGTTTATACTTAATAATAGACCAGCTGATGACCTTTTTATGCATAACAATAAGGCCTCAATTGAATATCTTATTGTTAACCATTACTCACACAATAGCTTTTGTTGTGGATGAAAAATATTTAATCCATTCATATATCTATTATAGTTTCTTCACTACAGCATCTCAGATGCGGAATAGCTAATTAGGCTTTCTGAGTATTTCCTGCTCTCTGAAATGTCTTAAGGGCCTCTGTTTTCAAGTTTTTACTTCATATTAGAATTTGATAATATTTCCACCCTAAGCAACTAATTAAGCTCTACCACTTTTATGGGCCTATTGATTTACTCAAGAAAACAATGGCAAAACAATAGTGTTAAAACCTTCATTCTCCCAGATGTCTAAACAAATAAAACATTTTCTACATTGTTCAATGAAAGAGTTTCCTCTACTTAGGGTCACTGTGACATTTTAGAAAAACTACTGTTTTTCATTATATGACTGTTAATGTGCTTTTCTCTGCATTCAAATTTTACTAGAAAATTTGTGATTGAGAGGATACTAGTCTTAGCACACATGCATTCTGTGACCTGGATATATTGAGAACCCCCTTTTCACTCTTAGATACTCTGAACTTTATCTGAGTAAAATCAGAATATCTTCCTCTTAAACACCCATATTTTATGATAAATACTATGTATTGGACTGCCTTCCCCTTCTACTTTAGTATTTATAAAAGACTTTATTATGAAATTTGGAGAACAAATCTAGACCCTTGTTTTCTATATTAAATCGAGCTTGCTCTTGGCTTGGTGTTCTTAGTCTAATTCAGGATTGCTTCCTGGACTTGTGAGCTGTGCAATCACACAGGGCCCCATACTCAAAAGGGCTCCTGACTTGGTATAATATTCTGCTATCCCCACCTTAAAATTCTTAATAATTTTTGAACAAGGACTGCTTGGAGCTCCACAATTTAGCTGGCCTTGATCTAACCCCTTATAATTCCTTATTCATTAAAGAAGTCATTTGATTATACCTTTCAATATCTTTTTATCTCAGTCACTCTGGTCCATCTTTTCTCTCCATAGGTACAGTATGTCTAATTTTGTCACATCAAATCTACTAATTCTGATATAAAGGTGAGAATTTGGGTAACATGTGCATGCTTAGACACTGAGTAATGCAGAACAAAACGGACACTTTTTTCTTATCAAGAGCAGGTACCTTGTCAGAAGATGCCATTTGTCTCTGAAGATAATAGATCTCATCCGATGCTAAATTGGAAAAGATGGTTATTTTGCATGCTTTTTCTGTTCTTATCTTTCGATAGTCCTTAGACCACAAATCATGGGATACAATATGTATCTGTAAGCCCTCTTAAGATTCTGGGAGCCATTAGACTTCTCAATATTAAACTAGATCTGTAAATGATGTCAGTATTCAAATGGCATAATAGTGGTGGCAGTGATGATGATATGGTGGTAGTGACAGAATAACAGTGGTCTGGATGGTGGTTTATGGGGCTAGCGCGTGTCAAATATTGTCTAGATTTCAAAGACTCATCCCAAATCCTACATTAACGTTGGAGTCCGGTGTTATTTTAAACCAAATAATCATCTCCTGTTGGGATTCATGTAATATTTTTTTCTGTGGCTCTATTATAAAACCATATTATACCATATACTATGTCCTGTATTATTTTATAGACTAAGGTTGAAGGCTTCACAGATTATTCAATAAACACTGTGATATATACACAGCACATGAATGAAAACATCCTTGATGATGTTTATTACTGAATTACTGAAATAGGTTTCCATACCTCATCAAAGTCTCCAAGAAGGAGGTATTAGCCGTGGGGAAAGAATTAAAAAAGAGTGGCATAAGTTAATTAGCACCAGAATTCCAATTTATCATTATTCCAAAGAGAACTAGACCTGTGATACATGAGAAAAATTTCTAGTAGTACCCTTATATAGATAATTAATGTTGGAAAACAGACCACGATTTAAGAATGGGCCTAATCTGAAAGGAACCCCTGAAGGCTGCTCAGGAGTTGAGGGATGCATGAGGCCAATATACTGTTATTGAAACCATTCGGATCATTTATCGGATCCAATCTCTCCCAAAGACCTCAACTCCACAACTGAAAATTTACAAAAGAAATGAAGAAAAGTGAGTTTTAGGCTTCCTATACAAGTTTTTGAAATTTCATTTCATTGTAACTCAGTGAAACTTTGGTAGTTCATTTTACTTTTAATTAAAGTGCATTATTACGACTAATGCAATAATAATTTAAAAAGCTATTATCTATTAATTGTACATTCCACTGAATTTATTTTAATGAACTTGTTGGGATATGAGTATGTAAAATAGGGACATAGTCTTTTTAGAGTAATTTCAATAATTAGGTAAATAGATGGATGGATGGGTGGCTGTATAGAAAGATGGTTAGATATACACACAAATGTTTAACTGTTGTATTAAATAAAAATAACTATATCTAATGCAAATTATAATCAATTTATTTCACTTATTCACCCATTCAGCAAGCCATATTAGTGATTTTTTTCTAATAAAATATTGGGGAATAAATTATATATTTAAATCCTTAAACTTAATGATTTCATAACATAAGAGCTCAAGTCTCTAATGAATAAACACAGGAATCACAAATGACTTAAATACATTGGGTGACCATCATACTGCACATAACAAATGAATTCAACTGCATTGGAGTCTTGGTTACATTCATTAAAGTTGCATTTTCTGTGTCATTATTAAATGCAAAGTACTTTATCAACAACATGTAATGTGCAAGATTAAAGGAGGACAAGTTTGCTCCTCAGGGTGCTGGCAGTGCTGTAGAAGGATCATATACATAAACACATTATGTTGAAGAAAGTGGTTAATAAACTATAAGATACACATTTTGCTCAGATGCACAGAGATCTTGGTGTTGGTTCACTAAATAACATGTTAAATGTGCGTGCGCACCAGTGTATAAAAGAATCACAGCATTCCAGGCATGACTGAAAGCCCAAAACCCTGTGCTCTATGAACCTACCAGTCTTGCTGTGTCAGCATAACTGTTAGGACACATACAGCGTGTCTTCAAGTTTGTACCCCTATGACAGAGGACATTTTGACAGGCATCCTTCTTAAAATGTATTGAATAAATTTTGATAATTGAAATTATGAATATAAAGGTCAAGAGTTGTAAAATATTTCTACTGCCTAGGAATCTAGAGAATCTAGGCCTGAGTTTATAGTATATTTATGAACTATGAATGCAAGTATCCCATTTGAAAAATGTTACCTACTTTACTACCTCTTTGCAGATTTTAGAAAGTCTTTTGATATTAATTATCTAATTCAGTTAAAAAGCTACAACTGTCTTGCTGAATCTTACACTATTTTGTACTAAATAAATTTTATTTTTTAGTTTTTTTTTAGTTTCTTTTTGCGGTACGCGGGCCTCTCACTGTTGTGGCCTCTCCCGTTGCGGAGCATGGGCTCCGGACGCGCAGGCTCAGTGGCCATGGCTCACGGGCCCAGCCGCTCTATGGCACAGGGCATCTTCCCAGACTGGGGCACGAACCCGTGTCCCCTGCATCGGCAGGCAGACTCTCAACCAATGCACCACCAGGTAAGCCCTATTTTTTAGTGTTTTAAAACACCAATTTTTTACTGGAAGGAAGAAACAGATCATTTAAACACTATGTAAAATGGAAAATGCCATCTAGAATTTGAATCAAAAGACATGACACTTGTTAGAGTGTCAGACACAGTCAAAACTCCAGCAATTTCCTTCTGGGAGGAGAAATGAGTTCTCTCTCTCATTTTTGCATGCACATAATTTCTTTACAAATGATTATGCCAGTTAGACATGTAAACCTCCTATCAAAGTTACTGAATGATAATGATTTCTAATTGTTCTAGTTTTCCCTAAGTTGGAGCATTGATATATTTTTTACAATGACAACAGTAAAGAGGCACAAGAGTATGACACTTGTGTTGCTATCTCTTTGTGTTGCCCAAGGGAGGACTGCTCATTTTTCATGACTGATAATTAAGATGAAATAGAAATAAATAAGTTGCTTAAATTTACATCACAAGAAATGAAGAGTAATATGGAGAATGTTATGTTTGAGAATGTAAAATTTCCTGTTTGATGTTAAATAATGGTTGAAAGAATATGAAATAGATTTAAAAAGTAAAACGGAAGTAGAAAAATAAATTTTCCTTATAACAGAAACTTAAACCAGAATTGAAAAGTGAATACTAAACCTACATATAAATATGCATTTCTTTTGATTCACACCACACCACAAAGGCATATTCTGTAGTATATTGTTTGCTATATATTTTCTTTGAAGTCTGCCTTATTTTATCAAGGAATAGAAATGTGCGTATGAGGTATAAAATTTCATGAAGCTAAGATATGTGGTTCAGAATAATTCAAGTCGTGACCTAAGCGATAATGATATTCAAATACAAGAGCTTTTCCACCTTGTTTTGTACAATTTTATTAAGGGCCGTTGAAAATGAATTTATGTCACATTGTTCAGGAAATAATTATCGTGAAGCATTAGAATTTAAAGGAAATGCTTTGCTAAACATTTTGAAATTTAACCTTTCCTTGTAATGTCAAAGTAAAATCAAAACTTCCATTTTAAAGGAGTCACACCATCTACAGAAGAAAACTGCACTCCAAAGCCATCTAGAGTAAGTCTATTCCTTTAATATTTTGAGTAAGTGATCTAATAATTTCTGGCACTTCAGAACAAATGCTTAAAAAGTTACCTTAAAAAACCCTAGGGCTTCCCTGGTGGCGCAGTGGTGGAGAGTCCACCTGCCGATGCAGGGGACGCGGGTTCGTGCCTTGGTCCGGGAAGATCCCACATGCCGCGGAGCGGCTGGGCCCGTGAGCCACGGCCGCTGAGCCTGCGCGTCCGGAGCCCGTGCTCCGCAATGGGAGAGGCCACAACAGTGAGAGGCCCGCGTACCGCAAAAATAAATAAATAAATAAATAAATAAATAAATAAATAAATAAATAAAGTGGATATTATCCCTTTGTCTTCCGGGTTATATTCATGCTCACTATTCAAATCAGTGGTGTTCGACCAGAGTAAGTTTCGTCCCCAAGAGGAATTTTGGCAACATCTGAAGACATCTGCAGTTGTCACAACTGGTAAAGGTGTTGCTACTGGCATCTAGAGGCCAGGGATACTGCTAAACATCTTACAACACACATGAGAGCACCTGCAACAGTGGATTACTCAGCTCAAAATGTCAACAGGATCGGGACTGAGAAACCCAGATCTGGATGAGGCTGTCCTGTCAGTTCAAGTACTGGGTTAATTGTAATTTACTAAAATAATTGATGAATATCATCTGTCTTTCGTGGTGTGTTTGGAGTTCTCAAAATAAAACACAATATTTGCTAAATGGACACAAAAGAATCATATCCTACAAAAGCATTATCATATAAAAGTTCTTACGGATTTAATAAATGATGATGTAACAATGGAAACTTCTGTTACTGTGACCCCCATCTTAAAAATGACAGCTTGATTGTTAATCAGGATTACAACAGACAATGCTAGATGGCTATTAAAAAATAGCTACAAACAGAAATTATGTGTCAGATTTTAATGGTTATGTTTGTACAATGTGTAATTCAGTGTTGGGGGCAAAATATAACCTCTAAGATAAAAATTATTTGTAATCAATCCACTTGATTTCACAAACATAAAGCAATTTCAAATATAGGCAAATGTAAATTAATTTGTATGCTTTTTGCTCAAAATATACTTTTAATATTGTAAGGATATATTTTGTAAACTAATTTGTAAAATAATTATTTCATACAATTTTTGAAATACATGATAGCAAAAAAATTCCTTCACTAGCTGAACTTGGAAATATGATTTTATATTATGTTCACTCTATGCCCTAGTTAAGACGTCAGACTTTTCAGCAGGTTCATCCATATATTTTTTTAAATATACTTCTCTGAAGACACACTGAAATTCTAGCAGTGACATTTCAGTGCAGTAGGTCAGCATGGGACAAATCTACCTTAAATGTAGATATAGTTATATATTATTTTATGACCTAGGAGAATAAGCTGAAAACCCAAGTATATTTGAAATTTCAATAATCCAGCTGTCTTGCGTTGTGAGGAAGCGTTATTTTAAAGCAGTTATAATGACTGGTGTTCTGATATCCTGTTTCAAAGCCGTCTGAAATAAACTGAGTGTAAAGTTAACTCATCATAGTTTTCAAATATTTAGTGAAATCTTTGTTCAGAAAAAAATTGCAAGAACTGTCCAGTTCCTATTTTTGTTGGTACTAGACACTCTCACAAGCAAAATGTTATTTAACAAAGCGGTGCTTAAAACTACTTTTGTTGCTATTTCCTCTGTAGCATCAAATCTACATTAATGATTTTATCAGCTTTAAAAGCCATATATCAAAGTAAGTACAGTGTCCTGGAAGAGGCTTAACAGCTCAGTGATGGCCAGAGACTCTGAATTCTGAGGACACTGCATCAAATAATGTTGTCTTTAGTAAGAGATGGTGGCTCTACAAGAATACATCCTGCTTTGATTTCTGCCAGCGATAATTTAAACTGATTTTCTCTTTATTTAACAAAAAATAAGAAAAGTCATTACAGAGGATAGATGAAATAGTAAGAGAAGTTTACATGTAAACATGATTTCCTCAAGATTTATATACGTCTATTTTGTTTCTTGCTTCAATAGCTGTGTTTGCTTGGATTAGATGTTTTCTAAGAAACAGTTATATAAAATTATATTTTTAGTATAATTTTAGTTTAGTTTTTAGCATAATTTTATAACGCTGGAGAAAGTCTAATGGCACCCATCCCAACTACTTGCTGAGACATAAAACTTTTACCACACGGCACACCCATCGCTACTTAATAAAGTTCACACAGCTCTGAGACGAAAATGAGGAATGCCATTAAAAATGACAGAAAGCTTACCATGTGGAAGAAAAAGACTTCAGAGCAAAAAGCAAAACACACCACCACCAAACACACACACACACACACACACACACACACACAAAACAAAGCTAAGAAACAAACATAAACAAAAAAACACAACAGATATCAACTTTGATAATCAGTTATTCTTAAACCATATCATTATTACAGAATACTTGAGAAAGTTTATTCTTGAAACCAAAGGAAAACTTTATTAAAAAGATTATAGAGCTCCATGTTTATATTGTGAGATACATCTCAACAAGAATTGGGCCATTAACAACCTGATTCTATAGAAATCTTACAGGTAAGTAAATATTTTCACTGACAGCATGAATTGAGCCATCACAGAAATTCAGCACCTTGCAAAGTATTTGACGCAAAGCTACACTTACTGAGAAACAGTGACAATGCTATTGAAAGGTCCATTAAGTATGTGTGGCATCAACTTCCAAAATACACTGTAAGTTTACAATATTTTCAACACTTTACAAGTCTTTAGAGCTGTGGTTTTATAACCTCAATAACTAAGACTTGTGAAGAAAATTTTAAAATTTCTTTTGGTAAGAATACCAGATGTAAGCAATAAAATAGCTAATGTATAAATTTCTTTATATATTTAGTTATAAGTAGTCAGATGTCATAATGACAATGTTGTAACAGTTGTTTTAGTCACAGAAATATCTGCCTCCAAACTGTCAAAATTTAATAGACTATAAGCCCATTAAGAATATATAGAGTACTGAAATAGCAAAATCACACAATATCTGCAATAATTCCAAAATGCTTTTGATGACAAGATGGTAGTTTCTCTGATAAGCAGCTCACACTTTGTCACAGTTAAAAATTGTTGATTATTTTCGTATAGAAGATATAGTATGGAAAGCCATGGAAAGGCATGGAATGCAGAGCAGAAAAGTATATTATAATTTAGAAAAGCACACGTAAATTTTAAAGAAAAACCCCCAATTTATCAATTTATCTGTTCTTTTTTTTTGCACTAGTACAGTGCAGGCTGATTTTAGCTGCCACATTTACTTGATGATTAATGTAGAAGGGAGACAGGGCATTTGTGAAATCCAGTATTGCTGCTACAGGGCAAAAGAGTAGACATAGTTGGTCAGTATCTAGTTCAAAAATATTTTCAAGGCAGCAAGGAAAATATCCCTATCTCTTTTGTTTCTCATAACATCACCCCAAATTATCAAAATATATGCTGTAAAAATTGACAAACAGAAATTTGAAAAAGACTTTTGATGAATATTCATATAGAAAACCAAAATTTTCCAGATACTATATGTTTTCTTAAGTATTTCGTACCCTCCATGTAGACTTGCACCGAGAACACACGAAGGGAGTTTGCCTGAATAGCGAAGCAAGCTGCTCTCATGGACAGAGCAGTGGACAGTGCTGAACAGAAGTCATTTTCCTAAACCAGTGGTTTTCAGTGACTCCCCCCTCCTGTGTATCATATTCATCAACAGCACAAGTCTCCTTACCTCCAGAAATTATCACAGACAAAAAATCGCTGACTTGTGTTTGTTGGGACTAGTTAATCTTCTTAAAAGTATTAATAGCTCACTCAGGTCTACCATCGTGCCCTAAGAGGAGATCAGGTCCCTAAATCTTAAAACAAACAAACAAACAGGAAAACTGCTTCTTCTCTCTATACTTAGAGACCAATTTAGTTTAGGCATTGTTAGGGAAAAAATTGGATGGAAAGTTTCTTAGGGTGATAGGGCAGTAAGAACACATATGCTATAGATCACCATTAGGCATAAGTAGATAAAATATCAAGCTGAATATTATTCTCTCACTTAAAAATAATTTTGAAAATATACCATGTGCCCAGTTGTGCACCAGGCATTGTGGGCCAAAGGTCATTGAACATATTCCCCGCCCTCAAGGAGTCTACCCATCAGGTGAACAAGATGATCAAGCAGGAAATTAGAGCAGAGAATAATAAAGGCTAATAGCCCTGTGAACCTGCTTCAACAATTTCATCCGTTTAATCACAAGAGCCCACACAGACATTAAAGTATCCAATTAAAGTCATTTTAGAACATTATTCTATTATTCATCTTCCAAAAAAATAAATCCTAGAACAAAGAAAGGAATGATGAGTCTGTTAGATATATGAGATTTTGATATGCCAAAATCAGATGAGAAATAAGAAAACCATAGGAAGAGAGAAAAATCTCTTTATACGGGCACATCAGCATCAAATTCTGGAAGACCTTGCAAGCAATGCCATTTGTTTCAAAGCAGAAGTTCAGTATATTCTTAATATGTTATGCACGTAGGCAGTGTTGTTCCTGGATGGCAGAATAAGACAAATTATGCTCAGTAATCCCAATTACAATAATCTACATTGAATTTGAGGAGACCAGAGGCCATAAGGGGGAGGAGAAAAGAAAGGATGAGGGAAAAATTCAAAGGAAGAATCAGCATAATTTGGTGTTGATTATATGTAGCGTAGCTAGAGTTAAGTCAGAAGTTATGCGGAGCCTGTGAGCCTGGACTGTCTGAGAATGTATGAGCCAAAGACAGAGGCAGAAATGTTTGAAAGAAGCCAGGTCCCAGGTTGGGGACTAGGGTGCATGAGCCACTTAATGTATGCTGTCACTCTCTGGGGAAAATGGAATCTCAAATGGTACCGACTTACTAAAAAAATAGAACAAATCAACAACTGAGCTAGGAATGAAACCCAAGACCCTAACACCAATAATTATAACTACATCACAGAGCCATCCTACATACAGACAATCCTTAGAACAAACACTGTATTTTATTCTGTAGTTAAGAGAGTCACACAAAAAGTCTCTTTTTTTTGTTTTTGTTTTTTGTTTTTGCGGTACGTGGGTCTCTCACTGCCGTGGCCTCTCCCGCTGCGGAGCACAGGCTCCAGACGCGCAGGCTCAGCGGCCATGGCTCACGAGCCCAGCTGCTCCGCGGCATGTGAGATCTTCCCGGACTGGGGTACGAACCCGTGTCCCCTGCATCGGCAGGCAGACTCCCAACCACTGCGCCACCAGGGAAGCCCAAAAAGTCTCTATTTTTGAGAGTCAAATCGGTGCACCCATGTTAGGAGATAGGTAATATATCATGGAATTTCCAGGAGCATACATGGTAGCTTCATGTAACTTAACATCAAGTTTCTTCACCCAGAAAAAAAACAACTTTTTGACAAGTTGTCAAAAGCTTTGTTAAAAATATGCAAGGACCTCCGTGTAGCTCTGAAGTTCTGGTCATGTCATCTGCGCTATTAAAATTCTAAGCAGCACAACTCCTGAATGTATTCAATTAAACAGGAGTCGTAATGAAGACCCGCCGCTCAGGCCTCTGGGTGTTAGGATCAAAGGGGCAGTTCTAAGACAGTTTATATGAATTTCCAGTCAAAACACTGGTCTTTCATCATTTGCTAAAATACAAATCCTAGACTCTGGCAAAAAAAAAAAAAAAAAAAAAGTATGAGGTGCTTCAGAAGCATTTTTCTGTGTTTGTTTTAATTCTTGTTGTTTTAGTGAATTTATTTGGAAATTACAATTTAAAATTTATACAGCATGAGTTATTCCTTGCCTGTAAACTTCCATCAGGGAGAAAGGAGGCTAAAAATGTCAGAATCCCCCATATCCTTTTCCAAATTCCAGCTCTAAAAATGTACTGTTTGTATGTTTTAAATATTGTGAGTGGCCAAACTTGAACCCTGCTCAAACACTGACTCCAGGTATGTGTTTCAATTCATTTGCCTATTGTTTAAGGGGCTTGTCTTGTATATTCAGTTTAAAACATTATACATATGGAGAAAATATCAATCTAAAAACATATTGAGAGAGAGAAGGGGAGAGAGAGGGAGAGAGAGGGGGGGAGAGGGAGAGAGAGAAGGAGAGAAAGAAAGAAAGAAAGAAAGAAAGGGAGAAAGAGAGAGAGAAAGAAAGAAAGAAAGAAAGGGACAAAGAAAGGAAGAGAGAGAGAAAGAAAGAAAGAAAAAGAAAGAAAGAAAGGGAGAAATCTCAAGAAGTATGTTTCTTGATTTATGTTACTACTAATTAGTGTGAAAATGGTAAGGTATTTATTTGCACTGTGACTTTCTCAAAGATTTTATAAATTTTTTAACTATAAGAGGTACAGAAATCACTTTCATTGTAAATTTGTCTAAATTGTACTTTTAAAGTGGAGTGATATTTTCAGAGTAATTGATATCATCTCAATATATATAAGCCTTTAAAGGCTTCATGTTGGGTGAGTATATTCTTACTATAAGGAAGATGGTATAATAACACATTCTTTGAATGTTTCCAGATGATAACATTTCTCATATGAAGCCGACTCATTTTGTTTGCTACCTTCTTATTCAGGTTATTCAAAGCAGCAGGGTGAGAGATAGCAGAGAACTAGTTCCTCATTCTGAATAAATCACAGAAGCACCTCAATTAGCCACCTGCATTCCTTCAGTATTTTTCCAGCATCTCATCAAGAAAATATTATTTACTGTTATGATTAATAAAAAAGGTCTGCAAAGTATTTGCTGTTTAATGGGAAAATAATGGGAAACATTAAGGAAGGGAAACACTATACATATGCATGGTCTTTGTGACATTACAATTTATTCAGAGCCTGGCTCTGCCACTATGAGAAGTAAACCATCAGAAAATGGAAACGAAATTCCTCTACAAATCATCTTTCATCTGAGAACTTTGTTTGACCCTAAAGCTAACCTTATTTAAATGGTTACAGATTCCTGGACCAGCTATCAACTAATATTGGAAGACGGAGTCAGTGTGGATTCTAGATGTGAATGAATTAGCTATGAATGGGTCCAAATGGAGTTTTTAAGTTTTTTGTGCGTGTTTGTTTTACTTTGTCGGCATTCAGTATATAGAGTGACGCTTCATCACCCTCTGCTCTTCACCTTGTCTACTTTCCCTGTGTTAATGTTTGCTTATTGACCAAACCTCTTATCTGCCCTTTAGACTTGATGATTTGAGAATGCCAGCTCCATCTTCCTCCATCACCTCACACACCACTTTTCTCCTGTTTCTCCTGCTACTCTACTCCCAGCTTGATGACAGTGAATTTGCATACGTGATTGTTCTACACACACACCCCAGTCCACAACAGGACCTTTGTGATTACTCTCCCTCATGCTTGAAATACCCACCATACGAATGTCAATGCAGGTCCCCCTCTCACTGCAATTTTGAATACGGTCAAATAGCAAACTTATTCTCTCCAAATGTCCAATCAGCATGATTAAAATTGAACTCTCCTCCAAATTTGTTCCCCCAGAAGACTTTCCCAGATGCCCCATTTATCTCTGTTTTCTCACACAGTGTATACATCTTGCAGGAAATCCTGCTAGCACCATCTTCAGAAAACATATCCAGAGCTTAAACACTTTGTACCACTTGCATGGCTACCAGGTTAATCTGAGTCACCATCCCTTCTCAGATAGATTCCTGCAGTTATCTGCTCATACTTGTCCATTTTTTAATGCTCACTCACTTACAGTTTACTTTAGAGAAGTAGTTAAGTAATTCCTTAAAATAAGTGAGAATTATGGCCCTTTCCACCTCCAAACCCTGCAATGCCTGCCTATTTCATGCAAAGTAAAAGCCAACATACTGCAATGTCCTATGATGCCTATGTGATCTGAAAATACTCACACCAAAATACTGTCTTTCTAAATCACTGAGCTCTAGCTAGGCTGGCCTTCTTTATTTGTGGTATGCAGGCCTCTCACTGCTGTGGCCTCTCCCATTGTGGAGCACAGGCTCCAGACGCGCAGGCTCAGTGGCCATGGCTCACAGGCCCAGCTGCTCCACGGCATGTGGGATCCTCCCGGACTGGGGCACGAACCCGTGTCCCCTGCACCGGCAGGCGGACTCTCAACCACTGCGCCACCAGGGAAGCCCTAGGCTGGCCTTCTTGCTCTTCACTTATTACACCAATTACCCTCTTATATTCCCACTAGCTATTTTCTCTGTCTTCTGCATGAAAAGCTCATCTTCTTTATGCCCACAGGGTGGACTTTTTAAGACTCTTCAAGTCATTGCTCAAATGCCCCCTTATCAAAGAAGCTTACATATGACTTTTACCAAACATTCAAGAAACAGCTAATTCCCATTTTTTGAAGATTTTTCCAGAAAACAGAAAGAGAATGACAGTTGGCCAGATTATTTAATGGGACAGGTGTAATCATATTTCTAAGACCCAAAAACTAATACATTAAAAGAAAATTATAGGTTCACTTCATGTATGAAGGTAAACATAAAAATTCCACAAATAGTATCCCATAGCATATTTTAACTGTGAATTAAAAATATACATTAAGTTTATTTCAGGGATGCAAAGGATGGTTCAACATAAGAATATCTATTAATGCATCTTACCATGTTAAAAGGCGAAAAGGAGAAAACAATGTGCAAAACTAGGGGTACAGAAGAATGCATTTGATAAGATACAGCACGCATATAAGGGAGCCAAAAGTCTACCTGTTGTGAAGCTAAGCATTAAATAAAGGAAGGCAGAGCATTGGACAGATATTAACACAGCAAGGCAACAGCAATTAAAGGAGTGAGGTACCAGTGCAAGAGCAGACAAATAAAACTATGTAACAACATGAAGAGATAAAACTCAGGCTAATATATCCAACATGGAAGCATACAATATGGTAGAGCCGCTATGGGAAATAAGAGATAATATGAGAAAATATGGGAAAATGATGTATTGTTTACTGATTATTCTGGATATTGGGTCTTTATATAAGAAATAAAATAAGTAGGGTCCCTCCTAACACCAGACACAAGGGTGAACACCAATAAATTAAATGCTGTATATGAAAGCTAATTAAAAAATGGAATTGAAAAAAATGGAAAATTGTGTTGATCTGAGAACAGAGAAGAATTTGTTAAACTATAGAAGACAAAAAAAGTTTGATAGGGCTTATTACCTAAAAATTAAGAATAATGGGTGTATATAAAAATAAGACATGGCACTAGCAGTATATTAAAAAGAATTACTAGCAAGAATACATAAGAACTGAATACATAGCAACTGAACTGGAAAAATGAACAAAGAATATAAGCAAGTAATTTCAGAGATGGTAACACACAAAGCCACAAGCATGTCAAACAATGCTTAAAACCAGTAGTGATTGGAAAAAGTAAATTAAAATTACAATGAGTAATCATGTTTGCCTAAGGTAGAGATGTACAGATATTGTGATCCTCATGAATAGCTGACAGCAGTAAAAACTGGGGCACAATTCAAGAAGATAATGAAGTATGTAGATGCATAGACTATGAACCAGATATTCTGCTCCAGAGAATGTATCTTAAGAGCTTCCCACCCTTGTTTGTAGAGGCACATGTACAAAGATTTTTATTACAGCACTACCTTAGTAGTTGGAAGTTGTAGGCAAGCTGGTTATCTTAAAGTAAAAATGATAGGCTGTAGTTGGTGGAAGAACGTTCTCAGAATAACAGGGGAAAAAAAACCACTTGGAAATACATATTATAACATGGTTGTATCTGAAAAAATATAAATATTGTGAAACAGAAATATAATGAATGTATATAACTCACGGTTTACAAAATTAAAATTGAAAAATAATTTGAAATTGAAAAACATGAATAAAGTGCACATTTAAAAAGAGCATAAACAAACAAAATAACACATAAGTGCAATAAAATGATGGCAGGATATTAGTGATGAAAGCGCTGATGGGGCATTATTGTGATTTAGGGGGAAATAAAAGTTAACATGAAAATCAAATGACAGAGGAGACTTGCAGGGACCAGTAACTTTAATGGGCCATCAGCTGAAGGGTATGATGATCTTAACACTTCATCAGAGCTACAAGATTAAAAAGAGATGAGCTATGCTAGTCCTCCAGTCTTCTGAGAAACAGAAACAAAGATGGAATTACCTGCGCTATGATTTCATTAGGAGAAACACCTGTGACAGGAAATGGAGAGGGAACAGGGAGAAAGAAGGTGAGAGAATCATCAGGCCATGACTGCAGTCTGATCCCAAGAGAAGGAGAGAGGAAAGGGAGAAGTTTTGGGTGGAAGTGCCCTAGACTAATGGGCAGTCCAAGAAAGCTTCAGCAAGGCCAGACCACGTAGCCCTGGAAAGAGCCTGCCTTAGTATCCAACTCAGACTAAGCCCTAGGCTGTGAGCAGTCTGGGAATTGTGGTCTCCTGCAAGCATAATGATGGATTTCTGAATGTGACAACTGGGCCTCTGTGTCTGTTATGCAGTCTGGTATAGGAGAGAGGAGAACGCTTATCTTCCTTAAGCCTTCTTGATTCTTATATTTTCCCCTAAATTATCTTAGTAGAAACTGGCACATTTTCGATCACTAATCAGGCAGACAGAGGGTGTTACCTGAGACACTCATATAAAATCATACCTGATATATGGGCTCATTCCCCACTAGTGCTAAGGATAAGGCTCAAACTGTTTCTTCAAGCAATCTTGTAATTTGCAGAATTCCAGGGGAAGACAGAGAAAGATGTGAAAAGTGAATAGAAAGCCCCAGATTTTCCTCTAGAGCACCTCAGCTACAGTCAAGAAAGCCTTGTTATAAATACTTGTTGGGGAGGAAGAAATTTTCCTCTGCCTTTCTAGGTTCTTCTGGCTGGTTTAAAGAATCAAATTGTCATGAGACAGTAACAATAGGAAACCAAACAAATTTTAACAACATGTGTATATGGGAGAGATCCAGGAAAACTGAGCAACTCACCAAAATGGCTGAAACCCTCACCTTAAATACCGTCTTCAGCTAAAGACAAAGCAGGATGTTGGGGGGTAGTGGTTTAGGACTTCAAAAGGAGAAAGGCAATTGACATGGAGATGGAAAAGCAAATATTTGGTAAATGTTTGCTGGGCCTGGCAGAGACAATGGGACACAGAAAGGAATCTTAACAGGCAGACTTTGCTAGGTTTTTCCCTGTCTACACACTTAGCTCATACCACAGTAATCTAGGGTGATAGCTTCTTTCCTGGAACAGGTCCTCTATCTACATTCTTTTAGGCAGTTAGGGGGAAGGTCAAAGTGTTTGGAGCCTTGATTGTTTTTAGCTCAAAATAATCCTCATGCCAAAGAGACATCTAGGGGTAACAAATTTTGTTCCCCTATGTACTCCAAAAGGCACTGTGTACAACAGTTCCATCTCCTTGGTCCTCATACTCAGGCAAACATAGTGACACCTAAGGCCACGTTGCCCAGCACAGAAAACAGACCTTTTGCTTATAAGATGTAAGAAGAATCACAGTGTGTGTCGATGCCACGTGGACCAACACAGGATGATGATATGTTTTTTATCGTGAAATTCAGTGTTACCCATTGGCCATGCAAGGGTTATCAGTCACTAATTTTGTGTTTTTTTGCCATGAGAAACAGATCATCTACATGACAGAACACAATGAAAGTCAGCAAAACTGAGATTGATGTTGCTGAAAATGACCTAAATCGACTTCCATTTTTGATTCCACAGATGCCAATTATTGGGGGTGTTTTGGCCAGTGTTTAAGGAGGTCGACAGTGAATATTTCCTGGGTGCCTGACCAGTCCATTGTAAATTATTACCTACAATGTGTGTGTTCTCACGAAATGATCCAGCTGGAAGAGGAAGTGGTTACCACGGAATAAAAATAATTTGGGAGTGTTTACTGAATCCTCATAGGACTTCACTGAATGCTCGCAATAAACATTTTGTAGATAATATTGACGTAACTAAGAGAAAGATAATTTAAAAAGATAAAAACAATGGTTGTGAGACTAAATAGTTTGCCTAATTAAAATGAGCAGAGCTGCGATTTCAGCTGTATACTGTGGAGTCCAAAGTCTGTAGTATTAATCACTGTGATACATGCCTTTTAAAACCAAACACTTTATTTAAGAGATGATAAAATTGGTTTTGAAAGTTTTAATGTTTATGAACACAAACCTAAATAAAGGGCATCCCAGCAACATAATGTCTCACCCTATCAGTATGAGTCTTACGATAAAGTCTCAGAGTCTATTCTGTTAAAGTAATACGTACTGCAAATAAATAAATGAACAAAAATAAATGAATGAATGTAAAATACCTACGATTTCATAAAAAGCACATTTCTCCTCCAACAAACCTTCACTTCCAAGACAAATAACTTTCTGCAATGAGACTACTAGCCTTCCTCTGAGAAAATTGAACTGTAAGTATGGATTTTAATTTGGGAAATTTATATACCAATTAAAACCTGACTATTTTCATTTATTAAGCTTGGTCCCTAGCATACCATTGTGATTTTCCCCCAAATATCTGCATTATCTATGTCCACAGGAAGGAACAGACTATTCAAGTTTTTGAACTGTAGCAATCCGTGTAGCATTATTTTAACTGCCACAGAATTTGACTGCCTAATCCAAGGTTTTACACACAATTTGGTGCATTTATTTCACCTGAATGTCAGAACAGGCTTCCATGTTAAATTGAAATCACCAGCTTGAAAATGAAATCTTCAATATAACTTACATCTAAAATGTTTTAACAAATGTGTATTAAAGTCACATAGACATTAAAGTCAGTTACTTGTATGTGTAGGAAAATATATAATAACACACACACACAATTTCTTTTCTGCTGAATTCCCAAATGAATGGTTAATTTTGATAATTCAACAGTCACTTCTAATCTTGAAAACAATATTTTTAAAAAATATTTCACAACTCAGTAATAGATATTTAATCCAATAAATATCCATGAGTGGCATCTTTATATTAGACACTATACAAAAACACCAGAAGACGTAAAAAGTGTGTAATTTAGATCCCGGTCTTGCAATCTTTATAGTGATCTGTAATACAAATTATGTAAAGATGTTTATCTAAATGCAAAATAATATTTTTATGTGGAGTAAAGGAATTATTAATAGATGACACTTATTTTAGATAAGGCTTGAAAGATGCTGAAAATGTGACAGCTTAAGAGATCCCCTTAAATTAGATTTTTCAGAGGTTCTTTGGTATTAAAACACTATTAATTTGATTATTCCTTCTGATTTTCCAAACAATAAAAAACTCTTTTCTGGTGGACGATTGTTATCCTATATTTAATCTACACACACACACACACACACACACACACACACACATCCTTGGAGGTCTTTATGTGGTCTCTTCTAAATTAGGGATCCAGCATCACCCATTCTATCCCAGGGAAGAAGATTTTTAAAAATGCTGAGTGAAAAAACAACTCTTTTGCTTTTTAAAATAATACTACATTATCACCTGTTAAATATAAGGATGACCATCTAACGATCAGATAAGTGTAGCAGATTAACAAAATATTGAGTAACTAGAATTCAAATTTCCTATGCATCTATGCAAATGTTTATGTCTATACGAATATATGCCTAATATATGCCTAATATAAACTTTTGATAGAATGGACCTAGAACATTAAGACATTTGTAAATATAACAAATATAACAAAGCTTTTGAAAATGTTCTGAATCTACTTCTACTGTCTTAATATATCCCATATGAAAAATAAGAACAGCAAAACAACTTGATAATAAGCATTAATAATCAATTCATTATCTATCTTTAGACATAAAGCAGACCCAAGCCAAGACTTATAAACTATCTACGTTAGACAATTTTTCCATTTTACTAGAATATGAGAATCTCTGGGAATTAATCCTATTCTTTTATGTGGCCTTGATGTAGTCTAATAAAGAAGTAGTAATTACTCCCAAAGCTTGTATTAAACTTGACTTAATTGCCCAGAGTTATTTAGTTATTTGGAGTATGCTGATTCTGACCTTTAAATAATGCTGTCTGAAAGAAATAATATAAAATGCATTCAGCACATAAAAATTATACATCTTTCACTTTATGTTGGTGATTTCCTTTTATATAGACCTCGAAAAAGAATTGTTTAAAAGATATTTACTTGTTATCACTAGACTCACGATTTCTCTTCTTAACACTAAAAGCATCTAAAAAATTTAACTAGGGCTTCCCTGGTGGCACAGTGGTTGAGAGTCCGCCTGCCGATGCAGGGGACACGGGTTCGTGCCCCGGTCCGGGAGGTTCCCACATGCCGTGGAGCAGCTGGGCCCGTGAGCCATGGCCGCTGAGCCTGCGCGTCCGGAGCCTGTGCTCTGCAACGGGAGAGGCCACAACAGTGAGAGGCCCGTGTATGGCAAAAACAAAACAAAACAAAACAAAAAAAACAATGAATCATGTCACTAGGTCTGTATAATCTATGACTGTACTAAAAGTCAAGGGGTATGTTTTATTTTAAATTTGGGTACTGGATTTCTTATGTAAACCCCTTGCTAAAATTTTTTAACAACCATAATGAAAAAGAGAAAAAAACAAGATGGACTCAGGATCCATCTTCAAGTATATCTCTAGAAGGTTATTCCTAATCTATCACTGTTGACATACAACAAGTAACTGTCCACGCTGGGTGTTTGTCCCTTCATAGAAATACTAATTAGCACAAAAAAAGATGTAACGGAAACTCATACATTATACAGTTTTAAGAATAATGTGACAAGCGACATTAGGAGTTCTACTCGGAAAGGATATATCAGCCTTTCACGGAAAAGGTTTCTGGTGAATCTGTGAGCAAGATGAAGCATGGAACTAAAAGGTGAGTGTAAAGTATCTATTTAAATTTTAAAAATTAGACTCAACAAAGTTACCTCATTTTTATCTCTTTTATTAGGTTTTAGAAATATATCTTTATTGTTATTATTATTAAAAATATAATTTCTTCTAAGGAACAATTTAGAAGATGTTTCTCATGTTACTCTGATAAACTGAGCAATACCTTCAGTAAATAAAAGCAAGCTGAGGCAAAAAAATAAATAAATAAATTCAGATGGCAAGTAAGTAAAAGTTTTCATGAAAATAAAAGGCAAAGCCAAAGCACCATTTGCATACATCAATGTTCTAATGCTACTTTCTGCTATCACCCACAGCTTTTTACATCTCTAATGGAAATTGTATGAATGGACGAATTATTAACTTGTACAAGCCTTAGCAGAGAATGAAATCTTAGCTGGCTTAGCATATTCTGTGACATTAGTAACCAATCCTAAAGTAGATTAGAGAGACTTTGTCTGGTTAAGTGCATATATATATTATTTTAATATGTTTTCAGCATCATTTTCCAAATTAAATTGAACAGTGAAGCGGCCATGTTTTTACTGAACAGAATAAGGAATGGCCATTTTGCATTAAGGTTGGGAGAGAAGACATTTCTCCTTAAAAGCATTAGAGATGTAATGTGCTGCATTTTGAGTTGCATTTTATCAATTTATTTGACTTGGAATACAGTGATACATGAACGTTAGTAGTCACAAAGCACTTGGCAAGCAGGTACGGCATGCTTTGCCAGTGGAGAGCTGACATTTTTATGAGATCTCTCAGCTGGAGTAGCAAAGGAGCATGGGAGGAGTAAAGGAAAAACACCTGTCACCCAGTCATTTTATCTTCAACTGTAACATCCTGAAGGGAAAGAAATTACATTAAAATGAAAAATCTACCATGAATGAGATAGAGGCATTATATCCATGCCTTTTGAATCTATTACCTTCACAGTGAGAGAATTTTTAAGGCCTAATATTATTTCTCATCAGAATATATTCAGATAAATGTATGTTTAAGGAGCTAAGATGCATGATATAATATGTATAATAAACTACAACCTAAAATATATGTTCCTTTCCTTCTCTTCCTCCTTTTTTTTTCGTGCTGATGGAAATGCCTTAATGGAGTCACATTCTCTCAGTCAACGTTTTGACAAGTGCTGACTTGGTCAAGAGAACAATGTTAGATACCAGAAAAAAGAAATGCATTAAAGGCTACATGGTACCTGGACTGATCATCTTGTCGTTTCAAATGAGCACCTGAAATGTGGCTCCATCATCTACACCAAGAAAACAAACTGAGAAAGAGACAGCCCCTTATAAAGAGACTAAAGGAGACCTGGTTACAAAAAGCATAGCCTAAATTGGACCGAGTACTCAGAAGTTTTCCAGAAGGACAGATAACATTAGGATTGGAAGGCTACAATGAAATTATATCCTGAGGGAAAATATCACTCTTGAGAAAATAGATTTTGGGAGTATACAAGAAAAGGAGTACATTAGTTACATATTATAAGTGGGAAAGGGAATAAAATCTCTTTAGTAAAACCAAGAATACATGATTACCAGTAATAATTAAAAACAGATTTGAAATCACTGAATGGAGATGATTCAGGGGGTCAGAATGCTTTCTCTTCTCTGTGGTCACCCTTTTCTCTAACCTTATCCCCTGCAATCTGAGGACAAACCAAAAATTGCTAAGGACTGATTGAGCTGTAAGCTTAATTACCAAGTTAATGGGCACGGACTTTGTAATTTTATTCAAAGTCTAATGTAGGACAATTGGTTTTCTGGAAAGTAACATCAGAGAAAAGACAGACATAAAACTTAGGCATGAAAACAATTCTATCAAATTATATATACATCTATTATTTTAAGATATTGTAGAAGAAAGTACTGAATACCCAGAATGGGATATTCTTTTAAAACTCCTGTTTTCCATTTCTTTTAAGTCTCATACCTCCCTTCAATAGAGTGATTGCACTTGAAACTGAAGAGAGCTTCCTTGATCCACTTTAGATTCCTGTTTTGAAGTCAAAAAAGAAACCTCAGCAAAGGAAAAACAGCGAAGAGAGGAACCATGGGGAGAGAGGTGAAGAGAATAGCTTTAGAAACAGAAGGAGCACCTCTAAGCACCATTTAGAAGATTTTGGTGGAGATGCAATAAAGGAGAGAGGCAGCTAAACTAGAGATATGATTGTTTAATTTCCACCAACAAGCCTGGAATTATCAGCTGAGTTTTGACAAAATGATCTCTTGGAACAGTTACGCACACATCTTTATAAAAGATGGAAAATCCTTTCCCCACACTTCATCATCATAAGCAAAAGAGGAAAACCTTCATCAGTGAAGAGATGTACACAGATGACAAGAAGCTAAGTGGCTGACAAAATATAATTGCTCACCCTGACTTTCACATTTTAAAAAATTAATTAGATATTCATATTAAAAAAATAAAAGTTTACTAAGTTGTTACTCTGTAAGTAATAAAATGCAGGCATAAAAGCCAATTCAACCATTTATCGAAAGACTATTATAAGAGAGGCACAGTTATGGTGGATGTGGGGATATAGCAACGAACAAAATAGATACAGTCCTGCCCAGATGATGTTCTGTACCAGTGGAGATGTCCTATATATAATAATAATAGAAATAATAACATGAAGAAGGAGGAAAAGAAGGGAAAGGAAAAGTATAAAGCTACTGGAGAAAAAGGATTTGTGGACAGTCTACTAGATGACTCATGAGTTTAACATTTGTTCCTTGATAAATTCACTTTCATGATACTATCACCAAGAAGAAATGTACTTCTGAGACATAAACTGAAAAACGAATTCATTAGTGTAAATCTAAAATTAAATGTATTAACTCACAGTAAAAGAGCAATATATTACCTTACATTCCCTCTGCAGAGGTTGTAGTATACATCTTTAACTAATCAGCCTACCTTCATATATTTATGCCATGAATGTGTTGTATAAGAATCTTACAATAGAACTTACAACTTGCAATAGAATCTTAACACTTCCATTTGTCCAGTCCCAATCCAATATCGTCATAAATACATTCTAATTTTACACATTCTAAAAGCCTCACTACACTGTGAATATCAATTTTGTGAAAACGGTCAATTACTTTTTAACAAAATTTAAATAATAAGACAAAACATTTATTTACCTATACCTTTGCCATTATTCATGTAAAGAAATTAAGGTCTGCAGATGGAAGGAAGCTTGCCAAACATCTGGCCTTATAATTGTGACATGATTCTGGATTATTTGGGTGGGACCAATGTAATGACAAGATTCTTGGGAGAAGATAAAGGTAGAAAAGAGGGATATAGTGAAGCATTATGAGGACTTGACAATGAAGATAGAAAGAGGCGTAAGCCAAAGAACACAGGAAGTTTCTAGAAGCAGGACCAGGAAAGACACACATTCTCCTCCAGAGTCTCCAGAAAGGAATGCAGCTCTGCTGCCAATGTGATTATAGCTCATTAGAGTCACATTGGCCTTCTAACATATTGAACTGTAAGATAAAAAATTTTAGTTGTTTTAAGTCATTAATTCTGTGGAAATGTGTTCCACCAGCCATGGCAAACTAATGCCCCCTCTGCCCTTACACTGGGAAACTCTGGGGCAGCCAACTAGGTCTTGTCTTCTTTATTTTCTGCTTCTCAGGGATAGCTATCCTTTGTTGCCTAATGTCCAATGTGTTGTAGATGGCTGCTTTATTTATTTTATACATTAAAAAAAAATGTTCTAGGTTGTTCCAGGCAGAAGAGTAAATCCAGTCTCTATTACTCCATCTTGGCCAGAAGCATAATTCACCAATATTTCTTAATGATAAAAAAATATTAGTGAACTCAAAGCTCTTTTCTTTCCAGTAGAGCAATTAATTTATAAAAGATTAATCAAGTTAGTTAACCTCATTTTACTTTCATGATTCTTCCCAAATGATATTGGCTGCAATATTCTAGATAATTTAAGGCGGATAACTTCTTTAGAAGAAATATTTGTCCCATAAAGTATTGTTCAGTCATTACCTCCTGCATGAAGATGGGAAAAAATACGCTGCATAGTCCAATGCCAGTGGATGTCAACCAAGAGAGGTGAGGAAAAAGTAACGCTTGTCTCCCAGGAGAATAGCCACGAGCTAATTACCTAAATTAATTTGTGGAGATCTACAATCTGGCCTTTTCTCAGAGAGCTGGGGAACCTGATTGAGTCAGAAGAGAGTCACTTTAGCCAAGACTCTGAGACTGATGTCTGAATTGAAAATGCCTTTCTCTCTGTTACAAAGATAAATAGACCCAACAATAAACCAGTCACACTATGTTCTCTCCCTAAAATCTACATATGTAGAGAGAGTACAGAGTTCTCTCTACTGACTTTAAGCAGAGAAGTGGGGCAAGGGGTGAGGGCGTAAGCACACAATTCACATATGTACAGGCCTCAGGCTCAAATAACCAAATACCTTGGACTCCAAGAAAAACAAATTGATCTCAGCAACCAGACAGCTCCAGTTTGTATCCCAAATACTTCCTCCCTGAATACTGCCAATGTTGGTTCTATGAATTTTATTTTTTTCCATGATTTACTTTCAGAAAAATTACCAATCTGCATTTTTTGCATGAATAAGGTCCTGTTTTCCACAAGCCTCAACGAAACATGACGCAAGGAGGATCCCATGTGCCACAGCTAAGACCTGGTGTAGCCAAGATAAATAAATAAATATAAATTGGGTAATGTCTTCAATTAAATTTCAGCTAAATTGTCAGAGTTTACAACAGATTACCCCCGCTAATTAGACTTTGAAGACGTGTGTGCCTGTGATCTTATTTTTCCCTTTCAGGAGTCAGGCATACAGGCCGATGATATATTCACAGAGGGGCGGGAGAGGCTGGGGAGATGGGGAAAGCCGAATTGCATTTTCTCCATTTTGTCATTCTTTACGAATTCAGGAGCCTAGGAATGCTGTCCCGAGGAGGGCGGGGGAGAAGCCTACTGCCCCACAGACGAGATTTGGCGATTCTTGATTTCCAGCCCTCGTCCCAGGAGCCCCTGCAGCCAGAGAAGTTCCCCACGCACTGGCTCTGACTGCAGCTGGCATGGCGCACACCGGCTCCTGCGCTGAGACTGTGCCTTGTTTACTGTCTGCTTTGCAGAGGCCCTGGGGCAGGAAGGAGCCCTTAGGGGGTTCCTAAGGGGAACTCCTGGAGGCACGGGGGCTGCTGCCTTGTTAAAACCTAAGGGGTGCATTGTTTTTCCTGTTCTCATTGGTGACAAGACAGACAAAGTTCCAGCCGGGTCACGGTGGAGGGCAGGGAATGAAAACACTAGCTGGGCAGACTCTCTCCTCAAAACCATCTCCTTGGTGTGGCCCTGAACCTCCTCTGCCCCAACCTGCCATGACCTTCCCACGCGAGTCACTTTCTGTTTATCCCCCCAGGGTTTCTCCACGTGCCGTCTCGTTCCCTCTCACTTCCAGAGCAGAAGCTCGGGAAACACAAGCCCCTCCCTTCCGGCTACCGAACACACCACCCTCTCCGCATCCCCTTCCCGGGCATCCAATCAGCTCTCAGTTCTGACACCGGGACCACAGTCACCGTGTGTTACCTCCACCCCGCCCACTGTCCACCCTGAAGCCAGAGGGATAGCTTGCAAAGATAAAATAGAATGTGACTATATTAGCCACCCACTGAAAAGGAATTGTAATGCCAGCATGTCCACCCTTCCTGATCAGGCTGTTCACGACCTGGCCCTGCAGGCTCTGGAGCCCAAGAACCCCGCACTTTTCCCACCGCTCTCTCTTCTTCCCCAATGATTGTCTTGGCATTTCTCTAAATATCCTGTTCTCCATCGTGAACTGGGAAACTGATGTTTGTTTTCTCTCCCAGAGTGATTTTTATCATTTTTCTTGAATTTTAGTTTATTTAAATCCAATCAGACATTCAGAAATTTTTTTTTAATAGACGCATAGTTGACTTACAATGTTGTGTTACTTTCAGGTGTACAGAAAAGTGATTCAGTTATATGTATGTATATGTATATATACACACATGCCCCACACACATTTTATGTATGTATTCTTTTTCAGATTCTTTTCCCTTCTAGGTTATTAAAAAATACTGAGTATAGTTCTCTGTGCTATACAGTAGGTCCCTGTTAGTTATAGAACCCTCTCTTGTATGCTTCCAAAAACCTTTCCGTTTTAAAATTTACATTTTCTGGTGGGATTTTCACATTTACTATCTGTCACTCAACTTTGTTTCCACTCAGCAGAAAATATGACTATTTTCACTAACTTTGTGTCTAGTAGTTAGCATGTTATCTGTATATAGTAAATATTCCAGACATATTTTTAAGTGATGGAATACATACTAAAATTAAACTGTGTGTATCCTCAAATAAAGTATTGGGTTGGCCAAAAAGTTCATTCAGGTTTCTCTGTCACAACTTACATAAAACCTGAATGAATTTTTTGGCCAATCAATACGTTAAATGATTCACAGATAGTGTTTCTTCCACATTGGCTCTGAAATACAGAGTTTGGGATATGCATTTCATCATGCTGACCTTTCACTTGACCCTTCATTACACAGTCTGCCATTTGCTCTTTTGGACATATATTTAAAGGCATCCTTCCTTCTTTCTTGGATGTAGGAAAATTAAAATTTGATTTCACATGGAAAATTATGTGACTTTTTGTTTGTAAGAAACACAATATGTTTGCTTAATGACATATGAACATTTCTTCCCAGTGATGAAAGCATGATAACAGTACGAAAATTTTACTGTAAAAATATTTGTCAGGTCTGTAAATCATGTGTTGAGATGAGAGAGGCTAATTATGAGGACAATTCACCAGCATTGGAGATACAGAGAGACACTAAATATATGTCAGTCTACGTAGCAGAAACAGAAGCCAACTCAAGGTCTCAGTTGACTGCTCCCATTAAGATTAAAAATGCCGCATATATACTGCTCACAGTATTCCTATTGATATGTGTCCCTCAAGCTTTTGACTTAAATCTTTCTGATTCATCTGATCCCATGTCAGTTCCACGCCCTACAGGAGCCTTTCCTGAGTGCCTGTTCATTGTGCTATATAGGATGGGGTGGTGCATATTGTCTGTACTAGTTATTTAATGCTTAACAAATGCCACACCATGTTTCTTTTTTTTTCTTTTATGAATATTCCCTATCTCACAAACTAATCATAAAATATGTGAGCTCAGAGACCAACACTTACTTTCCTTTGCCAGATACATACAATCCAATCTGGAACACAGAGGATATCATTAGCCTAAAGAAACGAGAATACAAACTTTTTACATTTGACCAACTCGGACTTAAAATCCAACTCTGCCACTTTGGTTGTATGAGCTTGAAAAAATTATTTAACCACACTGACATAGTTTCTTTATCTATATACATCACCAGGTGAGACTAGAGAATAAAATATGTAAACCATTGCCATAGAGCTAATGCTCAATAAATTACACCACCTTCCTTTCCAGAGTTGAATATATAGAACAGAGGTGAAAAGTTCTTAAAAAGTAGATTTTTTCCCAAAGAGCAAAACCATGACATTTTCAGGCCCCTGTGTGTTATGATTCCTGACAAAACTTTTCTCACAGAAATCAATACTTGTGAATAAGTTGTATTAGGTTATATTGTATGTTCTAGTGATGCGCAAAAAAAAAAAAAAAAGTGTAACCCTCACAAAGTTGTTTTAAAAAAGATACACTGCAAAACGTAGATTTTTTTCTTACATAAATTTGTGAAATTTACTTTCTTCTTTAGAGCATTTAATTGTCTGAAAAGAAAAGAAATAAGCCTTAGCCTTTCGGATATTCAGTGTAACCTTTTCTGCTTGAAAATGTCTTGAAAGACACAGCCTCTTCTGCAGCAGGTGTGGTTTTAATGATGCTTTGATGCCATATGTCAAATCTCATCACTTGCTGTGAGGAGTGACATTTCTCTTGAAAGCCCCTAGCAACGGCAATGCAAGTTGTTGGTGGGCATCTCACACAATACAAACAACTCCTGAAGCCAGCGCATTTCTTTTCAGCCTTCTGCAAGGTTGCACAGAAGCTGTAACCATTTCCACTACATTATCTTTGAGGAAGATAGTTTATATATTCACAGAACTTGGGTGGGATACCTTTTCTTAGCCATTATTTTATGAAACAGCTTTAAAACCTGGTCATTGCACTCATTCACTTTTTGAATGCTCATTCTACATATTTTTGTAAGTTATCATGTGGGTTTTTTAAATAGTAAAACATATAAACCTTAAACCATATTTAAGAAATTTAAGATTTCCCAATTATACCTTGTTTCTGTTACCAAAATACATATTTTCCACATTTTTACTTATCAAATCTTTGGAAATCATAGTTTAAAATAGTTCAAAATTCTATTTATCAAAGTTCCATGTTTAGTGGGTGACAGATAGAGGAAATATTTGAAAGAAATATTCTCTTTTTAGATTACTAATGCAACTTTACCGAAGCATGTTGAAAGATCATTTGAGTTCATTGCTTTTCCACTTTGCTTGCCAAACTGGGTTGGAAGCAGGAATCCTGGGAACGTTTTATGAATCAGAGTATGCAAGTCCCCAGCCAAGTACCTTCCTCCCAAATACTCTCAAGAAATCTCCTCAGAATGGCAACCCCCATGATTGAGTTTCTCTGTTTATGGAAAGTTGGTGCCATTAAGAATTCACCTGACACAATGCAGCACGCTTTTAATCTCCAAAGGGGTCATTAGGGAATCCATGATCTGAGTGGGTTTCTTTTTAACAACTGTTAGATGAAATATTATTAAAAGAGGTTACAGAAAGCCACTCATTTATGCGGATTCAAAAAATTTATTGTTTCACTTGTAAGAATCTATAATGAAGCAGAGTGTATTATTCAGTACACATTGTACTTTAATTTCCTATATTTCTTTATAAAAACCTTGAAATGTAGAAAATTTGCAAGTATACAGTGAATGTGGATATGGGGTACTACCTAACTTCTGCAAGAATCAGTTTGTGCAGTTCTGTTTATTGCATGTATACCTGCCCAATCCTATATCCATCTATTAATGCTTCTTATTTTTATGATATTCATACTTTACCTCTCCGCCCTGTATGTTATAAACTAGAGTTTAATTTATTTTTATGCTTAGTTAACACTTATGGAATTGGAATTCCTTGGGAATTCTGTAACTTCAATTTGTTTAATATATTTCCACTTACTATATTAACCTTGACCCCAAAATCCTAAAGTGAAAAGCAAATCAAATGCAACAATATATTCATTTTCCAAGAATAGCGCTACTTGTTGAATGCACTTCATCTCAGGTAGGTAAGGATAAGATGATATTAGGAAAACAAATGATAGTATTTCTGTTGGCATAGCTTCATGGCCATAGAAATGGTTAACTATTTCTATGCACCTTTGGAAGTACACTAAGAATCAATTAAATTTGATTCTATCTGGCAAATATTAATCTTAGCATATTTTCCTTTTCCTCAGACTCATGGGCTTAGAGAAAAGACAGATTCTGGGTCATTATATGACCCACCCTGTGACCTATGGCTAGTATGCCTTCCTCCCTGCACCATGATTGGTAAGGGAAAAATAAGAACACCCTGTTTATGAACGATAGGGAAAATAGTGACAGAGAGTGTTTCATCCACTCCTGGCCTTTAACTTCATCCATGAGGCAAAAAGAGACCAGAATCTCAGAAAATTTTTCTGCCAAAATCTCTTTTAAAAACTGAGGTTGTGGGCTTCCCTAGTGGTGCAGTGGTTGAGAGACCGCCTGCCGATGCAGGAGACACGGGTTCATGCCCCGGTTCGGGAAGATCCCACATGCCGCGGAGCGGCTGGGCCCGTGAGCCATGGCCGCTGAGCCTGCGCATCCGGAGCCTGTGCTCCGCAACGGGAGAGGCCACAACAGTGAGGGGCCCATGTACTGTAGAAAATAAAATAAATAAATAAATAAATAAATAAATAAAAACTGCCGTTGTGTGCCTATGTATTCCCTCCCTGCCCGCTCCCTTCTTTACATGTTCCTCACCCAACATACAGCACTCAAACCTTAAAGAGAGAAAAGTCTCTTTCCTTAAATACATAAAAACTCTCTCTCCCTCGCCCTCTCTCATCATTACTTAATTATTTGGTGCAGAATGAAAAAAGGAAAAGAAAACCAACATGGAGTTTGTGGACATCTATTTCATTCCTTTGTTTATCACAGGAAAATAATTCTTAGAACAGTTCTGCAGCTCCTCCTGTAGCTACTTCTTAATAGATGCTTTGTTTTCTTTCCTCCATGTCCTAACTGCAGCCAGCAATCATGTTCCGCCAGGCCCCCTCATAGACTATCTTCATTGGGTTTTGTGCTCTGTTTGGGTCATTGCTTTGTACCAGTAAACAGTCAAGCTTTCAAAAATCACTCGGCAAGGAAAAGGAGCAAAGAACAAGCCTGGTGTTCCTGGCAGGGTACAGAGCCACTGGCAGAAGGTGTGCCCTATGGCAGAACCCAGAGGAAAGCAGACAGGAGCCACAGTCACGCTGGTCAACCCTTCTGAATGAGTGAGCCTATCAATAATTCAGGCTTACCGTCTTTTAAAAAAAAATGCTTTCTTTGTCTTCTTTGAAAAATGTTTCTGGCATCCCTCTGAAAGGGAGGGGCACACATGCCCACTATATACTAAAAAGCAAACAAGCAACACAGGGAAATGACAGATTAAAGAGAATGCACTCTTCGTGAAGTAGAGGGAAGAAAAGAAACATCGCAAAAGTTTCACCTTGCCATTGAAATGAAATCAGAGATAAAACAAGAAAAAATAACAACACCACCACCTCAGAGGGGACTGTGAAATACAGACCCTTTTTTTAAATTTGAAAAGCCGGCATAATTTTTACTTATCTTTTATGCATGCTTTAGGCCATACATTGATATGGTTTTATCTATGACTTTAAAAATTCATGATTCAATTTTGAAGAAATTGAATAGTATCTATAAAATGATACTTACCCACCACTATTCTAAGATATTTTTATAGCATTTAGATACCAAATCTAAAGTAAAACTCTTCTTCCTTAATTCCCTAATTTTGGATGTCTCTGTGAAAAACTGACATTTATCTCTGACGTTGATTTGAAAAATAGGACTAAAGTCACAAAATGCATACCATAGAGCACAAAGGTCTAGATAATATAGTGCTATATAAGGGAAGGAAGCATTCATGATTGGAAAAATATGAAATAAGTACCCTGGTGGAGGCATGCCAAACTGAACAGCAGGCAAACACCTTCCTGCACTGCCCACCCAGCCCAGAGTGTGAGGGTCTTTGCTGTACTTCCTCACGCTCCCCTCTGCTCCAAAGACACCAAATTAATTGCAATTTTTTGGTTGGCCATGTGCTTGCTTCCTGAAGTGCCTTTGCACCGGAGTTTTGAGAACGCGAGGAAACTAGACAAACGCAGAGCCTTGAACCACAACATGAAGAGGAGACAATGTTTGACCCTCTTACCACACGAATGGTCAGAAGAGATTTATCGTTATTATTATTGTTGTTATTTTAGCTTAAACCTCAATTTTACAGTTTATTATCCTGATAAAAATTCCATCCTGGTAGGAAAGGTATACTGTGGGAAAAGAAAGAGAAAGTGGGAGTCACGCAGAATTTAGACACTGCTGGCAGAAAATGCATAGAAAGACAACATACATCCTACAGAAACAGAAGGGTCATGTGTCTTACAGAAATAGGTTAAGCAGTTAATCCCAACCATGAAACTGAAAGGTGAAACAAATGAAGCTGTAACAGAGACACTTGTTCTTTACCTAGAAAGCTATATATGTATCTTTCCCCTTCTCTTCCAATGTATATTTCCTTTCATAGCCAGGTAGCCTTGAATTAACTTTTGTCCCTGTGGGTCTTTTGGTCCATGTGTCTGATGTCTTTTTTCTCCCGATAGATAAGTTCAGCCTAGTGATGGGAAAGTGTCAGACGCTTCCCTTTAGGAAGGAGAAAGGGAGTATATGAACCCTGAGCTGAATATTTATTCTGTTAACTGCAAATCGCCTTCCTCACGGGGTTAAGACCTTCCTCACCTTTCATTCAGATTATCATCTACAGCAGTCAGCATTCTATTTTCTTCTTCATCTGTGTCATCTTCAAATCTGTACTTTGCACTGACACAGAATAAGCCATCCATAACCAAAATATCATTCACCTGTTTATAAAAACTTCAATGAACCCAGATGCTATAGGGTACATTTTAAGATCACTAATAGAAAAAACAGTTCTACTCTGGGCTACTCATAGTATGGTTCTTCAACAGGTGCCCTTTTAACTTTAATTTTAATTACCTGATTATTAATGGTTTGAGCCCTTTGCTATTTAGACACTGTCTTTTTAATGTACTTTGTTGATGACTGTGTCCATTTATTTATTGAAAAGATTTTTTTTTTTTTTTACTAATCTTTAGGAAATCTTTATATACTCTGGGCAACAGCTTTAGTTGTGTACATGAGTGTGTATATATATATATATATATATATATATATATATATATGTTCTTCCAAAGAACGACTTGCTTTATCACTCTCTTGACTGTCTCTTTTAATGAACAAAAGTTCTTAATTTTAATGTGCTCCAAATGATCATTTATTTCCCTTGTACTAGTACTAACGGACAATTAAAAAAATCTTACTCCAAGGACAAAAAGTTATTCTCCCTTGTTATTTTTTAGAGGTTTTTTACAATTTAAATCTATAGTCAGCTTGGAATTAAGGTTAGGTGTGGTATGAAGAAAGCATCAGAAATTATATTTTTACAATTAATCAGTACCAATTCATGAAAAGAGTGCTCTTTCCTCACTGGTCCATGGAGCCGCATTTGTCAAGATTAAGTGTGTGTGTGTGTGTGTTGTGTGTGTGTGTGTCCTTGCAGAGTCTCTCCGGTGCCTAATTACTGCTCCTCTATCCTTGCATCAATATCATACTCTGCTAATTGCTGCAGGTTCATCATCACTTTTGATATCTAGAAAAAAATGTCTTCCACTTGTTTTACTTCTTTAACTGTCTGACCTAATGTTGGTTCCTTTCACTGCCATGGAAACATTGCATTCTGCTTGAGGGAAAATGACTTCCTGGGATTTATCTTTGGTATTTAGTATAATACTAAAACTGTAGAGTATTTTTTGTGTGACAGTTGGTTCTTTAAATTAAACATGGAGCCTTCCAATCCATGAGCATAATACATTCCTCCACTTAGTTGTCTTTTTCTCCCCACAAAACTGAGTCATTTTCTGAGAAAAAATCTTATACACTTTTTAAGGTGTTTGTTCCTAGAAATTTGTTTTTTATGGCATTGTAAATGGTAAAATTGTATCTTCTCATTAGCTAATTCTAGTATAAAAATGTAAATGATTTCTATATAATAATTTCACATCTGAGAACTTTGCTCAGCTCACTTAAGAGTCCATAGAATATTTTGAATTTTCCATATAATCAAATAAAATGACTTCAAATAATTAACATTTTATTTTTTGTCTTTCTGTTGTTGTTCATTTTGTATTCTTTCTTTTGACTTACTTCACTCTCCAGAAACACCAGTAAATTTAAATACAAATAGTGAGCATCTTGTCAATAGTTCAATATTTGGCAAGTCATTTTCTGCAGTGTTTTGTACATAATATTTTGCAGATTGATGATTTCCACTTTTTTCATTGTTAGAATTTTAATGCCATAAATTTTCTTGCAACTATCAAGATTGTCATGTGGTTTTCCTTTTTTTGTTAATCTAGTGAATTGCGTTGATTGATTCTGAAACTTTAAAAAATTTTAAATATTTACAAAAGTAAAAATAATAGTTCAGTGTATCCCCATATATCTATCAGGTTCACCAATTACCAACACATAGCCAATATTATTTTATCTATACTCCCCCCCCTTCCAGTGACTATTTTGAAGTTCTACCCAATTCCAGTTTTACACCTGAACAAATTAATAGTAGTCATCTAATATTGTACAAATCTGCTATTCGGTTTCCCTCAGTTTTCCCCAATATATTTCCTCCAATAAATATATACTTACTTATCTATGATGACTGATTCATTTGAATTGTAATCCAAACACATCCCTTAGTCTATACCCACCCTCACATTTTTATTTTGCTTAATTTAGTTCATGAAGACACTAGATCAACTTTACACATTTTGGATTTTGCTGATTGCTTCCTCAGTGGTACTTAACATGTTTTTCTGACCCACATATTTATTGTAAAGTACGATTTATATCTAGAGTCTTGATCAGATTCAGTTTCTTAATTTGGCAAGAATAATTAGTGGTTGCTGTTTTTTAAGCCCTGATATAATACATTGTAAACATAGAATGTTTGGTTGTCCCTATTTTTTGATATGAAGATTAATCAGTATTTTCAGGCATTTGGAGACTATCACATCCATTATAAAATTCACTATCATTTTTTCTTTTATTACACATTGATTTTAACAGAAATTTGTGATCATTTCCTTGAAATATTATTTAGTTGGGCATTATAAAATAGTGAAGTTATAATTCCGACATTTTTCTTTGACTATTTGGTAGGTCTGGGGTAAATGTCGTGCAGAAACAACAAAGTATTTTCCTTTGTGATTTTCAGATAGTGACTTCTTTTCATAGAATCTTCTAAAGCTGAACAATTTGTACTAATGCAAAAGTATGACCTCATGCATCATATATTGGCCATGTTTAAACAAATTGCAGGTATTTCTATTTTTGATGTTCTAATTACCCCAACTTTGTTCAGTGGCATCCTATAATGTATACAGTGCTATCTCCTTTCTTTCTTTTTTTAGGTCTCATCATATTTTTTTATGTTAAAATTTTACTTATTATTAAATATTTTGTTTTATCTAATAACCAGCTGTTGTAGCAGCCAGAGAATCCAGAATCACTATCTAGTACTCATAGCCAATGAGGAAATTGAAATACCATTAGTATTACTGTTTATTCAATTAATTTTTTATCTTTACAATTCCCTGTCTTCTATTAAGTTTGACTGTAATTATGTCTTCCTCTATTTTCTTGAGATGGAATCTAAGATCATTAACGTTTAGCATTTCTCCTTTTATATGATTTTTTTTTTTTTTTTTTTTTTTTTTGCGGTACATGGGCCTCTCACCATTGTGGCCTCTCCCATTGCGGAGCACAGGCTCCGGATGCGCAGGCTTGGTGGCCATGGCTCACGGGCCCAGCTGCTCCACGGCATGTGGGATCTTCCCGGACCGGGGCATGAACCCGTGTCCCTTGCGTCGGCAGGCGGACTCTCAACCACTGCACCACCAGGGAAGCCCTTATATGATTTTAAAGCTAAATATTTTCCTCTAGGGACTGCTTTAGCATCATCCTACAAATATGATATTTTATTATTTTTAAATTAACAAATATTCTAATTACTATTACATTTTCTTCTTTGGCTGATTACTTAAAGTGTGTTTTTAAAATTTCTAAACATTTAAGATTGTATTATTATTTTTATTATTAATTTCTAACTTACCTCTACTATGGTCGGAGGATATTTTCTGTATAATTCAATCGTTTGAATTTTGTTGAAACTTGCTTCATGAGTCCAGCATATTAATAGGTTTTCTTTATAACCCTTAGGTTCTCAAAAAGGGTCTGTATATTGTGCTGTTCTTTGTGGTGTTTTACACATGTCAAAAATGTCATTTGAGTTGTTTCCTTGCACTGTAATTCTTTTCATGTTCAGTCAGTTTTGAGAGAAGTATGCTTACATGTATTTAGATGATTTAGGATTTGACTCTCATTTTTATTATACTGAATGGAAATGTTATTAATTTCATATAGATAGATAATGCTATTGCTTCCCTGTGAATTGAAATTTTTATCATAATGAACTCTCTCTCTTATCATTAGTAATCCTACCTGCCATTAAATATTATCTGTTACTCATAGAGTGATATCAGGTATATTCTGGTTCTTATATGCATGTTAATTTTTTCCAGCCATGGGCAAACTGTCCAAAAATTTATACCTTTTGTGTCTCTTATAAGCAGCGTGTAGTTTTTTTTACACTCAAGCCTGACAATCTTGCTTTTATTTCTAGAGCTATTCCAATGCCATGTAATATAATTACTCAGATTTTTAAAAATTCCATGTTACTCTTTGTTTTGAAATTATTCCAGATATGTTATTATCTTTTTTTAAACCTCCTGTCATGGCTTCCTTTATGATCTGACTGTGCGTTTTTTATTGTTTTTTTTTCCCCTGGCATAGCTAAACATTTAAGATTGTTTTAATGGTTACCCAAGATTACAATATACTTTATTAATAGTCAAAGACTAAAATAAAGTTTTACTTTTATCTATCCCTGTCCAGTAAAAAGACTTTAGAACTCTTTAAATATATTTACCTCTATGATAATAATACACATGCTGTTATAGCCATATATTATGTGAAATGGGTCTCTGAGAGAGGGCGTCTAGAATTTCCTTTAATATGAGAATGTTCTTGATGAATTATATACATATTATATCAGATTTTTATCAAAAAATATATATCAAACATCTCTATTTGTCCTCAGTAAGAGAGTTGCTCCAGGTTCCTATATATACTATTAATAGAAGTAAAGTTCTAACATGACTTATTAATATAAATTTCTGAGTGAATGAGTGAAATCACAAAATTCTCAAACTATCTCCAAATTCCTTCACTATTATTAAAATCAGTGTTTGTCAATTTTCCTTAAGAATGTCTTGGTAACCTCAAAATAACATACAAGATAATATATCAATTTGTCTCTGATAATTCAGATTCCTCTTGCGTGTTTTTTGTTACTTTCTTCCACTGGTCCTTCATAGATTACATTTAAAATGCTTAAGCTTTTGTATTGACACATCTATTTCAGCTTCTGGCTAAATGCTCTCTGAGAAGTTTGAAAAGAAAACACTCTTCCTCCACTGTCATGTTTTCTTTTTTTCTTTCCCTTTAGGAAAACATTGATTTACCAGCCCAGTGTTCCTTACAGAAGCATGCTTCTGTTTTTGTCTACTTCCTTGTTGATATACTGTACTAGTGTCACCGATAATTCCAGTACTTTTCTGGGAATAGCTGGCAGCTGCTAGCGCAGACAGCAGGGAGGCTGGGTGGAGTCTAAAATCTGTTTCCTAAAAATGCATTAAAAGTAGGTATCGGGCTTCCCTGGTGGCGCAGTGGTTGGGAGTCCGCCTGCCGATGCAGGGGACACGGGTTCGTGCCCCGGTCTGGGAGGATCCCACATGCCGCGGAGCGGCTGGGCCCGTGAGCCATGGCCGCTGGGCCTGCGCATCCGGAGCCTGTGCTTCACAACGGGAGAGGCCTCAACAGTGAGAGGCCCGCGTACAGCACAAAAAAAAAAAAAAAAAAAAGTAGGTATCACAGACCAAATGACAATTTTTCATCACAGGAAAATCCCAACTTCCTATCCAAATTAGTGAACATATTATATTCTGTTTCTGTCAGTAGAAAACATCCTGTGAGTAAATAAAATCTGTTGAGTGTTAAATTTATAAGTATAATTCTGATACATCACCATGTGATAAGAATTTTAGCACAAAAAGGAGGCAGAGATTTTGACTTCTTGTAACTATTCTTGGAATTCTCAAACCTTTTCTGTATTGTCATCAACAGCTCGCATCTATTAGTATCTACTTTAAAATATCTCAAAAGAAAAAGAATAATCCTTTAAGCATTACTGTAAACATGGGTCTATTCTTAGGTAGTTGAACTCCCACTGCAAATTTCCTTTTAAAATATCAACTACTTTAACTTCCATGTAAAGTTGTGTGCACAAGTGTGAGTACACTTTTCCACTGAGGTTCTCTTGAGAAATCACTTTTAGATCATTAAGGAAAGGTCAACATTCTAACCTGCGGTCACTATTTCATATAAATTCAGTTTATTCCCATTGTTCTAGACATATTTCCTACTAACCTCTTTTTTGATTTTTGTCATATATCAGTGTCTGATAACTTGCAGAACTTGCAAGAGCTGTAGCTTTTTTCCCTCAAAATCAATTCAGTTCAATTCAACTCAATATTTACTGAGTGCCTGCTTGAAAGCATAAGTCAGCTCATGTCGTTCCTCTGTTCAAAACACATCAATATTTCTCATTTCACTCAGAGTCAACAACAAAACCATGATATGGGCCCTCGAGACCCTCTGCTATGTGTCACCTTCTCTCTGTGCCCAGCCCCTCACTAACTATATCCCAGGGTAACTGAAATCCTTGCCATCTTCCAACATACAAGCCCCCCACCTAAAGTCTGCAGATTTTGATTCCTATTCCTTATATTTAATATCTGCATGACTAGCCTTCTTGCTTCTATCAAGCAATTTACCAGATATCACCTTCTAAGTAAGGCAAACCCTGAGTATGGTGTATAGAAGTGCAACAAGGAAGACTCTCCCTCCTAGGCACTGGCAATATATGAATGAAGGAAATAGCTTTGGGTGGCTGCTTTCTCAGAACTCAGATAGGGAGGTGGGGTGACCTGGGTAGACAACAAAGAACAAATATTGTAAAAAAAAGTAAATTTTACAGAATGTTAAAATGGGACTACTCAATGGAAATGAAATATAGAACAGCTGAGGGGGGATTCAGGGCCCTGGAAGCAGGAGCAGGGAGGGGACACAGGTTTCCATTTTAGATAACTGATAGGGGAATGAGACAATCGTATCATTTCTTTCATATTTATAATGTCAGTAGATAATTTTTTTTTTTTTTTTTTTTTTTTTTTGCTGTACGTGGGCCTCTCACTTTTGTGCCCTCTCCCGTTGCAGAGCACAGGCTCTGGACACGCAGGCTCAGTGGCCATGGCTCACGGTCCCAGCCGCTCTGCGGCATGTGGGATCCTCCCGGACCGGGGCACGAACCCGCGTCCCCTGCATCGGCAGGTGGACTCTCAACCACTGCGCCACCAGGGAAGCCCCAGTCAGTAGATAATTTGATACTATTAGTAACATGTTAAAGGTACAAGTTCTGCAATTGTATTTCAGTAAAAATGTGTCTCAATTAAATCACAATACTAAGAAAGCATTAAGTTATGAATCATATTATTATGTGTACTCTTTATTAATTTTTCTTATTTTAATTATATTGTATCATGTAATTCTTTGGAGAATTAAAACATTTTATTTATTTTACTATTGAATTAAATTTTGAGGGGAAATATGGGGTTGCCTAAGGAATAGCATAAGGGGAGAAGACAATGAAGAAGTTGTGCTAATTAGTTACCAAGAAATGCACAAGAAATGCACAGCTGAATGCTTAAATGAGCACGGGACTAGTTTGGTCCGTTAAATGTAGTTTGAGATAAATAACATTCTGGATCTAGTCATATATTCTTATTTCTGTATCTTACAATGTTTTAACCAGTATAACCTGCCTCTTCTGAAGGACAACTCTGAAATACTTCCTGCTCCCTTGAATAGAACACTACTTACAAACCCCACCCTCCTCCAAATCTGGCTGATGGATTAGAAAAGACAATATTTGTGGAAATATCACAAATGAAAAAGACTATATATGTTTCAGTAAAGTCTTAAGCCTTAAGACCTTTTGTAACATACAAGAAAAGTATTGGCTCTGTCAAAATATTTGTGTAACCACAACTGCACTCAAATATCAATTTGACACGAAGAAGGGAGTATAACTGCTAAGGGAGAAAAATGCTGACTTGGACAGCTATAAAATCCATCTAATTACCAACAGAGATTTTCAGCCAGGTTTATAATACAGGGAATACAGAGGAATTTTCGCCTTCAAGCCAGTACAATTTCAGATATGCTATTTTGATAAGCTTTACAGAGTTTTAAAATGGCTAATTGGAGGCATACTGGAATCTCCCCCAAGAATAGACAAGGATAACTAAAGGGGGTCACAAAAACAAAAGATTTTGCTTCACCAGATGCCAGAGTGCTCTAATCTACAATAATTAACACCATGAGGAATTGGAACCAGGATAAACAAAGAGTCAAATGGAGCAAAAGACCTTAGAACAAGGCACACATGGGCATAGTCATGTTTTATGGTACAAAGCAATGTGGAAAGGAAGGCCTTTTCACTAAATGGTGCTTGATCAGCTGAACGTCCATATTCCAAAGAAGGAGAAAAAGGAGAAATGGAAAAAAAGAGTACTATATCATGAGCTCTATAAAAATTATTTCCAGATAGATCATCAATTTAACTATGAAAAATATAACAGTCATGGGTTCTTGGGGATAACATAGGAGAATTTGAGAAATAGGGGGAATTTCGAAGCCTTAGAGATGTTTGAAGAATTAAATGACCAAACCTGTGCATGAGACCCTGGTAACAGTGCCTGGACATGCAATTGCTTCATAAAAGCTCAATACGACCTCTGAGGCATTCACTGTATGAAGCCACATGGTCCATCCAAGAATGGACACTTTCATTCTCTCCAGGAAAAATGGGGACTGGGATTTTGATTTCTGTACTTCAACAGTAACTGTTCCATTCTTTGATATTCTACCCCACACAAACCATCCATGCTTATTTAAAGAAATAAATTTTCTGAAAGTTTTTATAAGAAAATGAAAATCACTTGAAATCTCTCCTGAATTAATGGTCCCCTTTCACATATATTGTTAATGCACATCTACAAGTGTACACATAGATAGATTGATAGATAGGAAGGAGATATAGATATCAAATGTAATTTCCAAATTATTTGTAACTATGCTACGGATTTATCCAGCAGAGATCTTCAATGCAGCTTAAAAGTCAGTTACAATATTTAATTTTGGTCTGATAGGTCCTCAGTTCTCCCACACCCCTAGTGAACACTTGGCTTCTCTTCAAGATTCAGCACCTGACAGTCCACCAACCCCATGCCTCATGCACCCACTTGAGTTCCTAAGTTCCCTCTGAGCAGAATGGGTCAAGGCCTCAGGTCTGGAGACAGTGAGACTGGCAGAGGTGCTGGCACCACAGTGAGCAATGCCCAAGTAGCCCCATAAACTGGCACCACCATGGGTCAGTGTTCCCTGCAGTCACACATGATTGGGTGCCTGATGGAAACTGCACTCTGGACTCTAAGAAAGCTGGCAGGGAAAAGTGAAGCAAGTGAGTGGGTGCTACAGGTCGGTCTGGCATGGTTGCCATGCCAGAGAGGTTGCCATGGAAGCCAGAGAACTCTTCTCCGTATTAAATTCCATTCTCCATTGAAGATGTCTAGGTGCCTAACAGCTAGAGATGGCTAACCAGACAGCTAGGTGGCTAACCAGACACAAGCATTCATATTAAGTTAATGTGGACACTGTTCTCAGCCAGGCTGCAGTTAAACTACCTTATCTGAGAACTAGGAAAGCAGGCTATCATGGTCTTTATCTTGCATATGAAGAAATAAAAGCACACAAAGATTACTCAAAGCTAGAGACAGAGGTGCAGCTTGGCAAGAGAGTTTGCTGTCTCACATTTCACCATGTATTTGCTTAATGATTTATCCAGTTAAATGCAGATTTCCATTACTGTTTGTGAATAAGGTTGATAATGTACGTATTCAATGTAAAAGTTACATCAAAGGGTCAAACTGTTTCAATACAATTGTTAGGTTAACAAAAGGTGAGAGAAGCACCGCTGATTTTGAGAAAAATTTGATGGGACCAGTGATGACTGATTTACTATGGAATCATTAAAAGAGTGAGTACAGTTTCATGTATCTAATTGTATCTCAATGCAGGGAAGCATTTAATTAGGGACATTTATCTCAAATAAATATGTAAACAATTTATTTTTAAAATCTACAAATGATTTAGAGATTAGTAGATTGACTTGATGAATGATTTGCACTAACATATTACTTGATAAGCAGTTTTGTCATAAAGTTCTTTTAATTTAATAAAAATGCATACATTTAATCTTGATATATTTACATAAATCTACATTCCTTTGTTTTTATATTTTGAACATCACTAGATGTATCATTATTTATTCAGCTATTCCCCTATGATGGGTATTAATTGCATTCTATTTGCTACTATAAATAATGTTTTGATACATGGTTCTTTAAGTACATGTGCTGATATTTATGTGGAAAAGATTCCCAGGAGTAGAATTGTTGGGTTGAAGTAAATACACTTTTAATTGTAATGTGTATTATTGAAGAGCTATTTGCAAACTATAACAATTTACATTTCCAAGATAATGTATCAGAGGTCCATGTCGCTGACATTCCCCCTTGGCAATATTATCCTTTTTCAATAATTTCTAGGCAGATAAGTGGGAAGTAATATCTCATTATTATTTTAATTTACATTTTCCTGACTACTTGGGAGTTTATTAATCAAGTGCTTATTTCAAGATTCAACTCTTAGGATTCAGCCACTCCCTGCATTTCTGTAGCACTCCACAACATTTCCCAACACTCTCCCTTAAAAACAAGCCACTTATGGTATCCTCTGCCATTTCTTCCCCAACCTGTCTGTGGGAAGCATTTTTAATCAGTTCTGCAGCCATCCGTCCTAGAGTTAGTCCTCGTGATTAGTTTAAGCTTCCAAGAAAAATCTAGTAAAAGTATTCTCATGTGACTCCCATCAACCTCTCCCTCTCCCTTCCTTCCTTTCTTCCATTCTGTTCTTTTTATCTGCTTCTATTTTTCTGCAGCCTCTTAAGCCTAGAAATGTTAATAAGCTTTTGAGACTGGATAGCCCATATTCCATATACAAAGTCTTTATTCATTTTAGTTGCTGTAATTTAAAGAATAAACCTCTTTTTCTTATGTGAAACTCCCCACCATCATGCAGCACAGAAGGGTAAAGGTCTTCCAAGGAATAGAATGATCAGCAAGGTCAAGCAAAATCTGGACCAAATCTGACTCATGGAGAGAGCCATGAAGAATTCCTTTGTGACCTTAGCAGCAATAGAATATAACTGGCATGGACCTGGCAGAGCAAAAGCTGCTGGCAGTAGAAAGAGGTAATTTAGACATTTTCAATAAGTTTATCTGTAACACTGTGGAAAAGGAATTAGCATGGTAGACTGAAACATGGAAATGAAGTAGTGAAGTGGAGAGACTCAGAGTGGATGTATAGAACTTGCAGAAAAGTGCTCCATTTCAACCTGAATGATTGGGATCAATCTCCACAAATTTAAGCTAAGAAACATTTTTTTAAAACCCTAAGAAATATTTTGACAAAAATAATTTGTAATGTAAGTAACCTGTAAAAGAAAAAAAATCATTTAAGCAAATGTTGAACTTAAAAGCACAGCCCAGGAGGAAGTATATACTGTCTGAAGGAAACTATTGTCCATTTAGTTCATCAGACTACCTGAAAGCCATGAAACAGGTATTTGGGACATATGGGATCTAGTGACATGTTCTCAAAGCAACCTCTGATTTTATTTTGACTTAATTTGATTTCTTGCAGGAAGAGAGACAGAGACGGTACATGAAGGTCCAATAAATATTGACAAGAGCAATACTTCTACGTTGAACACACATTTACACTTCAGTTTTTAAATTATTCCTATAATTATATGTGAATAACATAAGCCTGTACCTGAGAGATATTAATAAGCTAACCATACTGAAGACCTGTTATTAAGATGATCCAGCTGGGGAGCCATTACAGACCCATCATATAACCCCTTCCACATTAGCATCATTCTTCAGGGATCAGGTTAAAACAAATGTCCTTTAAATTATTACAATTTCACGCATACACCCCGTAAAATTGAAAACATTTCCATATTTAACCTGACAAAGTATTATTGTTCTTCAATGCAGACATTAATTTGTGATTCTCCTGGAAACATTAATTAGGATGATATGTTAGATAAGGACCCAATACTCACATAGTCAGACAATTAAAGAATTGTGCATAATTAGTTCATTCAGTATTTTTTGTTGTTGTTAAATATTTACTATGTGATGAGAGGAATGCACACTAAGTATGAAATTGACAAGGTCCTTAAGTTCCAGTCTCAGACAGCGAATATACAAATGGACAGTGGGAAGGTCATACATGACAAACAGACCTGTGACCACAACTTCAGCAGCAACTAGCCTGGCAAACCAAACCACAACTTTTGCAGCACCTGTCCTGGAAAGATCAAGACTTGGTCAGGGTTTGATTAATGATGGCCATCTTCCTTATTTTGACCCCCTTTCTTCTTCCTCCCTGCCTCCCCTGCTTCCAACTGATGACCAACCAGAGAAAGCAAAATATGTGCCCCAGATCAGTCACCCAGGCTACCCTGCATCTAGTTAGCTGCCTCCAACTTCCCTTCCCCCATGTCCAGATCTTCCAACCAGAGAGCCTGATCAGGTCATCAAAGATGCGATGGCATGGGTCTATTTCAGAAGTGTCAAGAAGCCCCTCTTCTGTGCTTCCACGAGAGTCTGAATTTCTACTTCAAATGTAATTCCTGGTCCAGACTTCATGTTTCTCAAGGACAAGGAACTTGCCCTACTTATTTCTGAATTCTCAATACCTGTCTCCAAGTATGGCCTCACATATATTTACTAAAAAAAAGTTGAAATGAACTGAATAGCCGGACAGGTGTACACAGAAGGAAGGAGATCAGATGAGAAATAAGTTGTGTAAATATTTTAATGACAAATTCCAGTGGCTCAGGGGTTCTCTCTAGAAAATGAGGCTTCTTAAAGGTTTCCTCTAAAATAGAAAACAAAATAAATCAGAATTTTAGAGAAAATTAATTCGTTAATAACTTGGTGAGAGAAGAGACTAAAAAGTGGGAGGAGGCTAGGAGAAAAATAACCATTCTCCAGGTGTGAAATAAGGAAGGCACTGGTAAGAGAAAGGGAAACAGTTACTCAGAGGTTTCCATGGAAGAACCAACAGAAATGAAAACACATCGCTTTGCAAAATGCAAGGAGATTATTTGTTGAAAAGAATTCATAGAGTTTTTGTATAACTCCTGCAACTTTATCTCTTGATTCTCTAGGGAAATTTTAAAACTCCATTTACTTTAGGGGACCCAGTTCATAGTCCCTTGAAGATGCCTTTCAAATGCAATATTTGAGATATACTAAATTTTCCAGTTTTAAATTTGGAAGTTTAATGGGAAAAGTGGGGTTGAAGAAACCAACTACGTATAATTTTCACAAGTGACAAAAGCTTGTAACCCCTACATATTAGCTAAGCTTGAAAAGGAGAATGTTTGTGTGAAAACCTAGAGAAAGTGTCATTGCTATACCTTTATATCCTAAGGCAGAGGTTAGTTATTAGATCCAATTCTTGCCACTTTATAAATTCTCTATATTTCATTGCTATATTGACAAATGTGGTAAAGAATAAAACACTTACATCCACAATACTGTTTGTTTAATAGAGCAGTGCCTCTACCCAACATAGCTCAGGAGGAAAACAGTATTTATTAAAACAGGATATGATCTATGTATAGATATTTCTGCTGTTCATAAAACCTCTTTAAATTCTTCAGGGAAGAAGAAGCTAAGAATTCATTATCAGTGATAATTAATCCAGATAGGAGATGATTTAGCTACTTACAGGGAAAAATGCATTCAAGCAAAGCTCATGACCTGGGTAATTTAGAAAGTTACCTTTGATAAGATATAACTGGTTGCTTTGGTTTCTATCAGCATAGAAAGAGGTTGATTACAAACTTAAATTGTTACTGAACTGATTCTTTTGAAAGACTTAATATTGATTTAGCCTGAAGTAGCTGCTATTCTGCACACTGTTTTATTAAAACAGAATGCTTCTCCTGTCAGACTCAATAATTTTAATAGAAATTTTAGTCTCCCTAATCATGTGTGTGTGTACACATCTATTTGAAAATTGGCAGTTCTATCAAGTACAAAAGAGGCAATAATATACTAGGAAAGTCCCTCTGGTCAGAATAACATATTATTAAATAAGATGCATTAAATATCAATGATAAATTATATAAAATATATTTTAAAAAACGCAATTCATTTTATAAGATTTTTTTTCCAAGTTAAATTAAATGGCATAATATTTTATTCTAAGACTCTTATAGAAATAACTTCATGATTCTATATCAGACAGAAAAGGAGAAACAGAATTGGAGATATCTAGAAATGAAATATTATGGACTTTAGCTGGTGATTTAATATACTATATTATCCATATTATAATATGTCAAAGCACCAAGAAATAACAAACCTGGAAAGTGGGGTTTAAATGGTTAAAAAAGATAAGTGCAGACAGTCCTAAATGGTCAGTAGTTTCTAGTTCAAAAAATCCTTCAGTTGTTGAGTATTTAGATCACATTTTCATCCAGATATATTTTTTACAAATGGTAGAGATATTTCCAAGCCAGTCCATTTAACCTATAATGTAGTTTAAAAGCATGAATTTTCTCAGTCTGACTTTGGAGCCTGGAAGCAGGTGGTGTATAAAAGAGTACAGTACAGGGAGACACAAAAGCAATATAGAAGCTTCCTTTCTCTTTTACTTAATTTGATTTTTTCTTTCTATTCATAGTCCTGGCCTAAAGTCACATTTTGATTCACACTTTTCTGCATTTCCCCTTTTCTAGATTCCTTACAGTATTTATAAAAGTGTCATCCTCAACAGCACATTATAGTAACATGGTCAGGTTTCCCAGACCATTCAATGGTACCCAAGTACAAAGTTAATTACAGTACGTAGTGTATCCTTAAGGCATCAGGAAGGAAAGGAAGAGAGAAACAAAAGTATATAACATCCACTGAAGAGTTACCAGCAGTGCTAAGAACACACGTAACTTCCCCCAAATCCTCAAATACAGGTAATGTTTTCCTAGGTTCACTGAAACTGTTAGAAAGTTCAGTAACTTTTTTGTGATGAAAGAAGATGTTAGAAACTAGAAAGGAAATTGAGTCTTATGACATTGAGTCTTATGACTCAAGACTCAATGTTTCTTTAACTGTAAATACATAGTTACAAATATATGAATACATATATAGGTGCATTCATGTATGTGTATGTGATATGTGGTCCGCTTTCAGTGTTAGAAGAAGATGAGGCAGAGGTGACTCTCTGTATGGGGCAATTTTAGTCACATCCTGCCTTTCGAAAGCACGAAGTCCCAGTTATGTATCTCACACAGTTCCCAAAAGGAAACCTGTCAATCCGGGTTAGAAAGCTCATTACAGAAACCGAAGTATGTGGCCATCTTTCTGGGGCAGCTGAGCAAAAGCTTGGAAAAGGGTGCCCCAGCTGGCTTCCAACAATCAACGCTGGAGCCTGTCACAGTGGTAGATGGCCTCTGTGCACTGGGAAACCTAACACATTTTATTCATGCACCTTCAAAGAGCATCAAATACCAAAAAAGGCCCAGGGCACCTTTAGCTAGGGTTGTGTTTTCCGTGAAAGCAGTTTTATGTCCAGAAAATTCGATTCTGGGGAACATGCACCACAGGCAACACATCCGGCCCAGAGCTTTATTTGCTTGTGTACAATGTGCCCTGTGCTCCCATCTCCCTCCCTGTTCTCCCCTCATCCTATTCAGGGAAGTGAAACCTCCCTTCTCCTATACAAGGGGTCAAAAAAAAAAACTGATTTGACATCAGGAAACCCATAGTTTTATTCCACCTCTGCCACTATCCAGCGGTGGTGTCATGTATCAGACAACTTCCTTCATTTTCTGCCCTTGACATGCCTATGAAGTACGTCAGTCCTTGGAGTGAAATAGAATTGAGAGTCAGTTCTAAGAGCTGCAGCAGAAAATCTGTGAAGGATGCAGTGTTCCTTGAGGAACTGGCTGATTGGCAGAATTCTACCAGCCAGACATCCTGTAACAACTTCCTCAAATATGTCCTGCCAGCCTCTATTCTAACGGAACACCACGAGCTCCAAGGTGAGGAGGTGGAGCCCACACTTGGGCACATAATTCACTGAAAGTGACTCTGGCACCTGCTCTGTTACTTTTTTTTTCAAATCTACCTTTTACCTCATTACTTTATTTTCATGATGCTACATTTTGCTTAGGCAAGAAATTCAAAAATTCAAATTAAGAAAAATATGAAGATCGGTCTCCCTTCCATCCTAGACTCTAAAACCCTGAATGCCTATACTAAGATCTTATCCATCCAGTATTGTTTTTAATCTCCCACTCTATCTTATAAGTACATAAACATTGTTTTACATCTTGACTTTTGACTTCAAATAATAGCGATTCATGGCAATCTCACCGTATCTGAATCGATACGTTTATCTTATTCTTCTGAATGGCTGTGTTGTACTTCATTAGACTGATTTATCATAATTATCTACCTGCCAAACCACGGAGAGAATTTTACATCGTCACCAATCTTTTACTATGATTATGCCCCAAGGACTCATGTACACATGCATCCATACATCAGTTGGGATGTCCACCAACAGAATTTCTGGATCAAAATTTAAGTGTAATTTCATTATTCCCTCCAAATTATGCCAGCTAGGACCTATGAAAAGTTTTCTCCCCGGGGTAAGATGTGGCACACTGCAGATAAATACGGTCACACAAGTTGGGTGAAGGCAGTGCAATATTGTTTAGTGTCACTGGGTCTGGTCAATGTATTTAAATCCCACAGTTTTAATTCGGTGGTGAACAGACTTGAAGACATTTAAATTCCCTTCCCTGAGTCTCCACACCTGTTAAATAGATGCTTGTAAAAACGCTTGCCTAGTAGATTCTTTAATGAGTGTTTAATGAGGTCATCTTTGCCAAAAATGTTTAGAACACTGTCTAGTACATAATAAGTCCGCAATAAATGATCACAGCTACCTTCACTGTATCATCATCACCACCACCCAGTATTCATCTGTACCCACACCCCAACTGTCTGTCCGCCTAACAGCTTTGTTTGAGTGATGAATGAACGCTTACACTGATGAGTAATATTTTTCATTTAGAACCTGGATGTTGAGCAGCTTTTCTTTTAAGTGGTATATCCACGGTGTGCAAATCCTGAGAGCATATGGCTCCTAATTATGCGAGATCATAATGGAGAATGACTGTTTAAGAGGTCAGTTAGTCCCCCTCTAGAGGTTACGCTACTTCATAAACACAGCAAGTGACCAACTCCGTTAAGACATGACTTAAGACTAAGCTAGGTATAGGAGGCATACCAATAGTGACAGTATTTAACATGCTGGCATTGCTCCTTAGCTACAGTTGTAGAATTGCCACGAAGATTCCATCACTGACAACAGAGTGAAATATTGATATAGTAATTAGTTTGCTGTGCCATATGTTCTGATTTTTGCACACAGTTATTATGCAGCACAGATTCCTGGGAAGCTGAGTAGGAGAGCAGGCATAACAGCAAGATGCCAAGTTTTTGTTAGAAAGAACCAGAGCCTTCCCCAACGTGACCCAAAGAGATGCAAGTTAATTTCCTACTGCACCTGTCACCTTGGATTTAGTGAGATAGATGTTGAAACAATATATGGACCTGGCAAGGAAGAGGCAAGCGGAACAAGCTTTTCTCTTCCCTTTGCTTTCTCTCCTTCATTTCTACCCTTATCCTCAGCTTGCTTGATAGTTTTGTGATTGATGATGAACACCAGCTGTCTACAACAAAGGGCCTTGCTTTCGTCCTCAGCAGTGATGTGAAAGCAGAGTCATAAATCATCCCTGCGTATGTTTTATAGCAATGATTCTGGTCTTTGTAAATATTTGAAGACATAATTATGCAATAGGTTGTCAAATATCTTGAACTACTTAAGTTGTTGCTTTTACAATGCCCTTCCTTGTAGAGCTCCTGGCTGACCTGAAGGCAATCAGGAACTGAAGAATTCCCTTCACCCACCCTGGACTCTAATGCCTTGCCCAGGAGGACTAATACAGAAATTTAACCAAGAAATTAAGTAGCAGTTCAGCACAAGAAGGGAAATGGTATTTAAGGAAAGGGGGGACAAAACACTTTATTTTTGCTTTAGCAAGAACCTCATATATTAAAACTTACTATATTGATCAGTATGAGGGACCCATTTGAAGCATTATAATTTTTTTGTTGAAAACCAGATGACAGATTACACTCTCTGCAGGTTGACTCTTTTTCTCTAAGAAGTGTCGAATCACAAGGAGGCGTCTTATCTGGAAACTGCAGCACCAGTGCCATTCCGTTTATGACATAAAGTCACCCAGTGGCCTGCCCTCCTTCATAGGAGGTCCAGAACAAAACACTTGCCTTAAGTTTATAAATATGTATGTGGGTTATTGTGTTTTCTAAATATATTTATACTATTAAATATTAATACGTGGTGACTATTACTAAGGATTTGTTCCTGAGCAGCTAAGCTCTCTTTGGAGGGTGGGCAGGAGTGTGGGTGTGGCTGGAGATGAAGGTGGAGGAGGTGAGGCCAGGCTGAGGGAGAGGGACCAGTAGCTGGATTACATCTGACTGCTGCTCTGGGGAGCCCTTTGGGATTCTTGATTTTTGCTTCTTTTACTCTTTTCCGCAGAGGCAGGGCTTCTTCTCAGAAAGCACATATCTGTGCTGCTGAAAATATAAGACAATCTCTGCCCACCCCAGTGAAGTAAAGAATATGCTGCCCAGAAAGAGCAGCTTTCTGCCAGTTGGAGGCAAGCAGGGTTAAAGGAAAAGAGTAACCGAGACACACTGTGTTTTAGTCTGCGGTTGGATGGAGATTTTTTTTTAATCAATTTACTCAGCTTTTTCTTAGGTCTGCCATCTAGCTGTTTGGTGACAGTTTCTTCTCCTGACAACGGGTACGATGAAACTGATATGAATTAGTTTCTTATTGCTGCATAACCATCACCACAAACTCAATAGCTTAAAACAACATACATTTCTTACTTAGCGGTTTGCATGGGTCAGGAATCTAAGCTGGCTTAGCTGGGCTCGCATCTCACTAAGGTGTATCCAAGTCGCAGCCATGGCTGGGAGGATGAGAGGCTCAGCTGTGGTAGGATTCACAACCAAGTTCCGTCAGGTTGTTGGCGGAAGTTATTTCCATGTGATGTAAGATACACGGCAGTTTACTTCTCCAAAACCAGAGAGGAAAAGAAAATAGGTCTGCTCACAATAGCATCTTCCTTCCCTCCCATCACTTTACCCTATTCTATTGATGAGAAGCAAGTCACAGGTTCTTCACACACCTGAGAAGACAGTGTGAACACAGGGAGGCCATATTGAAGTCTGTATGCCTATAGAGTGACATATATGCCTACTAGGGTTGTGATGGAGAGCTGGATAGATGTCATATATGAAATAATTGTTCAGTATAAGATTATAAGGGAGCACAGGTGGGAAAGATGACTTTATTTCTCCTCTTGAAAAGAGAAGCATTTAATGATGAATGTTATCATTATTTAATGTAAACTACCTGAAGAAAGTGATAAATTGACTTGAAAATTTGGTAACAGCCTGATATGGACTGAATATTTGTATATCACACCTCAACCCATTCCTATGTTGAAGTTTTAACCCCCAACATGTTGCTATGCAAAGGTAGGGCCTTTGGGAAGTAATTAGGTTTAGATGAGGTCAGAAGAGTGGGGCCCCCAGCATGTAGTTAGTGTCCTTATAAGAAGAGGAAGAGAGAGCAGAGCTCTCTTGCTCTCTGCCATGTGGAGATACATCAAGAAAGTTTCCGTCTCTGAGTCAAGGAAAGGGCTCTCACTAGGAAACAAATCTACCAGCACCTTGATTTAGGACTTCCCAGCCTCCAGAACTGTGAGAAATAAACATCTGTCTTTTAAGCCATCCAATCTATGGTATTTTGTTACGGCAGCCCAAGCTCACTAACACAGAGCCTGTGTTTTTTTCTTCTGTATTATCAAATTCGGGTTAAAATCTCTTCGCTGTTTGTATATAGATTGATGAACTGAATTTTAGCTATTACATAATATAAAGCAGTAGATCTGAACCATGAATCATTTTCCCTAAAACTTTTTTAAAATTAAAAAAGGTAGTTATGCTTTATAGAGCAATTTATTTTCAATGCATTTTCCCTGCATATATCAAGAATGTGAAAGTAAATGAGGGGACTTAATTTCCCTCCAGAAAGCCACATGCAGTGCTCTCTAAAAAGGCACGTGTGTTCTACACAGGAAAATATCTCATCTGCACAGTCCTGTCAGCTGCAGATTTAAAAGGCAAAGAAGGAAAACAGTGCATGAGTAACTGGAATCACAGGAAAAGGAATCAAGGCAATAAGCCTCCTGAACAGGATTTTCTGGTGCTTCTCACACAAGCCCAAGTGGGAATAGTTCCGGAAAAGCATTTCTTTTCAGGATATATAACTCAAGTGGAGTCGATAATTATTTGGGAAAACTAGCTTTAAGGGATGGTTTATGCATTAAAATGTAAAATAACAAGTGACTTATACTGCCAGTGAGTAGGCTTCAATGTGTGTGTCTATCCACTTATTTATTTTCTCTACTTGAATGAAATGAATGCTGACTGCAATCAAGCTGCATAAAAGGTTTAGAGGGCTGGATGGAAATGCATACAGCATGGTTTATAAGATCAAGGTGCTACGATCTGTTTAGACATTCACATAAACATTGGTTTTTGGACTCACTTTCTGTCGGAAAGTGAGAGAGACAATCCACAGCAAACACGGAGGAAAAGAGTTTGGGATATTTTCTGTGCATAGAACATCTTTTGCTTTCTTGATTATTTCCAAGTCACTAGGGGATATTCATGGGTAAGGCTCTCATTTGTTCCCTTGGAAAATTACCTGTCATTGGGAGTGTTGATCAGCCTGACGACTAAAGATCCCTGGGAACCGAACTAGGGGAACAGAGCAAAAGTTTCACTCAAGAAAATATGGAAAGTATGCCTAGCACCGCTTTTACACAACAGGCGTTACAAACACTCACTGTGCCAACATATGATTTTCATTGGCTTTGTTCTTCCTCTCTCCAAGATATTTTTTTTCTTTATTATATGTAGCACAAACTTACAAACTTGTCTAAAAACCACAGATATTCACTACATCTCAGGGAAAAAGGAAAATTATATTCCTTCGCCAGAGAAAGGAAGGTAACCTTCAAATCAGAGGTAGTGTGGTTAATAGGGAAGGCCCTAAACAGAAACTCAGAAGATCTGCTTTCGAGTCCTGGCCCTGCCTCTTTCTGATGACAGGGGTTTGCCTGTATCTGTCATTCTTAATTGTTATTGGTCAGAGTCCTTTCAGAATCTGGTTACAAATATAGAAATTTTACTCAAAAGAGCATAAGTGTCAAAAATGGGTCGTACTTGTCAGAGTTTACAGATATAGTATCTTAAAAATTCCCTCACAGAAGTTTAGAGGATCCCAAAAGTTGAGGTTAAGAATTTAGATAACCTGGAATCTGCAAAACTTTCTCTGTTGTGGTCCCTGCAGCATGAATCCCTTCCCTATGAAAACAGAACAATTTTAAACAAATGGAAGACAGAGAACCAGATCCTTGGTTTTAGCCATGGTTTGCCCCTTAGGCGAAAATATTTCTGGAACTGGTGAGGTTTTAGACAGCATCCTTCTCCACAAGAGAACTCCCAAGATATGAACTGTCATTTAAGCATCCATGCCAATGTGTGGTTAGATGAACAGTGCCAAAAGAATGCCACTATTATTTATTCCTCCCTGGAAACTAACAATCATTTTAACAACAAGAGTGTTTTCATGGTATCATGTTGGTCAAAGAAAGAGCTTTAGGCAAAGTAAAAATATTTTTCATTGAATAATAATCTGAATAATTAAATAAGGAAAGTCATTTAAACTTTATGCTCAGCAAATTCTCAGAACTGTTAATGAACTAAATGCCAGTCTTACTGGTTTGGCTTAAGTTGAGAAAATACAAATAATGACTTCTTAAAAAAATCTGGGAAGGCTTAGTGGCCAGAGCCTCTTCAAATTTAATGGATCTAAACCAAAATAATTACACTCCAAAATGTTTAATACATCATCCAAAAAATGGGGGCAAGTAGAGTGAGATTATAAATGACAAATAAAACATACTTTATAATAGCTGCCATATTGTATAACTGATAGTTTTCTTAATCAAATGATTTTTTCTGATAGCTCCCTTAATCAAGTACATTTTCTCTGACAGATGTTCAACATATTTATATCATTTTCCTAAGTATGAAATTATCTCTATATATAACTCCAAGCAAAATAAATTGATTCCTATAATTTTCATGGGCATTTTAGCAGGAATGAAATCTCTAGATGACAAGTGACACCAGTTGATGCCCAAGCCTTTTCTGAAAGTCTTCCACATCATTATTCCCCATGATTGCCAGACAGCTGTCACAGTTGCTTTAAATGTGAACGAGCATCTTAATATGTTCAGACATTGAGTCCATGGTGAATCATACTCTACCAATATTCTATCATTGGAAGAAAGAAAAATTGGAACATCAGAAAATTGAAATCTTCTCAAACCACAGGCCATTATTAAGTCCCTTAATGCATTAAAGTTTTAGATTTTTAAAATAATGGACCCTCCTTTAATAGTCATTCTAATCAATTATTATATTTTAAAAACATAACTGTCTGGTATATGAAACCAATTTTTACGAATATTATGTTACCGAATATAAAATACCAGTTGATGTTGAGACGTTTTTCCTACTATAATGAGATTATATCTTATATAAAAACTTCTCCATCTCCAATGTGGATGAGACAATAAAGGAACATTCCCTCGGTATAGAGAAGACTAGGGTTATGGTCAGATTCAAATTAATTCAAATTGGTAAACTAGTCTTACTTTGACTAAAGAGATGAATGCTAGCCTCTTGAAATGATTGGGGCAGACACTCCTGGTGACGACCAAATGTCCATTCCCCTTTCTTTCTGAGTAACAGATTCCCAGTTTTATTTTGGGCAGCATTGTCTCTGGATAAAATGCTTCCAGAATCACTTGTACCTAAGAAGAGGTTCTGGCTGCTAAAAAGTAACTGAAAGTCATAGAAGAGCTTCGAAAATCTTGCCAACAAGTTGGTGTGTGTTTATTTGTGTGTGTGTTTAATTTTTGCCTTTTCACCTTGAGATAGAGGATGAAAGTCATGAGCAAATTATAGAAAAGTAAAAATATAGATGGATCCTGGGATGGTGATAACAGAGGCTGCTGAAGTTGATAAGCTGCTCTGAGGGAAAGTGGGAAAGACAGATTCCATTTTGGCTGAGCCACTGTAGATGGTTTCTGTTATGTGTTGCAGTCTAAGCAAACACCAAGAGTTTCCCAGCAGGTGCGGCAGTGCCTCAGAGCTTTTGGTTAAGGTTTGCTTTTTATCTCCACGTTGAGTGCTTTGTGCCTCTGTGACTTCCCCAAACTGGACAGGCTCAGCCCATCTCTGCTACCTGAGCTTGAAGACACAGGCAGAACCTTGTTTTGTGCAGACTTCTTCAAGGAAGCCCACAAGATCGCCGAGATCCCAATGAGCCGACCAGACAGATCGCAACCTTATCCCAAGGGAGGTGTTGCCCAGGGTTACACTGGGAAAAACCCTGGACAGGAGGTGAGATCAGAGCCTCCAGTGCCTGTGACTTGTATCCTGAACTGTATGTATTGTTTACACATGTCCCACAATTTCATGAGAAACACGTTTGAAACATCAATTCCTTCTGTGTTTTGAGAGGATAGCTAGACCTTTAATCACTTGTCTGCAGTCTGCATAGGAGTAGTTTTTGTCCTCCAGGAAAACCTTCCATTAAACATAGAGATTGAGTGCCAAACACAACATTTAGGGGGGGCTTCACTATATTTGGGAAAATAGACAAGTTTTATGGTACTATGGAGGCATGTTACCTTTTAGCTGAAATAAGATTCATCATACTCCAGGGAAAAGAAAAGAATCATTTTTGTAATCTTGTAAGAGATAAATTCACCTTCCAGTAAACTTTTATTCTGCCTTCAACACAAATATTTAAGAACTATGTGTTTATATTATGATTTTTAAAACCCTTGGCAAACCTATAATGATAAAAGATAGCTTAGTTTTTAAAAATAAAATATATAGATACGTATAGAGCATACATATCTTTTATTCTTTTTAATTTTTATAGATTGTAAAATATATAGGTAGAAAGGATAGGTAGAAATGTATAGGGGAAATAAAAATGTCTCTTAGGTACTGCAGATCATGGATTAGAGCCTGGTATTTATATATACATATACATATATAATTTATCATTAATCAATTCATTTATTAATATTTTATTATTAAAATAAGAAAATTAAGTTAGAAAATATGAACACTGAGAAGAAATCCATTTTTTCTATAGAAGTTTGCTAACAGAATTCTTTCATTCATAAGTGTTATCCATATATTTTTATCTAATAGAGGACATACTTTCTACTTCAGATACATCAATAGGCTAAATTTCATTTTCTCAAATTTTCCTGATTGTTTTTTGCTTTGTTCAAAATAGCTATATGCACCTAACATAATGAATTTAAAGGGAGTTTAAAATTTTCATCCTAATCATACTTATTCATAGCGCATATTTCCAGAAAGATACACAATACATCAGTGGCATATTTCTTTTCTGTTTTTCCTAAAGTGACAATGCCTTTCGAGGAATGCTTACCAAAATAGTAATAATAAGTAACTCCATATTATGACTTAGCATATATAATAGTAGGAAAACTCTAAAACCAGCTGGATAAATAGTAGAAATGTGCTTTTTAGCTGTTGAAATAAGGTATGCAGTAGGGAAGGAAAGCTCAAAACACACAGCTTAACTGCTACCTAATGTTAAATACATTTTCTCAGGTGACTCTGAAGAATGTATGGCCAAGTAAATTATTGTTTGCACCTACAGTAATATCAATCCCCAGCTACATGAGAGCATCCATCTATGTTTAAATAAGTAGAAACAAGTACCAGTGAGAAGATTTTTAAAGTATTCATTGCTAATAAAATGGCTTCAGATAACTTTTTCCCCCAGATAAGCTCTGCCATTTCTAATATCAGAAATGAATTTACCTGTGTTTATTATTCAGCAACGGAACCCATTATAAATGTACAAAAATTACTGTCTCTCTAGATTTATTTGTCAACAGCAAAGCAGGAATATATTTTATAGTTTATTCTATGGACTGATGAACTTCTATACAGAGCCCACCAGATTGCTAATTTTCCTAAAATGTGCACGGTTAACATCAAGCTTTCCATGATCCTTACATTTTTTCCAGCGTGATTGACAGCTTTATAAGTTTCATACATCAAAAAAGCCATAATTTCCAAGCAAAATTAACAGCTTTTAAAGCGGCAAACCCAACCTTAAATGAAACAAATAATATTCTTGAGATGAAAATTTAAGAACTACAAAAGCTTTATTAATACAAACTGTATCATTTCTTTAAAAATATACTGCTATGTATTCTCTGAATAAATAAGAGGTTATTAATGTGGGACTCCCTTATCTGAAGCACAAATTTAGACTGATTTTTTGTTGTTGTTAAAAGAAATGTTCATGAAGTGCTGTGTTTCAAGAATACCTCTGTACATAGACATTTCCATTACTTATGTTTAACATAACACATCACAGACATTTGGAAAGTAGACATATTGATAATTAATAAAAGTATTGTTCATATATACTCTGATGTTATTAGAAAACTTGCCAAATGAAATATGTCAGTCTGGATGAATTAAATGCTACTTTCTGAAATTATCCTACTGTACATAATAGTGAAGTAAAAACTAACTACAAAAGAGTTTTAGTTAAATTTTCATACAATTTATGATGTCAGAAAACAGAACCTCAAAGGCATAATTTAATGGAGAGGCAAGAGAATTTAAGACAGGGCAATGGTACGAAGTATGGGGTTGACATATGTTCACAGAGTCACCACTTAGACTCTCCCTCCATCCTCAATCAAATCCCACTGCATCCTCATTTGTCCCCCAAGGCAGAAAGACACACCAGCACATACACACACCAACACATACACACACTCATTCTCAAATGCACACAGTAGTTTTTCCCCCTTTTCATCATGTAACTGTTTTCCTTAATAGTGAAAACTACAAAAGTAAATATATTAATCACTTAAGCTGTAATCTCAATTGACTGAATTACCATCCTCCTAGATACAGCAGCTCAGTGCTTATGATTTTCAAATACAAGTTGACTCTCCATTTAAACGAAGTCTCACCAATCACAGCGTGATTTTATAGAGTATAATCTCTGTGAGGAATTCCCACTACGAAGGCTACTGATAGAGTCTCCCTAATTTTTAAGAGACAATTTGTTCATTTCCTCATATAACCAAATATGTGCTGAGCAGCGTGCTACGCCCCCAGGATAGAAAACTCAAAATGATAAGGATCCTGCTCTCAAGAAGCTCAGAAAAATGGGGGAGAAAGCACTAAAGAAAAAAATTACTATTAGTTTCAAAGATGGACTTTATACAAGCTTCTTTGGGAATTTACAGAGAAGGTAAAGAGAGTAAGTGCTCAACAAAGAGTAACAATATTACTGACCATGCAAGTTTTCTGAGAAATACATAAAATAATGTATTAGCAAAATGCCTACTACATATTAGGAGTTTAGTACTCAGCTTTCTGAATTACAATTGGAAATGTGCTTATTTTTCCCTGCAGCTCCCTAGAGATAAGTTTCCTGTTCAAGGTTGATTCCATTCTGAGCCCCAGAATACATAGGTCTCTTTTTTCAAACCTTCACAGAGGCTGGGCCTATTAAACTTAAAGGCCAAAAGGTTTTATTGCTAAAATTATATAAAGGATGAAGAGGTTACAAAAAAGCAGATTGTGAATTATGAGCATTAGTTATAAAGTAAACCAGAGCCGACTGAAAGGAAAGCATGAACTCCTCTTTAAGTAATATTTATGGAATAAATTCTTATGTAGATTCATATAAATACATCAACAAATAAAACATAATGTCCAACAAATCATAATTAATCAGAGATGTTGTAAAACAAAGCTTAAAAAAATTAACAGTCATTATTTTCTGTTAACAATAATATAATTACACTGTCAAAATATATTATAATATATAGTTAACATAACATGTGATGTATAATTGATATATATTATGTAGTATATCTTAATATGTAATGTTATGTGTATTATACTATAATTAATATATGATAACATTATATATTAATATATAATTTACATATTATATATATAAAGTTCACCATATGACTGGTATGTTCACATATTCACTCATCCTAAAAATCTATGCAGTAGTTTTCATGATAATTTCTATTTAAATATGACAGATGGAGATGAGGAGAGGTAACGCCTACTGCCCAGCCTTCCACAGTCAGCATGGAAAGACTGGAGCATCTTTACCCGGGTGTCACGGGTCCCAAAGCCTGAACTTTATACCGTGTTATAAACTGAAGCAGTGAGAGACTGAATGAACTGTTCAACATCATATGGCAAACCAACTGATGGAAGATGAACTCAGAGCAAGATCAAAAAAAGAAAAGTGATTTTCAAAGCTAAAGTGTTGAGCAAGAAAGGAGAATATTTTGTTAAAAGTTTCCATTCACAAAGATAAAACTGTTGTAAACCTTTATGATCCAAATACCATTTCATCAACACAGGTAGGTCTAAAACTATTAGAAGTATAAAGAGAAAATATATAACTGCAACAGTAATGGGTGATTTAGCATAAATGCCCTGTTATAAATGTTCATGCACACGTGCACATACATACACACACACATGAATAGGTGCTCACAAACTATGTATACTTCAAAAAGGGTGTTTCTTTTTTTTTTTCCAGAGAGAGAATATTGCAACAAAGAGATAACAGATTTGGGTCCAGACAAGAGGGCATAATCCTTTTCTCGATGCTCACCCTGCTAAGCACAGCTATAATCCCTGGAGATGATGCAGGAAGCAACCAAAAGAGGGCTCTGCAAGGCGGTAAAGAGGATGCAAATTGCTTTAGGACCCAGAACAGAAGGAACACCACAGTGGCAGGCCATCCTGCTTCCCCGCCCAACAAAAGGAGGAGACGCAGACTGGAAATCTGGGTTCAACCTAGCCACAGAAGGCAGCCCTGGTAGGCCTATTCCTCCCCTGAATTGAATCCCTAGGACAACATTAGGAGGGCCTGGCCCCGCAAACAAGGACAGCAACAGAGAACCCACAGCAACAAGTGGTGGAGGAAGCAGTCTATTCATCCACAGGGCTTGAGACCCCTGGCTCCCACCCAGAGACCACGAAGCAGACTGACCCACATCAAGCAGCCTGGGCACTCTCCTGTGCCCTCCCCCACCCACATGCAGCAGAACAAAAAATGCAGAATTAATGTGGAAGCCATGAATTGTCTACCGTATATGCGCTAAAGGTTCTTTAAGATCTGTTTTAATAATATAAGCTAATTGACAAATGGATTATCCATACTCCTACATTCTGCACATTCTCCAAATTTATTAATCACATGCATCTTATATAGGAAACTATAATATTTCCAAATTATAATTTTTTTAATTTATTGTTTTAATTTTTATTTATTTATTCACTTATTTTTGGCTGCACTGGGTCCTCGTTGCTGCACGCAGGCTTTCTCTAGTTGTGGCGAGCAGGGGCTACTCTTCATTACAGTGCGTGGGCTTCTCATTGCGGTGGCTTCTCTTGCTGTGGAGCATGGGCTCTAGGCATGCAGGTTTCAGTAGCTGCGGCATGTGGGCTCAGTAGTTGTGGCTCGCGGGCTCTAGAGCACAGGCTCAGTAGTTGTGGCGCGTGGGTTTAGTTGCTCTGCGGCATGTGGGATCTTCCCGGACCAGGGCTAGAACCCGTGTCCTCTGCATTGGCAGGTGGATTCTTAACCACTGTGCCACCAGAGAAGTCCCCAAATGATTGTTATTTAATAATCACTAATTATAGCAATACAAATTCTAATAGCATGAAGTCAGTAGACTGGATAGATAGATGGATAGATAAATGATATAGACAGATAGATGCTTCTTTAAACTGAGGAAAGGAAACAACGTATGTGTATGAAAACAGTATATTTTATTTTTGGCATATGTAAATGTAACATTTAGACAAAGGAACAGCTAAAGAAGGATTCTGTGTACTGAAAATGATTAAAGGTGATGTGAGAAGACACTTTTTAATGACAAACTGTTTTTACAATAAGGGAAACAGGGAAGTAATTGGAAATCTTAATATCTAACGAAAACTTACTTCAGGTTCATCCTAAATAATGCAGTCCAATTGTATATTTACTACTAAAGTAAAAAGCCATCCATCAGTCTAGTTTACATTAGTTCTCTAAGGTGGGTCTTTATATCAGTATATTAATTAGTTGTGCAATGATATGACTTAATTTATAATTAGATTCCTGTGCCTCCAAAGCCAAACAGGTGTTATTTCTATGGTGATAAGATATCCTGTATATTTTTTAGGTTTTTAGGTGCCTTACTGGTATGAATATATTTATAATTTTTCCTCTAGATAATATTTAGTTAGAGTGCTTATATATGTGTCATTAGACTAATAGCTACCATATTTGCAACTATTTTCGCTTTGCTACACTTATTTTTGTTAATTATATTTCTTGCTCTCTCCTTCTGGCTCCCCTGTTTTTAATTGAGCATTTTAAATGAGCCCATGTCCTTTCCTTCCTTAGCGTATAAGGTATACTTATTTAGAAACTTAGCTTTTAACACTAAAATAACTAAAGGAGTGATAGATGCATGTAATAAAAATACTCTAGGGCTTCCTTGGTGGTGCAGTGGTTGAGAGTCCGCCTGCCGATGCAGGGGACACGGGCTCGTGCCCCAGTCTGGGAAGATCCCACATGCCGTGGAGCAGCTGGGCCCGTGAGCCATGGCCGCTAAGCCTGCGCGTCCGGAGCCTGTGCTCTGCAATGGGAGAGGCCACAGCAGTGAGAGGCCCACGTACCGCAAAAAAAAAAAAAAAAAAAAAAAAAAAAAAAAAAATTCTATATTCATTAAAATTATTTACCACTGGTCAACTATTTCCCTTTGGTGTCAGAGGACATAGCATTTAATGCAGAGAAAAATAATATCTGTACATTCCCTGAAGAGGAAATGATAAATCCCATAAGCTTTCTGGATACTGAGTAGGAAGAATATTCTGGTCATATAATTATGCATTTTATTTTTTTGAACAAACCTTACAAGTAATAAAATATATTATAAATACAGCTATTTTAAGGTCTATTTTGCCTAACAGAAAAAGTGAACTTCAACATATATAAAGTTCTTAAATATATAGTAAGTCTCTGGGAGTGAAATACTGTACTTGTGTCTCTTAATGCAAATTTCCTAAGTCTTCCAGTCATTTAATTCTGTCCTATTATTTTCAAATGTAGTTTCTGTTCATACTTGCCCACCTATATTTCAAAAGAATTATCACCATGTCTCATGTGAAGAATAAACAGGGGAATGTGGAAGCCCAAATAAGAGAAAAATGATAAGATACCTAAATGATTCCTATCTTAAAATATATCTAGGTCCATTGAAGAAAACGTTGAAATACTTTATTAATTTCAGTTATTTTACATGTATTGTTGACTCACCCAATTTCATATAGGTCAGTGAGTAATCACAGAAGAATGCAGACTGAAAAAATTTAAACAATCAAAGCTGGAAGGGATACAATTTGACTAAGACACAGCGGGGATGATGTTCACCGTAGGGTAAAGGAAACTTTCAAATATAACTTAAGGCAGTAGAAATGAACAAACTCCCCATTTTCAATCTACCTGATAACATTGCGATCACAAAACATGTATCTTTACAAAATCTCTTCATTAGTGAAAATTTCACCTTTTTCTAAAGCAGGAAATACCACCTCATACCATTGTTGAGAGGATTAACTCAGAACATGTATGTAAAGTGCCAAGTGTAGCTATAATGAATGAAGGCTGACAAAAGAGCAAATATATATATAAAATCCTATATGGTTTATCATGCTCTGCCAGTGGCCAGCTGAGAAGGTCTTCAGAAAAATATACGAACAGAAGACAATATCAGAAAAAGGCGAAATTTGAATTACTGTGAATTTGAGCACAAAAAATCACTGATGAGAGGCTTCATTGGCCCCTAAATAGAGGTGGGATTAAAAACAGCAAACAGCAGCACCGGAGGCAGTAAAAACAGCAACAATAATCATAATAGTTTTTAGATGATGAAAGTTATAAATAATTTTTGGATACACACATCTATATGTGAATATGGACATTTTAGAGACAACACGATTTGATGTCTTTTTAAAATATTATATGGCTTTCAATTTAAAAACACAGTATTTTTGAAAAACTATCCACTACTCCTTTTTATTTGTATATTCATATACTCACCATCTTATATTGCTCTGAGTTTTGTGGTTTCAGATTATTTCTTTTTTGAGGACACAAATTGGAAATTTATGCCCTTAATACAAATTTCAAAATAAAAAAAGGCTTTAAATCATCTAGTCTCTGCTTCCCACACTATCACCCCTGCTCAATTTTCACATCATCTTTCTTACAAAACAACTTTTTTCCTGTAAAAAGTATCAAACTGTGAGTCATGCTTTTCAATCTTGGATTTTCAAAAAGTACTTACTTCCTGTCACTTCAATCCCAGCCATGACTTTTCAGTGAAAATACTCTCTGGTTATAATGGCCAGGACAAAAAATAAACTCTCAAAATAATCTCGAAAAGGAAATTATTTTCAGAGAGCAACGTACCCATTGAGCATGATATTGTAGAATAAAAAGTATTTAAAACTTCAAGAAATAATTGTATCACAGAAAGAGGGGACATATAGTATGAATTTTTTCATACAAGGGTATATAACTAGGAATAATAGATAAGGCAATGACTAACCACTTTTAAGAAATAGTTTAGTATTTTATAATTTTTTAGAATATGACACAAAAAGATGTTTGGTAGCAAATCATGTATACATTATTATTCAGGCTTAGGGGATGGCTTCCCTTGTGCATGAATGTTTACGAATTATTATTGGGGAAATTATTTTAACTTCTCATGATCTGTATAGTTGCAAACAATAAATCCTGTAGTTAAAAATTCTATTAGTACTACATCTTGACTGAAACAGAACTTTTACTTTTCTTGACTTGATTTCAAGATTCCTCATTGCTCCCTACTAAGTGGGATTCAATTTAAAAACAGTGGTTTACCTGGTCATACTCACTCTGATTATTTCTAGATTAAGCAACCTAACGTTTTCTCTATATGTGTACTAATCTAATCCCATATAACTGGCATAATCTACAATTTTCATTTCCCACATTTTTTTCTCACAAATGGTCCAGATTTGCTACATTGTTAAATGATCACCATTACTATAAAGTTTTAAATAGACAAGAATAACTAAGACACACTTGTAAAGAGAATAAAGACCTTTCCTGCCAAGTACTTAGACTTGCCATACAGCTATAATAATTATAAGATAGTTTTGACGAAAAGTTATGTAACAGGCAGAGAGAGCACAGAAAAATGATCCTCATGTATCTGAACATTCAGTATGTGGCAGATGTGTTCTGGTGGATCAGTGGATGTTATGGGCTGAATTGGTTCCCCTCAAACTTCATATACTGAAGTCCTAACACCTAGTACCTGAAAATGTGACCATATTTGGATAGAGGGAATTTACAGAGGTGATTACATCTAAATGAGGTCATTACAGTGGGCTTTCACCCAATGTGGTCAGTGTCCTTATAAGAAGAGAACATGTGGACACAAGGGCAAGACCATGTGAAGACACAGGGAGAATACAGCCACTTACACACCAAGGAGACAGGTCTGGGGTTGATACTTCCTTCGCAGCCCTCGGAAGGAACCAACCCTGCTGAGACCTTGATTTCAGAGCCTCCAGAATTGTGAGACAATAGATTTCTGTTGTTAAGATACCCCGTCTGTGGTATTTTGTTACGGCATCCCGAGCAAATGAACACAAATATTTTCCATTAATTGGGGGATGAGGGGAGTATGCTACCACTGGAGCCAACTGTGCAAATATAGGAAAGGACATTGAAGCTGCATAAAGGAACTTGGACTCATTTTAACCCAAACACCTAATTACAGGAATAATAAAACTGAAGCCCTTTTATAGTGTGACTTGCTCAGGGTATGTAGGGAGTTACTGGTGAGGTTGGCCTAGAGAACTAATCTTCTACCCTGGTCACACAGACTCTCCAGTTTTCCACTTCCTTATATTGCTCTTAGCAGGGGTGGAATTTGCCCAAGTGCAATAGTAGGTATACATCTGTGTTTGGATTACAAAATAGAAGACCCACATCTTAGGTTTCTCAACACTTTAGGTAAACAAATGGGCCTGTAGATCTTTCGTATATAACATGTAGGTGTAAAGTTGCCCTAATAGATCATAAAAGCAATTTCAAAAGAATATAACTGATTCCAAGGAGTTTAACTCTGGTTAAGGATAAAACCCAGCCATATATACAAAAATATAACAAAATCCAGTATCTGAGTCTCTAGAAACACAGAGCCTGGTCTTCAATCAAAAATTACCTGGAACAAAAAAGAGCAGGGAAATATCTATAAAAAAGAGAGGAAACAATGAATAAAAAGAGATGTTGCACTGACACAGAAAATGAAAGTAAAAGACATGAAAATTAAATAAGCATTATTATAAGTAAGCTCCATATACATGAAAGTAGAGGAAAATATGGATGTGATGGGCAGGACAGGAATATACATTTTTAATATCTCACTGAGGTTTAAGCACTAAGGTAAATGTTGATGAATATTATTCCAAAGTTGTGCATTTTTAGGACTATTCCCTAATATGTCCTGATTTATTTTACTCTGGAACAGAGAAGTCATTCTTAGATACCAGGGCAAGAAGTACTGCACACCCAGGGGTCAAGACAGGGAAGATTAAAGAGCTGTTAACACTTGGATTTAGTCCAAGGGGATGTCCATTCTCCAGTTTAGGAGTTTAAATATAAATGGAACCTTGAACACACACCTGAACAGAGTAATGGTGTTATCCTGGTCAACACCTGAGTTTTTCTGAGCCTCATTTTTCCACTAAAAATTGGAATATTAAAACAAACAGACAAACTCAATACATACAGACTTAGAAGATCAAATCAACAACAAACATTATTTCACCTATGGGATAGTGTATTACAACTTAACAAAAATTCTATATAAAATGAGAGGTAACAAAAGAGAAACTTTATTTCCAAATCAATACGGCTTTCATATTGCAAACTTTACAGAAACAGACAGAAATATTTATGTTTGCATCAATTACTTTGATTTGTGTGCCCCCAATCCACCATGTAATGACTGTATTTATGTACTCAATATTAAAACTTTAATTTATTAACAATATTTTCCACACTATCATGTATATATTGAATAGAGACTGGAAAAAATAAATTGGTGTTTTGGAAAATTGTGGACAATATCTATATATACATATGTACAGATATATTAACTGATTTGTTAAAAATAATGTTAAAATCTACACTATGGTGACCTTTTTTTTTTCAAAGCTACCTACCTAAACATATCTCCTAATTAATTTTGGAAAATTTCTTAATGTGTGAATCTCAGTGTGCTAGTAGCTAGGACATTCAAATGTGATCTAATCTTTAAAAACTGAATATTCTTTCCAGAACTGTGATGTTGACAGGGGTGCAAAGATCAGCACAGTTAGTAGTTACTCACAGTATCATCTGCAGAGTTAAGAGTTGATTGCCATTGTCTATAGAAATAGTTAAACTAGACTGCTCCTGGGTCTCGAATTTGGCTATTTCAGGTGATTACTGTGACCCAGTCTATATCTATCTATCCATCCATTTGTCCATCTATGCATCTTTCCCTTCCATCCTTCCTTCCTTTCTTCCTTTTCTTTCTTCTTCCTTCCTTTTCTTTTTTCTTTCCTGTTCTTTAAGCTCAGTTCTCTAATTTACAATTCATTTTGTGAGCTCACTGATATCTTTCCAGAATTCTTTTTGCTGGTTAATTAGCCAGAGTAAATATATGTTATTTTTAAGAAAGAATCATCACTGGTACATAAACTGATTAGCTTTAGAGCTCATTTAAATGAATAGCACAGGGGGACCTTCAAGATGGCAGAGGAGTAAGACGTGGAGATCAGCTTTCTCCCCACAAATACATCAAAAATACATCTACATGTGGAACAACTCCTACAGAACACCTACTGGATGCTGGCAGAAGACCTCAGACCTCCCAAAAGGCAAGAAATTCCACACGTACCTGGGTAGGGCAAAAGAAAAAAGAAAAAACAGAGACAAAAGAATAGGGACGGGACCTGCACCAGTGGGAGGGAGCCGTGAAGGAGGAAAGGTTTCCACACACTAGGAGCCCCTTCGCGGGCGGAGACTGCGGGTGGTGGCGTGGCGGGGGGGAGCTTCGGAGCCTCGGAGGAGAGCACAGCAAGAGGGGTGCGGAGGGCAAAGCGGAGAGATTCCCGCACAGAGGGTCGCTGCCAACCAGCACTCACCAGCCGGAGAGGCTTGTCTGCTCACCCGCTGGGGCGAGTAGGGGCTGGGAGCTGAGGCTCCGGTTTTGGAAGTCAGATCCCAGGGAGAGGACTGGGATTGGTGGCATGAACACAGCCTGAAGGGGGCTACTGTGCCACAGCTAGCTGGGAGAGAGTCCAGGAAAATGTCTGGACCCGCCTAAGAAGTTAGAGACCATTGTTTTGGGGTGCATGAGGAGAGGGGATTCAAAGCACTGCCTAAACGAGCTCCAGAGATGGGTGCAAGCCGTGGCTATCAGTGTGGACACCAAAGATGGGCATGAGACGCTAAGGCTGCTACAGCCAGCAAGAAGCCTGTGTGCGAGCACAGGTCACTATCCACACCTCCCCTCCTGGGAGCCTGTGCAGCCCGTCACTGCCAGGGTCCCGTGATCCAGGGACAACTTCCCCGGGAGAACACATGGCACACCTCAGGCTGTTGCAACGTCACACTGGCCTCTGCCACCTCAGGCTCGCCTCCACATTCCGTACTCCTCCCTCCCCCAAGCCTGAGTGAGCCAGAGCACCCTAATCAGTGGCTGCTCTAACCCATCCTGTCTGGGTGGGAACAGATGCCTGAGGGCGACCTAAACACAGAGGGGGAACCAAAACCAAAGCTGAACTACAGGAGCTGTGCGAAGAAAGAAGAAAATGGGAAATTTCTCCCAGCAGCCTCAAGAGCAGTGGATTAAATCCCCACAATCAACCTGATGTACCTGCATCTGTAGAATACCTGAATACACAACGAATCATGGCAAAATTCTGGTGGTGCACTTTGGAAGCAACTGCAGACTTGGGGTTTGCTGTCTGCGACTGATTTTTATGTTTATCTTAGTTTAGTGTTTAGTGCTTCTTATCATCGGTGGATTTGTTTATTGGTTTGGTTGCTCTATTTTTAAAAATTATTATTTATTTTTATTTTAGTATTCTTTTTCTTTCTTTATTATTATTTTCTTTCTTTTTTTCTCCCTTTTCTTCTGAGCCATGTGGCTGACAGGGTCTTGGTGCTCCAGCCGGGTTTCAGGCCTGAGCCTCTGAGGTGGGAGACCCGAGTTCAGAACAGTGGACCACAAGAGACTTCACAGCCCCATGTAATATCAATCGGCAAGAGCTCTCCCAGAGACTTCTGTCTCGATACTAAGACTCAGCTCCACCCAATGGCCAGCAAACTCCAATGCTGGATGCCCCATGCCAAACAACTAGCAAGACAGGAACACAGCCCCACCCATGAGCAGAGAGGCTGCCTAAAATCATACTAAGTTCACACACACCCCAAAACACACCACCAGACGTGGCCCTGCCCACCAGAAAGACAAGATCCAGCCCCACCCACCAGAACACAGGCACCAGTCCCCTCCACCAGGAAGCCTGCACAAACCAATGCACCAACCTCACCCACTTGGGGGCAGACACCAAAAACAAGGGTAACTATGAACCTTCAGCCTGTGAAAAGGAGACCCCAAACACAATAAGTTTAAAAAAAATTGAGAAGTTAGAGGAATATGCAGCAGATGAAGGAACAAGGTAAAAACCCACCAGACCAAACAAATGAAGAGGAAATAGGCATTCTATCTGAAAAAGAATTCAGAGTAATGATAGTAAAGATGATCCAAAAATCTTGGAAATAGAAAGGAGAAAATACAAGAAATGTTTAACAAGGACCTAGAAGAACTAAAGAGCAAAGAAACAATGGTGAACACACAATATAAGTGAAATTAAAAATTCTCTAGAAGGAATCAATAGCAGAATAACTGAGGAAGAAGAATGGATACGTGACCTGGAAGATAAAAAGTGGAAATAACTACTGCAGAGCAGAATAAAGAAAAAAGAATTAAAAGAATTGAGGACAGTCTCAGAGACCTCTGGGACAATATTAAACTCACCAACATTTGAATAGGGGTCCCAGAAGAAGAAGAGAAAAAAAAGAGTCTGAGAAAATATTTGAAGAGATTATAGTTGAAAAATTCCCTAACATGGGAAAGGAAATAGTCAATCAAGTCCAGGAAGCACAGAGAGTCCCACACAGGATAAATCCAAGGAGAAACTCCAAGACACATATTAATCAAACTATCAATAATTAAATGCAAAGAAAAAATATTAAAAGCAGCAAGGGAAAAGCAACAAATAATATACAAGGGAATCCCCAGAAGGTTAAGAGCTGATCTTTTAGCAGAAACTCTGCAAGCCAGAAGGGAGTGACAGGACATATTTAAAGAGATGAAAGGGATAAACCTACAACCAAGACTACTTGACCCATCAAGGATCTCATTCAGATTTGATGGAGAAATTAAAACCTTCACAGACAAGCAAAAGTTAAGAGAATTCAGCACCACCAAACCAGCTTTACAACAAATGCTGGGGGAATTTCTCTAGGCAGGAAACACAGGAGAAGGAAAAGACCTACATAAACAAAACCAAAACAATTAAGGAAACGGTCACAGGAACATACATATCGATAATTACCTTAAATGTAAATGTATTAGATGCTCCAACCAAAAGACACAACTGGCTGAATGAATAAAAAAAGAAGACCTATATATATGCTGTCTGCGAGAGACCTACTTCAGACCTAGAGACACATACAGACTGAAAGGGAGGGGATGGAAAAAAGATATTCCAGGCAGATGGAAACCAAAAGAAAGCTGGAGGGACTTCCCTGAGAGTCGAGTGTTTAAGACTTCGCTTTCCAATGCAGAGGGTGTAGGTTCAATCCCGGGTAGGGGAGCTAAGATCCCACATGCCTTGTGGCCAAAAAACCAAAACGTAAAACAGAATACTGTAACAAATTCAATAAAGACTTTAAAAATGGTCCACAATAAAAAAAAAATTTAAAAAAGAAGAAAAAAGAAAGCTGGAATAGTAATTCTCATATCAGACAAAATAGACTTTAAAGTAAAGACTATTACAATAGCCAAAGAAGAACACTATATAATGATCAATGAATCAATCCAAGAAGAAGACATAACAATGGTAAATATTTATGCACCCAACATAGGAGCACCTCAATACATAAGGCAAATGCTAACAGCCATAAAAGGGGAAATCAACAGTAACACAGTAACAGTAGGGGACTTTAACACCCCACTTTCACCAAATGACAGATCATCCAAAGTGAAAATAAATAAGGAAACATAAGCTTTAAATGACACATTAAACAAGAGGGACTTAATTGATATTTATAGGACATTCCATCCAAAAACAAAAGAATACCTTTTCTTCTCAAGTGCTCATGGAACATTCTCCAGGACAGACCATATCTTGGGTCACAAATCAAGACTTGGTAAATTTAAGAAAACGGAAATCATATCAAGTATCTTTTTCAACCACAACACTATGAGACTAGATATCAATTACAGGAAAAAATGTGTAAAAAATACGAACACATGTAGGCTAAACAATACACTATAAATAACCAAGAGATCACTGAGGAAATCAAACAGGGAATCAAAAAATACCTAGAAAGAAATGACAATGAAAACATGACCACCCAAAACCTATGGGATGCAGCAAAAGGGAAGAGGGAGGTTTACAGCAATACAATCCCACCTGAAGAAACAAGAAAAATCTCAAATAAACAACCCTGACAACTTTACATCTAAAGCAATTAGAGTACGAAGAACAACAACCAAAAAACCCCCAAAGTTAGCAGTTGGAAGAAATCATAAAGGTCAGATCAGAAATAAATGAGAAAGAAATGAAGGAAACAATAGCAAAGATCAATAAAACTAAAAGCTGGTTCTTTGAGAAGATAAACAAATTTGACAAACCATTAGCCAGACTCGTCAAGAAAAAAAAGGGAAAACTCAGATCAATAGAATTAGAAATGAAAGTGGAGAAATAACAACTGAAACTGCAGAAATACAAAGGATCATGAGAGGTTACTACAAGCAACTCTGTGCCAATAAAGAACAACGTGGAATAAATGGACAAATTCTTAGAAAAGCGCAACCTTTGAAGACTGAACCAGGAAGAAATAGAAAATATAAACAGACCAATCACAAGCACTGAAATTGAAACTGTGATTAAAAACCTTCCAACAAACAAAAGCCCAGGACCAGATGGCTTCACAGGCAAATTCTATCAAATATTTAGAGAAGAGCTAACACCTATCCTTCTCAAACTCTTCCAAAATATAGCAGAGGGAGGAATACTCCCAAATTCATTCTACAAGGCCACCATCACCCTGATACCAAAACCAGACAAAGATGTCACAAAGAAAGAAAACTACAGGCCAACATCACTGAAGAACATAGATGCAAAAATCCTCAACAAAATCTAGCAAACAGAACCCAACAGCAAATTAAAAGGATCCTACACCATGGTCAAGTGGGGTTTATCCCATGATTGCAAGGATTCTTCAACATATGCAAATCAAACAATGTGATACACCATATTAACAAAATGAAGGATAAAACCATATGATAATCTCAATAGATGTAGAAAAATCTTTTGACAAAATTCAACACCCATTTATGATAAAAAGTCTCCAGAAAGTAGGCATAGAAGGAACCTACTTCAACATAATAAAGGTCATATACAACAGACTCACAGCCAACATCATTCTTAGTGGTGAAAATCTGAAACCATTTCCTCTAAGATCAGGAACAAGACAAGGAACAAACAAGATAGTTACTCACTATCACCACTGTTCTGCAAAACAGTTTTGGAAATTTTAGCCGCAGCAATCAGAGAAGAAAAAGAAATAAAAGGAATCCAAATTGGAAAAGAAGAAGTAAGTCTGTCACTGTTTGCAGATGACATGATACTATACATAAAGAATGCTAAAGATGTTTCCAGAAAATTACTAGAGCTAATCAATGAATTTTGTAGAGTAGCAGGATACAAAATTAATGCACAGAAATCTCTTGCATTCCTATACACTAAAGATGAAAAATCTCAAAGAGAAATTAAGGAAACACTCCTATTTACCATTGCAAGAAAAAGAATAAAATACTTAGGAATAAACCTACCTAAGGAGACAAAACACCTGTATGCAGAAAACTATAAGACACTGATGAAAGAAATTAAAGATGATACCAACAGATGGAGAGATACACCAGGTTCTTGGATTGGAAGAATCAACACTGTGAAAATGACTATACTACCCAAAACAATCTACAGATTCAATGCAATCACTATCAAACAATCAATGGCATTTTTCACAGAACTAGAACAAAAAATTTCACAATTTGTCTGGAGACACAAAAGACCCCGAATAGCCAAATCAATCTTGAGAGAGAAAAATGGAGCTGGAGGAATCAGGCTCCCAGACTTCAGGCTATACTACAAAAAATACAATAATCAAGACAATATGATACTGGCACAAAAACAGAAATATCGATGAATGGAACAGGATAGAAAGTCCAGAAATAATCCTATGCAAATATGGTCACCTTATATTTGATAAAGGAGGCAAGAATATACAGTGGAGAAAGACAGTCTCTTCAATACTTGGTGCTGGGAAAACTGAACAGCTACATGTAAAAGAATGAAGTTAGAACACTTCCTAACACCATACACAAAAATATACTCATAATGGTTTAGAGACCTAAATGTAAGGCAAGACACTATAAAACTCTTAGAGGAAAATATAGGCAGAACACTCTATAACATAAATCACAGCAAGATCCTTTTTGACCCACCTCCTAGAGAAATGGAAATAAAAACAAAGATAAACAAATGCGACCTAATGAAACTGAAAAGCTTTTGCACAGCAAAGGAAACCATAAACAAGACCAAAAGACAACCCTCAGAATGGGAGAAAATATTTGCAAATGAAGCAACTGGCAAAGGATTAATCGCAAAAATATACAAGCAGCTTATGCAGCTCAATATCAAAAAAGCAAACAACCCAATCCAAAAATGGGCAGAAGACCTAAATAGACATTTCTCCAAAGAAGATATACAGATTGCCAACAAACACATGAAAGGATGCTCAAAATCACTAATCATTAGAGAAATGCAAATCAAAACTACAATGAGGTATCACCTCACACCGGTCAGAATGGGCATCATCAAAAAATCTACAAACAATAAATGCTGGAGAGAAGTGGAGAAAAGGGTACCCTCTTGCACTGCTGGTGAGAGTGTAAAATGATACAGCTACTATGGAGAACAGTATGGAGGTTCCTTAAAAAACCAAGAATAGAATTACCTTATGACCCAACAATCCCACTACTGGACATATACCCCAAGAAAACCGAATTCAAAAAGAGTCATGTACCACAATGTTCATTGCAGCTCTATTTACAATAGCCAGGACATGAAAGCAACCTAAGTGTCCATCAACAGATGAACGGATAAAGAAGATGTGGCACATATATACTATGGAATATAACTCAGCCATAAAAAAAAATGAAATTGAGTTATTTGTATTGAGGTGGATGGACCTAGAGTCTGTTACTCACAGTGAATAAATCAGAAAGAGAAAAATAAATACCATATGCTATCGCATATACATGGAATCTATAAAAAAAAAGGTATTGATGAACCTAGTTGCAGGGCAGGAATAACGAGGTAGGCATAGAGAATGGACTTGATGACATGGGGTGGAGGGGTGAAGCTGGGGCAAAGTGAGAGTAGCATTGACGTATATACACTACCAAATGTAAAATAGGTGGCTTGTGGGAAGCAGCAGCATAGACAGGGAGATCTGCTCGGTGGTTTGTGATGACCTAGAGGGGTGGGATAGGGAGGATGGGAGGGAGGCTCAAGAGGGAGGGGATATGGGGACATGTGTATGCATATGGCTGATTCGCTTTGTTGTGCAACAGAAATTAATATGGTATTGTGAAACAATTATACTCCAATAAAGGTCTATTAAAGAAAAAAGTATATCCATTTAAAAAAAAGAAAAAAAATAACGAAATTGAGTTATTTGTGGTGAGGTGGATGGACCTAGAGTCTGTCATACAGAGTGAAGTAAGTCATAAAGAGAAAAACAAATACCCTATGCTAACACATATATATGGAACCTTAAAGAAAAAATGGTTCTGATGAGCCTAGGGGCAGGACGGGAATAAAGACACACGTAGAGGGCTTCCCTGGTGGTGCAGTGGTTGAGAGTCCACCTGCCGATGCAGGGGACACGGGTTCGTGCCCCGGTCCGGGAAGATCCCACATGCCGCGGAGCGGCTGGGCCCATGAGCCATGGCCGTTGAGCCTGCGCGTCCGGAGCCTGTGCTCCGCAATGGGGAGAGGCCACAGCAGTGAGAGGCCCGCGTACCGCAAAACAAACAAACAAACAAACAAAAAAAAGACACACGTAGAGAATGTATTTGAGGACACAGGGAGGGGGAAGGGTAAGGTGGGACAAAGTGAGAGAGTGGCAATGGACATATACACACTACCAAATGTAAAATAGACAGCTAGTGGGAAGCAGCCGCATAGCACAGGGAGATCAGCTCGGTGCTTTGTGACCACCTAGGGGCGTGGAATAGGGAGGGCAGAAGGGAGACGCAAGAGGGAGGGGATGTGGGGATATATACATACATATAGCTGATTCACTTTTTTATATAGCAGAAACTGACACAACATTGTAAAGCAATTATACCCCAATAAAGACGTTAGTAAATAAATAAATAGTATAAAGAGCATCAAGGTATTGTACTATATTATATAGAAACTCCATTAAATATTAAATTACAATTGAAATATTAAAGTAAATTATAGTAGAGTCTACAATTAATTATTATAATATCCAGAGTTTGTAATTAATTCTGGGAAAATTTCTCATAACATTAATAAATTATTTCTAGTAAAATAATTAACTCTGTTACCAAAAAATATATAAATTTTAAAAAGCAATTCAACTTTTAGGCAAAAAGCAAAATTTAGACAAAAAATAGTAATATTTTTTATCTATTAGTGACACAAATTTCAAACTATGACATACTTAACTTGTAAAATCTTATCTAGTATTCAATTATACATCGAAGTAACATAAACTATTTTTCAAATACACAACAGGAATTCAAAGCCTTGATTTTTGAATACCTTTAGATATGACTAACGTTGTATCTCTAGATCCCCAATTTATACATTCCACAAAAAAGGGAATTGTTTCTCTATGTTAAAATAGGAAAAAGTATCTTTTGCAAATTCAACTATGCATCCATTTGTAGGCTGAAGTCATTTCCAGGTGTGTTTCAACCTCTGACACAGTTGGTGACAGTATGTTGGTAGATTAAAATTTTTAAAAATACAGAACAAAGAATTCAATCTTTTGAAATATTTGTGTACATGTTTTTGATTTATGCTCCTTTCAGCGTACTTTGCTCCTGTGGGTAATATATCAATAATGGAGTATACTCTTGAGACAAAGCTAACCACAGTGGTACAGTGATTACCTAGCATTAAATAAATGCTTTAGAGGAGAAAATGACTGGCTTTTCTATTGTGTGAAAGACAAGTTCCTGAATACATTGGCGAAAATCAAACCAACTGCACAATTCTATTTAATTCATAAAAAAATGTATGCTATACATGTAGAGAAGAAGCAGACCACCTTCCAATATGTGGCCTTAATTCAATGACAAATGTAAGTTCTGACTCTGTGGGCTGAAATAACTTTGGTTACTTTGTTGGCATTATTTTATTCAATAGTTCTTAACATTTGCTGCCCTGAACGTTATCTTGATAAATCAATGCTACTGATGATTTTTACCTTTAACAGTGTCCAGTAATGTTTGCTGCCAGGACCTTGTCAACAATGCAGCTGTCATTTTATTAAAGTTCTTTGTTAGGGAAAGCCTTAGATATAGAATAGTAACACCTGGTTCTATCAGTCTCACTACTAAATCCTAAGCAAATATTTTCAGTAAATCTTCTCACTTCTCAGACTGACCATGTGAATAGTGCTTTATCTTCTCCAAATTTGGAAATATTTATATCATCCCATAAATGAAAATTTTGAAGCACACAGAGAATGAACGCTTTAGATAAATCTATCACTGACCTTTTGTAACGTGTTACAAACAACTGAAGAATATCATAACCTATGGTTTGACAATTTTCATTCAGAATATCAAAACTGAAAGGAGATATTATTTACAATAAACTGAGAATCTGTTCCTTTAAAATTAATGATATTTTAAGTCTAAGGACAGGAATCAACACTGCTTATCTATAAGAGATCAAGGTGGACTCAGTTTTGATGTTTACATGTATTGTATGTTTCATGACCAAAAGGATAAACTATTGAAAGAGAAGAAATAACTTTATAGAGCTTTTGTATTATAAAAACCAATGTCTGTAAGATACAAAGAAGCACAGCAAAAGTACTTTCTTAGAAACCAAATGACTTTTGGGAATATGGAAAAATTTAACACTTGAACTTTTAGACATTTTCTTAGTTCCTTCCATTTATGCTTCTCTACTTATTCAGATAAAAATAATAAGACCTTGCTATAAAAAAAACTTACAAATAAATAGGGTAGTCTTCCAAATAGATGTGAAAGAATGTAGAATTTCTTTCTTCTGATTAGTATCAATAAAAATAAGGATGCAATAAATATCATACTTAACTATGGACCTGTTAAAGAGAAAAGGATGAAAGGAAGCCTAAGTGAACAGATTTCCAGAGAGAGAGCTTTATAAATGAATACAAGTGTCTTGGGATCAGATGCCTGTATGTGCCAGGCTGAGGAGAAGACCGCCAAAGACTGGAGCTTTGCCAATTAAGAACAGTCCAGCCACACTATGGACCACTGTTTGGATGGCAGGATGGACTGGAGTTTGCAATTTTCCTAAATGCATCTACAGTTTCCTCAGTTTGACAATTCCCTCTGCCATCACCATTCCCCCAAAATACATACACACACACACACACACACACACACACACATATACACAACGGATGTGAGAAATACAAGTAAAGCAGTATGGAAATACAGGAAAGACTGTCTTATTCGTTCTTTTGGTTCCTAGATCCTGAACCTGCAGTTGTTGAATCTAAATGTGAAAGCACGGTCTTATCCTCTCTGAACACAAAATCTGATATAATCAAAGAGATCAGCCTTCAGCAAGAGATGCACCAGTCCTTGGTGCATTGGGCATTGGAAAACATAGGTAAACAATCTTATCAAAGAAATAGGCTAGTCCCACTCAGGATTGGTGAAATGAAAAATCACCTCCTATTTTTATTGCCAAATACAGTAATTTAGGAAATAACTTCAATTCACTGGGAAGGAAGGAACAAAACAAAGCAACAATACAGCACAATATTTTATACAAAATATTATAAATATGTATACACATGCATAACACACATGTCACATGTATTATGTATTATGAATGTATATTATATCATATATATGTGTATACATATATATACATAATTGTAGTTTGTTTATTTCTGTATATAAAATACCAAAGTGTACTGATTATATGCTAAATATACAATTCACTTTAAAATGTGACACATTAGTCTATGAAATTCTACAATAGCATAAAAATAATTACTTTCAGAATAAAATTAATATAAGTTACATAAGGTCTTTACATGAAAAAGTGCGAAACATTGCTGAGAGATTTTAAAGACCTAGATAAAGAGATGTACTATAATCTATAAATTCATTGCAATTCCAATCAAAATACCAGGATATTTTTGACAAATTGACAAGTAATTTTACATGTTATGTAGCAATGCAAAAATTTTAGAGTAGTCACCTCTCTTGGAAAAAGCCTAGCAGAATTATATAACTTGATTTTTTCTACTGTTGTTAAAAACACATAACATTAAATTTACCATCTAAAATTAGCTGTATGCATATTGTTGGGCAACAAACCTCAAACTCTGTCATTATGCAAAATGAAAACTCTTTATCCGTCGACCAATAATTCTCCCCTTCCCTGCACACACAGCATTCTACTCTTGTTTCTAAGAGTTTGACTATTTTAGATATCTCATATAAGTGGGATCATAAAATATCTGTCTTTTGTGATTGGTTTATTTCAATTAGTCTAATGTCCTCAAGATTCATATGTAACATATGACAGGGTTTCCTTCCTTTCTGAGGCTGAATAACATTCCATTGAATGTAAAATACCACATTTTCCTTATCCACTCATCTACTGATGGTAGAATAAAGGAGAAATGCACACAATCATCTCAATAGATGCAGAATAAGTACAATGTGAAATTCTCAATGATTTCTATCTAAACAAGCAAGAAAATTAATATGATTTAACACTACTGGTATTTAACATTGTAGTAGAAGTTCTAGCCAATGTAATCAAGCAATAAAAAACAAACTAAAAACCAACTGGAAAGGAATATCCTCATTTATAGACAACATGACTGTGTACTTAGAAAAATGTGAAGAATCTAAAAAAGAAAAAAGCTGCTAGAAAGAATAAGTGAATTTTGCAAGTATATAGCATTCATAGTCAAAATGCAAACCTCAGTTATATTTTTATCTTCTAAAACAAAACACTCAGAAAATAAAATTTTAAAATGATATTCTGTTTTCAATAACATTAAAGTGTTAATAACATAAGGATCAATGGAGCAAATTAGATATTCCAAAACTCAACCCACATTTGTATGGTCATTAGATTTTTGACAGATAGTCCAAAGTAATTAAACGGGGAGGTGTATTCTTTTAGTCAAATATTCCTGAACCAACAGTGTTTTAAAAGCAAACAAACAAAAACACTGACCTTACATTATACATATAAACATACACATAAAGTAACTAAAATGGTTCAAAGTACTAATTGTAATAGCTAATCTATTAAACTTTACCTAATATTGGGCCAGGTAATGCTTTCTTAAAAAGGACAAAAGAATACAACTATAAGAGAAAAATGTTTAAAATATGGTTCATAAATCTTTAAAGCAAACTTTTCTTTTTGATAACATAGTTAAGAAAAATTCATAAGCAAAAGATAGACTTAATGTAAAATGTCAAAGGACTATCTAGTAGATATAAAGAACACTTACAATTAAGTAATAAAACAAATAACCCATAAAAGACAATGTCCAAAATATTTGTGCATAAATCCTGGTGATGATTTTTTTTGATCTGACACCAAAGCAAAGGCAACAAAAGCAAAAATAAACAAGTGGGACTACATCAAACTAAAAAGTTTCTGCACATTGAAAGAAACCATCAATAAAAAATGAAAAGGCAATACTGGATAAGAGAAAATATTTGCCAATCATATACCTGATAAAGGATTAATATCCGAAATCTAGAGACCTCATACAACTTAACAACAACAATGACAACAACAAAACCCTCACTATCTGATTAAACGATGGAGGATCTGAATAGACATTTTTCCAAAGAAGATATACATATGGCCAATAAGTACGTGTAAGGGTGCTCGACATCACTAAACATCAAGGAAATGCAAATCAAAACCACAATGAGATACACCTCTCACTGATAGAATGCTTATTATCAAAAAAAAAAAAACACAAGAAATAACAAGTATTGGCAAAGATGTGGAGAAAAAGGAATCCATGTGCATTGTTGGTGGGAAGGTACATTGGTGTAGCCACTGCGGAAAGCCCTGTGGAAGTACCTCAAAAATGAAAACAGAATTGAACAGAATTGAACATCAATTGAACATCAATTCCATGTTTGGGTATTTGTCAAAAGAAAATGATAACACTAATTTGAATAGATGTATGCACCCATATGTTTATTGTAGCATTGTTTACAATAGTCGATACATGGAAACAACCTACATGTCCATCTAGGGATGACTGGATAAAGAAAACATGTTATATACATACAAAGGAATATTATTCAGCCATAAAAAAAGAATGCAACCTTGCCATTTGTAACAACATGAATAGACCTTGAGGGCACTCTGCTAAGTAAAATAAGAGAAAATACCATATGATCTCATTTATATGTGGAATCTAAAAAACAACAACAACGACAAAAGATCTCATGGATAAAGAGAACAGAATGGTGGTTGCCTGAGGTGGCAGAGTAAAAGGGTGGGTGAAATGGGTGAAGGAAGTCAAAAGGTACAAATTTCCAATATAAAATAAATTAAGTCATGGGGATGCAATATACAGTGTGGTGACTATAGTTAAAACTTCATGGTATATTTGAAAGTACTTAGAAGAATGAATCTGAATGTTCTCGTAACAAGAAAAATGTTGGTAGCTATATATGGTGATGGATTTTAACTGGACTAATTTTGGTGGTCGTTTTGCAATATATACAAATAGTCAATCATTACATTTTACACCTGAAGCTGATGTAATGTTATGTCAATTTTACTTCATTAAAAAAAAGGATTAAAAATATATATTTGAGTAAACACTCCAGAAAAGAAATATACAAATGCCAATAAGCATATGAACAGATGTTAAACACCATTAGTCATGTGATTTGTTCTCAGAGATATACAAACTAAAACCACAATGAGATATACTATTTACCTATTGGAATTGCTAAAGTTCAAAAGATTAACAATACCAAGTATTGGTGAGAATGCAGAGAGCTTGGGGCTGTCATAGAGCACTAGGACGAAACGAGAATGGTACAGCCACTTTGGAACCAGTACAGCAGTGCCATAAAGTTTAATATGCACTTACTATCTGACCCAGTGACTCCACTTTTAAGTTTTCACCCAAGAGAAAATTATACATAATTATGTAATTTTACATATATATAAATTATATAGATTATAAAATGATGTGAAATTGCATAAATTGTCAACCTGGAAATATGTGGATCTCAAGAAACAGTTTCTTTTTTGAATGTCTGATTTTAGTGTCTGTTAAAGTATCAACTAGTTTTAACTGTGTGTTTAATAAGAGAAAAGAAATTTCTGTTTCTTTTTCCAATTTTTTCCCTTTAGGCCATCTCTTTAATCTTAAGAAGTTTTAATTTTGGCTTTTTTTTCCTACATTGAGCCAAACTATATTAGATTTTCTATTCATAGAGAAGCTAGACTTTCCTGTAATTTTTGAGCCTTGGATTAGATCTCTTTCTCTCTGTGGAATAGGGAGCTTTTTAGTTATTTCCAGGTTTGGGGTGGTTTGAGTTGATGGATGCTATTTTATACGTGGTTTCATTTTCTTTAAAATGAAAAATGTGGTGCAACTTTCTGAAATTGCCACAGAACCTCAGGAAGTTGTAATTCACCTGAATGAGAACAAAAGCTTACCATTTTCACTGTCTTGAGCTTCTATGCTGGTTGTTTACTGGATCTCGTCTCTCAATTACATCTGATGGTGTCTGTTCTTCCCTTTTGTGCCAACTCCCACTTATCTTTTACTCACTCCCTTTGAGACCACATCTTCCAGCATCTATTAGGAGAATGCCACAACCCATGCAAAATGTATCTGTCTCCAGGCGTTCTAACAATGGGGCCAGAGAAGAGCCGAAGATGAACTACGTCAACCTTCCCTACTCTGTACCTCCCTTTAAATTGTGGCCTCAGTGTAGTACTGTTTATGTGTAGAATCATGTATGATTCTCTTAAGATGTTCATGAAAAACCTGTTCTCTCTCTTTAGAAAAGAGAGGTTCAAACAAGTTACCCTATTAAACAAATACTTGTAAAATAATACGATATGCCAGGAACTTTTGTAAGTGCTTAAGATATATTATTGAATAAAACAAAGTTCTGTTCTCCCATGGAACTTATCTTCTAGCAGGAAAAGGCAGATAACTAAGGTTCGAAAGGATAAATCAGTCAATTATATATTATCTTAGAATATGAAAAGTACTGTAGAGGAGAAAAAGAAAAAAACAGATCTGAGTAAGGCTTCAGAGAGCAAAGATTCTACATTTTTCTATTCCAGACAGACTAATCAGACAAATTAGATGTTTGCAAGCAACTTACTTTGGCAAATGATGCAAGAAAGAGCAATGGGAAGGAAAGGGAGGAAGGAAGTCCAACCCAACTGCCAGGAATCCTCTGAAAAGTCATGTGGAGTGTGTCTCAGCATTCTCTGCTCAAGGGATCAATTCAGGCAATGCTTAGACACTAGCTCCCATCACACACTGGAAAGGGAGGTTTCATGAGATGTAATGTCCTACACTTGCAAGACTGTAGTGCATCAGCACAACTGAGATGTGTTCTGCTGGCAACTCATGATGAAGTGGAGGACAAGCACCAGAGTGAATGTTACGGATACACGGTGCTGTCAGGATACAGCTGCACAGAGTTGGTTGCCACAGCAACAGCTAGAGTAAGAGAAGGGGACAAGGCAATCTGAGGGCATGCCCAATACACAAAGGCTTTCGTTAGGTAAGAGAGGAAGTTATATGAATGTATGGAGGAAGAACATTCCAATCAGAGACAAAAGGCTATGCAAATGCTTTAAAATTTTTGAGCAACTGCAGAGTCTAGTGAGGTTGAACTTGTGCGAATGAGTGGGTGATTTGTTGAACCTGAGAGCTGATAGGGCCACATCACAGAGGGCTCTGTGAGGCTACTGTAAGAGCTTAGATTTTTATTCAGTGTGAAATAAAAAACCATTTAAGGCGTTTTCAGACAAAACATAACATGGATTTGACTTATTTAAAATTAAAATTGTATTTTGAAATAATATTCACATGCAGTTGTTAGTAACAATACAGAGATCTTGTCCACCCTTACCTGGTTCCTCAACTATTAATATTCTGTAAAATTTTAATAAAATATCACAACCGGGATAGTGTCCAGAATATTCACTGATCCTATTTCCCTATATTTCCCCATTAATTATAGTCATTTATGTGTGTGCTTATCTGTGCATTTAGTTCTATACAATTTTATGACTTGTGTAGGTTTGTGTAACCAGGACCACGGTCAATATACAGAACAGTTCCATCAGCACAAGGATTCCTTATATTGTCCTTTTATAACCAGACTAATCTTTCATACTCCCCACCTGTCCCTCTCCCTAACTCACGGCAACCACTACCTACTCTGTTCTACATTTCTTTAGCTTTGTCATTTCAAAAATGTTGTAGAAGTGGAATCACATATTCAGTAAACTTCTGAGATGGCTTATTTCACTAAGTGTCATTTTCTTGAGGTCGATCCATGTTGTTGCACGCATATAGAGTCCATTCTTTTTATTGATGAGTAGTATTCCATACTCCGGCTGTATCCAGTTTGTTTAATTGTCCACCTGTTACAGGATATCTGGGTGGTTTCCAGCTTGGACCTATTATGAATAGAGCTGCTTTTCATATTCATTTACAACTTTCTGTGTGAACATGAATTTTCATTTCTCTGTTATCAAGGCCCAAGAGTGCAATTGCTTAGACATATGGTTAAATGTATGTTTATTTTGTAAGAAGTTGCCAAACTGCTTCCAAAGAGGCTCTACCATTTTATATTTCCATTGTCAATGTATGAGTGAAAGAGTTCCTCAGCAGCTTTTAGTGTTACCCATTTTTAAAATTTTATCCATTCTGATAGGTGTGTAGTAATATCCCATTGGGTTTTTTTTTTTTAAAAAAAGGGTTATTGAGATATAATTCACACACCATAAAATTTGGTCAAGTATACAATTCGACAGCTTTTACTATCTTCACAGAGTTGCACAAAAACACCACACTCTGACTTTAGAGCATTTTAGCCACCCCTCAAAATGACTTCATATCCATTAGCATTCATTCTGGTGGGTCTATTGAAAGAAGAGACTCTTTAGCTGGTCCTTACAAAGAGGCTTCCCTGTGCAGGTGTTTGGTCCCTGGCAGGATCCTCTTCACTGGGGAAGCCCCGACACCTGGCATCTCTCAACATGGAGGGGATTCTTAGACCTAGTGGAGGAGAACGTTTGCCAACAGGGCTGCCATGTTCCCCCCCACTTCCCTTTGATCCTGGGGAGAAATGAACCTACCTATACTGCCTACGTTTGCTAGACTAACAGTCTAAAAATGCTAGACCTGGGTTGCCATCCACTGTTGGGGGACTGGGTTGTAAGAAACCTTGGAGTTAGAGGTTCTTCCTGTTCTGGAGTCCCTAACTAGATTGCCTTTCTCTTTCAACTTTTCACTTTTAATCTTCAGATGTTTCCTGCATCATGTCCAGGGTTCATAATTGCACTAGTGAGTAGAAGGGAGCAAAACAAGTCTGTTCCACATTCTCTGTACCTGTAACTTACTTTTTAAAATGACCTCTATGGTTCCTATTTTAAATAAACACTTGGGGACACTGTTAGAAGTTGCAGAAGTTAGCGTGCCATCGCATAAATGAAGGTAATTGCTGACAGTGGATTGGATGGTGGTGAGAGCAGAGATAGATACATGATAGAGATATGTGATCTTGCTATGGAGAGCTCTTGAAACTAGAGCCATAAAGATTGTCCAAATGATTTGATTTGTGGTTTATGGAAAAAGTAAGGAATCAGGGATGACTCAAAGTTTATTTTCCCCCTAAGCGAATAAAAGGTTAGAGGTGCCATTACCTGATAAACTAAACAGGTAGGGCATTGGTATAAAAGGTGTATCTGGAATTCAACTGTGGACATATTAGTAATGAGATGTATATTAGATATGCACATGGAAATATCAAGAAGGAAATGGAGATGAGTCCAAAGTATAGGAAGGGGATCTGGGTTGGTGATATAAATTTGGTAATTGTTATGGATTTAAATGGTGTTTAAATCCATGATACTGGATAGAATTACCAAAGAGCCAATGGGTAGATGTTGGACAGATGCCATGCTGTTCCCTTCACCATCTTCTTCCCACTTAATTCCCAGCCCGTTTCTCTGAAAGCAACATTATCTTTCCCAAATGACTTCCTCCCAAAATCTAGTCTTTCATATTCATAGTTACAAAATTCTCATGCCATAGCTTTAATTTTGCCAACCTAAAAGACATAATTAGCTGTCCTAAAAACAAAGAAATTTGCTATCAGTGATGGCAATGCCTCTCATAAATTTATTTAAAACTTTGAAAAATATCCCCTGATTTTACATTATTCTCAGAGTTAACAGAAAGCTTATATTTTTATCTAAAACTCAGGATTCAAGTATGCCTTATTCATTCTCTTCAGTGAAGGTTATAAGAGTATAAAGAAAATAAAATATTGTTTTCTCCATTATATAATAAGAAGACAATTCAGACGTAGGAAAAATTAGTACTTTTTTGAGGTTGTATGTTTCTTAGAGAGAAAGTCACAACAAGAACTCTTGATATTCCAAATTTCCACTCTATCATTGCAGTTCAGGAGAATCAATGTAAATTGGTGCTGAGAAGCACTTTACTGCTATCAGCACACTCTGTTCCTGAGGAAAAACATGCCTGGGTAGTTAGATAATGTATGCTGGGAAAAGATTATGTTGCTGTTGTACTAGTACTTTCTATTCTTCTAAGTACCAATGAATGCTTTAAGATCCTTGGTCATAGTTCCTACCTTCCAAGCTCTCATAGGGTAGGGATGAATACCAATAAAATTCAATAGCAATATTTATATATACAAGCTGTCAAACAGTATCACTGCATTTATTTGAGGCTTAAATGAAGATTATCTTTTAAAACATTTTAAAACATAATTTCTGTGAAGTTAAATTGCACAAACTGTGGACATTCCACTCTCTCTTTCCATCTCAATAATTGGGTCATACTATATTATTTCATCATGGGGTCAACAGCAATGAAATCTCATTTTTAAATACTTTGGGCTTATTCTACATTACACTCACCAACATCATCAAAACAAAACAAAGGGATGAAAATAAAATCTAATTCAATTGGAATGAAATAAACTTCAGTTAAAACATAATGATTTGAACACATATATTTATCACCTCTCCTTGTGAAAACACCATTAAGATATTTCAAAAAGGAATATAAAAGTTCACAAAGGCAAAGGAAACACATTAATGAAAGATTAAAATATTTTGGCAAAAGGATAATTAGATATTGGATAAAACTGAATAGTTAGTATCTGCCAAAAGGGACACCAGTAATAAGCAAATACATTTTCACAGCCAAAGGCTAGAAATGGGTAAGGAGCTAGTTGAATGAAAAAAAAAGAAGGAAGGAAGGAAGGAGGGAGGGAGGGAGGAAGGAAAGAAGGAGGGAAAGGAGAGAAGCAAAGAGAGAAAGGGAGGAAGGAAAACAAAAGAGAAAAGATATTTTCTTATGAACATTTTTCCCTCTTATATCATTAATCAACAGATAGCCAGAGAAGGTGTTAAATGTGATTTGAATAAGGACTTCACATACTAACAATTCAGAAGTTTTTATCAGTGCTGCTTTATTAACAATACCCCTTAGAGCATTATAAAATTAATCAGCTTTAAATGAAATTATTAGTACAACTTCACCTCCTATAACAGTATATATTGTTTTATTTTACTCTGAAATAACATATAGATATTGCCTAAAATAATAACTGGTATATAGAGAATAAATGCATGAGCACAACTCTCTGATTAGACTTTTGCTTCCTAGTATAAAGGCTTAATTAACAGTCTTTATAGATTACTGTAGGGGCATTACATTTTGAAATATTTCTTTAAATGACTTTGATTTATAGACACTGGTTGGGAGGTGAAATACGCCTACCTGAGGAGGGGCAACTCACTTAAGCATCTGGCCATCTAATTTTATTCTAGTTTTAGGACTTTTAATTCCACTCTAATAGTACAAATGGGAATTCGGATGAACTGCCTTGATGTAAGATTTTTCTGTATCTGGACAGAGAAATGAATAGATCCTCTACCTGAGAAACATGAGAATGGCTCACTGTCAGAGATATAAAATCTTCTACAGAGCGTGTTTTATCAGATTAAATTCTACTGTATCAGGGAAAATATTAATCCAGCCATACTTGGGATATATATTTCTACTAACAGTTCTCACAGCTGAAGACAAACATTTTTCTAACTATTAAATATTCTACCTGTTATTTAATAAGGGATCCAATGGCATGGTTTCTGCTATATCACTGCTGTTTGGAAGGTACTTTCATAATCTTCTATTTTATTAAGAAATAAAACTTTGCTGACAGATTATTTTGTATACATGGTATTTCAGGAACAAGACTGTAGGTAGAATTTGATTTGCTACTTTTTCCATTTTATCTTGTGTGAATAATCCATAGAAAGTGAACAAATATCCTAAAATATATTTGAAAGAGCCCTGAAATAGCAGAAGCTTTAGGATTTAATCTAGTCATAAAAAATTGTTAACCATAGAAACTTGATCAAAGAGAAATAACATTTTTGAAATATCTTTTACATGCTAGCCACTGTGCTCATAGATTGTATACTTGAAAGTACAATTCTTAGGATCACGTGTTATTTTGATGTGACCTTACATTGCAGAAGAGAAAATGTATTAGTGAAACTACTTGACACAATCTAAGGAAACATAACTATTTCCCTAGTTTTTAATTTGCAAATAGCAGACATCATTCAGGGAATATCTGTAAAGCTGTATGTAGATTTTAAATACATGTAAAAATTTTCTCAAAAAGCAAAATATAAATACTTTTTGGTATTTATACTAAAATAACAAACAACGACAACAACAAGAAAAAGACAAGAAAGAATGTATACAAATTTAAATGTAAAAGAAAGGGTTGATTTTACTATGAGTTAAGAAGCTATTTTCTATGCTGATGAAACTGATTCAATCAAGTCAAAACAATCTGATTTTGCGAACAGTCCCTCCCCTTTGGTACTTGGACAAGGGAACCCCTGCCCTGAGCTCCACGCCTTGAAGAGCACCACATATTACAAACACATGTAGACAAAAGGGATGCAAGATCACATGAGCACATCTCTTCCTCAGAAGCAGGTTAGATTCCGATTGGAAGTCCTTAGATGGGATTACAATACATTCATCCATTGTAATAGGGAGAAGGCAGAATATGTGGGTAAATATGTGACTAGATTACATACAGATTTGGTAGTTAAAAACCTGTGCAGGTTGGTTTCTGATTGTTTCAGTTTCTTTTTTTTTTCAAATGAAATAACACTTAGTAAATGAAGTAACAATTAATGAATGAAATACCGATTATTCTTTTGAGAGCTTTCTTAACAAGTTAACTAAAATTTGCTGCAAATCTTCATGTTTTATTAGGATAATCACTTAAGCATAGCAAAGAATGACTGAAAAGTTGTATTTGTTTCTAGAAAAAGTAGAACCAGAGAATATAGTGCCAGACTGATAGGTACTTGCTGAAATGATATGCCTAGGAGAACCTCTCTCTCTTGACACACCTTTCCAGCTGGCACTTCTCAGGTGATACTCAACCTTATTTCTTATTCACTGATATAAAGATAATTAAACTTCATTTAAAAGGTGAATACTGAAAGAAAGGACATAGAACTATCCTGCAGCCAGCCTAAGTTAGTTTGACAACATTACCAAATTAGTTGTGCACTAATGAGATGGCATTATGGGAGGAAGAGAGACTCCAAAGAGTAATTGATAATAAACCTCTAAAAAGAGATCATCACCCTCATCACTACCAGCCGCATCATCATTAGGGAAGAAGGAAGATGCGGAAAAAGGCTGGTTCACTGAAAGACTGCAAGAAGCAAAGCCTACTTTTCAAATGACAACATCCAACAGGCACTGTCATTTGAGAGAAGGACCCACTTATTTTATGTGTGAGGAGTTACACTGTTGGAGACTGTTCGAGCACTGTTAAGTCGCTGTAACAATACAGCAGTTAACATTCAATCAATAATTGCTTTTCTCCTGGTGCTATGTTAAAATCTTAATATGCTTTATCTCATTCTATTCTTATCGCAAAGTTTGCATTTGGTACAATTATAATGTCCATTTTACAGATGGAAATTAGAGAATTGGAATGTTTTTCGGAGGTTACACAGTTGAGGACACTGAGTTTAGTATAGTTAACTAATTAAGGCTAGGCAGCCTTAATTTTGCATCCTATGCTATCTAACCCTAGTCTGACCCTACTGTTACTTACAGAGAGAGAAACTAGAAGGAAAGTAAATAATAACTAGGCTTTTTGAAGTAGAAATTCTGAAAAAGATATACTTATCTATAAAATAAGGTGGATAAAATACTGAAGACAAACTTTGCCAACTTTATACTTTGCCTGGGACCCGGGCTTGCACTGAATGCATTTCTCTACCCAGATACTTATACAAATAATCATAAGCCTAATCAAAAACACTTGTGAACAAGTGTTAATTATGTTTATTAAAATTTACCCAGCTGTTGAAATTTTCTAATGCCTGAAGAAAATGAGAGCTATGTTGAATATACAACTGGGAACAATGAAAATGAAACTGACTCTTTTGAAGAATAATTACTTATGCTAATTTACTTGAACACAATAGGCTCTATCAGCAAACATTTTCATAGTAATGTTATTATTTGCCTTCTCTGAAATGCTTGTCTCATTATAGTGAAGTATAAAAGAGTCAGAATACATGAACTGAATTTAAAGATTAGCAGTTACATGTCTGACCTAAAAAATTACAGTTTATATACCGTTCAAGGTGTATTTTAATTTATATAAAAAATGATGTACTTGAGATTCCTCTAAAACCATTCATTTCTCACATTCCCAAGAAGAATGTCAATAATGAATATGACATTCTTAATCATTAATATTCATAGGTATATATTACATATATAACAATTTATATCAAATAAATGTTTCTAGTCCCTTAACTGGATGATACTAATAGCAAGACATAAGGTAATAAAGTGAGTGCCCTCAGAGAAAGAACATAATACAGGAGATATTAAAAGTATCAGAGGAATTCATTTTCATTTACAGGATACTTCTCAAATTTATCTTCTCAGTTATGAATAAAATGGAACATTTTGTTGACTATGGAAATACATTATTTTATGTTAAATAAATTTCATTACTTAGCAAATATAATTTTCTGTATCAAATTTGCAGGTATCATAGTGCTCAAATATATAATGTAAATGAGATGACATCCAAAAGAATGATACTCTAAACCTTTAAATTAGTGTGAAAATAATCTTAAATCAAATATGATATAACATTTAACAGAGTCAAATACAATGTGCTCATTTTCTCCCTCCTCACAATTTGTTCTAAGATTCTGAAGTATCACCCACCCTACTGTACAGTCTCAATAACCTTATATGCTCCAGGTGAACTGGGCCTCCCGTCAGAGCTGATTATTTCAAGAATGGACTGAGAGCCACACGGAGCTAACCAGAGACTAAATTAAAGGCTACAGACACCAATTTGATTAGTTGCTGGTGAGCACTGGACCTGCAACATCATCAGGACTTTGGGCCAGTTTTGGTCATTTTCACTGCAATACACTCTGGCCACTGCACACCTGCCAAGTATAGCAAGCACATGAGCCTGCAGAGAGATGCTCACAAAATAATCAGACTCGAAAAACATAAGCAGAGAAGTAGCCATGAGAGAGCCACTGCCTAGAGATTCATCAGATCCTTTACCTACCCCTCACCATCACTGCCCTTTTAGATTCAGGCAGTAAGTGTGGGTTTCTATTATTTGCAGCTAACTTCACACAATTTAAGAAATCATTACTTAAAGACAACAAAATCCCCAAATCAAGAATTTAATTTGATAGCTGTGAACAAAATCTGCAAGATTCAGGCAATGCATTTTGTGAGATAGCATTGAAAAATTTAGAGCAGTACTAAGTTAAGCTACTAGAATCATAATTTAGTATGCATAAAGATAAGAAAAATATTCTCCATCTCCAGAAGACTAAGCTAAGTAAGCCAAGAGTATATTTTATAAACTATTAAACAATGGTAAATGTATTTATATCTATTAAATTAGTATATTGGAAAATAAATAAAAAGTGATTACTAGATAGCAAGAAACATAAAATACATGAAACATATATGACACAATAATATAAAACTAACAATAACATGGACAATGTAGCCCTACATATAATCCTTATGATTAGCAGCATCATTTTTAAAATGGAGTACATATAATTTTCAAAAACATATACATTTTTTCCACAACTGGCCTTATGTTGCTTTATAAAGCAAGCCTCAATAAACTACAAAACGTTGGTAGCATTCAATGTATGCTCTCTGACATTGGTGAAAAAACAGGAAATCAATTAAAAAGCAGGGGGTGGGAGGAAGGATCTCCGACAACTTGGAAATGAAGTTATTCCCTAATAACCAACAGAACATAATAAAAGGGAATCACAAGTAAAATTAGAAAATATTTTAATCTGAACGTTAATGAAAATATATTAAAACCCATTACATGCAGCTAAAGAGTTGCTTAGAGGGGAATTTATAGACTTATCATTAGAAAGTTTTAAAAGCAATGATCTCAAATTTCATTTCAGAAAGCACAAAAAAAGAACAGGAAGGCAACATCCAAATGATAAAGCAAAAGAAATCAATAAAATTAAAATCATAAAATAGAGAACAAAAAACTAGCCAAGAATAGTTTTTGTATTATCAGTTAACATGAAAAACCCAAGCAATACTGTTTAAATATAAAATAGAAAGAAAGCCAGGGGCACTCAGCTAGCTCAGTTGGAAAAGCATAAGAGTCTTTAAACAAAGAAACCCCCCAAAAAAGGAGCATCACTACAGACACCAACAAAAATTACAACCAACCTTGAATTATCAAGTTTGAAAGTAAAAATGATATGAATAAATGCCTTGAAAACCATAACATAACTTGACAAAAGAGTAGAATCCTAAATAATTTAGTATCTGTTAATGAAATTAAATTGATTATTGAAACCTGTCCTACATTGAAAAGTTCAAGTCCAAACAACTTCATCAGTAAATTCTACTAAATATTTTTAAAAGTAACAACACCAATACTATACAAATATTTGAAGAGGATGGCAAAAGAGGAAAACATTTTCCAACTCATTCTGTGTCACAGTTTTAAACTTAATATCAAATTCTGACAAGGAAATTTCAACAATAACAACAAAATGCAGATCCACCCTTGTTATAAATACAGATGGGAAAATCTTGACCAAAATATCAGCAAATCAAGTCCAACAATACAGAAAATCAAACCATCATGAGAAATTGGAGTGCAATGCAGCAATAGTAAAAGTAAAATTTTAACATTTGAGAATCAACAGATATAATTCATCATGCTAACGCAAAAAAATGAAAAAATAAAATAACCTTACCTGAGTACAAGTACTGCTGTTAGTAGTCATTGCAGGAAACTTCTTTAATCAATAGGGGTCTAAAAAAAGAAAAAGAATCACTAAGTCAGTGATCATATATAATGAAGGATTATTTAGATAATTTTCCCCCAGACAGAGGAAAAAACAATGCACACTATTATTATTTCTATTTAGCATTTTATTGGATATCCTGGTCTGTGAAATAAAGTAAGGTAAAAAAGAAATACATGTCTCCTCAATAATTTTTTAAGTATAATATTTTTCTTAACCTAAAAAAGAAACAGAAGAATAAGTGTAGGAAAGAAATAAAATATATTTTTGTGATGTCATGATTAAGGTCGTAGAAAGTCCAAAAATTTTACAGATTATAATGTTAGTAATCAGCAAACTAAAAAAATCTTGACACGTTATATCTGAATTATAATTAAATTTCCCAAAGACAAAATTTTTACTAAAATCACATGGTAGCCACAAAGAAAAAATTCTATAGCAGATTTTAAAAAGAGAGAAAGACAAAAGGATCAAATATATCATTACAAAGAACATGATCAAATCTGCTATGCACCAAATGTTTGTGTCCCCCAAAATCTTATGTTGCAACCTAATGCCCAGTGTGATAGTATTAGGAAGGGAGATCTCTGGGAAGTGCCTAGATCGTGAGGATGGAGCCCTCATGAGTGGGATTAGAGACCTTATAAAAGACCATACAGAGCTCCCTAGACCCTTCTGCCATAGCAGTTACAACTAGAAGGTGCTGTCTCTAAACCAGAAGGTGGGCCCTCACTAGACACTGAATCTGGCAGTGACCTGGACATCCCAACCTTGGACTTCCCAGCCTCAAAAAATGTCAAAAATAAATGTTTGTTATCAGCCATCCAGTTTATGGTATTTTTGTTATAACAGCCTGAATGGACTAAGACAGCAAAGAAAATCAAAAAGGAAGACAGCAAAGAAAAACAAAAAACAAAACTGACAGAAAAAAACTTAACAGAATGGCCAAAGCAATCCCTCACCTATAATAATTACTTTAAATATACTGGATGAAATTCACCAACCATAATGTATAGAGTGGTTATTGGATGAAAAACAAAAACAAGAGCAAAACAAAGATCCAACTCTATGTTGTCTACAAGAGACTTATTTTAGATTTAAGGACATACATGGACTGAAAGTGAACAGATTTAAAATGATATTCCATGTAATGGTAAACAAAAGGAAAAGCAAGTGGCAATACTTATGTCAGACAAAATAAACTTTTAGTCAAAAATTGCCACAAGACTAAAGGGACATTACATAATGATAAAAGGGTCAGTTAATCAGGAAGATACAACAGTTATAAATATATATACACTCAACATCAGAGCACCTGAATATATAAAACAAGCACTGATATAACTGAAGGGAGAAATAGATATAAATACAGTAAAAGTAGAAGACTTCAATATCCCACATTCAATCATAGATCATCCAGACAGAAAATCAATAAAGAAACAGCAGACTTGAACAAACTATAAAGCAAATGGCCATAAAAGACGTATACAGAACAGTCTATTCACCAGCAGCAGAATATTCATTCTTCTCAAGTATATAGAGAACACTGTCTGTGATTGATCAAATGTCAGGTCACAAACCAACTCAACAAATTTCAGAAGACTAGAATTATTCCAAGTATCTTTCCCAACCACAGTGGAATGAAACTAGAAATCAATAACAAAAGGAAAACTGGAAAATTCACAAATGCTTCGAAATTTAAAAACACACCCTTGAACAAATATTGGGCCAAAGAAGAAATCAAAAGGGAAATTCGAACATATCTCAAGACAAACAAAAATTAAAACACAACATACCAAATCTTACAGGATGCAAAAGCAGCACAAAGAGGGAAGATTTTAATGATAAAAACCTACATTAAAAAGAAGAAAGACTTCAAATAAACAAACAAATTTCATGCCTCAAAGAACTAGAAAAGGATAAACTAAGCTCAAAGTTAAGAGAAGGAAAAAAATCATAAAGATTAGAGGAGAAATAAATGAAATAGAGAATAGAAATAATAAAAAAGGTCAATGAAATTAGCAGTTTATTTTTGAAAATATCAACAAAATCAAGAAATCCTTAGCTAAAATAACTAAGACAAAATAGAAAAAATAAAAGGAAAAGCAAAGGAAACAAAAGTAAAAATAAACAAATGGAACCTAATTAAACTTAAAAGCTTTTGTAAAGCAAAGGAAACCATCAACAACACAAAAAGACAACCTAATGAATGGGAGAAGATATCTGCAAATTATATGACAAATAAGGGGTTAATATCCAACATATATAAACAGCTCGTACAACTCAACATCAAAAACAAACAAACAACCCAATTAAAAAATTGACAGAACTGAATAGACATTTTTTGAAAGAGGAAATGCAGATAGCCCAAGGTATATGAAAAGATGCTCAACATTGCTAATTATCAGAAAAATGCAAATCAAAACCACAATACAATATCACCTCACACCTGTCAGAATGGCTGTCATCAAAAAGAGCACAAATAACAAATGCTGGAGCAAAGGGAACCCTTGTACACTGTTGGTAGAAATGTAAATTGGTGCAGCCACTGTGGAAAACAGTATGGAGTTTTCTCAAAAAAGCTAAAAATTGAACTACCATATGACCCAGCAATTCCACTTTTGGGTATGTATCCAAAACAAACAAACAAACAAAAATAAACAAAAACACTAATTCAAAAAGATATCTGAACCTCAATGTTCATAGCAGCATTATTTACATTTGCCAAGGTATGGAAGCAACCTAAATGTAAATCAACAGATGAATGGATAAAGAAGATATTGTGTGTGTGTGTGTGTGTATACACACACACACACACACACACACAATGGAATGCTACTCAGCCATAAAAAAGAAGGAAATTTTGCCATCTGCAGCAACATGAATGGACTTAGAGGGCATTATGCTAAGTGAAATAAGTCAAAGGAAGACAAATAGTGTATGATATTGCTTATGTGTGTAATCCAAAAAATACGACAAACTAGTGAATAAAACAGAACAAAAAAAGTGGACTTACAGATATAGAGAACAAACTAGTGGTTACCAGTGGGGAAAAGGAAGGGGAGAGGGGTAATATTAAGGGTAGAGGGAAAAAAAGGGTTATTATGTGATTATATAAAATCATCTGTGTGAAACTTCTGAAGCTTTTAAAGCACTATAGAATTTAAAGAATCTTTAATTCAATTAAAAATTAATTTTAAATAAATGAATAAATATTTTTCCAATAAAAGAGAAAAGAATGAAATAAAATCAGATATGGAAGAGTAAACATTACAATAATGCCACAGAAACTTTAAAAAAATCATGAGGAAGTGTTATGAATGATTATATGCCAACAAAGTGATCAACCTAGAAGAAATGGATAAAGTATTAGAAACATACCACCTACCAGTACTGAATCATGAAGAAATACCAGCAGAAAGTTTAACTGGACCAATGTCAAATAAGGAGATTAAATCAGTAACCAAAAACTTCCTGACAATGAAAAGCTCCAGATCAAATAGTTTCACAATGGAATTCTACCAAACATTTAAAGAAGAATTAATACCTATCCTTCTAAACTTGTTCAAAAAAATAAAAATAGAGACCCCCCTGAAAACACTTTTATGAGCCTAGTGTTATTTTAATATCAATGCCAGACAAGAACACTACAAGGAAATAAAACTACAGGCCAGTAACTAATAAATGTAGATGATAACATACTCAACAAAATACTAGTAAGCCAAATTCAATAGCACATCAAAAGAATTATATACCATGACCAAGTGGAATTATCCTAACTGGAATCAAGAATGGTTCATCATATGCAAATCAATCAATGTGATACACCATATTAACAGAATAAAGGGTAAAAAAAAAATCACACAATCATCTCAAAAGATGCAGAAAAAACATTTGCAACATTTAATACACTTTCATGATAAAAATTCTCCACAAATAAGGAACAGAAGGAATTTACCTCAATACAATAAAGGTGATAGATAAAAATCATACAGCTAATCTCATACTCAGTGATGAAAAACTGAAAGCTTTTCCTTTATGATCTGGAACAAGACAAGGATGCCTACTCTTATCACTTCTAGGCAACATAGTACTGGAAGTATCAGCCTGAGCAATTAGGTAAGAGAAAGAAATAAAAGAGCATCTAAACTGAAAAGGAAGAAGTAAAATGATCTGTTTGCTCATGACATGATCTTTTATGTGGAAAACCCTAAGGATTTCAGATACACACACACACACACACACACACACACACACACACACAAAACCTCTCAGAACTAATAAATAAATTCAGCAATGTTTCAGGACAAAAAATTATCATAATATTAGATATGATTCTACACACTAAGGAAAAAGAAATCTGAAAAGGAAATTAAGGAAAAGATCCCAATTACAATATTATAAAAATAATAAAATATTTACTGATAAACTTAACCAAGGAGCGAAAGACATATACTGAAAATTATAAAACATGGAGAAAAGAAATTAAAGCAGACAAAAATAAATAGAAAGATATCCATCCTGTGTTCATGGATTGGGAAAATTCTTATTGTTAATATGTCCATATTACCCAAAATGATTTACAGATTCAATGAAATCACTATTACAACACCAATGCTTTTTTTTTTTTTTTACAGAAACAAAAAATCCTAAAATTTTTATGGAACTACAAAAGACCCCATATAGCCAAAGCAATATTGAGCAAGGAGAAAAAGCGGCAGTCTTCACACTTTCTGATTTCAAAATATATTACAAAGCTACAGTAATCAAAACAGTATGGTACTGACATAAAAACACATGTAAATCAGTGGTGCAGAAGAGAGAGTGAAGAAATAAACCCAAGCATATGTGGTCAACTGTTCTTTGATAATGCTACCAAGAATATGCAATATGCAAAGGATAGTCTTCAATAATGGTGTGGGAAAATGTCCATCTATATGCAAAGAAGTGAAATAGGACTCATCTTACACCACACACAAAAATCAACTCAAAATGGATTAAAAAACTTAAGACCTGACACCACAAAACAATTAGAAGATAACAAAGGCAAAAAGTTTCTTGACATTAGCCTTGAAGGTGATCTTTTAGATATGACACCAAAACTGTAGGCAACAAATGCAAAACAGACAAATCATATCAAACTAAAAAGCTTCTGTACAGTGAAGGAAATAATCAACAATGTGAAAAGACTAGCTACAGAATGAGAGAAAACACTTGCAAAGCATACATCTAATAAAGAGTTTATATATAAAATATATACAACTCAACAGCAATAACTAAATAGATTTAAAAAATGGGCAAAGGATCTGCATACCTACTCTGAGTATACATTCAAAGAATTTGAAATCACGATCTTGACAAGATATCTGTATTTCCAAATACATTGCAGGATTATTCACAATAGCCAAATCATGAAAGCAACCTAGATATCTACTGAGGAATGAACCAATAAAGAAAATACTATATATATTGGTCCATAGAACAGTGGTTGTTGGAGGCTAGGGGGAGGAAAAAATGGGGAGGCATTAGTCATAAGCTACAAAATTTTAATTATACAAGATGAGTAAGAACTAGAGATTTAATATATAGCATAGTGCCTATAGTTAGCAACAATAAATTGTAGGGCTTCCCTGGTGGCACATTGGTTGAGAGTCTGCCTGCCGATGCAGGGGACACGGGTTTGTGCCCTGGGCCGGGAAGATCCCTCATGCCGCGAAGCGGCTGGGCCCGTGAGCCATGGCCACTGAGCCTGAACGTCTGGAGCCTGTGCTCCACAAGGGGAGAGGCCACAACAGTGAGAGGCCCATGTACCACAGGAAAACAAAAACAAAACAACAACAAAAAACAATAAATTGTATATTTAAAAATTTATTAAGAGCATATAGCTTAAGTCCTCTAACACAAAATAATAATAATATTAAGGAGGAGGAGAAACATAATAAAGAGAATAGGAAACTTTTGGAGGTGATGGATATGTTTATGGCACAGATTGTGGTGATAGTTATATGGTTATATATCTATCTCTAAATCCACCAAGTTGTTTATATTAAATATGTACAAAATTTTATGTGTCAATCATACCGCAATGAAATTTTTTTAAGAGTAGTACTAGAAATGGAAGTCATTGCCCTACCAAAATCAGAAATTGGGAGGCCCTGGACACTTTTTTTTCTCCCCAAACCATAACTGGCTCTTTTAAAATAAGAGTTCCTATGGTGGTGTACAAATTTAGATGTGAAACAATTCTTTAAAATGGTCTAGTCCAGCCATTTCATTTTATAAATGTTAGAAATCAAGGCCATGGAGGCAAAAGGCCCAGAACTGCCATAGTATTATAAGTGGAATTACTAAAATTAAAATCCTAGTAATTTGCAGATTCCTAATTTGCAGCATACTATTTGGGGAAAAGGCACATCTATTCTCACCCACTTTCTGTTCATTGGTGACACTCTTCCAACAGCAGCTATGCTGGAAACCTGAACGTCCAGCAGTTTAATGGTCTTGTGGGCTGTAGGTTTCCATCCTAGCAGTAAAAGCTTTGTGATCTTTGATAATATCTCTCTTTTCTCTTGTGCTCCTTTAGCCTTTCCATAACCAACTCCTACATGGAACTTCACTTGACTAGAAATATCTAGAGTAATTTCTCTTTTCCTGCCTGGACTCCAATAGATAAAAGAATGTTGAACCAGAGTGACACTGACTCTAACGTGGTAAATTCACATCAGGACTCAGATACTGGATTAAATTAGAAAATGCTATTTCATATGTGAGGTGAATTCAATAAATAGTATTACTGTTATTGTTATTTGTGGTCATTATCCTTGTCAACTTATAGAAAATAGCTTTAAATGACCACTTTTCAACTCATACACTTTTTCTGTTTCTTTTGTCCATGATCATCTTTATTAATAATTAATATTGAAAAATTTATCCTTTTCCAGTGATGTATTCCTTAATAAACTGTCTCTTCTATGATAATATACCAAGTAGCTTCAGAGATTTCTGGATGTAGGGGTTTTCTAGAGCTGTGAAGGGATTAAAGAACATTAATCTGAATGTTTTCCTTTAATCTTCCTCAACAAAGGTGGGAAGCAGAGCCTAGTATTTCCTCATATGTTTATGCAGAACAATTTAAAAGTTCTCTGTAGTTAAAAATTACCATACCCATGCAGTAACTCTTTCCTCTGAAGAAATTGCAAGGGAAGAAGCATGATATATTATTTTCCATGCATTTCCAAAGAAATGTTTAAATTATGGAATTCCCCTAATAGCAATTAGTTCAAATTGACTATTTTCATATTGCTTATAGATACACACATGTATATAGATAAAAACAACCATTTCCCTCTGAAATAGTTAAGTGATTAAAAAGTCAAGATCTCTAGTTTCCCACGACAACAAAAATAATCAGGAAGCAGTATGCCAAGGAAAGCAGGATTAGAAGGTTACTGTTCATAAAAAGAGTTATTAAATGACGAAGTCAATATACTTCTCCCAGTCCTATAAAATTGGGCTTTTATTCTGTCGCCACCCAGACAACATTTCAATAAAATCGCAGATTGTTTGCTTTTGTAATATGAATTCAGACAAACGCTAAAATCGAGACCAATTTATAAAAAATATGACTTGCAAATTTCATTAACAGGTCATCTTCAGGGGTCAGCCCTCTGCAAGGCACATTTAATACAACAGGGTTGTCAGAGCCGGGTATTAACAGAAATGCTAAGGTGTCCAAAGGAAGAAGCGCTAAAACCAGTGTTGCAGATGACAGGTTACTGTGAATGCTTGTTCCTCTTATAAAATACACCTGACCCCAAGGCTGGGAAGCTAATAAAATGGCCATATGAACCTCCATAAAACAAAACACATTTATTTCTCTTGCAAGTTTTTTAGGGCAGGATGACCATAAACGAAACCCATTAAGACCTGGGGCACATTAATACTACACCACATACAGTGACAACAGTTTATATACAATATTGTAACATGTGAAAAAGTCCTTCTACTAATTTAAATGTCTTCTGTGCTTACACATTTTATTACTGAGAATTACCAAACATGGACATTTATTACTGCAGATTTAACAAATGGACTAGAACATTCATTTACAGACAGCTTGCTTTACTTCTCAAACCTAAGACATTTTAGTCTCAAAAAGAAAAAAGTTAATGCTATTGTACCCTTGAAAGCAGAAAGTAGAATTTATGGAGGGTGAAATAAATTACTAAATGATGCAGCTCCACTGCTTTTACTACCTAAATGAAATGCAAAAGAGCTTCATGGGGAACTCAAGAGAAAAAAAAAAAAAAGTGCCTAGGCTGTAAGAGGTTTTCAGAAATTCAAGGCAATGATCTCAATAATGTTTACCCAAATAGGTCATGACATTCCATAAATCAAAATAAATTGATTCATTCCTTTTTCCATTTTAGTTAAGTGGAAATAAGCATTAAAAGAGATCCTCAACTCTCTATATATGGAACTTGCATAATCAGTATCAAATGATGTTTTATTGCTATTTTAACTATTTAAATTGAGCGATGCCCAGCTTGTTCAAGGACTTTCCTTGACCAGCGAATAGAGGTACATAACCACATTTCTAAAAACAGGAGTATTTATCTAAAGAGTTCTAAGGTACATCCAAAGTACTATTAAAATACACAAAATGTTATGTCAAATGATATAAGTTTTTTTATTTAATTGAGTCAATCAATATATTTCTAGGCCTTCTTTTGCTCTGTAATTTTAAGACTTTAACTCACTAGAATCAGTATTGTTCCAGATTTGTTGAGCTGCTTTTATCACCAAACCAGCTCAATTATCCACAGGTACATTTTCATCATCAAGGATAGTACTTCTTCCATGCTATCATATCCTCCACGATATAAATGACACAGCATTATTTTTATGTCCTTTATTTAACATTCTATGATACCTGTTTACTTATAAAAGTACAATAGAACCTATTTTCCCACCTGTATCCTAACAATTGTTCTTGATTTCAGTACTAACACTCATTGATCAGAATATTAACTGAACACATAAAATTATAGTGAAATAACTTTTGAGAATGGAAATAAAGTAAAATTAATCTATGAATTATAGCATAAAAAGGAAAATATTTTCAGTTAGTTCCTCACAAACCATATACAAATGTGTTGGGCTTTAGAATTAGGTCTTACTTTATTACAGTGTAATTTCATTCTCCTTAGACTGAACGGTACAATTAAAGAAAGTTAAAATGGGGAATTATATGTTACAGATATTTTATCAAACTTAAAGTATACTCTTTTATTAAAACAGAGTCTGTAGGTTTTGAAGCATTTTATTTCACTCCTCGTATCACCCTTGTGAAAGTAAAAGTTTTTCTGGCTTCCTTTCTCTCATTGGTTGTGAAAAGGAGTGAATAGAAAAAGAGCTAATATCAAGTCAAAGAGTTATTAATGTCAAGCCCAAGCATTCCCACTTAGAGACATTTTGGAAAAGTCAGATTCAGTGACAAACATGTGTGTATAGTCGCAGAGGAAAGTTCCGTCTGCAGTTAGACCGACTTTACCAAGAACAGAGGAGGATGATTTGATCTATTTTCCACTCATTAGCAGAGTGATGTTGTTTGACTGTTTACAGAGGATGTGTCCTAACATAAAATATGTGTCCTACAGGAAAACCTGTAATTGCTGGGATATTGTGCTTTCATATTCATTCATTCATACAGACTTACTACGAACCAACATCAGGTGATGGGGAAACAAAGATAAAATAACACACAGCCACAGAGCTCACCAATTCCTGAATGGACATCCTTCTCATGAAAGTAGCTTGTTTAACACCAAACCCTCCTTATTTAACAATAATGCTATAAAGATTTCTCATGTATTGCATTAAGGTATCTGTGAAATGGGATAATAGTTGCATTTGACTCACAGGGTTATTATGGGAATTAAATGAGATAATCCATACAAATATCTCCTTGTCTGGCACACATTTACAGTCAACAAACATTAGCTGTTACTTTCATTATTAGCAGTATTATTTAATTCAGGATAGAAAATCTACCAGTTCCCAGAACAGACAGAATCATTAAGCTTAAATATTCCTAGCTGAACTATGACACAGGAAATATCTGGCAGAGGATTTTGTGACATGCAAATTGTCATTTTAGATGAAAATCTCTTTCAACATTAATCATTGTTCAGGAGAATATAAAAATTAAAGAAGAAAATTATAACAGCATTAGGTAGGTAAAGTCTCAAAATAGATTAATATGTGCCAGATAAAATACCTAGGATACTAGCAAAGTTACTTTCTAAAGTCTTTACAGAATAATATACAAACAGTATATTTTTGAATTGTTTACAGGCTCAATATAAGCCAACAATATAAAGGAGCTACAAAAACAAAATACTTTTTTTCTTTTAACTCTATAAAGCAAACAGAATGAGTAAGGTGACAGACACTTCTGTAGCACACAACCCATTCTGAAGGGCCACGTTTTGAGCAGGAGACTGAAAAGTTGTCACATACTTGGAAAAATATAATCAAAATGGTCATAGGTTTGGACCCCATGAAGTAAAGTAAAAGTTTAAAGATACACAGAATAAAATTTGGAGAAGATAATATTTCAAAATAAAAGTATGATTTTTTAATACTTCTCTATAAAATTTTTATAGACTGTAAACTGGGTTTCTTCTATTTCTATTTAAATAAGTAAATTAATTAATCATAGACAATAAATATGAACAGATTATAGTTTTAGACAAGTAACTTCACCAATTATTCTGTTGATATGTATAAGATTAGGAACGTATCTCATTATGATTTATATGATAATAAAAACTCAAACTATGGCGGAGATACAGAGCCCTCTGAGATACAATGGAAGTTATGAAATATTTCCAAGAAGAAATATTTCAATGGAAATACTTCCATGGAAAAGAAGAATCACTTCTACACACAATTACATTTCAGGCGGTATCTCAGACCCTCTAAAATTCTACAGTAATCATAGAACCCAGTTTAAGAAATCTTTGACCTAGGAGATCTTTAATGTCTTATTAATTCTGATTTTTAAAAAATTTCCAATGTGACCAAAGCACCATGATATGGTAAATCTTTTAACTGTTCTGATTTAGGGTTGTATTCCTTTGCTTATGTTTTGCATGCAATAAATCCAGAATCACAATATGATTTTACATGATGTATTACTCTAGTCACTACAGTTTTTCCCCAAACTCTATATCTAAAGAAAACAGAAAAATATGTCCAAGATCAAAGAGACTTTAATTCTCATACACTCTCCCTGAAAAGATTATTTGAAGACTAAAAAAATACTCTGAAACAGAAGGATATTGAAGTGAAGGAATAGTGCTACTAAACCACTAGTAAAACAGAAAGAGTTCTCAGGTAACAGCTGTGCAATGGAGCTGTATCTCCAAATCAGACGTTTCTAATAAAATCAGTTAAAATTAGTCCGAAGTGTATTTTTAATAATATATATAAATTTGGGGGACAGAAAGACTTTATTTATTATAAGGATATCAGAAACTCCAGCAATATAGCATCAATTATCCCTCTTATTAAGAGACTCAAACCTTATAAACAGACACAATCACCTTCAATATCCATTTCTGTGCAGGTGAATGCATATATATATATATATATATATATATATATATATATATGCATATAAGCTTTATATTAAAAAAAGTAGTTTTTTTCTTTTTACATTCTTAAAACTGTGTACGGAAAATTTAGGTATAAATTCTCTCTGTAACTCCAATTACATTTTTTCCCATCATTCCATTTTTAAAAATTATACATCTGATACCCTGCATGGCCACATCTCAAATTTCAAACCTGTATTTTCTACTCAAGCATAAGGATTTTGGCAGTTCAGCCAGAGTGCTTCTATTACCAGTACTTATTATTTATACTTTGTTTGACTAATAATGATGGTGTACTAGTGCTAGCTGGAATCTTTATACCCAATATAAATTCTTTGATTCAGAAAAGAAAAACAAAAGAATATAATTGTATGGTCTGTATTCCAAGAAAACTAGATATTTTTGAACATAAAAAGTAAAAATTAGCTTAAATAATTATATGTCAGGATATATAGCTTCTTAGAATTTTTATTTTGTCTTTTGCTTCAAATTTGTTGGTCAGAATATGACATAATTTTTCTTAAACACAAAATGCAGTAATGTCACTTGTTGACATTTTTATCCTTAGGCATATTTTCAAGTCTTGAGATGTGAACTTAAATGATCACAGAGAATATATTAGAAGTCAATCTTGTTTCATGTATAATTTTTCCAGGTTTTTATAAAGATAAATCATTATTTCAACAAACATTGTGAGTGCATAGTCAATAATTGAGTGGCTATTTGTTGATTATATATATGGCACTCTACCAAACAGATATGAGGTATGTTTTCTGGGAATCAGAAGTTCACAAACAAGTGAAAAGAGAAATGTACAATGGAGTGTTTTAAGTACTCTACTGCATTAAGCTATGAAGTGAATGTTTTCATTGCACAAAGGAAGGTTGATACTTCTTTCTGGATTTCTCTGGAAATGCTCAACAAAAGAAAACATTTCAATAACAACGAAACAGATTAGGTTTTGCTAAATATGGAAAAACTAGGCAGCTGGGTGATAAGGCTTTCAGGTAGAATGGTAAGCGTGTGGATTATTTTTGAGGGAGAGTTACAACTTCAGTACATTTCAAATTAAGATTCAGGTCAAGTGAGATCCGAGAGGTAGGTTTGGCAAGTCTATGAAAGGGGCTGTAGAGAATATGCTGAGGAATTTAAATTGTGTGAAGTGAGAGGAAGGTTCCAGTAGTGTACTGAGAACTGGGACAGGAGAGGAGTTCCAACTACACAGGATATTAGACTCAGAGCATTTCATGGACTTTAGCGAAAACTGATGTTGGTTCTCATTTCTCTGAATTGAGTAAACCTCTTGAGGAAAGCACCTTGACATTGATCTGTAACCTCTCTTCCTTACAGAACCCATTAATGAATTCAGGCAAATTTCTGAGCCAATATACCCTCATTAAAGTTCACATGTGTGCTCTCCAGTGCACCACAGTGGACCACTTGACTAATTTATAACAAAGATAGACATATCAACAAACCTTGTTACTAGGAATTATGACATTTTACTACTTCAGCTATAATGCCCTGCCACAGCTATGAAGAATGTATGCACCTTAAGGTGCAGTGAAGATTAAAACCTTCCTTCTTTGAGTTCTTTGAGATAGATGAAGCCAAAGAAAAATAAATTATGTGATAACCTGAGAAGACTATCTTCTTTAGGTCACTTGGTTTGCCTTTAATAGCATGGTTGGCAAATAATTATACATATATTTCTTTCAGATATAAAAATAAGTTCATACCATAATTAGAAAAATAGTACAAAGGCATATAAGCCATATATATCTATTGTGTTTTGGTTAAATTATTTAAGCATGAGTCTTTCTCAAGTTTAATATGTATACATTTATTTGTTTCTTTATAATCATATAATACTTCCAAGTATTTTATACCCTTTTTCTTCAAGATAAGAAGAAGAAAAACAAAAGGAAAGTTTAAAAACCTTTTCTTTTCTCTCTCTTCCTCCTCTTTCTTCTCTTTTTTGGCCAAATTAAGTTTTTTCATTTGCTCTGTTTGTTTCTTTAATTTGTTTATAGCCACTTCAAATAATTCTAAAATAAACTTCCATCTACAAGTATACTTACATACGGGGGCTGTTACTTTGTACAAGGGAATCAAAAACGCTGATCAGGGCTTGCCTGGTGGCACAGTGGTTGAGAGTCCGCCTGCCAATGCAGGGGACACGGGTTCGTGCCCCGGTCCAGGAAGATCCCACATGCCGCAGAGCGGCTGGGCCCGTGAGCCATGTTTGCTGAGCCTGTGCGTCCGGAGCCTGTGCTCCGCAACGGGAGAGGCCACAAGAGTGAGAGGCCCACGTACCGCAAAAAAAAAAAAAAAAAAACCAAAAAATCCCACTGATCAGAAGATGAACTCAGTTTTAGAAGGATTGTGATGTAATTTTCCCATATGGTCATAGTAATTCTCACTTCCTTCAGAAATATGTGAGAAGGTCCATTTCCCCAAAGGCCAGAGGCAACAGATGCTCTAAAACTTTTCTTTTCCTTGTTGATCAATTTGTTATGTGAACACATATTCTGATTTACATTTATTAAATTACTAATGCAATAGCATTGTTTTACTAATCTTGATTCAGCATTTAAATTTTTAACAGTGATTTACCATTCATGGACTTTGCTCATTAGTTGCTAATTATATGGTTTGTTTTCTCCAATTTATTTAGCTACTTTCTGTACATTATAAATATTAACTTATGTTCATTTTTAGGAAGTAACTTTTTTTCCTAAATAAGTTTGGAGAAATCTTAGTCCTAATTTATGATACCTTAGCATATATATGCTCAAACTGTCTTTAACTTCATGGTTTTTGGGCATCCCATTCTTACTGAGGTTGTAAGCTCCATGAGAATATTTTTTCCAATGCTTAAGTTGTTTTGTTTTTTTTAAAGCCTCACTCTCTTGATTTCTCTCCCTAATCTGTTCCCTCCACACTCCTTTTCAAATCAGCAAACTGATAATTGTGCGCTGGTCTTAAGTAAAACACTCAAGACCTTCTTTTTCTTGATGTGTCTCTTTTCTTCAACCCATATAGCCAATAAGAATACTCTAAAATACAGGCCGAATCCCCGCATTTTTCTCAGCTCAAATGTTACCCACTCAGTGTGGCCTGCTTGCATCATCCAGTATAACCAGACCTACTTTCTCATTCCCACATCCCCACAGCGGCACTCTCTTAATTCCTTTAGAATGTTTAATTGTCCATTTATTTCATTATTTTAATGTTACAGGGTGACAACGACTAACAAATATTTAATACAGCTCTTACTTTCTATTGCTGAAAATATTTAGCCATGACAAGTACTCATTGTTTGCTGAATGTTGGATACCCTAGGGTTTTCTATATATATGATCACAAATCTATTGTATATACGTATGTATGTAGGTAGGTATGTGGTTAGAGGAAAAAGCATGATGTCAGACAAACAGTAAATGTGAGTTTGTAAAAATTCTTTCTTTACTTCTGTGCATTTTAAATCTGAGCAACCATGTCTTACTTTAACTTAAGACAAGTTCCATCCATTAACTATTAACGTAGTGCTGACTTGGGTCTTAGTTTCCTCTAAATTACCATAGTACTCATACTGTACCTCTTCTTTCTGACCACTACATATATAATTTGGATTACAAACATTTAATTGTATGTGTTTCATTATCTTATATAATATGTAATAAATATATTTTTAATTTAAAGTTCATTTTAATCTCTTAATCTGATATACCAAATCTGTTTTATTTAGGGTAATATGAGGTCCATCATCCAAACGTTAATTATCTCTTCAGCTCTATCTAATTTGATGTTGAAATCAGGCTTTGAGGTTTACTTCCTCCAGCTGCTGCTCCTGAAGAATGGTCAGTTTCCACACTCTCTCCCTGATCATTTCATGTTGTCTTTCTCTGTTGGTCCTGTTTTTGAGAGAGTGCTACCCTGTTCTTGGCTGTGGCTGTTTCATTTTCATTTTCCTTTTTATCACTTTCCTATTTTTATAATGAACATGTTATTACTTAATGATTAGCTCAGAGAGGGATTCTCAAAGTGTAAACTCACAACATCTTGACCAGAAATGTAATGAGAACCTTTGATACATCAACATGTGTTATGAGTTGGATTGCGTTTCCCCCAAATGTGCTGAAGTCCTAACCCCTAGCATCTGTGAATGTGGTCTTACTTGGAAATAGGGATTTTGTAGACAATCAAGTCAAGCTCAAGTCATTAGGGAGGGCCCTAATCCAATATGACTGTGTCCTTATAAAAAGAGGAAATTTGGGCACATTGACAAGCACACAGGGAGAACATCATGTGAACTTGAAAGCAGAGATCAGAGTAATGCATCTAAAAGTCAATCAATGCCAAAGATTGCCAGAAATCAGCCATAAGCTAGAAGAGAGCATGGAACACATCCTCTTCTCAACAGCCTCAGGAGGAGCCAGCCCTGCCAACAACTTGATCTCGCATTTCCAGCCTCCAGAACTGTGGGAGAGTAAATTTCTGTTGTTTAAGCTACCAGTTTGGGGTACTTCAACACAAAAACTGTAGCAAATTAATGCAACATCTACACGTTATGAGAAAAATTCTATATTAATATTTTACATAAATTAAACAATATTTTGATTCAAATCCAAATTCTATGAAATGTAATTTCATTCAAAATGCTCTTTAGGGCTTCCCTGGTGGCGCAGTGGTTGAGAGTCCACCTGTCGATGCAGGGGACATGGGTTCATGCCCCGGTCCGGGAAGATCCCACGTGCCACGGAGTGGCTGGGCCCATGAGCCATGTTTGCTGAGCCTGCGCGTCCGGAGCCTGTGCTCTGCAGTGGGAGAGGCCACAACAGTGAGAGGCCCACGTACCGCAAAACAAACAAACAAAAAAATAAAAAAAAATGCTCTTTATACTGTATAGGTTAAAACTGTATAGGCTCCCTATAAGAAATAAATATTGATGAAATTCTGTGGTTATATATTAATAGTACTAAGCCACTATGCATCATGAGCCAGTTTATGTTTATATTTCTTTTTATTTTTTCTTATCATTGGCATATAAGCCCTGTATAAACTTAAGGTGTACAGCACATTCAAACTTTGCCTACATAAAAAATATATATATACATATTAATGTCCCTTACACAGAAAATAAAAATTATATTTACAACGATGAAGTTTACCTGACAAATCATTCGGGGAGTTCTACACACTGCCTTCAGAATACTTTCCTTTCTGGACAGTAACTTTGCAAGGATAGCCTAGCAAGATTTTACTATGATACCTCCTCTTCCTGAATCTTCCTTACAGGAAACCATAGAAACAGGCACAAAATAGTGATGACATCTAAGAACTTTGTCATTTTTGGCCCAAGTTATTTTCTTTAGCCTTCCAGCTCCTATACTGATAATGGAAAGTTGACCATAAACTCTCTCAGTCCTAAGTCCATGGCCCTCTCCTGATACTAAATGACACAGAACATCAACCACTTGCTAAATCTTGAGCCTCTCGCTTAAATCCCTCCCTGCCATCCCACCGCTCCTTCCTTTCTTCCCTGATGTGATAAATGAAGCAAAGGCAGAAGATTGAAAAAAAAAATCTTTCAGAGAAAAATAAAAGGCATTTACCCTGGTTATCACAAGTAAATTACTACCCTGAATCATAATGCAGAAATGTAAGCCAGCTTTTTATCCCTTATTATTATCAGTGTTGAATTATTCAGTGATACCCATTAGCAATGTGATAACGTGGTGATTTTATATTTAGGCTTCCTTGTACAGGATATCAGCAGCTTACTTCGAACACCTGACAAGTTGACTGTGCACTGACTCAGAAATGATTAAAGTTAGTGACCAGGATAAAACGGTAAAATCTCATTTCACTTTTCAAAAATCTATGCCTAGAAAACTAGTCTCCCTGAACACTCCTCCTCCTTCTTTTCATAATTACTATTATTACCACCACCATCATCAGATAGGCAACAGTCAAGAACATCTCAATTACAATTAAGAGCTAAATTGTCTTAACGTGCCATTTTCCTTATAATGTATATTTTTAAGATCTTAAATGGCCATTTTTCCTCTTTCTAGTTTCAGACCTTTTTAAGGAAGTATATATATATTTTTCTTCATACACCTGAACTGTAATTCATAAACAGTCAAGTAAATCCTTTTGCACTTTTTAAAATGCTGTTGCTTTCTCCGGTTGTTTTATTGCAAAGGCACCACATTTAATCTTGCAGGTATGAAATCATTACCACCCGTCTGACAAAAAAAGCAAGTTTTCTAACTTTCACCAGAAGGATTTCTGTAACTTTCTTTGGCCCTGTAAAGAGAGGTTAAAAAATAAAAGAAAATCGTAAGAGGGAAATATGTCTCTATACATGGATAGAGTTTTTGATTTATATTAGTGGGGATAAAAAGGAATATATAAAGTTTACACAAATCTATGTATGCAATGTGTTCACATTATGTAAACATGAAATATATTCACTATGCAACCTCTCTTTCACTCTCTGTAAATGACTGGCATTTTAACAGTGATTGCCTGATTTTCTCTGGGTTGTGAAATAATGTTTTAAGTTCTCTATTAAATTTGTTAGTATGCTTTCCACAATGTGTGCATATCTTTTATATTAATAATATACATTAAAATTATTAAATAAGTATATACTCTATACCTTATGAATTAAAAATTTTAAACAGAGAATTTTTCTAAAAAGCACAATGTCCTAAGCAAATATTTATGTTTATGTGCAAACATAAAGATAAGAATATAAATAATATTTACTTTTCATATAGTATTTAATGTATAATGACATTCTTATTTTCAAAGATTGTTCCAATTTATAGAAATATTTAGGCACATCCTGTAAAACTTTTAGGAATTTAACTTAAAATAAACCTGCCTTTGCTATAATGTTTCTACTATCTTCAAAGCTAAGTCCAAACAGTCCAAGAACCTGTCTTTTTAAATGGCTTATTGTTCTACTTACACTTATTACAAATGAGCATAACATGTGTATTTACTTTTATCAAAGGAAAAATTGAATTTATTGAGGATAATATAGATAGTAATAAATTTAATAATTTAAACTAATTTTAAGAAGTCATTAATTGAGAAGAGTGCCTAGAAGTACTCTCTTAATCTTTATTTTTAAAAAAACAGGAATTTGAAAGAATATTGATTGATTATTTGCATCTCAAATACTGTTTGGAAGGCTCTTTTTCCCTAAATTAGTGTGTATTTATGAAAGGTTTTAATTCATCTTTTCAGTATGGAATATAATCAACATTTTTCTGATCACTGCCTTAAAAGTGTGCTTAGAGGAATTCATTTGAAGCCAAGCAAAATAGCCCCAGAATGCTTGCTTATCCACGTTTTTGTTTGCTTTCATTTTGACCTAATTATTGAACATGCTAAAGGTCTATAATTATTTAATGACCTTGAACCCGTTTCTATTGATACATTGTTCACATATGTTTTATTGGTCATACATCTAACATATATTATGTTCCAAGCAATATTTGGACAAAATGCATCATACCTGGTAAAACTGAGTATAATGAAATCTCAGGAACATATTTCATGATTTAAAAAAGTGAAAATACTTTAATGCTCAAAGAGATGCTGAAATTCTTTTAAGTTACTCAACACAATCAATCCTAGGTTATGGATTTAATTCTGCACTACCTATAGCGCTCTTTGTCCAGTGAAAACTTGAATACTTCTTAGAGCTAGACACCAGGGAGTTCACTATTCAGTGACCCTGAATAATAGAGAACTGGAATATTTGAGGAGCAGCCAGGAGGCCAGTGTGTCCAGAGCAGAGTAAGCAAGGAGGGGAGAGGTAACAGAAGAGACTAGATACCTATACATGAGCGGGGGGCAATGGAGCAAAGCAGGAAGGTCCAGCAGAAATGTAAGGTGAGTCATAGGCATAATTTTAAAATTTCTAATAGCTACATTAAGCAAACTAAAACAGATTAAATTAATTTTAATAATACATTCTAAGTATGATATAACAAAATTAAAATCATTTCAATATGGAATTAATTCAAAAATGATTGAGATGATTTATATTCTTTGTTTTTACTAAATCTGCAACACCTCACAATTTGGACTGCGTTGTACAACATAAGCATAGATTCTTGAACCCTATTCTGAGTGAAATGGAAAACCTATGAAGACTTTGGGGGCAGAGATGTAACACTGTCTCTATCTTTCTTTCATGGTAAAAACAAAGCAATGTGTTAAGCAATAAATGAACATTTAAACTATGTAGATATCAAATATAAAATTACCTTCTAAGAATTTAATATAAAGTGAAGTTTTAGAATTCTTAAACACATTTATGTAATAGGAGGAAACCATAGTTATAAAAGACAGCTTAAAAAATTTTTACTTCAACATTCAAAAGTTAAATGTAACCATTATTTAGAAAAACTTTTACTATGTTCAGTAGTTTGTCATGTTAAAAGTATAAATAAAAGTGGGAATATCAAATGAAATATAACATTTCCTTTGTAACAAGAATATTTAAAAATGAATTCATTAATCTGGCCACTCACAAAATATTAAACAAGTAGAAGAAATATTACTAAATCATTTGGGTATATGAAGGCCTTATACCCTTTTTATAATAGCTTTATCAAGGTATAATTGATAAACAAAGAACTGCATATATTTGATGTATACAAATTCTTGAGTTTGGACATAGGCAAACAACCATGGTACCATCACCAAAATCAAGGTAATAGACATATTCAACATCTCTCAAAGTTTCCTTTTGTCTTTTTGTGTTTTGTTCCTTTCTTTTGTGGTGAGAACACTTAACATGGGATCTACTCTCCTAACAAATTTTAAAGTGTACAATCCAGTACTGTTAACTAGAGACACTCTGTTATATGTTCCAAATAAACCAATTAAAAATGAGCAAAGGACTTGAACAGACATTTTTGCAAGGAAACATACAAATAGCCAGCATGTGTATGAAAAGATGCTCAACATCATTAATTGTAAGGGAAATGCAAATCAAAAATATAATGAGCTATCACTTCACACCTGTTATCTCTAAATCTCTAGAATTTGTTCATGTAGCATTACAGATCCTTTATACTCATGGAACTACAACTCCCCATTTCCCCCCACTCCTCACTCCCTGGCAAACACTACTGTATTTTCTGTTTCTATGAGTTTGACTATTTTAGATACTTCCTATATAAGTGGAATCATGCAGTATTTGTCCTTCTATGAATGGCTTATTTCACTTAGCCTAAAGACCTCCAGGATGCAAATGTTGTTTGTTGTTGCAAATGGCACAATCTCCTTATTTTTTTTTTCCAATTTATTTATTTATTTTTGGCTGTGTTGGGTCTTTGTTGCTGCCTGTGGGCTTTCTCTAGCTGCGGTGAGCGGGGACTGCTCTTTGTTGTGATGTGCGGGCTTCTCATTGCGCTGGCTTCTCCTGTTGTAGAGCACGGGCTCTAGGTGTGCGGGCTCAGTAGTTGTGGTGCACAGGCTTAGCTGCTCTGTCGCATGTAGGATCTCCCCGGACAAGGGATTGAACCCATGTCCCCTGCGTTGGCAGGCAGATTCTTAACCACTGCACCACCAGGGAAGTCCCACAATGTCCTTATTTTAAGGCTGGATAATATTCCATTGGATGTACATACAACATTCTCTTTATCTATTCATCTGTTGACAGACAATTAGGTTGTTTCCATATTTTGGCTATTGTGAATAATGCTGCAATGAGCATGAGAATACAGATATCTCTCCAAGATCCTGATTTCAATTCTTTTGGATATATATATGTCCAGCAGTTAGATTACTAGATCATAGGGTAGTTCTAGTTTTAACTTTGAGGAACCTCTATACTGTTTTCTCTGGTTGCTACAATATATTACATTATCTCTAAAGGTATACAAGGGTTTCATTTTTTTACTCAACCTTGTCAATACTTATTATCTCATGGGTTTTTTTTTGGGGGGGGATAATAGCCATTTAAACAGGTGTGATGTGATAGGACATTGTAGTTTTGAGTTGCATTTTCCTGATAATTAATGATATTTAGCATCTTTTCATCTACATGCTGGCCATGTTTGTATGTTTCCTTGGGAAAATGTCTGTTCAAGCCCTTTGCTCATTTAATTGGTTTCTTTCAGAATTTTTGTTGAGTTATAAGAGTTCCTTATATATATTAGAAATTAACACCTTATCAGATATATGGTTTGCAAATATTTCAGCCCATTTTGTAGGCTGTCTTTTCATTTTATTGATTATTCATTTTGATGCGAAGTGTTTCATTTAATGCAGTTCCACTTGTCTATTTTTGCTTTTGTTGCTTCTGCTGTCATATCCATAAAAGCATTGCAAAGACCAATGTCAAGAAACTTTTCCCCTCTGTTTTCTTCTAGGAGTTTTACAGTTTCAGAGCAATTAGCCAAAAAGGAGTAAAATGAATCTACTCAAAAAGGAAATGGTAAAATTATCTCTGTTTGCAGATGACATGATTCTATATGTACAAAACCCTAAAGATCACACACACACAAACACATACACACACACACACAAACCTGTTAAAACTAATAATGAATTCAATAAAGTTGCAAGATATAAACTCAACATACAAAAATAGTGTTTCTATACAGTAAGAACAAATCATCTCAAAAGGAAATTAAGAATACAATCCTATTCTTAATAGCATCAAAAAGAATAAAATACTTAGGAATAACCTTAACCAAGGAGGTGAAAGACTTGTACATTGAAAATTACAAGACACTGATGACAAATTAAAGGAGATGAATATTGAAAGACATCCTGCTTTCATGGATTGGAATTAATATTGTTAAAATATCCATACTACCTAAAGAAACCTACAGATTCAATGCTATCCCTAACAAATTCCCAATGGCATTTTTTACATAAGGGAAAAACACTTCTCAAATTCATGTGGAACCACAAAAGACTCCAAAATGCTGAAGCAAACTGGAGAAAGAGCATAGCTAGAAATACCATGTTTCCTGATTTCAAAGTGTATTACAAAGCTACAGTAATTGAAACAGTATTGTACAGTATAAAGACAGATATATAGAGCAATGGGACCAAATAAAGAGCCCAGAAACAAACCACTTGTGTATGTTCAGCAGATCTTTGACAAGGGGGCCAAGAATACATGGTAGGAAAAGGATAGTCTCTTCAACAAGTGGTGCCGAGAAGATTGACTATCCACTTGCAAAAATGTGAAATTGGGTCCTTACCTTACATCATACACACAAAAAATCAACTCAAACTAGATTAAAGACAAATGTTAGACCTGAAACTTTCTCCTAGAGAAAACAGGGGGAAAGACTCTTGATATCTACTCTTTTAAGTTAAAAAGTAAAAATTAAAAGTTTGTAGGGAAATTTTGCAAATGTGTGTTGTGTTTATTTTACAGTTAGCAGACATTGTTAGAAACTAGGTTCTGGAAGCAGCTGACCCTGGAAGTCAATCTCCTGTCAAATCCTGCCCCCTTCACTTATCCCTTCTCTACCCAGTAATTACCTCACAAGAGGTGGAGATTAAGTGACCTAAGGATCTGGTATAAGGCCATGTTTGATAAAGGTTAGTCACCAGTATAATTACTTTTTAAGATAGGGACATTTTTCTTACTTTGTAACAACTAGAAAAGAAAAGCTTGAGCTACAAGATATGGTGAAGATGCACATAATAAACAAAGACCTTGGGTAATAAAGTAAGACTTTAGGAAATTTAATGGGAAGCCTCTATTTTATAAATGCATAATAGAAAGATAACAAGGTGGGGAGAAAAAATCCTATGTATGCTTGTTAGAATGACTTTTCTGAAAAGGTAGCATAACTTAAGCAAGAGGTTTAAGTTATAGAAAGATTTCTGGAGTAACTTTTCAATTAGAGAAGGTAGTATGTGTGATGACAGAGTTAGGAAACTTTGACATTTTTCAAGGCTCATAATTCACAGTAGTTCTAAAAGCAGCAATTATGGTCACAAATGTATAAATAAGATAAAGATGCAGTTTCAAAAAAATATGAATACTATATTTTTCTAATTTATAAATATATCTAAATATTAATATTTTATTCTTATTCATTTATTTCTCAATGTGTTAATGTTACATGAAGGTATGTAAAAACATCTTCAATTTTAGAGAAGTCAGTAAATTATATATATATGCATATATATATAAAACTTTCATGAAAATTAGACCATATAATAATTGGTATTTGTATCTAAAAGAAAATTATTAGTATTTATATTTTTTAGCATTTGATAAAGGATTTTAGATTTTTCACAGTGAAAAGAAGAACTCATACAACCATATATAAAATATAAAAATAAATATTATAAACATCCCATGAACATTTAAATGTAGATAAATAGAATACGTATTAGCACATAAAAGAATGAAAAATTGAATAAGATGACTAATTTTTTACTTTCTTGAAAAATATATTAATTCTGATCAACATTTGTTAATCAAAATAAATAAAATGCCTTTATAAAATTAATTTTTATTCTTCTACTCTTCACATTCAAAGATATGTATAAGAATTTCAAGATAGGTACTCAGGGCTTGGTTGGCGCAGTGGTTGAGAATCTGCCTGCCGATGCAGGGGACACGGGTTCGTGCCCCAGTCTGGGAAGATCCCACATGCCACGGAGTGGCTAGGCCCGTGAGCCATGGCAGCTGAGCCTGTGCGTCCGGAGCCTGTGCTCCACAACGGGAGAGGCCACAACAGTGAGAGGCCCGCGTACCGCAAAAAAAAAAAAAAAAAAAAAAAAAAAAGATAGGTACTCAAAGAAGACAATTGGCCAGAGAATGTGTAAAGGTAAGAATGCAAAAACGTCAAAGTGTAGGCAAATAGGAACAAAAAAGTCATAATCTGCAGATAATATACCTAGAAAATCCAAGAAAAGGCATGCAAAGTTTTAAAACCATGGGTGCTTTAAAGTGTAAAGATACACAAGAAATATAAAAAGTATTTTCCCCTGCATTCTAAAAAAATATATATTTTAATAGACCAGGAAAAATTCCCTTAAAATTATAAATTGGAAAATCTTTTCATTTGTAAAATGTATTTACATCTCAAAATAGTAAAGATCTTAATTGCCAGTTTTATATCTCATCACTTTGTTCTCCTCACAAAACAAGATGTAAACTTTAAAACTTACATTTTTAAAACTTAATACTTAATATGTATATAAAGTTTTTAAGCAAGCTGAAGTTTATAAGTTTATGTTATATTTGTTTCACTTGAGAGTACACAGTTAAGCTTCATCCAAGTTATTGCATGAAGCTGTAGTCTGCTTATTTTCTTTGGTCTTTTCAATAAATGGTCCTCGAACAACTGGCTATTAGAAAAAAAATTATTGGACATTTAGTTTAAGCCACATAGAAACATCAATTCCTGGGATAATGTAAAGTTAAACATGAAAACAAAACAATAAAGATTTAGAGGATAATACTGAAGAGTATTTTCTTGACCTTAGGATAGGTAGATACTTCTTAACAAGACCCAAAACAGTAAAAAGAAAAAAATTATGATGATATTAAGTATTAAAATAAGCAAATCTAGTATCAAAAGACAACTTGTAGCAATACAAGCCACAGACTGAGAGATCTGCTACACATACAACCAAAAAGAATTGTATCCATAATATTTAAAGAACTCCTACTCATCAATAACAGAATGACAGACAGCCTCAGAGAAATACATGCAAATGTTTAAACTCATGCTTCACAAAAGAAGAAATCCAAATGAAAGGTACATGATGAACAGGTGCTCAATTTTCTGAGAAATCAGAGGAGTGAAGTCCCCCCAGGAGATCTCTCTGCACACGCACTAAATTGGAAAAAAATTTAAGTCTGAATAAAAAGGAAGTATTTTTGAGGATGTAAATAATAAGATTTCTCACACATTGCTGACAATATGGTGCAAACTAGTACAACTACGTCAGAAAATAAATGTTAAAAAAGTCAAAGATAGTCACAACCCGTAACCAATCTATTTTGCTTATATCAATAGATATATACTACAGGGAAATTTGTGTACAGGAGAATCAGGGCATAATCTATATAGCTGCACGATTTGTCAAGGCCCAAACTAGTAATTATTCAAATGTTCATCAAAGCTAGAATGGATAAAGAGATTTTGCTACATTCAAAGTCTTATATTGTAAATATATGAAAGTTAGTAGTAATAGATAATATTTACTCCATGCTTTCTCACTGTAAGTTATCCTACTAAGAATTTACATTTAGTAACTCAGTCAAATCTCAGAGAAAGTATCAAAGGTAAACACTACTGTTCCCATTTGATATATGATCAAAATCAAGGCACGCAGTTTTGAAGCAACTTTCCTAAGGTTTCAAAACTAACAAATATGATAAGAATCCAGAGAGTCTAACCTTAGAGCTCTTACTTTTCATTGTTATACCTTACCACCTAATTGCTTGCACATGTGTAATGAAACTGGGACTCAAACTATGATGGAGAGTGCCAATCAACATACGCTTTCCAGATCAAACTTCGAGTCTGTTAAAGAATTTTAAAGTGTACATGCCATCTAACACAATAAGCCTTATCTAAGAAGCAGTAATAATATATATTCAGAGCTACAGTTGAATGTATACATATAGTATATGTGTTTTGCAGGAAAATGAGTATATGAATTTTCTAGAATAAATACGGTGATGGGTTGTGAGCCCTCAGATAAATTGTGATCAGTGGATTTTCAACAGGAACAAATAATCTTAAATAAGGGGATATAGTTTATATTACTTAGCTATTTTTCAATAACTGTAGCAAAGCCTTCTGTAATAGACTGTGGGATAAATGGACATGTATATATTGGATGGAGGAGAATAATTTGATTAGTAACAGGTGATTATCTACAATGCAAACATTTTATCATTAATAATAATAATAAATGAATATTAATCTGGAGGTTTCTGACCTTTGCATGTTTATTTTTGATATTTTATCAGATATTTCAATGAGAGATGAATAACACACACACCAAATTTAGGTTTTACAGAATTGGAAAGATTGCAAAAATTCTAGATGACAAAAATCCAAATTCAAAAATATTTGGACAGGGTGGTTAGATAAGTTAAATCTAATGGAGGAAAATCAACAAGAATTAATGTCTGGATATATCACAATCCATCTTTAATGTTATTTGGCACATATATTTGGAGTGTTCTCATCCAGTGCTGTGGCTTCAAATTGTATCTACATGTTGGTAACTCTCACATCTATACAGCCTGAAATTATATTTGATTTCCAGACCTCAGCACACAAATGTCTAAGGAATAATTACAATGGGATTTATTTCAGGCACTACAATTATAAAGTGCTTATCCAAAGTGTCTTGCTACATCTGTCCCTCTTTAATTTCCATTCTGGTTATGGCATCAGTTTATTGTATAATACAAGCTATAAACTTAATCACCTTTACATTTCCAATTTCCCTTCCCGTGAATTTCATCTATCACTAAATGGTAAACAGCCTCTTTTAAACACACCCTTCCTTTTCATCACACCTGAAAACACCCAGGGACTCTTATTTTCCCTGCCTTCATCACCCTCCAGTGTTCAACCCAATCTCCCCTTCAAGTCATCATAGGGGTGATCTTTCAGAAATATAAAATCTAAAGATGACAGTTCCCTGCTTAAAATACTTTCACCTCCTGGTTTAGTTTCCCCTCCTTCGATTATCACCAATTTAACTTCAGTTGCCATTCCCCTTGGGTTGCCTCAGCTGCAGAAAGACAACTCACAAGGTCACACCCTTCCTAGAATGTCCTAAATCTAATAGACAAAAAGGCCATTTCAGCCCATTTTAACAATCCAATGTGTCATTTTATTCCCAGAGGTCCTCATGTGATTGGCTGAGGTGTCCTAGAACCTACGTCACATTTTGTCTCCTTGTATTGCCCATTCTTCCTGACCTCCCCTCCCCTGAACAGGTGTTGACCCCAAGGGAATCTCCCTAACATGGATCTTGCACACTATCACCTGTTTCAGAGCCTCCTTCCAGGGAACCCAAGCTGTGGCAGTGTACTGACATAACGGATGTAGCACTTCCAACTGTTTTGCAATGATTATTCCAAGCTGGCATATATCTGCTATTTTTAGTGTCTCAACCAGTATAAGGAAGTATATTAATAAACAGGAATTCATTAACCACAAAATTATCATGAGACTAAACCAAGTCATGAATCCTAGAGAAAAGGAAGCCAAGACATCTGTCCTCAATACCAGAAAGATCATTATATGGACAAAGGTAACAGCCAGGATCTAGCCAGGAGACAGAAACCATATCAGTTATTTTAACAGATAAAATTTTACTTAAAGAATAAGACACTGTTAACCACAGAACTGATAAGGCAAAGAAAGAACAATAAGGTAACAGGGTGGGAGCCAAGTGGAGAATACCTATCATTCCAAGACTAACACTGAAATTGTTAACATTTAGAAGCTCAATGAGGGGCACCAAGGAGATAACACCCTGACCTCTGAGAAGGGTCAGCTAATGCTGGTGGCTCTAAGAAGGTGGGGGAAGCCAGGGGAATAGAAGCAGCGCCCCTTCAGGTGGTGCTGAGGTGTCTTCAGGGCCGTAAAGTTGCTCTGGGAGTGTTGGAGAAATTATGATGTGAGTTCAGCTACTTCTACATGAACTTCCACTGCCTCAGTTGAAGAGGAGCATGGCTTGGTGACACTGACAAGGTCACTGAAAAGGTCAGCAAGAGTCAACAGCTGGAAGCCATTTCCTTTTCTCCTTTACTTTGCTGTCTCATCAAATCAACTCCTATGGACAGAGCCTATCCCCAATGGGCAATGCAAACACCTGGCATCACAAAGCCAAATCAGAAGAGTGGCTTTGAAGCTGGGAGAACAGCTTGAAAATTACCCACCTCCACCCCCGGAATGGTGGCAAGATGCTCCAGAAATACAGCCTAAGAAGAACTCGTTTTGAGGGAGGAACATCTATTCCCTTTTGCTCACGTTTCCAAGAGGAGGAAGGTGAGTTAGAGTTTCATTCCCCATTTGTCAACCTCTCTTAGGGAAGAGCTGTCACTCCTCTGGTGGATGAATTTAGCAGAAGAGAGCAGGACTGACCAAACCATTCCTGGTACCTCACGGTAAATGTGCCCTTTGGATGAATTCTCAGCTAACTCATGAGGGAAATTCATCAGGACAGGCAGGCGGCAGCAGAGTCTGTGTAGCTCTCCTGTGATTGAGTGAATGAGTTTACTCTCAGGGAAGAATTACTAGAATACCTGTGCAACCTCATCAGATTCAAGCCATACCCTGCAATCTAGCTTTATCTCTAAATAACTAATACTTTGAGTTTGTCTGACTTATATCTTATATCCCAATGGGCCCAGAGCTCAGATGGGAAAGAAAGAAAACAGGACGTTGTTCACTGGCCTTTAAATGTCCATAATTACTGATGGCTAGACATTTCCAAAGACTGAAATAGCCACAGATGTACGGATGCCTTCTACTTTGAAGTACTCCTATGAGCTCTGCAGATTCAGGCTTTAATATGCAGAGTATTTTTTCCTCTGAAAAGTTTCTATCCCTCAAACCAGGGTAAAGTATATTGTACCAATAGTCCCGGCAAAGAAAGAGGATACCATATTGAAATTACATACATTCCTCGAGAGGTGAAAATAGGGAATATTTCATCATTAGTTATACCTCTAGGTAAATTTCCACCTATCCAAAAAGTGCCTGATTAAATAAACGATGAGAAAAACATCCAAATATATATTGAAATGTCTTTTCGTCTCTGCTAAAAAAAAAAAAAAAAAAAAAAAAAACTATCTTCAGAGTTGTAAACGCCTCTCAAACTGTACCCACAGTGCCCTTGTGATTAACTGGTGTTTCCAAATTTCAAAAACACATAATTTTTCATGGTGTTTTCAAATTAAGATAATATTTTATGAAAGGTGAGTAGATATTAACCAAGTTCACTTTAGTGAGGGATCATTTCCATATACTTTGGGTTTGGCTTTCTCTTCTCCATTTGTATTATTGAGATCAACATGATTAAAACTCTGTTGGGCTTCCCTGGTGGCGCAGTGGTTGAGAGTCTGCCTGCCGATGCAGGGGACACGGGTTCGTGCCCCGGTCTGGGAAGATCCCACATGCCGCGGAGCGGCTGGGCCCGAGAGCCATGGCTGCTGAGCCTGCGCATCTGGAGCCTGTGCTCCGCAATGGGAGAGGCCACAACAGTGAGAGGCCCGCGTACCACAAAAAAACAAAAACAAAAACAAAAAACTCTGTTTGATTCTCTCAATAATCAGTCCTATGCAATGTAAAGATTTTTTTATTTTAGTCATGAATCATTGAATTACACCATATTCATTTCAACCACAAAAGTGCAATAATCAAGGTGATCTGAGATCGGTGATCGTAAAGCAATTAAAAATATTAGATAATTAAGCCTCGCCTCTGAACCATATAATTACTCTCTCTCTCATTTACTGAATTATGCCAGGCAGGGAAAAATGATCTATTTAAAAATATCAAAATAATATGAATTATAAAGCAATCAAATTTCTCTAGCTCTGCTGCTATGCTTTCCCTTCTGTTTTTATGCACAAATCAATTTCCATTTCAATGACAGACATGAGTTCAAGTAGTAAGTTGAACATCTCACTTTTATTAGAGTATCTTTGTTATTATAAGTAAAATTGAGCTGGTTTTCATTCAAATTTACTGTGTCTATGAAACAAGATTTAGTCATGCATTAAATGAAGGTTTCAAATAACATTATGCTGGGAATTTGTTACATGTTAAACACCAATAGTTTGCTTTCAATATGTGTATTGGCATAACAGTTATGCAATAATAAAATACAATAAAACTTTATAATGCTCCATTCATAGCAATAGCTCCCACAGCACAGCAGTTCTTCAAATGGTGAGTAAAAAATTAATAAAGAGGATGAATCTGTGGAAGTGGTGTATAAAAGATGTGATGGACTGGAAATATTAAGCAATAATGAGTGCCAGATCTGACCCCTTTGGCAAAATTATAGGACTAGTGCATTAAATGGAGCTTTGGAAAAATGAATTTTCAGTGATTTGGAAACAGCTATGTGCACAGTGACAAAGCTAATGTTGAGAAAAGAGAAACGATGAACAGCGCAAACAAAAGATTTGAATTGCTCTTTCAGATAGAACAGATAGAAGTTGTGTAAATAATAGGATTTGAGGGTTTCTCTACCCAATTGTAAATCCCTTAAGGGTAGAAGCTAAATGAATCCCTCTGGGCCAGGAAAGCTTTGGGGAATGCCTATGATCTCACAAAGAGACAAAACCATAATTGATGACACAATTAAAAAAAATTCATAAGGGGTTGAGAGCAAGTCATTCTAGAAGGGCACCTACAGGAAGTACCTGAATGTGTAATCGGTGGAAAGACCAACAAAGGAAGAGGAGGATGGGAATGAAGAGAGAAGTTAGACAGACTTCGTGATCACACCAGATCTTTAGCATAATGTCAGCTGTAGCTGTAACTACCAGGTAACACACTAGCATTTTGAAAAGCTTCAATTATATATATTAGCTCCTTATATTGTTCTCTTGGTGTACTGGTAACAGATTTTTCATACAGTGGACTGGCTTCAAGGTTGTGTTGTTAACAGTGTAGTCCCTCATCTGGTCTGAGGAAATACTGTAAACCCAGGCCTAGTTATTTGTAAACATTTTATTTTCAGAGTCCTCTGGAGGGAATCAGGCTTTTAGAAAGCTCCAATTTTTCAGTTGCTAATTAAAAGTCTCAAATTCAATTATCTGTGGCAGGGATGTTATATTTACTTAATTCCAGGAGCATCTGAATTCTCACACATAGACTTATTGTTTCCCGTTTTGAACTTTTTTATCACATGCAGAGGTGATGGTGGTTCAGTTGAAAAGAAGAAAACAGCAACGGTTACCATAAAACAGCCCAAAGCTCCCCAGACTCAGCACAGAAGAAGAGAGAAAAACAATTTGCTAAACTGATCCTAGAGTGATTTACCAGTCAATTAAGGAACACTTTGCAGCAATGCAAGGGGATTTCAGACACAGATGAATTACACCAAGATTGCTTTCTTTATTTGCATTGCAAAAACCAGGCAGACCGCAGATTTATATAAAGAGCTTCATAATTTTGCAATTTCCTATTGCCTGAACTTTTATTTTGACACAAGAGCCATGTTCACCTGAAGACAGTCACTCAGGTACTTTCCAAGCATGCCACTGAGAAATTGAAATTAGGAAGAGTGCACTGCCAGATGCTACATTCTAAGGAGCCTTGTAAAAAGCAGTACTCAAGTGTCACTTTGAAGAACACCTGTCAGACATTGTATTTGAAATGAAATACTATTTGAACATTTTAACTTGTAAGCATGATTTCTGATGTATTTAATTCACAACAATTGCACAGAGGATCTTTTCATGGGAAGCTAAAGACATGTCAGTGTCTGACACTCAGTGGAAGGAGTGACTCCTGATGGTTGCCTATAACACGTGATTGGGGTTGAAATACACCCTCAGGAAATCCCTCATGCTGGGATGCTGCTCCAGAAATCTGATGCATGAGATTCTGGAAAGAAATCACCTTTTAAAAAATATTTAACTTTAATATTGGAACGCTTTAGATTTTAGTCTGAAATCTTAGAAGAAAACAGGGCATTTTGACTTAATACCAGTAATGTGCCATGTCACTTATAAGGGAGGAAATAGTCTTTGAGAAAAATTTGCCAACTCATAACTGTTTCATAACTTCTTACCTAAATGGAACTGTTTGACCGTATAGCAAAAATAGATATATCATGCCGTCTAATTTTAGTATCAGAACTCAGTTTTAAGATAGGTCAGTTTTTGAGGTTAAAGATGAAAGTATCTTGGGCTTCCCTGGTGGCGCAGTGGTTGAGAGTCCTCCTACCGATGCAGGGGACACGGGTTCGAGCCCTGGTCCGGGAAGATCCCACATGCCACGGAGCGGCTGGGCCCATGAGCCATGGCCGCTGAGCCTGAGTGTCCGGAGCCTGTGCTCCGCAACAGGAGAGGCCACACAGTGAGAGACCCACATATCGCAAAAAAAAAAAAAAAAAAGATGAAAGTATCTTAAATCCCTTGATTAGCAATTGCCTTTACTGGGTATAATACAGTATTTCTAATGTTATTTTGAGCTAATTTTCAAGGTCCTGGCTTAAGGCTGGCCAGTTCCTTTTCTTGAGCAGCTGATTAACTCTGCAATCCAACCACCTCCTATTGGGCTTTCAACACCCAGGTCCACACTGCAGCAGCCCTAGTCACTGCAGGGCCAAGTAACAGCTAGGAAGAGCCCCTGTGCCCTAGGAGTCTTTAAAATTATTCAAATGATGGAATACACAGGCAGGTCGAGAAACCTAGGAAACTCCATCCTGCTTGCCATACATAAGATGCCCCCTGCAGCCCTGGCTTGCTGTTATCTTGTCCCCAGGGCCACCCCCAGGGAGCCCTGCCTGGCACCTCCTCCCCTTGGAGTTGTAGGGGAGAGTTCTGCCTTTCATGTATCATAGATAGTCAGTGTCTTGTGTCCCACCATCCAGAGAATCTTTAAATTGTATAAATACTAGGCAATTAGAACTGCTACTTATTTTCATGTTTCCTCAAATGAAACCTAAAGTTCTATGAATGAAACCTTGCAGGTAACTATATGAAGAACATAGGGGATAGGAAATAAGGCAAATCACTAACAGCTTTGTATTTGTATCTTTTCTAATCAGAGTCTATTACATAAGTAAAACATGAAGTGATAGTTTCACTTCTTAAAAAATTCTAGTGTCGCCACTCATCATCCTGCCCCAAACCCCAGCACTCAAGCACTCCAGATTTTCCAGCACAGGCATTCAGACCATTGGCATGGATCCCACTTGGGGATTTCTCCCTCTTTTCAGTCACCATGAGAAACCCAGGACTGTCAGACATTTCTCAAGGTCCAACATCTTGGACCTTTATGACCCTTTCCCAACTTGACGAATTTCTGAAAACTTCCCCTGTGCTCTCTGGAACTCATGATTCTTCATCAGAAAAATCCCCTGTAGATTTGGTTCTTCTGCTATTCCCTTTGCCTTCTTCCTCTGACCCTTGGCTCTCCTATAAGGACTGAGACCCCTGCCCCTCTCTTAAGCAGCATGTCTTTTCAGGCCCAGGAGTCACTCACAAGGGGCGCGGGATGTGTACTCCTCACTCTACTTCGCTACCTTCAAGTCATGTTCTTTCCCTCTTCCTTCAAACCACCTAAGATTTCATTTTGCTCTATGAGATTGTATCACCTGTTACTCCTTGCCACAGGTATCTACCCAAACCCTCAACACTCTCCTTGAAGATTCTATTATATGTTCTGGCTCTGTTTCTTTTTCTCTAGCACTATTCCTTCTTAACTTTTAACATCTAACAGTCAACACTCCAATACCACAGTCTCTCATATGGTTGATTTGTCATCAGTTCCACTCCACCATTACCCTCATTGGCATGCCCTAGACCCCTGGCATATCTAAAAGCCACATCTCTGCCAAAATCACAATTTAATGCCCCACCCTATGACTACCACTTCTAATGTTTCCAGGTGACTGGCTCCTACCATCACTTCAACCACATTTACATTCAAGTAGGACCTGAAACATATTCATTCTACCATCTGTTCATAGGTCTACTCCAGTCTCGTGACCACAGTGTCCCAATACAGATTCAAAGGCCCCCAGTTAAGTCACTGTGGTGCATAGTCTCTACTCCCTTGCTTGCCAATTTTGTCATCCTATTTGCCTTGCAAAGCATAAATTCTAGTTAAGATTACTTTTTTCCCCAGCTCTGTCACTAAAACTGCACAGCTGACTGTGTCTTGAGAAAAATACATGGAAAAGTACAAGTTCACATGAAATCCATGAGCTCTAACTTTTTGTATTGGACTTTAGTGTTTGCCAGCAATGCTACTCCGTTTCTCTAGACCATGCCTTTAATATAAGAGCATTTCCTATCTTCTCTCTACCCAAGAATTCAACTCTGTTCTTGGCATTCTCGGGCTTCTAGTTCATACAGAAAATAAAAGCTATCAGAATAGATACTGTCAGAATAGAGCTACCCACACCACCACAACACATGAACAGCCAAATGCACCTTTGTCTTCACTTCTCTTCATCTGAAATAATGGCCTCGGTTCCTGTATAGTGATAACCGTCCCATTTGTATACTACACCCCATGTCATCTTACCTCTTAGACAAAGGGCATTTGTCTAACAACTGTCCACTAGCCCCAAGAGCAATCACTGTCCACTCTCCACTCATAAATAAGACAGCGATGCTACTCAGGATTTACCTGGTCTCCTTGTCAACTTGTGCTTTCCTCCTCTTCTCTTTTGAACCCTGTTCAACTAGGTTTTCACCCTCATCATGCCACTGGATTTGGTCTCCTCAAAGCCACCAATGACCTAAATACAATGATGAGTCAGTCCTAGGACTTTATTCCCTTAGATCTCTAGCAAAAGTTGAAACAATCATTTTTTTCTAGAAATATTTTCCTAGTTTGTGTTTCAAGTTAACCAGATTTCCCGTGTTTCGTTCTCTTTGTGTGCGAGTGTGTGTTTGTGTGTGAGTGTGTGTTTGTGTGTGTGTGAGTGCTTTCTCAGCTTCTTTTGGCTTTTCTACCTCATCTCTGCAAGATTTGGAAGTTAGATAACCAAATCAGGCCATGTTCATCTTCTTTCATTCCTATACCCTCACTCATTCCCTTGGTGAACTCATGTATTATCATCAGTTATCATCAGATGCTAAAGGTTTTCAAATTATAACTCCACAATAGCTCCAGCTTGGAACTCCCTGCCCTTCTCTTGGAGGGATGCATGGCTCACTCCCTCATTGAGTCTCTGCTCAAACAAAACACTTGCAGTAAGACCTTTCTAAATCCCTAACCCACCTTTAAATTACCACCCTCTCACAGCTGGACTTAAATATCCCCATTTTCACTTCCTGATGTATTATTAACATAACACTTTATCCTGGGAAGCATACGTTGTACTCTTTTAGTTATTTTCTGTCAATCTTTTTTTTTTTTTTTTTTTTTTTTGCGGTATGCAGGCCTCTCACTGTTGTGGTGGCCTCTCCCGTTGCAGAGCACAGGCTCCGGACGTGCAGTTTCAGCGGCCATGGCTCACGGGCCCAGCTGCTCTGCAGCATGTGGGATCTTCCCGGACCGCGGCATGAACCCGTGTCCCCTGAATAGGCAGGCGGACTCTCAACCATTGCGCCACCAGGGAAGCCCCAATTTTCTGTTAATCTTTCTTCCTCATTTCCCCTTACCACTAGCATATGTCTCCTGCAGAAAAGGAATTTTGCCTGTTGAGTTAACTGTTAAATCCCCAGTGCTTAGAAAAATGTAAGGCATGCAATAAATAACAGATAAATATTTCATTTCAGGAGCTCTACAACATTGCTATAATTTGGCTTCCCACTTTGATCTCATAATGTTCTTTTAGACAAGGTTTAAATTTCAGCCAGTTTTAATATTATTGGTTAAACAGTAAATGCTTTTGCTTCTAATTTTTCCTTTTGCCTAGAAGATACACTAAACCTTCCCCTCCTTTGCTTTATTTCTACTGGAAAAATTTCTTCTTATCTTTCACATTTTATCAGCATCATAAATACGTCTCTGATATCGTCAACTAAATTTACCTTTCACAATTTTTAACATTTTCTACAGCATTTTAGTGGACATTTGCATAGTAGAATCCCCTTTACATCTTTTTTCTACCCTTCTAAAGGTGACTATTTAGGACAATGTATTTATTGTAAACTATTGTTATACACGCTAATGTACATAAATTGATTCAAAAGCAAAGACTCAGGCACTTCTATAAGTTAGGGAATAATCTATATCAGGCACTGATAAATCCATAATATAGAAAATGAAAATATTACATAACTGTCTCAAGGGCACATCTACTGATGCAAACTGACATGTAGAGTAATAAATAATTTATTTTTAATTTCATGGCAAAGAGAGGAAGGTGGTAAATTTTCTCCACTGTGCTATCTCATCTATTCTTATACTTTAAATTATAATTATATGTGAAATGTATAAGTTTCCCATCTTTCACTTATAGTACCTCTGAATTGTTAACCCCAACCTAATTTTAAAACAAATAAAATCATCGTCAACAATAAACATGATATTGCTAATAAATTTATGCAGTGTTATATACACCCTAATATTAGCAGCAAATTTATAGTGTCAGTAAATATTTTAATAGCTATCTCTTGTGCTCTGTTTAGTATTTTACAAAACAAAGGAAAACCTTCAATTTAAATCAAAGTTTTTATGAATTTTTAAAGTATTTCCAGCATTGCACAACTTTTCTCTCACCCACAAGTAATGTTAAAACAGAATGAATGGGCTTCCCTGGTGGCGCAGTGGTTGAGAGTCCGCCTGCCGATGCAGGGGACACGGGTTCGTGCCCCGGTCTGGGAGGATCCCGCATGCCGCGGAGCGGCTGGGCCCGTGAGCCATGGCCGCTGAGCCTGCGTGTCCGGAGCCTGTGCTCCGCAACGGGAGAGGCCACAACAGTGAGAGGTCCGTGTATGGCAAAAAAAAAAAAAAAAAAAAAAACAAACAAAAAAAAAAAACAATGAATCATGGCACTAGGTCTCTATAATCTATGACTGTACTAAAAGTCAAGGGGTATGTTTTATTTTAAATTTGGGTACTGGATTTCTTATGTAAACCCCTTGCTAAAATTTTTTAACAACCATTATGAAAAAGAGAAAAAAACAAAAAAACAATATGGAATTCTTTGAGAAGGATCCACCATTTAGGGGCAACATAAATTCTTCAAAGAATACATAAATATAAAACAAATAATCAAAAAAGGAGTTTTTTCTATGTTGTCTAGTATTTATTCACTTTATGGCTTAGAAGCTACTTTTTTTCATATGTAACATTCAGTGTCCCAATCTGTAAAATACAAAAACACCACCAAATTGGGAGTTCTTCTGATGATTAAATGAGAAAATGAAATAAAGCTTGTTATAAGAGATGTTTAACAAAATGTGTGCTATTTTCCCATGGATTTGTATGAAAGAGAACATACGTATGTCACAGAATGGCTCCCACACCCTGGGACTTCTCACACTTCACTTTGACCTTGGCTACCAATTGGTATCAGTGATTACAGAAACTCATCAATATCCAGGTCCTCCTCTTCAACCCCCAAACCCATTTTGCAAGTAGGATCATTATATAACTAGATGTGTTCAATAGAATACAAAGAAGAAATCTTTGGCTCTTTTCTAATGAGGCAGCTAATTCCTTCAAAAGCCATTTTTTGTTTCACCTCAGGCTAACTTTTGTGTTATAAGCTAAAGAACCCATGAGAATGGAGCAAAGCTTTTCCTTGAGATACTGTTTAGAGCAGAAACCTGCACTCCACATTGACTGCAATGCGAGTGATAAATAAGACTCTTTTTCACTATGTCATTGAGATTTTGTTTCTATTGTTACAGAAATTAGCATTCAGTACTCTGGCTAATACAGTATTTAAGCAGTTTATTCATGCAGATGTAACATGAGGCAGATTTTGCCTGGGCAAAAATAACTCATTCCATTTTGATGCCCATGATTGAGGTTCTTCATATGCTGACATTCGAGAAACTCCATAGTTAATTGTTGTAACTGTTATAAGAATGGAAATCAAAGCTATAATCATAAAACAACCAAGGTCAAGTAAAGAAAGGATAACTATGAAAAGTATACTTTTAATGAAGGTATTATTTGAATAAGCTGACTTTTCCAAAGCCAAAAAAACTTAAAAATTTAAATGTGTTGACATTTATTTGGTTAAAAATCGAAAATACCAGACTCTCTGAAGCAAACAGGTTTACCCACAAATTGCAAAGTACACAAAGATGACATTAATTCCAGTAACCACTCTTTAAACAATCATGCAGAAATGTATCAGTGGATAAGCTGTCAAAGAAGCTGCATTTAAGATTTTTATGAAAACAAAACAGAAAAGAAAAGCTCCTCTTCTAAGGAGGTAGGAGATGTGGACTCTGTAATTAGATTCAGTGTACTGGCTGTTTATTGGAAGAAAATAAGTGTTTTGTCTAGAAAACAGGTTAGATTTGAACTACTTAAATGCTCACACTTCGTGATTTTTTGACTCTATAATTTCAATAGCTTGTGGGCACACAACAGGAATTTAAAGAAGAAAACGCCAACAGTTTTAGTTTCAGATGAAGATTCATGGAACTACAGTCAACACCTACCACTCTCTCAGTGTTTTCATACTACATAGGCCATTATTTCACCATTTCAAAAACAGTCCTGGCAGTCACAGGTGATGAACCAGACCACGAGTAATTGACACTTGCATAAAATAATGGAGAATAAAAGTGTCATCCAATGCAGAGATTTTTAAGAATGGCAGCAGAGCGGCAAATGAGAAATGTCTTCCAATTCTGCAGTGTGAGTCTAATTAAAAGTATGTGATACAATAAAGGAAAAAAAAATTGCCAGATGCTGGTAACTCTGTATCTTTCAGATACTGATTTTAAAATGAAAGCATTACATCCTTCAGCTTTCAGTTAAGATCCAGAAATCACAAAAGGTCATCACACTCACCCACCCTGAGAAGGAGAGTAAGATGGATAAATTACAAAGCCACATAAGTTTCTCTACCCATCATAGAGCTGAGGACAAAAAGAAACACAATAAAACTAAATTGCAGAAAAAGTGAAGGCTTTGCTAGAACAGAAGAGACCATAACTGCTTTCTCTTCTGCTGGAATGGTGAGAGTGGTGGTAAGGGGTAATCTTGGAAGACATATGGAAGGCTAAAGGGGTCTAAATTTTAATAAATTCATAACATCTAGGTACAGGTTGACATGAGAGATCAGAATCCTGAGGGGCTGCAGTCAAAGACGGTGTCTGGGGCTTCCCTGGTGGCGCAGTGGTTGAGCGTCCGCCTGCCGATGCAGGGACACGGGTTCGTGCCCCGGTCCGGGAAGATCCCTCATGCCGGGGAGCGGCTGGGCCCGTGAGCCATGGCCACTGAGCCTGCGCGTCCGGAGCCTGTGCTCCGCAACGGGAGAGGCCACAACAGTGAGAGGCCCGCGTACCGCAAAACAAAACAAAACAAAAAAAAGACGGTGTCTGCACAACCCACCATTTTTCCCATGGTCCCTCAACAGAGCAGGCAACCCAGAGCCCTCCAGAGCTTGGGGCAGGGCAGAAGGACCAAGAGAAATCCTCCTCATCCACTCCAGGTGCCGGGGCCTTCCCAGTGCGCATGTAAAGCAGACGGACACCTGGGGCGCCAGGAAAAGCAAAGCTCTGATCCAAGAGCATTCGAAGTTGTGATGAACACACTAAAGCCATGAAACAGCTCAATCACTGTTAGATCCACACATACCCCAAACTAGGGCTTGAAAGTGAAAAGGGCATGTTTTTTTCTGGGGTAAGTACTACTGACATTAGTCTATAACGCTGTTTCACACACAACATCCTGAATAAATTTTAGAAGCATGAGACACAAGGAGAAAGTAGAAAAATATGACCCATGTTCACAGATGTGCTTGTGTCCATACACGAGTCAGAATTTTCTGTTTCTTTCTCATGCCTTGTACGTCCAGATTTTATTCAGGACATCCTGAGTAAATATACACACATGGACTACTGAGGTTTAAAGCAGAAATGATAACAATATATTGTGAGGTTCCAGACATGCAGAGGTAAAACATATACTTTTTTAAAGTTGAATTCAAAATGAATTATTTTCTGATTTGACAATTAAATGTTATGTTTTTTCTATATGTTCAATTTTGTGTTGGAATAAATATTTAAATATACTCTATTGAAAAGATGGTCTGTTTCAAGAAAAAAAAATTGAAATTCGAACCATTTTTGATGTTTAAAGGCACAAGACCTCACTCATATTGTGTATATTCATTTAAATTTTGAAACTTATAATAATGTAATTTAAATATGATGTGACATCCTTACTTCATGCTATTCCAAATGCTGCTTTCAAGCTTTATATTTTGTCTTAATAATAGTGAGAGCTGACAGCATAAATGACATGTTAGTACTACACATATATGGCTCCTCTAGTCCTGTAAAAGCAAACACATATACCAGCATATATATTTTTAAGCATCAATATCAAGATTTCATTTGCTTTCAACACAAAACTAACATCAAACAAACATAATGAGGGCTGTTCTAATTAAGTGAAGAGTTAAGAAAAGATTCCTTGGATAAGGCACCACAAACTCACAATACAAAAGAAAGTATTGTTAAACTGTACTTCATCAAAATGTAAACTTCTGCCATTCAAAAGACAATGTGATGACAATGAAAAGCCACAGACTGGGAGAAAATATTTGCAAAATATACATCTGGTTAAACTCTCACAACTCAGTAAGAAATCAAATAACTCAAAAAATTTTTTTGAAAACACATTTACCAAAGAAGGGCTATGAATAGCAAATAAACACATGAAAAAATGTTTAACAATATTAGCTATTAGGAACAAAAATTAAAACTGAGATACCCCTACACATGTATGGAACAGCTAACTTTCATGAAATATGTTAATACCAAATGCTAGCAACTCAAACTCTCAGGACATTGTCCTGTGGAATGAAAAATGGCATAGCCAGTTCAGAAAACCATTTGGCAGTTTCTTTTATAGGTAAATATTATGTCATGTGAGCCAGCAATCACACACTTAGGAATTTACCTAAGAGAAACGTCAACATATATCTATATCAAGACCTATATATGAATATTTATGGTACCCTTAGTGATAATAGCCGAAATCTGAAAGCAACACATATATGCTATCAGTGAATAGAGAAAAATTTCATAGTATATCCATAAGGTAAAATATTACTCGGTAATCAATGGAAATGAACTACTGAAAAATACAAAAATATTGCTGAAGTGAAAGCAATCAGATATAAAAGTCTACATAGTCTTTGATCCTTATTATATGACAATCTGGGAAGAGAAAACTAGAGAGACAGAAAGCAGATCAGGTTTTGCCAAGAATGGGTCAGGTGGTGAGTGGGGGAAGGGGACTGAGTACAAAAGGACATGAGGGAACTGTGAGGGAGACAAATATTCTATATCTTGATTGTGGTAGTGGTTATGTAATAGTATATATTTATCAAAACACATACAACTGTAAGACCAAAAAAACTGATGGATTGTACCGTGTGGATATTATACACTAATAAACATGTCATCCAAAAAAAAAAAAAGAGGAAATGCATACATTAGCAGATTTATGGTTTGGTTTGAATCAGGAGCTATTTAAAATATTGGAGGCAAAATAATAACATAAGACAAACAAAATCAGGTTGCTCTGAATGAAATGGGGTAGAAAAATCTAGGTTGTTCTGTGTGATTTTGCTGCTATGCAACTGACACTGCCTTATTTACTCAGAAATGTCAGATGTAGGTTAATAGGTTTAATTAAGAAAACTTTCCAATCATTCTGGTATAATTTGGAATAAAAATTGGCTTCTGTTTTAGTTATGAGAGCCCAGAAGATTGGCAAACCTTTTAATATTTCTGAACACTACTTATTTATAATGTTTTCTCTAGAACAATCTCTATGTATGGTCCATTTTTTGGGACATCACTGATTATTTCAGCTATACTGTATTCTTGAAAACACACATATATGAGCACATACATATGTATGGGTGTTTTCAATCCCTCTCGCTCTTTTTCTCTCCCTCTCTCCTTTAAATTTCCATATAAATTTTAGAACCGGATTGCAGTTTCTTCAGAAACTCTTCTGTGATCGATATTGAAATAATACTGGATCTATAAGTCAATCTAGAGGAAAAGTCTTAGCAATATTAATTCTTTAAATATATGAATGTGGTATACTGTTTTATTGAAGCATTATAAAATTTCTTTCAAAGGTTTTGTAGATAGCAGCTTACATGTATTGCACAATTTTGTTAGATTTTTCCTACTTGATTTTTTTATGCTTTCATAAATGATATTTATAAGTTTATGTATTTATTCTGTATATGAGGTAATCATATGAACTTCCCCATTTTTCTTCAACATTATTACACTGATTTTGTTTTTCTTGTCTGTGCCTGTTGGCATAATCAGGATGCCAGCTTCTCCAGCATCCAGGTGTTGGTGTATAAGATAAAGAAAACTCAAAGAATTCCTCGTCTAAGATGTTGAAGTCCTCAGTCAGTCTGTCTTCTCTTTATCTTTCAGAATATATTCATGTCTTTTTTACACATAACATCCAGAATTAATTGTGCTTAGTCACAAGAATAAAGAGAAATGTGTCTACTCCATTTTGCCCAGAACTAGAAGAGAAACATCTACATTTAGCCTTTACTTTGAAAGATATTTTCACTGTTGTAGAACTCTAAGCTGGCAATTATTTTTGTTCAGCACTTAAAGACATTATTCAATTGTATTCTGGCTTCCATTGTTTTTTGTGTATCCTCAGCCTGCATTCCTATTGTTGATGCTTTGAATGCATCAGATCTTATTTTCTAGCTGTTTTAAACATTTAGTCATTGTTTCCAACAGTCTTAGGAAGACGTTTCTAGGTATGGTTGTGTAGTTATCTTCATTGAGGTTTGCAAAAGTTATTTAATGTCCAGTTTGAAATCTTTCATCAGTATTGAAAGCGTCTTGGCCATTATTTCATCAAATACTGATGATGTCTGAATTATTCACTCTTACTTCTCCTTATATTTACCTCCAAGTTTATTAGACCTTTCACTTTGTCTCATTTGCCTCTTATGAATTTTTCCTATACTTCCCATTTTTTCTTCTCAATTATTCAGTTTGAATAGTTTCTACTCATGAAGTTAAACCCAATTTCAGGCACTGTAGTTTTATTCTTAGAACTTATGTATCTTTCAATAGTTTCCAGTTTTCTCAATATTTTTTCTATTTTTCTCCTTTTCATTAAACAAGTTAATCACAGATACTTTAAAGTCATTTTCTAATTATTCTATTAGTTCAAATACCTTAGAGCCAATTTTTATTTCCTGGGTTTCTTCTTTTAGTTTTTGATCACGTGATCCTATTTCTTGGCATTCTTCCTAATTTCAACTGAATGTCTGATGTGTTATACTAAAAAACATAGAGGTTATAGATGGAATCAAACTTCTCTAAAGGTTCACATCTTCTTCTGCTAGACCTTCATCAAAATAAGCACTGAGCTTAGTTGGACAGAGCTGTACTTACGGGAAGCCTGAGATGCCCTATTTCTAATAGACTTGTTGGGCTCTCATAAATAGCTAGACTTACTCATCTTGGTCCCTTTCCATAATCTTAATTCTGATTTCTGTTTTCTTAGCTCTGTGAGATGGCAGAAAACTCTGCTATTCTTCTTAGAGAATTCTGGCTTAATATTTTAGTCCCTCTTATCAGGTACAACTTTATAATTTCACAGAACTCTTGAGGAGGAAATTGGATGTGTTTTGATTCCCTTCATACTGTCATTTTTTTGTTTCTTTGTTTTGATTTTAGTTTACCCTTTGGAGACCACCAAGATTTCTTATAGTTTCTCCATTCCCCAAGAGTAGGCATCTATCCAAGCAAAATACATTCTCAGCCTGAGCTCAGAAACAGTAAATGCATTCAGGGATCAAAATAGCTGTAGATCATAAGAAAACTTCTCTGAAGTCCTCTCCCCTTCAGAATTATATCCATTCAACTCCTTATTTATTGCTTCCTCAACTCACTGATGCCTTAAATGGATTCTTGTTAAATTGTATCTCGATTTCCAAATGGTTCTCAGGGATAACTGTTTTCTGCAGCCAAATATTATTACCTACTTGAAAGTGACTATCTGGAGATCTTTTCATTTACCAATTCCACAAATTCCATCTCCACAAATTTTTATTTAGTTGTCTTATTATGCATAATGACATCCACATTGAAAATAGCTCAATAACTAAAATATTCAAAGGAAATTTCACTGTGAAAAGGTTGAGAAACACGTGTCTAAACTTCCTGGTCTCTACGTAATTGCCTACATGCACAGGATGTTTAAATGAGACCCCTTCCTCAATATCCACAAGTAGGATATAAATTGAAACAACATAGTTCTAGAGACAGATGACTGGTAGGTAGGTAGACAGATAGATAGATCAACAGAGAGAAACAGACTGAAGAAACCGAAATACAGAAATTTTAAAGGTATTAAAATCAGACACTTAAATAGGAAGTTCCTGAACCAGGGCCCTCACAGTCAGGTTTCAAAGATTGAGATTGTCACCAGAGCAAATGTTTCATAAGAAAAATGTAACAAAACATTATTAATTTTTATTAAAGATGAATATTAGAACATGTAAATATAGAGAAAATAAACAACTACTAAAGTCTTTTTGAAAGATTTTGGCACAAATGAAATATATATGCTTTTTAGGAAGTGATATAAGAAAAGGAAGATTTGACAGTTTTAAAAGTAAAACCATATGCTGACATTTATCCTAAAGAAAAATAATTGATATGTTCAAATACAATGGACTATTACTCAGCCATAAAAAGAAACAAAATTGAGTTACTTGTAGTGAGGTGGACAGACCAAGAGTCTGTCATACAGAGTGAAGTAAGTGAGAAAGAGAAAAACAAATACCATATGCTAACACATATATATGGAAAAAAACAAACAAACAAACAAAAGGTACTGATAAACTAGTCACAGGGCAGGAATAAAGAGGTAGACATAGAGAATGGATGTGAGGACATGGGGTGGGAGGGGGAAGCTGGGGCGAAGTGAGAGTAGCATTGACATATATACACTACCAAATGTAAAATAGCTAGTGGGAAGCAGCAGCATAGCACAGGGAGATCAGCTTGGTGCTTTGTGATGACCTAAAGGGGTGGGATAGGGAGGGTGGGATAGGGAGGGTGGGAGGGAGGCCCAAGAGGGAGGGGATACAGGGACATATGTATGCATATGGCTGATGCACTTTATTGTACAACAGAAGCTAACACAGTATTGTGAAACAATTATACTCCAATAAAGATCTATTTAAAAAAAAACTCATTGTTTTTCTAATATTTTAAATGCAGAAGCTTCCTATTCATTTCCTGTAATGAAATTCTTAAAAGGTCCTTGACATTGGTCTTGGCAATCATTTTTTGAGTGTGACACCCAAAGCACAGGCAACAGAGACAAATTTAAGTAAGTGAGACCATATCAAACCAAACTGCTTCTGGACATCAAATGAAATGATCAATAAAATTAAAAGGCAACCTACAGAATGAGATAAAGTACTTACAAATCATATATCTGATAAGGGTTTAATATCAAAAACATAAAAGGAACTCACCCAATGCAATAGTAAAAACAAATAACCTAAATAAGAAACGAGCAAATGACCTAGTAAGACATTTTTCCAAAGACATACAAATGGCCATCACTAAATATCAAGAAAATGCAAATCAAAACCACAATGAGATATCAACTTGAAACTGTTGACAAGGGCATGAAAAAAGGGAGCCCTTGTGCACTGTTGGTGGGAATGTAAATTGGTACAGCCATTATGGAGAACAGCATGGAGGCTCCTCAAAAAATTAAAACACTGAACTACTATATGATCCAGCAATCCCACTTCTGGGTGTATAACCAAAGGCAATGAAATCAGTATCACGAAGAAAATATCTGCATGCCCACATTCATTGCAGTATTATTCACAAGAGCCAAGCTATGCAAACAACCAAAACAGCTGTCAAGGAGTGAATGGATAAAGAAAATGTGATATTTTCTCTGAAGATGAATGAGGAACATAGACTTGTATGGCGTCTTTGCACCTGCTGCTTATAATAATTAAGAGTTTTCATAACTGGAGGACTTTATAAAAGTCACCGAAGTTTGTATAAATAATCAACCTAATTATATATCTTAGGTTAATCATTTGGTGCTTGAAATTAAGCTCAAGGTTCAGAAAGATAGCATTAGTAATTAATTTCATTTTGGGTCTAAATCATCTTAGAATAGTACTATTTCATATAGGAATAGTATAGAAATATGTGTTAGACTTTTGTGGGGTTTTTTTGCAAATATGTCAGTGGATCTGTTTACACCCACATTTGTTTGCCTCTCTTGTTTCATTTCTAATTTGTCTAGAACTGATTTGCCTTAAGGAGTCGCAGTAAGAACAATTATATATTATTCAACGGTTTAAAAACCTGGACCAGTTTAGAATTAACACCATGCCGGATGAAAACCATTCACCTCTTAGGAGTTATTTAAATAGCCTTAGAAGGCCTCACAGTGGTATAAAACAGTTCCTCTCCAAATTCATGTGCAGATTTTATCTGCCTTTCCTGTATGAAGATATAGTTCTGTGTGGGGAAAGCACACAATATAAAGTCCTCAGCAACAATGGAGTAGCAGAGGGCAAAAAGCAACAAGTTTTGCTCGCTGAAAAACACAGGTCACTACCTCTCTGCCTGTGGTTACGAACCATAACATCCTGAAAGTCACCACTTGTCACTGCTTCTATTCACACCAATCCTGGGCATGTCACCTCATTAAAATCATTAATCTACTTATATTCAGGCAGAGTCCAAATTCTTTCTTTAAAAAATGTATGAGGTTCTTTATTTTTCCCCTAGCTAAATTAGATGTTTTAGTGGAAGAAAATAATTAGATGTATTTTAGCAATAACTGATTTGCAACTCACTGCAAGCACAGTCAAAGCAGGGGCAGGAGAAAGAAAAAAAGAATCCTTTTAATGGGGGCTACTGATCTATGGTAGAGTATCATAATTAAAAGAGACCTTTTGAATTTTAGCTGCAAAGACATAGTATATTCTAATTGCTATAACCTTTGGGAATCTTCAGAAGGATAATAGTTCTGTCCAAAGGTTAGAAGAGATTTTAGGCAGGAGGTGTTTAACTGAATGTGACTATGTGACACAAGAAATAGCAACCTAATGCAAAATAAATCACCTATTTTTTCTACCTATTTTTTTCTAACAGAGTAAAAACAGACAAGCAAAGCAAAATAAAAATTTGGATTTAAATTTGTAATTACTCTTAAAGGCATATGTCTGTAATACTAAGTATCAAAACTATCACTGGAGATAGCAAAGTCTTAGAAAGCCATTATTATTGAAGTCTTATTGGACAGAGCATAGTAACTTCTTATACTCAAATTGATGTGGATATTTTTTTGTTTTAATTTTCACAAAGTTAAAGATATTTAATGGATAGACCTAACATGCATTTTGAAATATCAGTAAAAATTTTTCAAAGACAAAATACCCTACATATGTTTCCAATACTGTTATACATCAAAATTTCCAGATTATTAACATAAGATCAGTTTTTGAGGGCATCAAGGAAAAGCTTCACTAAACAGAGTTAAACAGGCAGGGAAAATTTTATTCAACACTACTGCAGCAGGGTAGAGTGATTAAACTTGACTCCACTGAAACAAAGGGCTGGAGAGATTTAAGCACTGGGCTGAGTGAGTAGAAAAGTATTGCAGGAGGAGGGCGGGGATTGGTCCAGGTGATTAGGCCCTCTGTTTGTTCATCAGTAATAACTTGATAACTGCTGAGCTGTCCTCCTGCCCTCCAGGAAGATGGGAACATAGGGCACCATCTTTCTAGACTGTGAGATGGTTTCCAAGTGTTTGAGAAAGAAATTCCTGGGTTAAAAAATCACAGAAGACTGGGAAAAGATTTATATCTCAAAGGAACAGAGAATTTAAGTGTTTTCTAAAACAAATGCCCTAAAGTTTAGTGAAGCATGAGAAAGTTAAGGCCATCTTGGTAAAATGACTTATAATTATTCAAAAATCAGTCAATTGGATCAATGGTAGTTATTTTCTATCACTGTTTATACCTGAATATGAATTAGCATGGAATTTGTTTATTATAGGTCTTTCACAGGTTGCATATTTTAAGATGATTTTTGCTATCCCTTGTGAAGGAAAAATAAAATTGGAGTAAGAGAGCTCTCTAAAATGGAGTCAGATAGAGAACAAACTAGGTTGCCTTTGGGGAGAGGGAAATGGGGAGGAGCAAGACAGGGGAAGGGGATTAAGAAGTAAAAATTACTATGGATAAAATAGATAAACTACAAGGATATATCGTACAGCACAGGGAATATAGCCAATATTTTATGATAACTTTAAATGGAGTATAATATATAAAAAAATTGAACCACTATGTTGTACACCTGAAACTAACATATTATAAATCAACTATACTTCAATAAAAAAGGAAAAAATATATATAAATTCTAAACCTCTCCCCCAAAATAAAATAACACAATATGGAGCTTGGAGGCCATTAAGAAGTGTGACTTATGCACTTCTCAGCCTGGATGGAATCTGACGTTTGAACTGATGAAGTCATCCAGAATACCTGCCAGAAACTCAAGATACTTACTGGACTCACTGTAATAACTCATGACAGTCTATCTACTTATTGAACCTCTACCCTAAAACAAATGGTCATTCCTTAAGGACGAATACTTTCTGACTCGCATCACAGTCAATCAAAATTTCTTTACAAGCCCCTGACTCTTTCTCTTCCTGGAAACACTCTTTTGGAGTTACTTGAATCTGTGTCTCCCAAATTGCAATGATTGAGACTCTAAATAAACTCCTCTTATTTGCAGACTCTTGCAGTATTCATTTTGGTTGATACCCTCCATCCTAAATGATAACAGGGTAATAGTTAATTTAAGACTAATCAAACTAATTTGAGTATTAAGTCTCAAACAACCTTAGAACTCAGATGTGAGACTACTGACTAGTATCTTTTATGAAATTCAACTTTGGGGTCATTGACTTGATAAAATGTTGAAAGAGATAAAAGTCTCTCAATATAGGGAGAGACATTACCAGAGTTGGGGTAAATTATTGGTATTGCATATCCTAAGTAAAGTATTTGCATTTTAATACTTGCCCTTAACCTTTTTTTCTTCTAGAGTCTCTGGTATAAGACATGCAGACAAATTTATCAGTATAATTTTACAGACAGAAAAGCTACAACACAGATTAGTCACAGAGCCCCTTGAAACAAGAGCCAATTGAAGCAAAGCAGAGAACATACTCTTAAATACTCTGCTATGTGAACAGAATATTTCTCATTTTATAGACAAGGAATCTGAGACTTTGAGGCCCAGTGCCACAAACATATGAAGAGTCAAGTTTCGTATTGTTTTCACTATACTACCTCAATTATATTTATACACTTCCATATTTCACTCTTAAGAGTTCTCAAACAGCCAATTATGTTTTAAGTTTTGTATCTATCATTTTTCACCTCCTAAAATTTAACTTTCTGGAAACTTGTATTCACTTTCTGGGAAGGATTGTAAACGTTATGAAGAAGATGACAAAAAGTACTTGGAAGAGGAAAAAGAAAATAAAAAGACAGCTTATTTTGTGGGTCTATTCCTTGTTTACCAAAGCTCAAACATCCTAATGAGAACTCAACCTAGAAAAATGACAGTGGGTATTTTTAAATGTTGACTACATTTATAACTTGTTTTTTCTTCACTTTCTTCCTTCATTGTCCTTCTTTTCCATGTTTTCTGGCCAATTAGACATTGAAGACATTGTAGTCTTGTAACTTTGACAAATGACTGTATAATTTCCACTGTGGACAGCTTTGTTTCATTCCTTTATTTTTAACACCATGGACCATAATAGATTCATACCAATTGCTTAAGAACCAAAACATATCAAGGTCATAAACTAATGGGTAAAAATTATTGGGTAATAATTATTAACTAAACCTTTTTTTGTTATTGTTCAAATTGCACACTTATATCATCATAAAAACAATTATCCCTGTGTGAAAGTAAAATCTGAGATTATCTTTAAAATTTTAAACCATGATATATCACTGTGGTTACTAGTCACAGAGTTCATATTCTCAGCTGAATTCTTAAGTTCATTTACTAACTGCAGAGAAAGTTCTGCTTGAAAGAAGTTATTCAACAAATAAAGCTGATAGTCACAGAAATTCCTGAGCAAACTGTTAATACTAGTCACTCACCCACCCACACACCCAACAAGCCCCCAGGAAAACAAGCAAACAGTGGCTTTGAAAGTTTTTAAGACTAGCATGAAAACTTTTTCCAGATGACTGGCTTAACCTAAACTTTGATACTTTTAAAACATGAATTTGATGACTAAAGTCTTATCTCAGGTTTAAAAGACAGAAAATTGGAGGGCAGACAGCAGAAGCAGGAAGAACTACAATCCTGTAGCCTATGGAACAAAAACCACATTCACAGAAAGACAGACAAGATAAAAAGGCAGAGGGCTATGTACCAGATGAAGGAACAAGGTAAAACCCCAGAAAAACAACTAAATGAAGTTGAGATAGGCAACATTCCAGAAAGAGAATTCAGAGTAATGATAGTGAAGATGATCCAGGACCTCAGAAAAAGAATGGAGGCAAAGATCGATAAGATGCAAGAAATGTTTAACAAAGATCTAGAAGAATTAAAGAGAAAATAACAGAGATGAACAATACAATAACTGAAATGAAAACTAAACTAGAAGGAATCAATAACAGAATAACTGAGGCAGAAGAACGGATAAGTGATCTGGAAGACAGAATGGTGGAATTCACTGCTGCAGAACAGACTAAAGAAAAAAGAATGAAAAGAAATGAAGACAACCTAAGAGACCTCTGGGACAACATTAAATGCAACAACATTCGCATTATAGGGGTCCCAGAAGGAGAAGAGAGAGAGAAAGGACCAGAGAAAATATCTGAAGAGATTTTAGTCAAAAACTTCCCTAATATGGGAAAGAAAATATCCACCCAAGTCCAGGAAGTGCAGAGAGTCCTATAAAGGATAAACCCAAGGAGAACCACACTGAGACACATAGTAATCAAAGTGGCAAAAATTAAAGACAAAGAAAAATTATTGAAAGCAGTGAGGGAAAAATGACCAATAACATACAAGGGAACTCCCATAAGGTTAACAGCTGATTTCTCAGCAGAAAGTCTACAAGCCAGAAGGGAGTGGAATCATATACTTAAAGTGATGAAAGGGAAGAAACTACAACCAAGATTACTCTACCCTGCAATGATCTCATTCAGATTCGATGGAGAAATCAAAAGCTTTACAGACAAGCAAAAGCTAAGAGAATTCAGCACCACCAAACCAGCTTTACAACAAATGCTAAAGGAACTTCTCTAAGTGGGAAATATAAGAGAAGAAAAGGACCTACAAAAACAAACACAAAACAGCAGCTCTATTCACAATAGCCCAGAGATGGAAACAACCTAAGTGTCCATCATCGGATGAATGGATAAAGAAGATGTGGCACATATATACAATGGAATATTACTCAGCCATAAAAAGAAATGAAATTGAGCTATTTGTAATGAGGTGGATGGACCTAGAGTCTGTCATACAGAGTGAAGTAAGTCAGAAAGAGAAAGACAAATACTGTATGCTGACACATATATATGGAATTTAAGGAAAAAAAATGTTATGAAGAACATAGGGGTAAGACAGGAATAAAGACACAGACCTACTAGAGAATGGACTTGAGGATATGGGGAGGGGGAAGGGTAAGCTGTGACAAAGTGAAAGAGCGGCATGGACATATATACACTACCAAATGTAAGGTAGATAGTTAGTGGGAAGCAGCTGCATAGCACAGGGAGATCAGCTCGGTGCTTTGTGACCGCCTGGAGGGGTGGGATAGGGAGGGTGGGAGGGAGACGCAAAAGGGAGGGAATATGGGAACATATGTATATGTATAACTGATTAACTTTGTTATAAAGCAAAAAAAAAAAAGAAAACATTGAGAAAATTAAAAAAAACACAAAACAATTAAGAAAATAGTAATAGGCACATAAATATTGATAATCACCTTAAACGTGAATGGATTAAATGCTCCAACCAAAAGACACAGGCTTGCTGAATGGATACAAAAGCAAGACCCATCTACATGCTGTCTAAAAGAGACCCACTTCAGACCTAGGGACACATACAAACTGAAAGTGAGGGGATGGAAAAAGATATTCCATGCAAATGGAAATGAAAACAAAGCTGGAGTAGCAATACTCATATCAGATAAAATAGACTTTAAAATAAAGAATGTTACAAGAGACAAGGAAGGACGCTACATAATGGTCAAGGGATCAATCCATGAAGAAGATGTAACAATTATAAGTATATATGCACCCAACATAGGAGCACCACAATACATAAGGCAACTGCTAACAGCTATAAAAGAGGAAATCGAAAGTAACACAATAATAGTGGGGGACTTTAACACCTCACTTACAAAAATGGACCAATCATCCAAACAGAAAATTAATAAGGAAACAGAAGCTTTAAATGACACAATAGACCAGATAGATTTCACTGATATTTCTAGGACATTCCATCCGAAAACAGCAGACTACACTTTCTTCTCAAGCGCACATGGAAAATTCTCCAGGATGGATCACATCTTGGGTCACAAATCAAGCCTCAGTAAGTTTAAGAAAACTGAAATAATATCAAGCATCTTTTCCAAAAACAACGCTATGAGATTAGAAATAAATTACTGGGAAAAAAAGGTAAAACACACAAACACACGGAGGCTAAACAATATGCTACTAAATAACCAAGAGATCACTGAAGAAATCAAAGGGGAAATCAAAACATACCTAGAGAAAAATGACAATGAAAACACGATGATCCAAAACCTATGGGATGCAGCAAAAGCAGTTCTAAGAGGGAAGTTTACAGCTATAAAAGCCTACCTCAAGAAACAAGAAAAATCTCAAATAAACAATCTAACCTTACTCATAAAGGAACTAGAGAAAGAAAAACAAACAAAACCCAAAGTTAGCAGAAGGAAAGAAATCATAAAGATCAGAGCAGAAATAAATGAAATAGAAACAAAGAAAACAATAGCAAAGATCAATAAAACTAAAAGCTGGTTTTTTGAGAAGATAAACAAAATTGATAAACCATTAGCCAGGCTCATCAAGAAAAAGAGGGAGAGGACTCAAATCAATAAAATTACAAATGAAAATGGAGAAATTACAACAGACTGCAGAAATACAAAGCATCCTAAGAGACTACTAGGAGCAACTCTATGCCAATAAAATGGACAACCTGGAAGAAATGGACAAATTCTTAGAAAGGTATAACCTTCTAAGACTGAACAGGAAGAAACAGAAAATATGAACAGATAAATCACAAATAATGAAATTGAAGCTGTGAATAAAAATCTTCCAGCAAACAGAAGTCCAGGACGAGATGGCTTCATAGGTGAATTCTACCAAACATTTAGAGAAGAGCTAACACCCATCCTTCTCAAATTCTTCCAAAAAACTGTGGAGGAGGAACACTCCCAAATTGATTCTATGAGGTCACCATCACCCTGATACCAAAACCAGACAAAGATACTACAAAAAAAGAATATTACAGACCAATATCACTGATGAATATAGATGCAAAAATCCTCAACAAAATACTAGTAAACAGAATCCAACAACACATTAAAAGGATCATATACCAAGATCAAGTGGGATCATCCTAGGGATGCAAGGATTCTTCAATATATGCAAATCAATCGATGTGATACACCATATTAACAAATTGAAGAATAAAAACCATATGATCATCTCAAAAGATGCAGAAAGAGCTTCTGACAAAATTCAACACCCATTTATGATCAAAACTCCAGAAAGTGGGCATAGAGGGAATCTACCTCAACATAATAAAGGTAATATATGACAAACCCACAGCAAACATCATTCTCAATGGTGAAAAACTGAAAGCATTTCCTCTAAGATCAGGAACAAGACAAAGATGTCCACTCTCACCACTATTATTCAACACAGTTTTGGAAGTCATAGCCACGGCAATCAGAGAAGAAAAAGAAATAAAAGTAACACAAATTGGAAAAGAAGAAGTAAAACTGTCACTGTTTGCAGGTAACATGATACTACACATAGAGAATCCTAAAGATGCCACCAGAAAACTACTAGAGCTAATCAATTAATTTGGTAAAGTTGCAGGATACAAAATTAATGCACAGAAATCTCCTGCATTCCTATACACTAATGATGAAAAATCTGAAAAAGAAATTAAGGAAACACTCCCATTTACCACTTCAACAAAAAGAATAAAATACCTAGGAATAAACTTACGTAGGGGGACAAAAGGCCTGTATGCAGAAAACTGTAAGACACTGATGAAAGAAATTAAAGATGATACCAACAGATGGAGAGATATACCATGTTGTTGGATTGGAAGAATCAACATTGTGAAAATGACTCTACTACCCAAAGCAATCTACCGATTCAATGCAATCCTTATCAAATTACCAGTGGCATTGTTTACAGAACTAGAACAAAAAATCTTAAAATTTGTATGGAGACACAAAAGACCCTGAATAGCCAAAACAATCTTTTGGGTAAAAAAACAGAGCTGGAGGAATCAGACTCCCTGACTTCACACTATACTACAAAGCTACAGTAATCAAGATAATATGGTACTGGCACAAAAACAGAAACATAGATCAATGGAACAAGATAGAAAGCCCAGAGGTAAACCCACGCACCTATGGTCAACTAATCTATGACAATGGAGGCAAGGATATACAATGGAGAAAAGACAGCCTCTTCAATAAGTGGTGCTAGGAAAAGTGAACAGCTACATGTAAAAGAAGGAAATTAGAACACTCCCTAACACCATACCCAAAAATAAACTCAAAATGGATTAGAGACCTAAATGTAAGACCAGACACTATAAAACTCTCAGAGGAAAAAATAGGAAGAACACTCTTTGACATAAATCACAGCAAGATATGTTTTGATCCACCTCCTAAAGTAATGGAAATAAAAACAAAAATAAACAAATGGGACCTAATGAAACTTCAAAGCTTTTACAGAGCAAAGGACACCATAAACAAAATGAAAAGACAACCCTCAGATTGGGAGAAAATATTTGCAAACGAATCAATGGACAAAGGATTTATCTACAAAATATATAAACAGCTCATGCAGCTCAATATTAAAGAAACAAATAATCCAATGAAAAAACGGGCAGAAGACCTAAATAGACATTTCTCCAAAGAAGACATACAGATGGCCAAGAAGCACATGAAAAGCTGCTCAACATCACTAATTATTAGAGAAATGCAAATCAAAACTACAATGAGGTATCACCTCACACCAGTGAGAATGGGCATCATCAAAAAATCTACAAACAACAGGGCTTCCCTGGTGGCACAGTGGTTGAGAGTCCGCCTGCCAATGCAGGGGACATGGGTTCGTGCCCCAGTCTGGGAAGATCCCACATGCTGCGGAGCAGCTGTGCCCGTGGGCCATGGCCGCTGAGCCTGCGCGTCCGAAGCCTTTGCTCCACAACAGGAGCGGCCACAGTGGTGAGAGGCCTGCGTACCGAAAAAAAAAAAAAAATCTACAAACAACGAATGCTGGAGAGGTTGTGGAGAAAAGGGAACCCTCTTGCACTATTGATGGGAATGTAAATTGATACAGCCACTATGGAGAACAGTATGGAGGTTCCTTAAAAACTAATAATAAAATTACCATATGATCCAGCAATCCCACTACTGGGCATATACACAGAGAAAACCTGTAATTCAAAAAGACACATGCACCCCAATGTTCACTGCAGCACTGTTTACAATATCCAGGTCATGGAAGCAACCTAAATGCCCATCAACAGACAAATGGATAAAGAAATGTGGTACATATATACAATGGAATATTACTCAGCCATAAAAAGGAACGAAATTGGGTCATTTGTTGAGACTTGGATGGATCTAGAGACTGTCATACAGAGTGAAGTACGTCAGAAAGAGAAAAACAAATATCGTATATTAACGCATATATGTGGAACCTAGAAAAATGGTACAGATGAACCGGTTTGCAGGGCAGAAATTGAGACGCTGATGTAGAGAACAAACGTACAGACACTAAGGGGGAAAGCAGCAGGGGGGTGTGGGTGGTGGTGTGATGAACTGGGAGATTGGGATTGACATGTATACACGGATGTGTATAAAATTGATGACTAATAAGAACCTGCTGTATTAAAAAATAAATAAAATTAAATGAAAAAATTAAAAAAATGTTAATTACAGCACTTCCATAAAAAGAAAAAAGAAAGAAAATCATTTTGTTTTTGTTAAAAGAGAAGAAGTATCAGAAATGAAAATAGTTACTGAACTGGTTCATGGGAAAGTATACATAATTGATATATTTATTTAATAATGAATTTTAATCATCAGTAAATGATTAAGTGTAAATTGACAAACACAAGCAAAGTCAGCTTGATTATTAAGTAAATTAAACCCAGATACTTTTCATACCAGTGATCTCTAGTATTTGAAGTCATTCCCTTATCAGAGGTCATGAAAAAATATAAGCTAATTTAAAGGATCGTCTTCACTTTAGGACTTAAAATCTCCGATTTATTAGGATGTTTTCAATGAAGAGTGGAATAACTAGCTAATTATTATAGCTTCTGTGGAATCTATTCAGGGCATATATATTAGATAAGAATGCCATATACTCTAAGAGAACTCCTAAATGCCACATCACATTCGTGCAGAGTGCAGGGCCAGACTTTTAATAGTCCGATGGTGACAGGGCATATGCCTCTAAGGGCCAGGCACATGCAGAAGCAGCTAATTAACATCAAACACTAATTAGTCCCTCAGTATTTAGCAATGAAGTATCAGCAGCTGTCTTAGATGCCATATGCTAATTAGCATTAATAAACTTCAGAAATAATTGTCTCCATTGTTCTGTGTCATAATACTCCCTCTAATTGTACTTCGGAGAGCATTGCCTATAAATGGTAGCAAGCATTCCATAGCATTGCCTGAAGTTTAATGAGCCATTTACTGTGACTTGTGGCATTAGGAGAGAATATATACAGGAAAGAGGAAAGATTAATGCCAATTTTTAAAATTCATAATTAAGTTGTTGGCTGGTACTTGTGTCTCCAACTGTTCAAATATTCAGACAGGGGAGACTGTTACTTGGGCTCCGGCTAATCTTCAGGAAAATAAAATGTGAAGTTTAATAGAGACGGCCTGAGTCCATGCCTCAGCCAGCACAGCACCTCTGTTTTCAAAGCCCAGTTTAGTCTTTCATTGGAAATTATCTGTGTCATCACATTTAAGAAGCCTGAAATGTCAGAAAGGAGAAAGGGCATCTTTCTTTGGAGAGAAAACAACTCCCATTTTCCTAATGTCAGCAAAAGTCAGCAAAATGTATCTTTGATGGTATGATCTGAAGTAAATACAGAATATGGCCATTAATTACCTTGGAAAATGCTTAAGTCTCCAAAAAATTTCACTGGTTATTGTTCCATGAATTAGACAGCAAAATACAGTATCATGAGAGTGGGGTGGGTACCTACAAATACATTAATTCCAAAGACTATGGGATATGATTCTTGACTTAATGAAGTCTGCAGTGCAATTAAAGGGTAAAAACACATATGTAGTAATGCCCTAAATAGTTAGTCAATATAAAAGAATGTGCACTTTGTAAGTTTGAAAAGCTATATATAACTGCAACATTTTTAATAATTGAGAAAGCAATATAGGACCCTATAAACTAAGTCTTTTAAACACATATACAGCCTGTGGTACAACAGTTACATGACCTTCTATAAGCATTTGTTTTTTATTTGAAAAGAAAAAGCAATAATTGGAAGCAAATTATTCAGAAGTTTTCCAGAAATTAAATGAATTGTTTTTCTGATAAACACTGTAAGGATTTATAATGTATACATTTGTTAATAATACTTGCCATACCTGTCATTAATGCATAAGTCTGTCTTAAAACCCTTGCTAAATTATAAAAACACTTAACATTTTTTATTTTCATTGATCCTAATGAATTCTTTATCAGTTTATACTTAGCTTATTTTTACCTCAAACTGTATTTTACAAGAACCACCATCCTTATTACTGTAGGGCATTTTTCTATAATTACTACTAACTTTAAATCATTTAAGTTTCTCTTAAATTCTAGCTAAAGTTCAAATTTAAAATAATAACAAAAGAAAAACTGTTGCTTATTAAAGAATACCAAGAATATCTTCTTTCATGATATCCATTCTGAAAGCTCAATAATTCTATTGTCTTTGGATCTTACAGATGCAATAACTCTTGGAAAGAATTATGTTCTTTCTTTGCTCTGGCCACTACAAGCTTAGAGCCAAATACTGTGTCTTCCTTTATTACATGGCATCATATTGCCTGCATTTATCTGTATAAATGTTATCTCTGATTATTTCTATATCCATAGGTTTACTGTCCTGATTTCTCTATTATTTTAAATAACTGTATCCTTTGGGATTTTATATAAAATTTTAAGTTGCATTCTACTCCTTTGTGTAAATTACATAAACCATCATTAAATGGAAACTAAAAAATTCTATCAATTTCAAAATGGAAATAACATAATTTGAAGCAAAACTTCCTTAATGTTGATACTTTATGTCAATTCATATACGAGTTTGGCTAAAACTTACCCTTGTGAAGCTTGCTTTTAATTCACAAATGCGATATTATAAAGGTATAAAGCATATTTAAGAATTCATTTTAAGGGCTTAACAGGGATAACTGACATTAATGAAATTTAAATATAAAGAGTAAGCTATTTTAGAGAGAAAAGTTTGAGCCAATGTATCATTGGATATTATGAAACACTGCTCCAGAAGGGGACACCTACCCACCCATCCTTAAATACACAGTTCATATTTTACATTTACTATTGAGATAGGTCAGCTGTAGACTTAGAAAAGAGACACACACACAGAAAGAGAGACAGAGAGATAGAGAGAAGGCAGGCCATTGGTTCTGTTGCTGGTGTACAAAACAAAATGCTCCCGAGAGCTTCCATCCCCTGGGCTTGTCTTAGACTGGCTCAGGAAGCTTTGATTACATGTTATTTTATGCTCTTTATTGCCTTGACCAATTGAAGTGAAGCAGAGTAGCGACCTGGCAATGTTTGATCTTGGAATGTGGTTACTTAATTTTGACCAACAAATCTTGTTTTGTAAGATCCTTCTGGAATATTAGTAATTTTAATCCTATTGGTTGACTGAGATACTGCAAATTCATCTTTATCTTCACAGGATGTGATTAGTCTCTTTGTGTTATCATTATTATCATTACTATTAACAATAGTTCAAATTTATTGAAATGTTTCTTTGAGTTGGACAATATATTAAATATTTTAGATACTGCATCACTTTCCATTCTTAGAACCACCCTCTTCAGTAGATATAGCTCCTATTCTTATCATTGTTATTATTGCTGTATTCCAGATGATAAAGTTTAGGATGTGAGAGGCCAAACAACTTCCTCAAGGCTATGCAACTAGTGTCACCTTGGACTGAGGATGAACTCAGGGAGTAGATTCACTAAGCTCACTTCATAAACAACTTCTTATAAACACTATGTTGGACTGCTTGACTCTAATATTTTTAGATAACTAAAAGTGTATAAAAATCAGTCTGTCTGCAATGTTTTTATGTGTAAACTACTCATTCTATTCTTCTATTATCTTAACTTGATTTTACCATTAGCAAAATTTCATTTTTAATGTAATTATTAGGGTTTTTTTACATTAAAACATATATATATAGGTCAGGCCAAATCAATTTTCATTAGTAACTGTTCTTCTACCTGATTAGTAGTTACTGTTATAAAAGTCATTATTATTTCTTGGCAAAAAGTGCTTTATACTATTATCTATGGATGCATCTAAATTTATATATGAATCCATGTTAATTAATGAATATTAACAGCATATATACGAGTCTCCTTGTTAATCAAGTCTATAAAGGACATAAACAAGTATAAGTAACAGATGCATGTCTTCATGAATTGTGAAACAAATATACCTTTGCACCAATTATAATTAGTTTTCTCAAAATTAGTAAATATAGATCAGCTTAATTGCATCTTTCTTCTTGTAAATGAGAAACTGGTGATTCAGAAAGCAGAGTGAAATGTCTCCAGATCTTTCTGGATAATTAAGAGTGCCTATGATGGCAGATGGACATTATGTATCAGTTCATCTGTATCTCGCCACATTCTGGATAATATATACAGGTCCGGTGATGGCAGGACCTGTGCGAGTTACTCATCTTTGCAGCTCCAGGGCTTAGCAGTCACCATCACAGGGGACTCAGAATATAATTGGGCCCTGAGCTTAAAGATACCAAATAGTAGAAAACTTATAGTACCTTTTACTTAGAAAATATATTTAACTTTCTTGAGAGGATATACTAACATTCCCAAGCATAAATAAGTAAAATAACTACCAAAACAGTGTGGGTAGCTTGTTGGTAGAAATAATTTGTCAATTTAAAAATATTTAATCCCATGTAAATAATGTAGGTTTGAGCTTTATATAAATACTGTCATAAGGATTTTGGACAAGAATTCACCTGTTTTCTTAGAATTAATGATTTAAATCACATAAAGGTGAAACAAACCGTCAAGGGAGTTTTTTCCTTTAGAAAGAGGATATATCTTATTTAATAGACAGAGGGAAAAAACATTTTACTCCACCTTATAAGAAAATAAAATGTACAAATCCTTTTCCTCCAAATTCATTACTTATTTTGTCCAAATACCCTAGTATTCAAGCCCTTAAGCAATAGCAGAGGTTTTCAAAGTTATTTATGCAGTTATAAGTTATTTCTTAAGAAAATGAATGCAATTGGCCCTATTTATAAAAGCTATCATATATCCAAGGTTTTTCTGTAGATTATTTAGATGCCGATCATTACAGTTTTACATTATTTAACAAAAGTCTAGTTTTCTAACTTGTACATGTTTGGAATTTACATATATTAGCAATCATGTGATGTTTTGCTTGTGATGAAATAAAATAGAAGCAAATAAAACTATGTGGAGGTTTTCTGAATGACCAGCCTATTAAATGAAATAAATACCAAAGAGCAATAGTGCTTTCCTCTTTTGCAAAATACCAGACACACGTTTGTTATTTTTTTGGTTTTCCCTTCTTCCTAATATTAATAATTAGAATGAACAATTTAAATAAAGACCAAAGAAATATCTCCCAGTAGAATAACTTCAAGTTTTTTTTGATTTCATAGACACAGACTTTTAAAATCATTTTGTCAACTTGTGACTTCACTACTCTCATGGTGTATCTAAGTATATATCAAGACACTGAAGGTTGACATCATTTAACATAATTATTTAAGATTTGAAATCTGGTTAAATATTTAATATTATTTTGGGGTATCTGTGAGATATCATAAGTATTCAGAGAACTTTCCACTTCTCTTTTCCTGTGGCACTCAAGGCAGTATTTTCAGAGGAATAAATTCTTGGTATGTACTGGACAGCACAGTGACCAAGGTAACAATACTGTATTACATATTTGAATTTGAATGATATTCAAAAGTCACCAACAGAGTAAATCTTAAAAGTTCTCACTGCCAAAAAAAAAAAAAGGAAAAAAATGTAGTTTCATAACATGCACAAATATCAAATCATTACCTTATACACCTTAAACTTACACAATGTTATATGCCAGTTATACCTAAATAAAGCTGGGGGGGGGGAAGAAAGCAAAAGGGAAGAAAAAGATTATATTATCCCTCAACTTTAAGGTGGGATGGCCATGTGGCTTGCCTTAGCTGGTGAGATTTGGTTGAAACCATAAGGTGCCACCTCCATGTGGAAGAATTTAAGAGCCTGTAAGCCTTTAGGCATATTATTCTACATGTTCCCTTCCCCTATGGTGGTAAAGCCATCTCTTCTTTTGAGTTGGTAGCATTACAAGATAATGGGATTTTTGCTAGCCCAGATCTCACAGTAACAATAGTGAGCAGAGTCCCTAGAATGACTCATTAAACAGTATGCTTAAAATTTGTTTTCTGCATAAACTAAATTTATTAAATTAAAATATTTACTGAATATACTATAAATTATATTTTAGTGAATGTGAAAAGTAAGTTTTTAAAAATGTACCCTTGTATCAGATATAATAATTGTCCTCATTTATCAAAAAAAGAGAAAACAAATTTCCTGAACTCAATAATTACTTTATGATGTGAATTCCTGTTTCTTTGCATAGCAACGTGGAAACAGTTTGGTCACAGCACACAGTATTTTTTCCTGATATAACCACTTTGGAAGACTCAATCTGATTATTACTATTGTTTTTGTGTAATCATTAGTTGATCTCACGTTGGGCATGCATATACAACATTTATTTTTTTCTTTCAAGTAATTGGTCTTAATCTTAAATATGCTTACAATTTCTCTGAATTTGCAAATATTCTCATTTGCAAGTTCTGAACTCAAACAACGCCACTTTGTTGACCACTTTTAGCCAACTTTAAAAAAAATTAACAGAAACATAATGACAAAAATAAATATGTAATATTTTTGTCATTCATATAAGGAATAAAGAAATTTGGTAACCTAACCATTCTATTTGTTCCGCTGATATATTGTAATTAAGGTAAGGCAATTAGAAAATTCTTGGCAAAAATCTTTTCAATTTGCTTTCTCCTTTTGTGGTAGAGACACCTCAGACCCCCCATACCCACTTCTCAAGTCCTCTGAACATACAGGATTATTAAAATCACCTGTGGTTCACCAGGAGTAGGTGATTAGTACTGGCCAGTGGGTGGTGAGAAATGAGGAGTGTCAATTTCAAGGCAAAGAATTTATTTTCCAGTGGGTTCTTCAGTCTTTCCTCTTATCCTAATACCTCAACTAAGGGAGCCCAGTGCCCCAGAATCTGTTTCCTCTGTCAGCCTTGATCACCTGGAGAGCAGCTGCCCTGGTGCTGAATGTGAGTTCAAAAATTAATGTTTGATGCTTGTTCATTTGCTGTGGCATAATCTAGTCCTACCCTAACACACACATCCTGTTATTGCTGAAAAACATCCTCTGGAGTAACAGCAGTGTGTGTCCTCAGTCTCCTCTCAGTGTTCCCGGGAGTGTTTCTGTTACTGTGGCGGGAAGAGAGGGTCTGGGGACAGGGTGGGATTATACCATGGAGAGTCACAGAAAGCGCAAGCGCACACATGCACACACACGCACACACACGCGCACACACACACAGAGGAATATTACTCAGCCATAAAAAGAATGGAATTCTGCCATTTACAACAATGTAGATAGACCTAGAGGTTACTACGCTTAGTGACCCAAGTCAGACAGAGAAAGACAAATACTGTATGCTATCACTTACATGTGAAACCTAAAAAAATAAACCAAGCTAGTGAGTATAACAAAAAAGAAACAGCCTCACAGATGTAGAAAACAAACTAGTGGTTACCAGTGGGGAAGGGGAAGCAGGGAGGAGAAAGACAGGGGTAGCAGATTAAGAGATACAAAGTACTCTGTATAAAATAAATAAGCAACAAGGATGTATTGTACAACACAGGGAAATATAGCCATTGTTTTGTAATAGCTTTACATGGAGTATAATCTATAGAAATATTGAATCACTATGTTGTATACCTGAAAGTAATATAATATTGTAAGTCAACTATCCTTCAATAAAAAAAGAAAAAACAGAGTCTGGTTTAGTTTTCTTCATAATCTGCCATTAATTATTCCTACGTATTACTCAATTAAAATTTAGAAGGTTGTAAACATTGGTCCTAGAACAAAAGTAAAAATAAAGTTAGCTATATTCCTCAAGACTTCCTTAAATATTTTAAATTTATTAAATCATATGGATTCTGATGTGCCATTTACACCTATAACTTGATGTAATTGTTTTTATTATTTACTTAGTACTAAATATATGTAATTTATCCTTCTGAAACTATATGCATGTAATTAAAAACTTATACTTGGTGTTATTTTTTAAACATGCAATTAAAAGAACCAAAATATTTTATACATATATATATTATATATATAAAATATATAATATATATATAACCATTTTCTGGTTTTAGGAATAGCATTTTTTAATTCACAGTAAAACCAAGTAATTAAATCCATATCTTCTGTGAGTAAACAAGGTTTTAAAGATGAAATTAAAAACTGAAAGCTGGGTAGTGCTCCAAAACTGAAAAACTAGACAATGTATGATAAGAAAAGCAGACCATAAATTGCTGTCAGTTAATATTGAAAATTCATCTAAATGTTAACCTTAAAAAAAATATTGCCTGTGAGGTTCTCTGGTTGTTTTAAAAAGAGGGTCAATATTCAATGTGTTACATCACTGACCAACTCAGGCATTTTGACTTAGTTAAGCACAAGGATTACAGAGTTTACTAGTGAAAGATTCTAAGAGAAATATCAAAAATAAATTATGATTTACTTTGTTGTAAAGCAGAAACTAACACGCCACTGTAAAGCAATTATACTGCAATAAAGATGTTAAAAAAATAAAAATAAGTTAATCACTGGATTATTTGTTTTTAAAGTGTTTTCTAAAACATGGTGCAGTGAATAATTAAAAATATTAAACCTGCTATCATTGCATACATGAAACATTTCAGTAGATACATTCCATTAGGTACCCCCTGTTTTTACTGATTTTCCTTAATCATCCCCTGTTGTTGCCACAGTTGTCACCTAAAAGCCCACGTATAAACCATGGCTATTCAAGTAACGTTGGGTAAAGGACTTTATCTCTTCAGTATGGATATTTTGTTCTATCTTAAGTTGTTTCATCAATAAAACTAAGAAGAATCAATGTATGATTAATCTATTTTTTGCAAAAAAAAAGGTTACTTGAGTAAAAATATACTTTCATGCTTTAGAAGTTAAAATCAGTGCCTCAGTTTGGGCTTGTGTAGTCATTTTCTTGGTGCAATCATTATTCATGGTTAGAAAGGTGAACTTGTTTATTGTATCCATTGACTATATGTCTATTTCACCCTCTATATCAACTTCATTTTCTATTATAATTTATTAAATTAAGATCATTATTTCCCAGGATCAAAGCTGAAAGAATGCCTAATGGCCAAATATTTTGAGCAACAAAATAAATGATAGTATAGGATTACAATCTTAAGAATAAATGTCTATGAATCCATACAGATATAAATAATAAATTAACAAATATTGTAAATGGGAGATAAGGGGCACATTCTCTCTACAGAAGATTTCTAAGTAATAAATTGAAAGGAATGAGAGGAATAGGAAATCACCCTTGGAACACTGTAGTAATAATTGCTGCAGGTTAGTTCCAAGGATTAATGGGAAAAATTTTAAGTTAGTAGGCAAAACTTTTAAGAAAAAAGAGCATATTTGCATACTCTCAAGATTTCTCCTCCCAAATATTATTAATTACTGTGGTGCACGTGTCCACAAATTTCTAGATATTCTTCTCTTTGGGAGGTAGTTCTTAATTCCTCTCCTTTAAGAGTATCCTGGGTTTAGCAACTGACTTTTAACCAATAGGGTATGGAAAAAGTGCAATAGTAACTTTACAGTGGAGAAACCTGGTATACATCGCCCTAACCAAGTAATTAGCATACTATACCAAGTAAGCTGATATCTTTTACTTTCTGATAGAATGTTATAAGAAGAGTACTCACCCTGTGGTATTTTTCCAAAAAGTTCCAAACCCCTAACAATGAGAAAACATCAGACAAACCCATACTGAGGGACAAATACTTCAAAATACTAGATGAATACTCCTCAAAAGTATCAAGGTCAATAAACACAAGGAAAGATGAAGAAATGAACAAATATTGGAGAAGAATCAGGACATGGGATGAAAAAAAAATGCAATGTTGTATCCTATACTGGATCTTGGATTGGAAGAACATTAGTGAAAAAGCTGGTGGAAAATAAAGTCTGGTTCAGTTAATAATGTTGTACCAGTATTAAATTCTTCATTTTGGTATGTGTATGATGGTTATTTAAAATAACTCTATTGGAAGCTGTGGGATGGATATACAGGAACCTTCTTTACAACTCTTCTGTAAATCTAAAGTTATTTTGAAATAAAGTGTTTTTTTTTAAAGAATGGACTTTTGACTATCTACAAATACTTTAATTTAATGTATATGACTAATTACACGTGGGGGTTGCATGTAGAGGTCACTTGCCAACTCTCAAAGAATGTTACTAGTCAAGAATTTTAAATAATCATTTCTTCATGAAAAATGTTTTCTTTATGTCTCAGAAGAAATTTCAGAGGTGAGAAAGCATTGATGTAGATTGCAGACTTATTACATATTCTTTTTGTCTACATGGATAGAAGTAGAATGGCTAAATATCTTTAAAAAATGTACCTTACCAATTGAAGAAAATATTTTCTCCAGCCAATATTTATTGCTTCAAAAATCTCATGACGGGGCTTCCCTGGTGGCGCAGTGGTTGAGGGTCCGCCTGCCAATGCAGGGGACACGGGTTCGTGTCCCAGTCCGGGAGGATCCCACATGCTGTGGAGCGGCTGGGCCTGTGGGCTATGGCCGTTGGGCCTGCGCGTCTGGAGCCTGTGCTCCGCAACGGGAGAGGCCACAGCGGTGAGAGGCCCGCGTACGGCAAAAAAAAAAAAAAAAAAAAAAATCTCATGACTTGTCCTCCTTATAAATCTTACTATATTTGTATGTTATTATGGTATTACCTATTTTCTTCAAGAGTGTTTGGGTTTGTTTTCCTTCCTCTCATCTGGCTTTAAACAAACTATCTCTGCATTTCCTTACAGTCACCACTTCCTCATAAATCATTACATTCAAGGCTATAAAACTGGTTTATCTTATCCAGATTAATCATCTCAGTCTCATCACCTTGCCCACCAACCCTGACAGGCAGCCTATCATTCTCTGACTTAACACCGCAGTGCTATCCATTTAGTTCTGCCTAGAGGCAGACACTGGGAACGACCTTGCCCCACTCTTCATCTTTACAAATCGAAATGTATCTGACTAAATCTTTACTCAAACAAGTGTAAAAAGAAGAATGGTAAATAATACAGACATACACATTTAACATTTATACACACATATAAAAATGTACACACAAGGCTAAATGCTATTTGATTTGCAAAAGAAAATTTATATATCGTAGCTTTGGGTGAAAATTCATCTCAATGCTCAATATCTACCCTAGGGATATTTCACCTCAATTATTAAATTTCTAATGATTATCAACAGAGTTATTATTTTTTTCTGTAATTTACAGAGGAAAAAATATTTTCAAAATGTGCTAATAAACCAATTGTTGTGTACACTTTTGGCTGATGTAATTGTGCATTTATATCCTTCACCATTTATAGAGTTGTCAGACCATTAGTTATAACCTATTTTAGCACAAATAACAATTTCTTTCTATTAATTCCATGTAAGGCTTTAGCTAGTTTGAGCAGATAATGAGGCAGGGAAGAGGAGGAGACTGCAGAGGGAAGGCAGAGCAATCAGAGGAGAGGCAGGGAGGGAGGGAGGGAGCGGGTGAGCACCTGCAGAGGAGTGAGAGAGAAGAGGAGAAGAAGGAGAGAGGGAGGGTGAAAGGCCAAGGAGAGAAATGGAGGATGAGGACTGGGGGGTCTGCTTTTATAACACACCAAGGTCTGGTGCTTTGAAAATAATATCAACAAAAACCTACTGAAATAGATAGGCAGAAGGGAGACACTAATAATTTTAATTTGCTAACTGGGGTTTTGTAGTGAAAGACAATAGCTTTTGAAATGCTATTAATTTTGAGATCAGAAGACAACCATTTTCAAAGAAACAACAATAACCTCTATTAAAAAGGCAAATACACAGTTATTTTGAATTTTCTTATTCTGGGAGTTTATATATATATGTATATATATGTATCTTCTGATAATTTTTTTTGCATTGAGTATTTTTTATATTCCTATGTAAAAAATAACCACAAGATTTAGGAGCTTGTAACAAAACACATTATCTCAGTTTCCTTGGATGAGGAGTCCCAGCAAGGCTTGCCTTGCTTCCACGCTCAGGATCTCACAAGGCAACAATCAGTGTGTCAGCTGGGCTGCATTCTCATCATGATACTCAACTGGAGAAAGATCCATTCCCAAACTCAGGACACTGGCAGGATTCCTTTCCTAGGGGATGTGTGACTGAAGACCCCATTTACTTAATGACTGTTGGCTGGAGCTACGCTCAGCCCCTGGGGACCACCTGTTGTTCTTTGCCATGGGATCCCTCCATAAGCCATTTACAAAGTGGCTGTTTGCTTCTTCAAGGTGAGAAGGAGAATTTCTTGTTGTACTTCACTAAGATGGAGTCTTATATAACATGACAAAATCACAAGAGTGACTTTCCTGTCATCTTTGCCAATATTCTATTGGCTAAAAGCAGTTACTGGTTCCTCTCATACTCAAAAATGGGGATTATAAAAAAGTGTGATTTATTAGGAGTCAGGGGTCACTGTAAACTCTCTCAACCACACTTGAAAATAATAAAATCCTATATTAAAACTCTCATTCTGAATTTCACAAGCATTTTAATAACTATAGTTGAACATATTACATTTACCTACTTAAAGTCACAAACATATTTAATGTGATGGTTAAACTTGATCAGTTTGTTCAATAATAATAAATTGCTTCCTTCTTATGAGTATTTTAGTGAATTCATTAGTGTAAGGTGTCTGCATTATTTCAAAGAGAATGTTCAGAATACAGAATTGCATCTTGCTTTCTTTTCAATTTACATTCATTTTGTGTATTTTGAAATACTCTGCAGGAACTGCACTCATTCACTGTGAATGCACACGATACTGAGCTCCACTTCATCCTTTTATCCCTGTGCCATCCTCCTACTTTTCTGAATCAGGCTGTGTGTGTTCTACAGCTTTTGGGTATATTATCATTGTCCTGATTCCTGCTTCCGTTTTTTGTTTTCTGTTTTATTTAGCACTTAATTGACAACAACAAGAGTGGTGTGGAGTATGGCAGAGGCCATTCCAACTACGTTTTGAACAATGAAGCTAATTGGAGAAGAACTCTTCAGTCTTAGAGTTATAGGCTGAATTGCACCCCCCAAAATCCACATGGCAGTACCTCACAGTGTGACTGCATTTGGAGCTATTATCTTTAAAGAGGTAATAAAGTTAAAATGAGGTCGTTAGAGTGGGCTCTAATCCAATGTAAGTGGTGTCATTAGAAGATGAAATTAGGACACATGCAGGCACAGAAGGAAGATCATGCGAAGCCACAGAGAGAAGATCACCATTTACGAACAAAGGAGACAGGTCTCAGAAGGAACCAGTTCTGCCAACACCTCAATGTCCAACTTCCCCACCTCCAAAGCAGTGAGAGAATAAATTTCTTCTGTGTAAGCCACCCAGCTTGCAGTACTTTGTTACCAAAGCCCTAGCAAGCACCCTGCTTAATATCAACATTGTATCTCATCACAACTTGAACCACACACCTTGTGACTGGTGACTGAAATTGCCTCAATCAGCCACTGAGATGCAAGAATCGCAGCCACATATGCCAGCCCTGCGGCTGCCCAGCTGTCTCTTTTTTCATCCATTTTACACCAGGATGCGCCCTGGAGAAGAGGTTTGATGTAATATGAAATCATTACAGCAACAAGCCCCTTCCTATGAATGGCCAATTTGACTCAATGTTTTAAAAAAAAGTTCTCTGGGGTGTCTTCCATTATGAATTAAAACTGAGAATATTACAGAACATAAAAGGGTCTTTAGACTTTAATGGAGTCACAGGTGTTGATGATTTGGGGGAAGTAAACACCACTGACCACCACCAGATCTAGAAAGCACGAAAGGATTCATTAGGAATTTGTCTCACAACATAGGAATTAAGATGTCAGGGAAAGTTTGGAAGAAAAAAAAGAAAAATATTAAAATATTCTGACACTGGTGATTATTTCCTCTACCCTCCTGAGAGATGTTATTATGTATTTTCTTAATTAAAAGCTGCTTCTCTGGCAGCATTCAAATTCTCGTGAGAAATCAAATGCTGTTTTCCTAAAATGACACTGAAGCACTGTCATCACATGACTTATACTGTGAAAAGCAAACAATATCCTTCCTGAATCCCTGTTGACAGTGGTCTGCAAGACGCAGCCCGATCTCAAATAAAACTTGCATGCCCAAAGATGTACTCGACTTTTCTCTGATTTTCTCTACTCCTTGCTCACAGGGTTAGAAGGTGATAAACCCTGAATCCAAATGATAATTTAAACTTTGTATTTTTCTGGCCAAAGAGAACCTGGATCTAAATCCACTCCACATTTCATAGACTGTTTTCTGATGAAGGAGTCAAACGATAAAGGCTCTATTTCTAAACAGAGTGTGATGAGCTGTGGGATATATCATGTACCATAATAAAAGGTTTACAAAATAATACTGGCTTTTAAATTGATGCAAATCTACATATTACAAAAGCTTCACAAACCTTGAGACTCAGGAGGAATATTAAACACATTTCTATGACTTTAAAGCTTCTGTCCACTTACAGTCTCATTTTCTGGCATGATTAAATATCTGATGATAATAAGGCACATGGTTGAAATATACAAACTTTCTAATTTAAAAAGAAAAATATCAAAAGTGCTGTGTCTTTCCCCGCATACCTTATTTTTATAATATCTTTAAATGCTGCAATTATCAAGAATATATAAAATAAAATGCTATTGGAACAGAAATTTTCCTCCCAATGCCTACTTAGCACATCTAAGTAGGTTTAAAGCATAATTTAAAACACATTAACACAGCTGTCCTCAACCTTTTTGGCACCAGGGAGCGGTTTCGTGGAAGACAATTTTTCCGCAGGGCAGGGAGGAGGGCACAGGTGGTTCAGGCAGTAATGCGAGCTACGGGCAGCAGCAGATGAAGCTTCGCTCACTCACCGCCGCTCACCTGCTGTGCGGCCTGCTTCCTAACAGGCTGCAGACCGGTACCGGTCCACGGCCCAGGGGTTGGGGACCCCTGCCTTAAGAGACAGATTTTTTTTTTTTTGCGGTACGCGGGCCTCTCACTGTTGTGGCCTCTCCCATTGCGGAGCACAGGCTCCGGACGCGCAGGCTCAGTGGCCATGGCTCACGGGCCCAGCCGCTCCACGGCATGTGGGATCTTCCCGGACCGGGGCACGAACCCGTGTCCCCTGCATCGGCAGGCGGACTCTCTACCACTGCGCCACCAGGGAAGCCCCCAGATCATTTTTTTGATAGATCATTTTGAAGAGTTTTTGAGGATGGGATATAAAAGTAATATTCCAAAATATATAATTTATTTCATACATTGCTCTCAACCAACATTTCCCCAAAACAACTAATTGGAAAACATGGGTTGCCATGTCTTGCCCATCTTGTTCCAAATGCATCTGTTGTCTTACTGCTTAACTCAGATTTTGCATCAAGGAAGGTACCTGTCCATTATCAACTGAAAAAGTAATCCTATTAAAATGACTACAAAAACAAGGTAATACACAAAAACTCTGGAAAGGTAAATAAATGTAAAATCAAAGAATTATATTTATGGTCTCACATTTATTTTCCAGATACGGTTTTACTATTTTCCACATCCTGATATAAACAGATGTCTTACAATTCAATGCTATGCATTTCAGAAGACTGTTATAAATTTCATATACAGGAGGTTGCAACAGTTAAAATATGAATAGTAAAATGTCAAGTAACTGTATATCTTGGGCCATAATTATACATAAAAATGAAAAACTATTTTTTAGCCCACAGGTTACATTTCAATTAAAGTCTAGGGTAAATGTGGATTTCTAACTCTTTGAAGATGATTTTGTAAGGCTTCATCATAAAATTTCTCTATAGGTTTATACTTCCAGTGGTGAAACTTGGAAAAATTAAACAACAATGAAAAAGAGGCTACTAGCTTACTAAAGCAGCCTTCTGGAAAATCCCTTTGCTAATGAAGAGCCTGCTGTGACCAAGTTTCAATAGACTTAAAGGGCATCCTGCTTGGTCTGCAAAACCGCCCTGTCACCTGACTGCAGGGCTGTTAGTTCATCCTTTCATTTTAACTTGCTGATAATCTTTTCTGGGCAAACAATACAAACTTGAAATAAAGAAAGATGTATCTGAGAACATGTTATTTATTGGTTTGGTTACTTTATCTTATTTTTAAAATGATTCATAACTGCATTTTATCAAATCTACAGAAAGTAAATGAAAACACGTACTCACTACCTAGAGCTGGATGATGGTATCATCATCTTCGTATGTATGTACAGATTAAATACTATGAAATCTCAATTTTCATCTCCACCTTTCTTCCAAGGTATAACTGTTACAAAATTTTTCTAATTAAGTCTCAAGTTATTTAACACCTCTATACTTTCCCCAAGTGAAAAAATACCTGAGAGTATTCTAAGTAACTATTATAAACTACCCTGTCTTTATTGTTATAGATTTCTAGAGATTGTTTATATAATGTATGATAAAAACAAAATAATGTTTATTATTTTCAGAGCCTGTCGTAAAGTTACTGACATATTTTATCAGTTACCAGACTACTCCTTTTCTGTTATTCTACTTTCTACTCCTTTCTCTCTCTTTTCTGTAAAACTAATTTTTAATGAATACAAATTTTTAATAATAAGGATATCATTTATCTTGGATTTGTTGCAAACATATTGATGAGATCAGTGTTTAAAACCATAAATATGTTTAAAATATATGTTTCCAATCTGACACAAAAATGTAAAAGTATGCAGATATTTTAATACAACATAACACTTAACCTATGAAATATTCAAAATATTAGAAAAATATCTGGCTTCAAAGAGCATATACCATAAATGATTAATTTAAAAATAAAATATAAATGTATATCATGACCTACTTATCTTTCTGACTACAGGATTTAAAACAGCATGTTAATAGTGCTAATCTTTTTGTGGAAGGATTACAAACTTTTTTTTGTATGTGTTTGTGTGTGTATGTATTTAGTATTAAGGTTGTGTTTTATAGGTTGTATTTTAAGTTTTTTAATTGGTATGTGCTCTGGTTTAACTATTTTGTTAATTTGAGGCAGAAATTATATTGACAAGATTAATTTTTGTTTAGAATACACTATTTCACATGTAAACTAAATTTGTAATTCATAATAGTCTATATTTGGAGAATCAATAAAAAAGACTGTAGTCATAAATAGGCAACTACCAATTATTAAAGCTATTTTTGAGAGGAGCTTAGGATCAGTAGCTGAATTACTAAATAAAGGGTTTAGAGCTACATATTCCAATTTTTAACAAAATTCCAGTTTAACCTAAAAAATATTTTATTTTTCAGAAAATTATTAAGGTAATTAAAGAAGATAACATAGTAAAACTCCTATTTCAGAAAGCTTTGTACATTCTTACATCATAATAAATGTGATTTTTACCTTCTTTGTGAAGACCACTTGATATAGTTTATTTGAAAAACTGAAAATAATTTGCTGATAGACTCAACAAATAAATGTTTAGTCTTAGGAGGAATAATTTTTATTAAAATGTATTTGTCAAGGGGAGGTCATGTGGAACTTTTGCAAAATTAAACTGATAGTGAATATTCTTTGATTTTCTTTACTTTTATTTTTTCCTGTAACTTCCCCCAAGGTTCCAGGGATTGACAAGCTATTCTCACCTATTACACGTTATACATGACTATGTGAATATCACTTCCTAAACAGGAGATTTCATAAGCTGTTCTGATCCTGGGTGTCCTGTCTTCCAGAACCTGAATTTGAATAGCACCTGGTACAGAGAATCCACTCCTCACTCTATGTCACGGTGATTGAGTGTGGATAAACTTGCCAAGGTAGTTAGTCTCCCAAAGGTGCCAAAGAAAATATGGCACATTCTTTATTCCTCTCTCCTCTCATTGTTTTTGCTTCAAATCTTCTTTGCTGATTTTTCTGACACAACAAGATTTGGCTCATATTTCTGAAGAAGTGGCCACGTAGCCATAAAAGAGCAAGTGTGATTCTATTCTGCCTTGATCATCATCAATCAATTTGTCATTTCAATCTTTATGGCTGATCCCTCAATTCAATGTCATTTTGTAATGAGAAAAATTCATTGTGTGACCATGGCATAGAGAAAAAGTTTCTGTAAAAGTCACATTTTGATAAGTAGGCTTTAACTTGTTTCCTTATCAAAATATGAAAGTTGCAGTAAATACAAAATACCCTTTTATGAATGAATACTTATAATAATTTTATAGATGATGATTTACTCTTGAATTTATCTATTCCATCTCTACTTATAATAGAGGATTCAGCTCTTGCTAAGTCACTATCCTCTATTATAAGCAGAGATGGAATAGATAAAATCAAGAGTAAATCGTCATCTATAAAATTAAACATAATTTAAAGAGAGTTTAAATACCACCAAATGCAGGTGAATAATAGAGATGAAGATGTGACAAGACTTTAAAAAGCTAAAGGCCTATTTTCATAACTTACACTAAATGGAAAAAATACTGGAATTTAAACCTTTATACATTAGCCTACCTAATATACAAATAGTTGTGTAAGGAAATATAGTGGAAGTAAGAGAAAACATGGGTTTAACCATAGGCTTAACAAATACTATTTTTTTGACATTTTGCTGATCAGACGTTGTATGATAAAAATGCATCTCATTCAGTTCCCCAAGTTGACAAAGCCAGTCAGCTTCCCTCTTTAAAAGAAGGAGGTATTTTTACACACATGTGGTCATTTTTCAATTATACCCATATAAAATGTTCTAAATTCAATTCAAGGAGGAAAAATCAAAGTACATAATAACTGTCATAAAAATCAACTATAAATGAAGAAATAAAAACAAAAAAAGAAATAAACAAGAGATAACTATCATTAATGTATGGGTTGACATATTTCATGTATGGTTTTATGCTTACATATTATTCATGTATTTATAATATTTTGCAGGCCTAGTATACATAAAGAATTGAATATTCTAATAGGGGACCAGAGTGGCCGATACTTTTCTTTAAAGCAAAGTTCATTTGCAATATGTCAAGAAAGCAAAACAGTTTAGGGTTCTGAGGCAAAGTGTTCTGCAAATTACAAAGTCAAACTCCGATAGAATTTGGTTGCCTTGCCTACTGCTGCACTTCTTCAAGAAATTTAATTTGGTTAACATACTCCCTTAATTAAAAATAAAGAACCAGCAAAACAAAAGTACTCAGAGTATGTTACTTACAAACACACACACATATGTACAAACACACACACATACCCCAATCAAATGTCCTTTGACTTAAAAGGATAATCTAACAGAAGCATGTTCCATGTGTACAATTTTTTCCGATGAGTTTTTGAAACAGAGTGTTGCTCTTGGTCTCATATTGAATTTTGAAATTCTGCCTTGATTCCAGACTCCTAATTCAATTATCAAGATAAATGACAAATTACAAGTTAATTGTTGTAGTTGAATATAACTGATTAGCCTACTTCACGGTTTTAGAAATCTGGAAATATAGTGAGATATTCTCAACCAATGCTTAATTAATCCATGAGTACAGGTATTACAGGCATAAGGTAATAGCTAGGAAAATAACAGTATTTGTTTTTTCTTTGAAGATTTACATGACTAGGAGTTTAAAGCTAGGTATTTTACTCTGAGTAATGATCTTAATTTGTCATTTTGTTAAGATATAAAATATGAAGATGGGCTCACTCTGGTGTGAACCAAGGAATGAAAGGCAATGGTGTCTACACCTGATTCTTCAATATGTTGTGACATGAAAGAATAGCAGGTCCAATGGCATAAGTTTCCAGGTGGCTGCAATAAAACCTACCATATTTAGACTCTTCATAGTTGCTTTTAGACCTTTTGGGTTCCTCATCCTTCATTTGAAATACATCCTTATATTTGTATTCCCAGGACCTGATGTACTGCTTTTTGCCAATTAAATATCTAGTTAATACAGACTGCACAATTCTGAAAGGAAGGAAGAAGTATGGTGACAGTTTTGGTTTACAGCAGTTTGTGATGCGTCCAGATGTGAAATTATCCAAACACATTGTGTTTGTGCTTAAATGAGCTTCTTAATTTTGTAAATTTTAGTGTTTCACCAAATTTTAGAAGTTTTTGGTCATTATTCTGTCAAATATTTTTCTGCCATATTCTACCTTTCTAATTATTTCTTCACAAATTACTTCTATTATATCTTCAAATTTTTCTTCATAGGTCTTAGTGGTGCTTCCCTATATTTTTAAATTTATATTCTTTCACTTCTGACTGAATGCTTTTTATTGATTCATTCTTTCCTTTTTTAATCTCTATTGTTATTAAACCTGTTCAGTGTTTATCAAGAATTTTTTTTTCTAAATTTTCTATTCAGTTATTCTTCATCTATTTCCTTTTTCTCTACTAATATATATTATCTCCTCATTCTTTATAGAACTATGTTCCTTCACCTCACTGAGCATAATTACAGTAGCTGCTTCAAAGTATGTGATAATTTCAATACCTTGGTCATTTCAAGGTTGGAATTTATTGGTAATTTGTCTAATCTTCAGTTTGTGCATAATGTGTCTTTATTTTCCCTGCCTACTTCATATATATATATATTTTTTTCTTTTTTTAATGGTATTCAGCAATGTGATGTTATGGTTGTGTTTATCTTGATTGGGTCTGTTGGACTTCTTTAATCTGTTGGTTTTTAGTTCTCAGCATATTTAGAAAATACTTAGCTATTATTTCTCCAAATATGTGCCTGCCCACCCTTTTCTCCTTTCCTCTTATGATTTTAACTAAACACATATGTTTCACTTCTTGATATGGCCCTATGGGTCCTTGAGACTGTGGCCTTCATTTTGGAAATTCTCAATAGGTATGTCTTCATATTCACTTAATATTTTTTCAGTAATGTCTAAACTTCTATTAATCCCATTTAGAGTTTTAAATTTTAGATACATTTCTCATCTCTACAGCTTCATTTTGATTATTTTTATTATAACCCATTTCTCCACAATTTTTTAAGCACAGTTTTATACAGTTTAGTAACTTTGGAATGTCCTCTACTAACCCATCATCTCTATCATTTTTGTGTCTGTTCCACTGAATTATTTTTGCCCTGTTTATGTGTCACGTTTTCTTGAGTTTTGTATCTAGGAATTTTGATTACATGCTGAGAACTGTATAGTTTACAGTGTTGAGTGTGTGGATTTCGTTGTTGTTACTTGAGGTTCAGTTTGAACCTTTCAAAATGTTCTTAAACTTGATTCCTGCATTCCCTCAATTTGCTCTAAATGAGATAAAATATGCCCTCACTACTGAAGACTGTCTCCTCTGCAGTCTTTACTGAATGTTCTGCAGGATCTTTGCAGACTCTCCACTCCAATTAGTGGAAACTTGAACAATGCCCATCTCTGGGTGAACTCAAGAGCTCTTCAGCTCAGAGCTCTCTGCTTAATTCTTTGTCCAACTACCTGGATTTCTACTCTATGCACATGGTTCTCAAGATTTAGCAAAGAATCAAGGAGCTCCCTAGGGAAATTCACAAGCATTTTTTTTTTTCTGAGTAGTCTCTTCCTCTCCAAAACTCTGTTCTGAAACTTCTAGCTCCTTCAGAGCTTCTAGGTTCTGTATTCTGTCATCTCAACTAAGAAAAGTAACTGCTTTCGCTTTAGAGTCTGCTCCCTGATCCATGATCCAGAATGAGCATCCTTGAAGAAATCCTGAATGACAAGAAGCCTCACCTCATTTATTTTCCCCCTTCTGAGGGATTTCAGTCATGCACTGCCTAGTTTCCAATACTGAAATTGTGTCGTTTCACATGATTTGTCCATTTCTTTTCATCATTTAAGAAGTTAAATCCAGTTTTTATGAAACCATTATGCCTGATAAAGAAATCCTCGGAACTCAGTTTTCAATGGAGTGAAGAAAAGGCTATGGTGAGATGTGGCACAGAAGAGAGATGACTGAGCACATCTGAGCCAAATTTGGGTAAGACAGTAAAAGAGAAGTATGTATGAAGTGATAGGGATAGAAACACTGAATCATGCGTTGTTTATATTGAGTATATTAACCCGGTTACCAAAGTCTTCTAGAACAAATATTCTCATTGATTCACAAAGTGAACTAACAACATTATCTTACTTGATTTATCACAAAGCAGAATGATTATATTTAACAACCACTGAAACATTCAGTAAAAGAGTTATCCCAACCGAATTCTTTTCTCCACATTAACTGATCCAGTATTGGACTATTTCACAGTAGCTTTCATGTATAAACACTATTTCTAGAGTTGCTTTCATTATCATGTCCAGTAAATTTGGTGTTTCCTTATAGATTTTCCTTTGCAAAGACATTTAACTTAATAGAATCCCCATTGATGAGCTCAGAGGCAAACAATCTGCCCTGACAGTAAGACCCAGGATTGTGAATTAAACCAAAAATTTAAATAAGATAACTGTGATGGGCTAATTTTCACATCAATCTTATGTAATGTAGACTATTATTCCCTTCTTAAATTAAGTGCCATTTTATTGGCTGACTAATGGAGAGATACAGTAAAACTACATACTGGGTGATGTAAGAGCTATGCTTCTAATTAAGCACTGTAGCTTGTTTAAACTGAAAGTCAATACAATAAAATTAGTTATGCATCTTTCAAAATGAATTATTTTGTAATTAAATAAACAAGTGGCATCTCTTTTCAAGAGTGTTAATCAACTCCCAGGACTGAAGAAGCATACTCATTGATTTCAGGTCAAGAAGGGAAACACTTCCCACTTTTAGCCACATTCAATCCAACAAAATAAAATATCAAGTCTGAGTCATTACCAGGAATAAGAAAATAGATTGGAATTCCCATGGTCAGGTTCAACAGATTAAATTCTTAAAATATTCTGCTAGATAGATACCTTAATAATTTAGTTTATTACAATGTTTAGTGCTGATTTTACAAAGGTTTTACTGAGAATCAGTCACTAGATAATATCTAACAACAGAGTATTATTTATGTTGCATGCATGAATTCTACAAACAAAATAACATTAAAGGGTACAGGAATTTCTGAGCATTCATTTTTACTTGTATTTGATTTGGATTTTTAAATTGACAAATGACTTAAAATTTGTTATCTCATGTAAGTAAACAAGGAAAAATGTAAATAAATAAATGAGTTTGGAGTCTTAAAATGTTATTTTATTTTCATATTTTAGAGTAATGAGACTCCCTACAAAACTGTAATGATATGGATGGAAAAGAACACAAGCAGTGGTGACTGGTTCAAGATGGTAGAGTAGAAGGACACGCACTCACTCCCTCTTGTGAGACCACCAGAATCACAACTAACTGCTGAACAAGCATTGACAGGAAGCCACTGGAACTCACCAGAAAAGATACCCCACATCCAAAGACAAAGGAGAAGCTACAATGACACGGTAGGAGGGGACCAATCACAATAAACTCAAATCCCATAACCACTGGGTGGATGGCTCACAAACTGGAGAACACTTATACCACAGAAGTCCACCCACTGGAGTGAAGGTTCTTAGCCCCACGTCAGGCTTCCCAACCTGGGGGTCCAGCAACAGGAGGAGGAATTCCCAGAGAATCAGACTTTGAAGGCTAGCAGGATCTGACTGAAGGACTTTGACAAGACTGGCAGAAACAGAGACTCCACTCTTGGAGGGCACACACAAAGTAGTGTGCACATCAAGACCCAGGGGAAGGAGCAGTGATGCCATAGGAGACTGAATCAGACCTATGTGCCAGTGCTGGAAGGTCTCCTGCAGAGGCAGGGGGTGGCTGTGGCTCACCGTGAGGACAAGGACACTGGCACCAGAAGTTCTGGGAAGTACTCCTTGGCATGAGCCATCCTGGAGTCCACCATTAGCTCCACCAAAGAGCCGTGTAGCCTCCAGTGCTGGGTCACCTCAGGCCAAACACTCAAAAGGGAAGGAACCCAACTCCACCCATCAGCAGACAAGCAAGTTAAACTTCTACTGAGCTCTTCCCACCCAGCTCTACCCACCACCAGTCCCCCCCATCAGTAAGCTTGCAAAAGCCTCTTAGATAGCCTCATCCACCAAGGGCAGACAACAGAAGCAAGAAGAACTACAATTCTGCAGCCTGTGGAACGAGAGCCACATTCAAAGAAAGATAGACAAAATGAAAAGGCAGAGGACTATGTACCAGATGAAGGAACAAGATAAAACCCCAGAGAAACAAGTAAATGAAGTGGAGATATACAACCTTCCAGAAAAAGAATTCAGAATAATAATAGTGAAGGTGATCCAGGACCTCAGAAAAAGAATGGAGGCAAAGATCAAGAAGATGCAAGAAATGTTTAACACAGACTTAGAAAAATTAAAGAACAAACACCTAGAAGAATTAAAGAACAAACAAACAGATGAACAATACAATAACTGAAATGAAAAATACACTAGAAGGAATCAATAGCAGAATAACTGAGGCAGCATGGATAAGTGACCTGAAAGACAGAATGGTGGAATTCACTGCCACAGAAAGGAATAAAGAAAAGAGAAAGAAAAGAAATGAAGACAGCCTAAGAGACATCTGGGACAATATTAAATGCACCAACATTAGCATTACAGGGGCCCCAGAAGGAGAAGAGAGAGAGGAAGGACCAGTGAAAATATCTAAGAGATTATAGTCAAAATCTTCCCTAACATGGGAAAGGAAATAGACACTCAAGTCCGGGAAGCGCAGAGAGTCCCATACAGGATAAACCTAAGGAGAAACATGCTGAGACACATAGTAATCAAACTGACAAAAATTGAAGACAAAGAAAAATTATTAAAAGCAACAAGGAAAAAACCCACAAATAACCTACAAGGGAACTCCCATAAGGTTAACAGCTGATTTCTCAGCAGAAACTCTACAAGCCAAGAAGGAGGGTCACAATATATTGAAAGTGATGAAAGGAAAGAACTTACAACCAAGGTTACTCTAACCAGCAAGGATCTCATTTAGATTTGATGGAGAAATCAAAAGCTTTACAGACAAGCAAAAGCTAAGAGAATTCAGCACCACCAAACCAGCTTTACAACAAATGCTAAAGGAACTTCTCTAAGTGGGAAACACAAGAGAAGAAAAGGACCTACAAAAACAAACAAAAAACAATTAAGAAAATAGTAATAGGCACACAAATATTGATAATCACCTTAAACGTGAATGGATTAAATGCTCCAACCAAAAGACACAGGCTTGCTGAATGGATACAAAAATAAGACCCATATATATGCCATCTACAAGAGATCTACTTCAGACCTAGGGACACATACAGACTGAAAGTGAGGGGATGGAAAAAGACATTCCATGCAAATGGAAATCAAAAGAAAACTGGAGTAGCAATACTCATATCAGATAAAATAGACTTTAAAATAAAGAATGTTACAAGACACAAGGAAGGACACTACACAATGATGAAGGGATCAATCCAAGAAGAAGTTATAACAATTATAAATACATATGCACCCAACATAGGAGCACCTCAATACATAAGGCAAATGCTAACAGCTATAAAAGAGGAAATTGACAGTAAGACAGTAACAGTGAGGGACTTTAACACCTCACTTACACCAATGGACAGATCATCCAGATAGAAAATTGATAAGGAAACACAAACTTTAAATGACACAATAGACCAGATAGATTTAATTGATATTTCTAGGACATTCCATCCGAAAGCAGCAGATTACACTTTCTTCTCAAGTGCACACAGAACATTCTCCAGGATAGATCACATCTTGGGTCACAAATCAAGCCTCAGTAAATTTAAGAAAATTGAAATGATATCAAGCATCTTTTCCAACCAGAACGCTATGAGATTAGAAATCAATTACAGGGAAAAAAATGTAAACCACACAAACACATGGAAGCTAAACAATACGTTACTAAGTAACCAAGAGATCACTGAAGAAATCAAAGGGAAATCAAAACATACCTAGAGACCAATGACAACAAAAACACTACAATCCAAAACCTATGGGATGCAGCAAAAGCAGTTCTAAGAGGGAAGTTTATAGCAATGCAAGCCTACCTCAAGAAACAAGAAAAATCTCAAATAAACAATCTAACCTTACACCTATAAGAAGTAGAGAAAGAAGAACCAAAAAAACCCAAAGTTAGAAGGAAAGAAATCATAAAGATCAAAGCAGAAATAAATGAAATAGAAACAAACAATAGCAAAGATCAATAAAACTAATAGCTGGTTCTTTGAGAAGATAAACAAAATTGATAAATCTTTAGCCAGACTGATCAAGAAAAAGAGGGAGAGGACTCAAATCAATAAAATTAGAAATGAAAAAGAGGTTACAACAGACACCGCAGAAATACAAAGCACCCTAAGAGACTACTACAAGCAACTCTATGCCAATAAAATGGACAACCTGGAAGAAGTGAACAAACTCTTAGAAAGGTATAACCTTCCAAGACTGAACAGGAAGAAATAGAAAATATGAACAGACCAATCCCAAGTAATGAAATTGAAACTGTGATTAAAAATCTTCCAACAAACAAAAGTCCAAGACCATATGGCTTCACAAGTGAATTCTATCAAACATTTAGATAAGAGCTAACAACCATCCTTTTTAAACTCTTATAACAAATTGCAGAGAAAGGAACACTCACAAATTCATTCTATGAGGTCACCATCACCCTGATACCAAAACCAGACAGAGATACTACAAAAAAAGAAAATTAGAGACCAGTAACACTGATGAATATAGATGCAAAAATCCTCAGCAAAATACTAGGAAACAGAATCCAACAGCACATTAAAAGGATCATACACCATAATCAAGTGGGATTTATCCCAGGGATGCAAGTATTCTTCAATATGTGCAAATCAATGTGATACATCATATTAAAAAATTGAAGAATAGAAACCACATCATCAACCCAATAGATGCAGAAAAAGCTTTTGACAAAATTCAACACCCATTTATGAGAAAAACTCTCCAGCAAGTGGGCATAGAGGAAACCTACCTCAACATAATAAAGGCCATATACAACAAACCCACAGCAAACATCATTCTCAATGGTGAAAAACAAAGCATTTCGTCTAAGATCAGGAACAAGACAAGGATGTCCACTCTCACCACTATTATTCAACATAGTTTTGGAAGTCCTAGCCATGGCAATCAGAGAAGAAAAAGAAATAAAAGAAATACAAATTGGAAAAGAAAAAGTAAAGCTGTCACTGTTTGCAGATGACATGATACTATACATAGAGAATCCTAAAGATGCCATCAGAAAACTACTACAGCTAATCAATGAATTTGGTAAAGTTGCAGGATACAAAACTAATGCACAGAAATCCCTTGCATTCCTATATACTAACAATGAAAAATCAGAAACAGAAATTAAGGAAGCAATCCCATTCACCTTGCAACAAAAAGAATAAAATACCTAGGAGTAAACCTACCTAAGGAGGTAAAATACCTGTACTCAGAAAACTCTAAGATATAAAAGAATTGAGCATGTATTCTAATGTCAAATCAGAGCACCAACACAGAGGCAGAACTTGAATGTACCCAAGATAGACAGAGTATTCACAACTAAATAATTATATCCACATGACAAAATGTTTGCTGCCTGTGGTTTTTTTTTTGTTTTGTTTTTTGAATTTTATTTTTTTATACAGCAAGTTCTTATTAGTTATCTACCTCCATGCTGTTCTCTATAGTGGCTGTATCACTTTACATTCATGTGCCTCTTGTCCATCTGTATGTCTTCTTTGGAGAAATGTCTATTTAGGTCTTCTGCCCATTTTTTTTTTTTTTTTTTTTTTTTTTTTTTGCGGTACGCGGGCCTCTCACTGCTGCGGCCTCTCCCGCTGCGGAGCACAGGCTCCAGATGCACAGGCTCAGCGGCCATGGCCCAAGGGCCCAGCCGCTCCGTGGCATGTGGGATCTTCCCAGACCGGGGCACGAACCCATGTCCCCTGCATCAGCAGGCGGACTCTCAACCACTGCACCACCAGGGAAGCCCTTCTGCCCATTTTTTGATTGGGTTGTTTGGGATTTTTTTTTACCATAGGCTGTACATATGTTTAAAAGACTTAGTTTATATGGTCCTATATTGCTTTCTCAATTATTAAAAATGTTCCAGTTATATACAGGTTTTCAAACTTCCAAAGTGCATATTGTTTTTTTTTTAATATTGAGCTCCATGAACTGTTTATATATTTTGGAGATTAACCCTTTGTCCGTTGATTCATTTGCAAATATTTTCGACCATTCTGAGGGTCGTCTTTCCGTCTTGTTTATAGTTTCCTTTGCTGTACAAAAGCTTTTAAGTTTCATTAGGTCCCATTTGTTCTGTTTTTATTTCCATTACTCTAGGAGGTGGGTCAAAAAGATCTTGCTGTGATTTATGACAAAGAGTGTGCTTCCTATATTTTTCTCTAAGAGTTTTATAGTGTCTGGTCTTACATTTAGGTCTTTAAACAATTTAAAGTTTATTTTTATGTATGGTGTTAGGGAATGTTCTAACTTCATTCTTTTATATGTAGCTGTCTTTTCTCCATTGTATATCCTTGCCTCCTTTGTCATAGATTAGTTGACCATAGGTGCGTGGGTTTATCTCTGGGCTTTGTCTCCTATTCCATTGATCTATATTCCTGTTTTTGTGCCAGTACCATATTGTCTTGATTACTGTAGCTTTGTAGTATAGTGTGAAGTCAGGGAGTCTGATTCCTCCAGCTCTGTTTTTTTCCCTCAAGATAGCTTTGGCTATTCAGGGTTGTTTGTGTCTCCATACCAATTTTAAGATTTTTTGTTCTAGTTCTGTAAAAAATGCCATTGGTAATTTGATAGGGATTGCAATAAATCTGTAGATTGCTTTGAGTAGTATAGTCATTTTCACAATATTGATTCTTCCAATCCAAGAACACAGTATATCTCTCCATCTGTTTGTGTGATCTTTGATTTCCTTGAGACTTAGAGTTTTCTGAATACAGGTCTTAGAGTTTTCTGAGAATTTTCATTTATTTTTCTGAGCAAGCCAAGTGCTCCATTCAATCTGCATATATTATACTCCTCTGGATTTTTTTCATGTTTTATTATTTTTCCCTCTAAATTTTTTTTCTTCTGAATTCCTATTAATTAGATACTTGGGCTTGCAGAGCTGTTTCATTTATTTTATTTATTACTTCTCATTACTTGATGAGTACTTCTAATGTCTAAGCTATATTTTCAACAGTGTCTTTCAATAATTTTCATTATTTTTTATTTTGCTTTTGAAGTTTATCATTTTCAAGAGTTTTTTGTTATTGGAATTTTTTTAAAAATAGTATCTGCTCATGTGATATGCATACAGTATCTTTTTTTCCTCTCATTTAGTAGTTTTCGTTTTTAACATTGCCTCTGCTTATTCTGAGCTCCCTTTCTTTGTAATTTGTTTGGTTTGCTCTCTTTCCTTGACTGTGATGGAAATAAAGCATGGGAAGGTAAAAAGTTGATTATTCAATTTTACTTAGCAAGTATGTGTATCAGGCAATCTTCTAGGCATTGGGAACACAGTAGTGAAAAAAATAATCCAGGACTCATGTCTACATGGACAATGTTGTATAGGGTGGAAAATTCTGAGGAGAAAAGAAAGAAGAACAATAGGAAGTAATTAGTTATAAGGAATTTGTGCACATGGTAGCCCCACAATAAGGTCAGGCAGGGACTCAGCAGGTTCTTTGAAGGATGCATATATACCATCAGTTATAGCTTTTTTTAAAAAAAATTGGGCATATCCCACAGAGAGGAATATTTCAACCACATGGCAGAAGAGAATCAGCTTGGCTGATAGAATTCCAGAGGCCCAGAGCAGAAGGGGCTCTCACTGATCCACATGCAAGCATTTATTCACACCTCCCTCTCACAGTCCAGTCCTTCATTCCTAGCCCAGCAGTGTCTGGCTTCCATTTTTCCAGATCTACTAGGCTCAGCCTTTCTCAAGACTCAACCTCTCACCTTTTGCTACAGTAGACTTGGGAAGGGAAATAATGGCCAGCATGTCATCTGCAGTGGTTTCTGTAGAATGCAAATTGGATCATTTCCTTTTGATGAAACATGCTCCTTGGTTCCCTATTGCTCTGCATATAAAGCTCAAACTGTTTAACATGGCTTTCAGTGTCTTTCCTGAGCTGATATGCATAATAGTCATGATAACAGTAATTGCAGTAACATAATAATTACTCTTAGTATTATTATACTAACATTTATGCACCATTATGTGCCAGATTTTGTGTTATCTCATTGAATCTTCAGAACAACTCTATTAGAGAAAGACTTATTTTTAAACTCTTTTTCTTAGTTAAAAGAAATAGGCTTTCAGAAGTTATTTCACTAACCCAAGATAATACAAATTGCTAGTTATTGGACTTTAACCAATTTAATCAGAGTCAAGAACAATGAAATTTATGTTGGTATTCTATAGTATTCTATGGCTGCTAGTATGGTATGATACACTATGGTATAAGATAATATACTCTAGTATATAATACAGTACAGGACAAGACTGTATAAGACAGGAAGGGATAGGATAGGGTAAAAGAGTGTGCACAGTACAGGATACTTGTTGGCTAGTGCTTGCTTATCTAGCTTAATTTCTAATTATTTCCTTACTCCTTCATTTAAACTCTATTCAACCTGAAGTCCTTTCATTTTCTTCATACTTCTTTCCCAAGGTCATGAATCAGGCAATTCCAGATGCATGAAACATACTCCCCAATACCTATACCCTTCCAGGACCTCTTTCCTAAATCTAAGTATAAGTGCCAGTTGAGGAACTTTTCATTTCTATCAAGTACTTAATCACAGTGTATTGAAAACATCTATGATGTGCCCACCTTTCCCTTAGCATTGTTTAAGTGTCATGAAGTAAGGATCACATATTTAATTCTTGTATCCTCGTTACTTTCCTTAGCCTAGTAAGTGTCTTGTATTTCTCAATGAGATTATAATAACTGTATTAGCTTCCAATTGCTGCTGTAACAAATCACTATAAACCTTGTGGCAGAGAGACCAAACTCTGCCTCACTAAGTTAAATTAATGTATCATGCAGGATGTGTTTCTTTCTAGAGGGTCCAGGGGAGAATCTGTGTTCTTGCCTTTCCCGCTTCCCTCATTTCTTAGTCTGTGGCCATCTTCCTCCCCGCCTCAAAGCAGCAACAGAGGGTCGAGGGTTTCTCACATCAAATTACCTGACACGAATTCTTTTACTTTCCTCTTTCACACTTAAGGATCCTTGGGGGCCTCCCTGGTGGCGCAGTGGTTGAGAGTCCGCCTGCCGATGCAGGGGATACGGGTTCGTGCCCCGGTCTGGGAGGATCCCATATGCCGTGGAGCGGCTGGGCCTGTGAGCCATGGCCACTGGGCCTGCGCATCCAGAGCCTGTGCTCCACAACGGGAGAGGCCACAACAGTGAGAGGCCCGCATACCGCAAAAAAAAAAAAAAAAAAAAAAAAAAAAGGATCCTTGGGATTATACTGGGCCCACCTGGATAACCCAGGATATTCTATCTTAAAGTCAGCTCATTAGCAACCTTAATCCCACCTCCTACCTTAATGCCCATTTTTTCCAGGTAATTTAACATAGTCACAGGTTTCTGGGACTAGGATTGTGTGGGTATGTGGGTGCGGTGTGTACACAGGGTGGGTGTTGGGTGGGGAGGAACATTAGTCCCAACACCATGACAAAATACCAATTTGGTTTCCTACTCTGATGAAGTAATGTGTTTTACATGTATTATCTGAAATTAATCTTCACAAATAACTATTCAAGACAGTTATCTCTATCTCAGATTTGAAAATAATGCACCAAGGTTCACAAGGCTAAACTGCCTAAAATCTAGTGGTGAGTGGCAGGGCCATGATTCAAATGCAAGCGGAGAGTCCAACGGTGTATGCCTTTTAACGAACATTGTTAAAAGCATTTCTTGCTCATCCTGTGAAATACTCTTCTATTGCTCTAGTCAGATAATTCTACTGTGTGTCACACATTCATACACGATTCTTTACCAATGGCCACAAATGACCTTCCTGAACCAGTTCTCCTTCATGGAGCCACTCAAGGCTTCCAACAAATTTCCTTTTTTTTTTTTTTTTTTTTTAAATATAAATGAATAGAAGCTGTTTGTCATTTGCAGCCAAAAGCATCTGGCTTAATCCAGTACTTTACTGTACTACCTTCCAACCATTATTTGGTATGTTTTCCTAGTTTGACAACAGGGTTTCATACAACATTATTTTTTTCAATAATCAGAGAAATACCTACATGTTAGATATTTTCTCCATATGTTAGAGAGGAATAAACCTGAAGGATTCCCCCTTTATCGCATTTATTACATAGAGATAGTAGATGGAAAGACAGACAGACACTTGTGAGAGTGAGTCTCCCTCAATATATATATTTTTAAAATTTTATTTATTATTTTTGGTTGCGTTGGGTCTTCGTTGCTGCATGCAGGCTTTTTGTAGTTGTGGTGGCTTCTCATTGTGGAGCATGGGCTCTAGGTGCAAGGGCTCCAGTAGTTGTGGCATGTGGGCTCAGTAGTTGTGGCTCATGGGCTCTAGAGTGCAGGCTCAGTAGTTGTGGCACACGGGCTTAGTTGCTCCACAGTATGTGGGATCTTCCCAGACCAGGGGTCGAACTTGTGTCCCTGAATAGTCAGGCGGATTCTTAACCACTGTGCCGCCAGGGACGCCCTCCCTCAATATATTAACTGCAGGAGGACACGGAGTATGTAGATTACCCTTTGCTAAATGCCCAGCACCCTAGTTCTCATAATGAGCAGTAGATGTCGTATTAGTTTCCCAGAACTGCCATAACAAAGTACTACAAACTGGGGGGCTGAGAACAATGGAGATTTATTCTTTCACAGTTCTACAGGCTTGAAGTCTGAAATCAACTTGTCCATAGGTCATGTTCCTCTGAAACCTGTAAGGGAAAACCTGTCCTTGCCTCTCCCTAGCTCCTGGTGTTTTGTGGACAATCCTTGGAGTTCCTCGACTTACAGCTACAGCAGGCCAATCTCTGCCTCCGTCCTCACGTGGCATTCTCCCCTTGTGGGTCTGTGTCTCTCCTGTTCTCATATGGACACCAATCGTGTTCGATTAAGGGCTCACCCTAGTCTACTATGACCTCATCTTAACTAATTATATCTGCATTGAATCTACTTCCCAATCAGTTCCCCTTCTGAGCTCCTGGGGATTTGGAATTCGACTTATCTTTTGGAGGATGCAATTAAACCCAGAACAGATATTTAATAATTAATAGTTGGATAAATGATATATTAGAATATAAGGGTCTGTTTAAAATATTTACTATCACAATACACGTAGACACAAAAAGTTTGCCATCTCCATTTTTGAACTACTGAAAGGCAGCACTAGTCCATGTTGTATGACAAGAGTGGACCTTTAAGATAAAAGAGACACAGGGCTTCCCTGGTGGTGCAGTGGTTGAGAGTCTGCCTGCCAATGCAGGGGACATGGGTTCGTGCCCCGGTCTGGGAGGATCCCACATGCCGCGGAGCAGCTGGGCCCGTGAGCCATGGCCACTGAGCCTGCACGTCTGGAGCCTGTGCTCCACAACGGGAGAGGCCACAACAGTGAGAGGCCCAAGTACCGAAAAAAAAAAAAAAAGAGAGAGAGACACAATGCAGAGGCAGCGGGGACAGTCAAATTAAAAAGCAAAGAGTTGAGATTTGTTGCTCCCTAGACCTCTTCTGCTCTTTAGATGATATTTTAGTGATAACGTCCTCAGTCTGTGAAAGCAATCCATGAGGTGATGGCCACAGCCAATCCTCGACTTTCCCTGCTGCTCCAAGGCCAGCCAGTTGCCGATTTCATCATTCCTTCCATGCTTGCTAATAAGTGAGGTGCAATTATATGATGCACAGAGGCAGATTTACTGTGACGTTAATGAAGATGAAGCTTCAGGGCCTTCCAATTGCATGGGTTCCTTCCAGGGCCTTGCACCTAATTTATTAGTTTTAGTAACGTTGCATGCATCCTTAAAAGATCACTGCCTAGGCTGGATCAGCTCCAGGCCTCACAAAACCTGGATCCATCTTTGAACGAACACTAGGGATTGCCAATTCATTATCTTACATTTTGACTGGCAGACGTTTAGTTCTCCAGAAATGGTAAAACTGTTCAATAGAAATGGTAAAATGAAAACAACCCATTTTGAGCGGGCATAATCAGAGTGCACTGTGCTGCAGGGGATCCCACCAGCAGATCCCACTATCCTCTTACATTTTGGCCCTTTATTTTTTGTTGATGTGTGATAAGGGTGGTTGTTTTCAGTGAACATATAAAGAGGAAATGTGATCCTCTTTATGAGGGCAAAGAGTGCAAATTGAATGAAGAGACATAGAGCATAAGCAACTTCACTTGCAAGTCAACCAGAAGGGCAGTGCTGCTGAAGAGTTCTACTCTGGGTGCCACAGATGGACAAATCTTGTTAAATGCTGTATCAGGCAGGGCAGACGAGGAAAGAGTTAACCAGTGAGGCTGGGAATCAGATTAAAGAATTCTTTTGAAAGGACTAAATCTTTTAGAAGCCAAAATAACAAATGTTAAAGGGTGGAATTTCAAATGTCATGATGCTGTTAGGGACAAAAATATTCTTGATAGAAGACTGTGATGGGTGCTTCGTTGATCATAACACACAGGTGTGATCAGCTTCACCACGATATTTGGTTTTTAGAACTTGTGCCTTATCACCTAATCATTCATCTCTGTATATTTTATCTCCCACTTCCCCCATTTGTTTCTTTTCCACATTCTCTCCTACCTTGACTAAATGTGGACCCTGATCACTTATTTCTGGTTTAGGGTTGTTTAAAGTACCCTTGATATTCATCCTTTCCTTTATTAGGTCTTTCTTCTAATTCCAACTTAGTGTAGAGCTTACTCTGGTCATCCTCTTTAATGCAGCTAACCATACCTCAAACCCATCCCTGAAAATCCCCTATTTTTCTTTTCCTTTTATCCAAACCTTCTAACTCACTGGGATGCAAAAAGATTAAGTGATTTGTTTAGCAACACTTGCAAAAGTAAAGCAAAAAATAGAATTAACTTGTTTAATCATTTGCCCTATTTTTCTTTCCAACTTTAATGCCTTATGTACCATCTCTACTTTATGTGTTAAATAATTTTCATAAATATTTTACATTTTTCCAAAGGACAGCCATCTCATGAAAGATCTAGAATAGAAACTGCTTATTCCAATAGGGACCAATATTCACAGTACTGCTTAATCCAGCTTCCACAGTGAAAAAATATATGTTGCAATGCAGTATGCTCATTAGTTATTACATGAATTAAACTATCTACCTAGCACCAATATTATTACCTAACTGGAAGCAGAACTTTCAGCCTCAGTTCTCTTCAGATAGCATCTGTTTAAATGTGCCACTTAATTTTCACTATACTAAATATACTTTTGGATTCTAATAAAACCCATTTGAATTCACTTGATTATTTGTATCCTATGTCCATATTTATATTGACTAAGAAAGTTTTCAAAAACAAATTGCTAGTTTGTAGTCGAATACTTCTAAAATACATTTATAACTGAAATAATTTCCTAAACTGTGTTTTATTTTTGTATTTACTACCTATTAAACTAGATTTATTCAATTTTATATTGCTAGTTGCCACCAACACTAATAAATGTGTCTTCTCTTTACGATTAGGTACCATTTTGGTCTCTGTTTTAGGAATACCAGCAGCATTATCTTGTCAGGTGTATATGATTTTATTTTGATACTGCATGTTAAGTGTTTGGAAAATTGTGAGTGATAACTACAAGGAAAATCTGCATCTCTCTCTAAAATTGCAACCAGACTCTTAGTGTTCGAGTTCCTTAGGCTGCACAGGGAAAGGAATTTTTGCAGGTTTTTTCCACTGTTGACCTAGATTCCAGAACAATGACCGGTACAGTGTAGGGGCTCAACAAATATGCTGAGTGATGGAAATGAAAGACACGTACCAAACAATTACTGATGGGAATGTTTCCAAAGGGGCTACTTTTAATTCTGGCCTCAAAGGATTTGGTCCATCTAAGAATCTCCTGTTCACTTTGAAGTAGCAACATTCTCATACCATAAATAGATATTGTAAATCTTTGTAGATTTTTACAAATCATGAGTGAACCATTGTCAGAAGGGAATTTTTAAAACTGCCCCAAGGAAAGAGATCAATGTTCTGTTCAGTAGAGTCTAGTCTGCATTTCATCATAAATCAGCATTTCATCAGAACAATGCCAACCCCCAAGCATTTACTTTGGCTTCTCTAAGGGGTGGCACAACTAGTGGAAAATAAAGCCTTGATGTATTCCAGCACATACAAATACACTAATATTATAAGACACAATTATTTCAAATCTAGAATATTAGTGGCACGGAGCAGCTGTGCAGCCATGAAGTTATCTTCCAGAAGTTAAGTTGTACCCCAAAGGGCCACACAGCCAAAGCTACTGGGTTCATGGGAGTGATAACACCCCCAGCACGATGTTACAACCAATTACAGATTTCATTTCAAATTAAACACCTGCCTTCTAAAAACAAAAACTGCTAGGGGAAATTAAGTCTGCTCATTTCAGCTATTTGACTAACTGGTTTTGCATGTTAATATAATTCAGCCTGAGGAGTCCTACGCATTAAACTGGGGGCAAACGTCTCCTTACTTTGAGAGGAAGTGCAAGTGAAGTAACAGTGTCAGGACAGGCCTTGCTCTTCACATCAGGTGGAATGTTTTTCATATAATCAGATGACAGGATGGCGCTTAGAGACAACGGAGACTTGAAAGGTCTAGAAAGTGTAACCGGGAAGCCTAATCTTGACAAAGAAAACTGTATACTTTCAGTTATTCTCAATTTCAACATGCTGTATAAATCCTTAATACTTGATATAGGTGCTATACAGTATTTTTTAGTTAAAAGTAAAAAAAAAAAATTGCTGAAGTATTTCCTTAGACTACTTTCTTTTTCCTAGACTCTTTTTAGGATTAGTTTTTCTTGGATCACCAAAGAGGAATGTTTGTAGTACTTAAAATCTGACCGTCATGCCAACTTCACAAACCTGAAAACATACAGGCATCACTGGCCTCCTTTGCTGCTGTGAAATAAAAATTCCCTCTTGAAAAAAGTACATCCTCCTTCAGCCCAAAGCATCTATTACATATACTAGCTCAGCATTAATCACCATTTTACTGAGCCTAATTTTCCCCATTTAATCCACCCCGAATCTGTCCTTTTCTATCATATATATGTCTTGATGCCAAATTTGTTACACTATTTCATATATGTACATGCTTTTACAAGATCTTTCCTCATAACACAATGTTCTTCCATTAATTCTCAATATATATTATATATACACACATGCACATTATTGTTTATTCTGTAAGTTAAATGTCTATGATAAATATTCCCCATCTCACATTTGTAAGAATAGTCTTTTGTATAATAAACTTGTACTGTATTTCATGTATAGTTGTATTTAGCACTCAATTATTTGTACTTTGCGATACATATAATCATTTTCTTGACACCCTTCTCTACTAGGGTAAAAATATTTTGTGAATGAAAACCAAGTATTACTCATCTTTTTTTATTTCCCCCTGGAGCACCAGCACATATTGTTTGACACATCTTAGGCTTAGGTTTATTGCTACTGTGAGACATCCAAAAGACTTGGTTCTAAATCAGAAGATGCAGTGATCCAGCCTGATCAAACTGAGTTTGGAGAACCGATCAGGTTACAACACTGGAATTAGAGAAACTACATAAGTATGTCTGACGTTGTGTCCACTGGCCTAACAACCTCAATAATGATTTAAGGAATATTTAGTGGATGAAAGTCCAAGGACAGGACAAGGCATAGATATGGAGAATTTAATACTGAGCTCCCAAATATATGGGCCATGTTTCAAAGATATCTGTACATAACAGTCCTTAGGCCAAACAAGGACTGGAAACAGAGGAGGGCTCCTGTCCAAAGGATGATGAAACACAAAATCTGACCACACGCAGAGAGAACTGGAATTGGGGCAGCTCTCCAGGCTTCAGGGAAGAGGCTACAGAGAAAAACAATAGATGTGCACTAAGGCTCAAGTCAAAGTCTTTCTTCTAATTGGGCCACCAGTGAACAGAGGCAGAGCAAGCGCCCTCACTTAAGGGCAATGTGAAATCCAGGACTTCATTCCCCCCAGGTCAAAACCACGTGAGAGAGACTTTCCACAAGTACAAGATTTCCTGTTATCTGGGTGAGGAAACTGACTATAATTTACCCAAGATGATGGAGAAGTTGCAAAGTCCTTGTCAGGAAAGCCTCAATGAAGGGAGCGGCATACACCTCTGGATGCAGCTGGGCTGTCCTGGAAGGCAGAGCAGGGGCTGCCAAAGAGTCATCAGTGACTACGGGATTCGCATTTTATAAGTAAACAATTGTAGAAATTACATTACTTTCAAACACCATTTTTACTATGTTGGAGAGCGTTAATATCAGCATTATAATTATAAACCAGGAGCATTAGCTGCTATTTTATTAAATTACGCTGGGATTTGTATTGCTAAGAAAAAGACTATAGTACTCTAATTGCATCTCACCTGAACACACCTAGAATCGTGTCAGCTTCCTAAGAGAAGGATTAACAACCTAGGACAGTAATTCCTCAGCATCAACAATGATCCCGTTCTCCCACCCAAACTTATTTCTTCATAGTAAGTGGAGGCTAACACGATCATTAGAGCTGAATTCCTTTTAAGACCAGGTACCATAGGGAACTCGACAGGTAGCATTCAATGCAAAATGTGGTGTGTGCAAGCAGAATTAGGCTTTGTTAAGTCATCACTGCATAAGAGATGATGTTTATTTGATATCCCCAATTAGGAATTTTAAATGAATCAGTTATTTACTCATCCAATATTTATTATGAACCTCCCACATGAAAGAATATGTTTTGGAGGATTAAATAATTATATTGGTAAGGTACAGTCTCAATCTTTAAGTTTTACAGCATGCAAAAACTGTGTTTTTATAAACAGAATATATAATTACAATAATAGAATAAAGTCTAGGTGAAGAAGTGAAGGAGGAATGAAATCACCAGATCTATTCACTTGGGATCAAGGAAAACTTCCTGGAAGATGTTATGTTTGAATGAATTTTTAGGGATGAAGTGAAATTAGAGTTGGACAAGATTAGAAGAGTGTGCTTTGGGTTGAACAGAGCAAACAGCACGTGCTACATAAAAAGCTTGTTGCATAGCACTCTGGATTCAGTGAACTTATAGAATCTGGTAGGACAGAGTAGAGTGGAATGGTTTTTAATGTATAGCTAAGGATATGATAATTGAAGCAAAATGTTACAGGAATTATATGGCATGCTAATGGGCTGGAATTCTATTCTATTAGGACAACTGTCAACACACTTTCTCTGTAAAGGGCAACTATTCAACTCTGCCCTTATAAAGCAGCCATAGACAATGTGCAAATGAATGTGAAGACTGTCCCAGTAAAACTTTATTTACCAAAACAGGCAGTGAGATGGATTTAATCCACAGGCTGTAGTTGGTCAACTTCTCCTAGAAAGGATCAGGAATCACTGAATGTAGAAAAATCATATTTGATTTTTGAAAGAATACCTGGTAGTTTTTCAGTGGATGGACAGAAAGTTACCAGAATGAGTTAGAGAAATCCTTCTCCTAGTAATACACTTACATTTTTGATAATTCAAGGTATTTCAATAATGAGTGAGTGGCAAGAATGGGTTATGACAATATTTAAGGAATCATTATCAATATGACTTGGTGTTTAACGATATGGGAGGTACAGAATGTGCTGAAGCCATGGAATTGTTAATAGAAGGTGAATTAAAATGGAAGAACACATTTGGAATGAAGAGTAAAGGATACACTCAGGACTTGATCCTACAGAGATTACAATAACAGATGAGTTTATTTTATATGTAATGACTGGAATCTCAGCAGACAAATGTTGCTGTAGTGACTGATTTAGAGGCCATCAGCCTGACATTGATCATTCAAATCTCAGGGATGACATTAACTAGAAAGAGGGTATAGAAATTGAAAAAGCCTACAGTAACATCATTCACAACATTTATTTATGGTTTTCTCATTAAAGAGTAAACATAAATTTCCCATTAGAAATTTACTCTCCTGCACTCTGAGCCCATGACATTAGGTCAGGTAGACGCCTCCCCATTCAGAGATGGGTCCCGAATGGTCTAAACCAGTAGTTCTCCATTTTGGGTGGTATTCTTACTGATCCCCTGGAGACAACTGCTTGTGCGTGAGGTGTTTGGAGGAGGGGACGCTACTAATATTATTTCCCAAGGGTAAGGTATAAACACCATCCAATGCCCAGACATTTCTGTACAAAAAATTGTCCTGCTTAAAGTGCCCACTGACCCATGGTAGTCAGTGTACCTCACGCATTGTCATTGTCCTCTGGATAGGACTTTGAACAACCAGAGCCATCATGTTGCTAAACATTGACACTGGGGCTTCACAGAAAGTGACCAGTGAGTTTTCCCTTAGATTTGCATTTGCAAGCAGGCAGTTTGGCTCTGCTCCTGTCTGCCTCTTTGCTAGCAGATTTTTGTAAAAATGAATCCTACACATGGAGGAGAATTGAGTTGATCCTGGAGAGAAGGCATAACTGTATCTTTGTGACATATTTATGAGTATTAAAGGGGAACCCAGCCTACCACTAGACTATTCTGTGATTTGAGCCAATAAATTATCTTTTTGTACAAGCCAGTTGAAGAGCCATTTTCAACTGAAAGAAAATCTATCTGAAAAAGAGTCATGAATAGAGAATCCTGCGGAATTTAAAGTAAAATCAGAATAATAAGTGAGAGAGGGAGGAAGATCCAGAAATGGCCAGTAACATAGAAGAACCAGGATGAAGTGATTTTTCAAAATCCAACAAAGAAAAAAAAATTAAAGAAATGGTCAGTGGTGTCATCTGCTGAAGGATAATGAGATTTGATGAAAAGTCTTTTAGATGGCAATAGAGAAACCAATGTCCAAATCTGCCAAATTAATTGCAGGTGCAGAAGCCAGATGGTAACTTTACTACAATTGCTTTTTGGACCCATCCAGTTATGTACCTTGTTTTATCAAGACGTGATGAGATTGTACTTACACAGTACAACTGCAAGGACATAAAAAGAATGGAGAATTACTGATATTAATTTTCTGATTGAAACATACATGGTTCACAGAATAGTTACTTGAAACATAAATCTATATATACATACTAGATATAAAATACTACAATATTCACAGTTCTAGTGATGTGGTAGGTTAATGACAAATTATCCTTATTAGAAAATTAATGTAACCCTAATTAGTGTTAGCTTGGGAAAGGCCTTTACTTCAGTTGCATATAGAGCCTTCTCTTTTTCCATTGTCAAACTTGGTATCATTTATTGCTTCTCGAGTAATGCTCCAGCTCACTCAGGCAGTGTGGTAATTAATGTCGAGTTGTCACTTTCTTATATAATCTTACAGTAAAGAACGAGTAGCTGATGATATATTCTGGAAGATGCACAAGGAGACAATCCTGGGGATTGGTTCAAGAGAAAACGTTTCTACAGGAAGCTAGAACAATCCTTTGCCTGCGGTGAAGGGAGAGGGTATGAGACTTCAGGGGAAAAAAAGAAAGGACTTTAAGAAAACAGGATGAAAAAGGGTGTGACTGTAAGTGATAAGAAGAGTATTTTCTTCCCCTAGTGATTCATCTGTGGGTGAACTACAGGGTTCTGAGCAAGTCACGACAACTAATTGCTGAGACAGCCAATGCCTGGTGCTGTGGCCCAGGATAAGGGAGAATTCCCTGGGAGACTGTAGCATGAGCATCTCAAAAGTTAGAAGGGCAATGTGGAAGCAAAAGTGGCATGATTCTCCAGTACTAAGCAATTGTAAACTAGGTCAAACCGACACAAAATCGGGAACTTTGTAATAACGGGAGAAATATGCTGAATTCTCATGCTAACTAGGGAGTTAATGATGAATTACATTAATTAAACTCATCTACATAATCCTGGAGTGTCTTCTTGAAAAATCAGTACCTGGGGAAAGTTATGCAAGAATGCACCATATTACTTGAATCTGAAATGATGTTCTAACAGGAGAGACTTATCTACAGCTCCATACACAATTACTCAAAATTTAACTCAGTTTGTTCATCAACAAGAGACTCAGTTACCATCTTACTTGTGAACACTGTTGAAAATACAGCAATCCCACATTCCTTCTCTCTTACCCAATCTGAAAAATATCGTTGTTGCAACGGCTCATGAATACTTGGGACTGGCTTATTCTTTCTACTCTGTGTTGTGGTATAAAGTGCTATATATACTCCCCAGGCATTGGCTGACAAAGGATAATTTCTGAGAGGTTTATTACCAAAAAAAAAAAAAATCAACAAAAAACAAAAGCCCTAAAATCTGTGACTATTTCTTCTGTTGCCCTATTTTCACTGGCTTCTCCTGTCTACACAGTGGCTAAAAGGATCAGTGTTATACAGTTTACTTGTATCAGATCCACAGGCTATTGTCCTTCCCAACCTAACCTCCCACTCACACCCCGAAAATATTTTAGCATCCCCTCAAGCCTTTTTAATAACAAAAGTTTGTTTTAAAATTCATGGTGTATATATATATATATATATATATATATATATACACATATATATATATAATTTTTTGTTTTACAGAACCCTTCATTAGAACTACGCACACGAACACACATGCACACACACATCACACACACACACACAAGTGGATCAAATTTTAATGGATAAAAATCTCCTAAATTGGTATATTAACGATGGAAATAAATAAGCATTTATGGAAGTTAAAGGAAATTTTTCCACTTTTTTGATTGTAGTTAACAATATTGTAGCTAATATCTGCTACCCTGTTCATGGAATTGAGATAGCACCTCTATACCTAAGAAATGACTCTCCTCAGTTCCTTAAAAAACTACAAATAGAATTACCATATGACCCAGCGATCCCACTACTAGGCATATACCCTGAGAAAACCATAATTCAAAAAGAGACATGTACCAAAATGTTCATTGCAGCTCTATTCACAATAGCCCAGAGATGGAAACAACCTAAGTGTCCATCATCGGATGAATGGATAAAGAAGATGTGGCACATATATACAATGGAATATTACTCAGCCATAAAAAGAAACGAAACTGAGCTATTTGTAATGAGGTGGATAGACCTAAAGTCTGTCGTACAGAGTCAAGTAAGTCGGAAAGAGAAAGACAAATACTGTATGCTAACACATATATATGGAATTTAAGAAGAAAAAAAATGTCATGAAAAACCTAGGCGTAAGACAGGAATAAAGACACAGACCTACTAGAGAATGGACTTGAGGATATGGGGAGGGGGAAGGGTAAGCTGTGACAAAGTGAGAGAGTGGCATGGACATATATACACTACCAAACGTAAAATAGATAGCTAGTGGGAAGCAGCCGCATAGCACAGGGAGATCAGCTCGGTATTTTGTGACCACCTAGAGGGATGGGATAGGGAGGGTGGGAGGGAGGGAGACGCAAGAGGGAAGAGATATGGGGATATATGTATATGTATAACTGATTCACTTTGTTATAAAGCAGAAACTAATAAAAAAATTAACTTAAATAAAAAAAGAAGAAATGACTCTCCTCAACTTCTAAGGAAGTTTCATGATACAGACCTTTGGTGTCACCTGTTGAACCAGGAACACATACACCGAATGATCTGAATTCAGTTATAGGTAGGACTCCCCCAACTCCATTTTCTCTTTAAATTATGTACAAGGGCAAAGTGCTATGTCATTATTGTACAACAAAATGAACTTCCTGTAGACCAAAACTTGATCCACAGTTGAATCACTGAATGACTGCTGTTTATTTCCTCTTGAAGTGAAATTCTGTACTAAGACTTTAATACTGGATTCTGTCACTTTTATTGTCGCAGTCCTTTTCTTTTATGGACTCATTGCTTTCTGTCGGTGTCTGCCCTTGGCAGAGTCATAGGCATGTGATAAAAAATATTTTTCTTATTTCAGGTTCTCTCAGAGTCAGATACTGAGCTGAGAATTCAAATGCAAGTGATTTATTAAGAAGTGCTTCCAGGGCTTCCGTGGTGGCGCAGTGGTTGAGAGTCTGCCTGCCGATGCAGGGGACACGGGTTCGTGCCCCGGTTCGCGAAGATCCCACATGCCGCAGAGCGACTGGGCCCGTGAGCCATGGCCGCTGAGCCTGCGCGTCCGGAGCCTGTGCTCCGCAATGGGACAGGCCACAACAGTGAGAGGCCCGCGTACTGCAAAAAAAAAAAAAAAAAAAAAAAAAAAGGAAGTGCTTCCAGGAGGCACTAGCAAGTGGACAGGCAAAAAGATAGGCAAGTAGGAGGTGCCCAGCCTGCCCGAGGCTGTGCAGAGATCTAGGCTCTAAATCATGCCTCGGAGTTTGCTCTGCTCTGAGACAGATGAGTAGGGGGTTTATCCTCCAAATCACGGACTATCAGTAAGAGGCTGCCTCAGGAGCAGGGAGGTGACATACAATCCCAGGCACTTCTGACCCTCCATAAAGTCGAGGGTCTCTGGTGGCTCAAAGTCATCCCCAAAGAAGGTTACAGGTTCAAGTGTAGTTAGTGAAACACAGAGGAGTTCGGTGGGGAGGCTGACACAGCCGGGAGAAAGGATGAAGGCCCACCTGGTGAGGCCGGGCTTGGTGTGAGGAAAGAAAGCTCTCCCCCAGAAGGATTCTATCTCACTGGCCAAAACTAGGAAAGACAATCATTCAAAACCCCTGGAGATGGCCAGGCTTGCTTACAACAAACTGAGAGGCATTTCTTTGAACAAGATCTGCAGAACTAAGTAAGAAGAGTGGGAAGGCATGGCATTTGGGCCAGGTGAGGCACCCAACCCCACAGCTGCCGGGTGAAGGCCCTTCTAGAAGCCTCAGCAGCCCAGGGCCCCCCCACTGCCTGCGTCTTCGATGCTGTCGGGGACTGGGGCGTGACAGGGCAGAGGGGATGCATGGGCCGGGGCAAACTCTTTGGCATTTGAGAGGAATAAACGACTTAGCCCTGATAAGGACTGTGCAACTAAGTGGTCCGCGTTGAGGGTCACTGATGCATTATCAGGAGTAGCTGAGTGTTTCAGGCCAGGTTACTACCGTCTGAAAGCAAGCTGTACAGGAAGAGGGCTCTATGGACACATCTCAAGAGACTCCCATTACCTGGCGCTGGAGATAGAGCAGTAGCAGGCACAGGACTCAGGGGAATGAATGGTCAGATTTCAGAGAAGGCCACATTCTCAGGCTCAGCAAGTCTCCCATGCCACAGTCAGGGCTGACAGAGGAGGAGTCATCCTGACACTTGAAGTGGGGTTAGCTACAGAGAATCCGAACTGTCTTGGTTCCTCTGGACTTTCTGAGCTCTTCTAAGAAACAGGCTCGTAAGAGGCATTGTTTTTGTTTTGTTTTCTTTTCTTTTTTATTGGAGTATAATTGCTTTACAATGTTGTGTTAGTTTCTGCTGTACCGTGAAGTGAATCAGCTCTATGTATACCTATATCCCCTCCCTCTTAGACCTCCCTCCCACACCCCCCATCCCATCCCTCTAGGTCATCACAGAGCACTGAGCTGAGCTCCCTGTGCTATAACAGCCAGTTCCCACTAGCTATCTATTTTACACATGGTAGTGTATATATGTCAATCCTAATCTCCCAATGTTGATTAAGTCAATAGATTGTCATTTTCTTTAGGTTAGGGCTTATGGTAGTAAATGATGTTACAAAGATGGCCTATCATCAGTAGAATTAATAGGTCCCAGAGAAGCAGAGGGAAGGCAGATGTAACTACCACAGAGGGATGGCAAATTTGGGATGGCAGTCAGTTTGGAATGGTCAGGGCCTTACAGGGATATATAGTTATGGCTAATAGACTGTGAGGCTCTTAAGGGCAACACAGATGAGCATCCAGCCAAACTACTACTGAACAAAAGGACATAAAGAAAACTGAGGTCAGCCTCTGCAGTGGAAAGTCATATACATTTGCAAGTATGTTTTTGGATATAAATTCTGCAGTCTTCATGGAACCCATGACACAATGCTATCACAATGAACAAAGCCTAAGGACTTACACACACCACAATATATCCCTACCTATATGCACCGTCTCTGTTTTGGAGAGGCAAAATATCAATAGAAAGGCAGGCAACTGCCTAGAACACTTTTTAAAAATGTTATCACGCTGTAACAAGATGAAAGATACAATGCAAATAAAGCTCTTTTTCAGCGAGCTCTCAGATCTTATCTCACTGTGTCCAATCCCCTTCGGATGCTTAAATTTTGTAAGAGGGAAAGACTGGTTTTGAGAATGAGAAAAAATGTTTGAGTGGGTTTTAATCATGATCTGTTTAAACTACAGTGAATTTTATTAATCCAAAAAATGCTAGACGTTCAATGCATAGAATGTTCAATCTTTATTTTTGCTGTAAAAAGCTACATTCCTCTATAAACAGTAATAAATGATTGGCATCTGTGAGTGGCAGATTGTAGCAACAATAACCTCAGTTATCTATTTTTGACAGTTGCTCCTCTGTCTGCACAGAACGCTTTGCTCAAAATCTTAATAAGCAGTCTTTCAGACATAAAATTCATTTTCTCTCTCTGGTATAACTGCCAGCCACTTTTGATAGAAATGGCATGACAGACAATAACATAAAAATTTTAATTGTAAATATAAAGTTGTATCTCTTATCTTCTGTTTATCCTTAATCAATGGCACGTTCATGTCATTTTTGTCAATGGCTTAATCTACTTATAACCATGTCAAATTATGTTTATTAATGTGTTAGGAAGCCTGTATGTGAAAGTCTTCTGTGATTCATTTTCTAAAAGACAGAGCCTATTCTCTGAGTGAAAAAGAAGTTGATTGGTAAATGTTCCTGAGGATTCCACTGATAAATTTCACCATCAGTCACGGAAGATAATTCAGTATTTATATACTTCCATACCATTCTTATTCATCTATAAAGAATAATGAATAATATTCTTCTATAAATAACAGTACTTTATGAGAAATATTAAAGATAATTGAAGTAACTCCGACTAGATTTTATGGTTATTTGAAGCTAAAGTTAAGTACAATTTTGAGAAAGTTATTTTATAACACTGCTTTTTTTATATGATAATCTTTTGTGCTACTTTTGGTCCCCATTTCTCTTTAATTTTCTGTGCCAATGACTTTTTTTAAATAAAGTGTATGCATACCTCATTTCTTTGTGCTTCTCCTTACTGCACTTCAGATATTGCCTTTTTTTTTTTTTAACTTGAAGTTTTGTGGCAGCGCTCTGTTGAGCAAATCTACTGGAGCCATTTTTCCAATAGCATTTGCTTACTTAGTGTCTCCCTGTCAAATTTTGGTAATTCCTGAAATATGTCAAACTTTTTCATTATCATGTTTGTTATGGTGATCTGTGATCAGTGATCTTTGATGTAACTATTGAAATTGTTCGGGGTGCCATTTACTGTGCCCATATAAGACAGAGAACTTAACGGATAAATAACGTGTATGTTCTGACTGCTCTATGACCAGCAGTGTCCCCCCATCTCTCTCCCTCCCCTCGGGCCTCCCTATTCCCTGAGACACAGTCATATTTAAACTAGGATAATTAGAAACCCTACAATGGCCTATATATATATATTCAAATGAAAGGAAGAGTTGTACTTCTTTCACTTTAAACAAAAAGCAACCAATGATTCAGTTTAGTGAGGAAGGCAGGTCAAAAGCCCAGATAGGCCAAAAGCTAGGCCTCTTGCACCAAACATTTAGCAAAGTTGTGAATACAAAGGAAAAGTTCTTGAAGGAAAAAGTGCTAATGGAGTGAACACATAAATGATAAGAAAGCAAAACTGGCTTATTGCCAATGTGGAGAAAATTTGAGCAGTTTAGAGAGAAGATCAAGTGAGCCACAATATTTCCTTAAGCCAAAACCCAATCCAGGACAAGGCCCTAACTCTCTTCAATCCTGTGGAGGCTGAGAGAGGTGAGGAAGCTGCAGAAGAAAAGTTCGAAGCTGGCAGAGGTTGGTTCATAACGTTGAAGAGAAGCTGTCTCTGTAACATAAAAGTGTAAGATGAAGCAGCAAGTGCTGATGCAGAAACTGCAGCAAGTTATCCAGAAAATCTTATTTAAGATAATTAATTAACATGGTTAAACTGAACAATAGGTTTGCAATGAGGAGGAAATGGCCTTATACTGGAAGAAGTTGTCATCTAGGGCTTACATAGCCAGAGAGGAGAAGTCAATGCCTGCATTCAAAGCTTCAAAAGACAAGCTGACTCTCTTGTTAGGGGCTACTGCAGCTGGTGACTTTACACTGGAGCAAATCCTCATTTCCCATTCCAAAAATTCTCAGGTTCTTAAGAATTATGCTAAATCTACTCTGCCTGTGCTCTATCAATGGAACAAAAAAGCCAGGATGACAGCACATCTTTTTACAACATGGTTTTCTAAATGTTTTAAGCCCACTGTCCAGATCTACTACTCAGGAGAAAGGTTCCCTTTCAAAACATTAGTGCTCATTGACAATGCACCTGGTCACCCAAGAGCTCTGATGGAAATGGCCCGTGCAGTTCAGTTTAGTCTCAGAACGTGTAGCTCTGAGAATTGTCTCAACATATGCCATCTGTGGAATTATCTAGTCACCTGCACCTGGCAAGTCACAAATTCTTTTCTTCTGCAGTTTTTTTTTTTCCTCATAGAACTCCTATATAGCAAATGTGAAAGAAAGACCAAAACAGGGGCCACAGTTTGGATATATTCCTAAACCAAACACTGAGAGTCATAATACCCAAACTTTAAACTGTCCTGATTTCCCCAGAATGCTAACTCTGACCTTAAATAAAACTTAGGCTTTCTCCATGTCAGCATGAACTTCCTAACTGATCAGCTACAAACAAGTCAGTGATGCAATGAAAAGGAATGTTGGTTTCTGGTAACCAATCACGATGGGAAACAGTGCGCTTACTCTGAAGTATAGACAGACCAACAACACGTGCGCCACTTTTTTGTGAGCTTAGGCAATTTAACTTGTTCAAAATATTAGAAACTTGCGATGTGTACTCCCTATTTTAACAATGGCAAACTAAGGGCTTCACTGGCATGGAGTTACAATTAATCTAAGAGTACAACATATAATGTTCCCAAATATATTGTGCAGTCATCACCTAAGACACGGGTTTCAGTAAGATAATTGGTAAGATGCTCAATCACCTTGCTCTTCTGCACGTGCCTATATTTTGTTGTTGTTTTTTTGTTGTCACCTCCCTGAAGCAGGCTGAACCCCCTGAATGGCTGCATTCCTGAAATGGTGCAATTTCTCTGCAGTTACTTTGCTGGGAATGGGGAACTAGAGCTGAGACAAGAGAAAACTCTTAAGAACATTGTCTTCATGCTTCTAGCACTGTCCACACACTTTCTACCCTGATACTGTCAGAAGGCAAAACATCACATCCAGCAAGAGGGCCATCTGCTATCAGCACAAGACAGGGTTTGGCTGGGAGAAGCAACTCATCTCTCAGGGGGCCATGCTTCATACACTGAGCTGTGCTGCGGACAGCTGAACTTCTAACCACTTTCCTCTGAGGTCTCCCTGTTCGTGAACATTCTGTTCCTTGTTCAGCAAAATATTCATATCAAGTAAAGCTCTCTGAATTTTCTCTTGACAGAAGCAATAGCCATAGTAAACTGATAGCGTTTCTTAGAAGAGACTAGGCAATCTTAGAGTTGAAGGGATATATTCAATTATTTCCAAACGCTTTACCTCACAGATGAGATAAATAATGTGCAGAGAATAGGAATAATTATGGTCCTAAACTCTGGTGCTTGGTATCACACATAATGAGTCAGGTGCCCTGACCCATCATCTAATGCTTTGGGCATCAGACCAGCTGCCTGCTGACAATCAGACAATCACCTGTAGTGCCAACAGGCATTGCCACAGGCCTTAAACATGGCAAGTAAAAATCATGTTGACATCCTTATCTAACCATTAACAGAAGGGGGGAGGAAATTCAAACTCCTTCCCTGAACATTAGAAATCTGAGATATAAAATGTTACACAGAAAAAGTTGGGCAAGGAAAGAGAGAGAGAGATTGAGAGGAAGAGGTGGAGGTCAAAGAGATCAACTGGAAAATACTTGGCAAATGAGTAAACTCCAAAATTATTAAAATAAAACAGAAATACTGTTGGGTTGCTTACATTAGAGAATATACCTAAAATTGACCAAAGGTTGCATCTCTTATTTCTTCAGATCTTTCAAAAATGTATTTATATAAATGGAAAGCAAAAAAATAAAATGCATAAAGCATAAATATTATGGGCAAATGTTTAAAATAAAAGAAAAACATCCTACATTGTTAAAAAAAAAATCACCCAGTAATACTGGCCACAAGTTCCTGCAACAGCCCAGAATACCTCAATTCAGAAGGTGAATCAGGGAAATTCAGTAATTCCATATAACGTCATCTTTTAGTTTCTATCTAAGACCAGATAAACAAAGCTCAAAATCTCCTGTCATAAAAAGGTGGAGCTTCCAATGGTGCAACTAACCCAAAGACTTTGAAGGAAAGAAGGTATTTCCTATTCTCTGAAATTTTTAACTGCATAGACTATGGTAGAAATGGTCTGATAGAAATGCATGTAAATAATATGCTTTTTTTTAAGAGAATATAGTGAGCTCATTGTAATATGAAAAACATATTTGGAGATATCACTTTATTGAATAGGTAACAAAGATTATAGTACATTAGTCAAAATAAATAATCTGCTGTGGAATAACCCTATGGTATATTAGTGGACAATTTGCTTCATTTGTCAACAGGAAAACTCAGAGTTATAATTGTACTTAACTTTGCTAAAATCCTAGATTAAATCAGTGGGAGAGGCTTACATGAAATTCCAACCTACCAAGAGCCAAATTCAATGACATTTTGTAATGTTATGATTTGTTTGTGGCTGCATTTTACCCTCAGTATTTTTTTAAATATGTTTTTAAATACACAAAAGTTCCAAAATGCATGTATTACACCGAATACAAATATGTAATTCCAGATAACTTCTATGCTCAAGTTGAACTTATATTTTGTAGGGATATGGATTCATGTAAAGCAGAAACACATGAAAACACGTGCGCATATAAGAACTGTGGATGCAGTTTCTTCTTTCAGAAAGTAGAAAGCATTCTTACGCAAACATACATGTTTTTTTAAAGAGCTGAGTTTTTGTCAGAATGGATTACAAACAACTACATGAGAAAAAAATATAGTAAAGTTGTCAAAACAGAATAATGTTTGAGGCTCAGAAGGTATTCACTTGAGATAATGGAGCATATGTGACATTTTGGCCATCAGCCAGGAGTTTTTTCCAGCTATAGCAACTATGTTCCAGAAACAGAAAACTGTACCATCCGTATCTCAGCAAAGTATTTTACTGCTAGTGGCAGTAGAGTCAAAAGTTTTGAAACTCTGCTCATTATGTGAAGAAAGAGTTTAACGAGCAAGCATGAAATACTGTAGCTCCTCTAACTAGCTCCTCTTTCTAGATTGACTGAGTTTAATGAATCATTTAACAAAAAAAAGCTTAACTAGCCAGGCATGTAAAAGTCAGATTCATTCATCAGCAGAAAGCCTTGACCACAGGGATGAGTAAGAATGTCTTACAAATTGGAAGGAGAATTCAACCATTTCTTACAAATGGAGTCTCCCACAGTCCAAGTATTGTTAAGGGCTACATAATGAATTTTTCCCCTAGTTATGTAGTTTTAAACATTTTTTCCATCTTAATTTTATTTCAGAAAAAAAAAAATCTTGTCATTTGGTGGCAAATCTTCCTGAAATCTGGGGTGCTACCTTACTGTGTATTAGCTGGGTTGGGACTGCTGATCTGTCACCTAGCAGGAAGCAGCAGCTCAACAAAGACAATTAAATGAATAAGTGAATGCATAAGTGAGTAAAAAAATGGGGAAGTAAGAAATCAACTGGCCATTTATTTCAGTGATTGGGACCCTAGGTTTCTCAGAGCACTCAGAGGAGATCTCAGGTAATACAGTTTATGAGTGGAATCGTTGGTTCCCCCTCGTGGCCAGAGTTCTCTTCCAAACTAAGCTGCTATTATAAGTCGAACTCTCGGGTGTGGAAAGAGAGAGAAAACATCATTTCCATCAGGGTACTTAAGGTATTAAATTAGTTGGGCTGATAAACCTAGAAGGACCCCATGCATTTTCAAGGGGGAAGGAAAGGTAAGAAAGACCCTGCTTTTCCACCTGTAGATGATTGTCTTATAAAGTGAAAATCAAAACAAAACAGAAATAGCCTTCATTTCACAAACATAGGCATCAGGAAGGTTGAGTTGCAATCTTATTTCTGCTAGTTTTAGTCCAGGTAACCCAGGAAAAGGCAATTAATCTCTTTGGCTTCAGTTCCTTTGTCTCTGAAATTGGGATATTAATTTTGACATCTGAGGGGTTGCTTGAGAATGAAATGAAATTTTATTTCTTAAATCGATTTGAAAATAAATCAGTGCTATACAAATCTAAGTTATTAAACTTTTAAAAGTATGAGATAGGTTGAAGCTGACAGCTAAAGGAGGCAAAAATAGGTACGGCATATTTATGGTAAACCTAGAAATTTCTATAGCCAGAAGAGCAAGTCAGAATTATGATAAAGCATGCTCACAAGTAAAGTTCTAAGACTGTTCTAAATGACATTTCTGCCTGACAGCTACAGTGGAACCCACTGTAAGTTGATTCTTCAGGGAATGGCTTACCCTGGCTTCACCTCTAGAAGGTGACTAAAGAATTAAGAAAGAAAAAAAAAAAAGGCAGAAACACAGTGACAGATTATATTCCTTCTGTTTATCTTCCTGGCTCTAATGCCAGGGTCTGGATCCATCACATAATTGAGCCATTTGTCCTTTTAAATCCATGGATGCTGCATTTAGACACAGACAACAGTATTTTCCAACCTCCTATATATGCCTCTACTTCTGCACACTTCCCCCTAACAATTGCCATCTTTCTATACAAAGACAAGTACTATTTTTAAAAAGTGGGGAAAAATGATAGGGGTTGAAAAGCAGGAATCTGGGGATTAGTGGGAACAACACATTCAGTCGTATCCATGAGTAACCCAATCAACGTTGGGGTGACAACAGATGGAATTCTGGGAGCAGACACACAGGTTTACAAAACACACAACATATATAGAGAGCACCTTCTTTCCTTATTTCTTCCTTCCCTCCTACTTTTTCTCCTCTTTTCTTTCCTGCATTTTTCTTCTTCACTTCCTTTTTCCTTCCTGTCAGACTCCCACATCCCTTCACTCACTCTGTCCAGTTATCTGTATTCTTCTATTCTTTCTTGAATTTTTATTTCTTTTTCTATTTTTTGTTTCCTCCTTTTCCTTGCCTTTCTTTCATTTTTATTTTATTGCTTGTTTATATATATATTATATATATATTATATACATATAATATTATTTTATAATAAAAATATATTCCATTTATAATTGGAAAGAACACCCACATGCATATATATTTGGATTTCAAAGAAATTAGGAGAAAGCAGACTGGTATTGCTTTATCTCTCTTGATCTCTCTAGAAATCTGTTGGCTCAGTCTATCCTAGATTTTCTTTAATGGAATTACTCTCTGATATAAAGAAATATGACTGAAGAAGCTACAGCAATCCCATCTGCTAACACACCAAATTATTTCTACTTCAAGGAATTAACAGAGGGTCTCTGTTGTATCCAGTGCCTACACAGGAGAAACTGCCTCAGGCTGAAGTAAAAAGTGATGGAAATAGTCAGTGTTTCTTCATACTATTTTTGCTACTTTCAGCATCACCAAATCCAGTCCATAAAAGTTACTTGACTGTAGTATAGCCTTTGTCACGACCAATGAGGAAAGCAACATTCTTTGTTTAAAATAACATCAAATAGAAATGCTCATAAACATCTGTAGATGGAAGTGAATGTGTTCCTATTACTGATAAAAAATAAAGTTCATTTCAGAACGATGATCTGTTTTATTGGTATAGCATCAGATTCTTGAAGGTAGTGGGGAAAAAACACAATGTAGGAAGATATGACAGATTTGGACTAAGAAAGACCACATTTACTTAGAAAGTAAAAAATATATATATACATATATATATGTTTTTAAAATACAGTGAATCTTGCATCAAAAGGAGAAAGCATTTTATAATAAATCCAAATAACTGATATTATATCAAAATGATAAAATGTAAATGTCTAGATGGATATCTAGACATCTACATGAGAATTACTTATATTAGAAAAAACATTGCATGAGAACACTTTTATTAATGGCTATGTAGACTTGAGATTCAGATGATTAGTCACACCTCTGTGTGTGCCTCATACAAGTTTACTAACTAGAATATTTATAAGTAAATACATATGTAAAACAAAAACAGCCATATTTTGACTTCTCTTGGTTGGTACTTCAACACATGGAATTACAAATATCAGTAAAAAGGTCACTGAAATGGCAGTTTGGAATAAATATGGCAAGGAATGAAAGGGGTTTCAACAAATTGTCTATTATTAGTTCATACCAAACATACTTTAAACCGAAGAAGAATAAGTCCATAGAGGGAAAAACTACTATGTCATGTTTGCCAGCAACTTTTATGTGTCCAAGACTTTTCAATAGTATGGCTGCCTTTGCCACAAATCTTTCCCACTGAAGTTCTTAAATGATGAGGAGAAGGCGGAGGAGGACATGGTTTTATTGTCTAATAGTACACAGTTAAGATTCACTTTGGAAGAAAAGATTTAAAAGAATGGCAAAGGGAGGAAAACTCTTATTTTTAGTATGTATCCATGAATAAAAATTTTACCAAGAACATTGTCTCTATATTTTTTTCACACACACATATATCCTAATATTTTATATATCTTATAATATATATACTTTATATATCTATGTATTCACACATATATTTTCTATTCTTTTAAATGCATTTATATATAATTTTAGTATTTAATATAGACTCCTGTCACATATACTCACACATATATTTTCTGTTCTTTTAAATTATATATACTCTTAATATTTAATATCGATTCCTTTGAATAATACTGTAATTCTCAACACATCTTTAAAATATATTATCCTAAAATGAGTGGACAATGTTAGAAATATATGCCCTTATTATGTTACTTTGTGTTTTTACTCTATAACATAATAACCATGCACTAGGTATAAAGCCAGAGGCAGGAAAAATAACAGCGAACAACAATACACACACTTCCTGTGAAAGGCTAGTTTGCCCTCAAGAGAGTGTACAGAAGAGTAGACAGCATTTCTCCTGTGTTTACTTTCCTGAGCCGATCCAAAGTTAATCTCAAACAAAAGCACCTGGACCGAAGGACGTACACAAAGCAAATACCAGACTCGACTGTTTCTCTAATTTATCCCTATATGTTTTCCTTCATTTTGTTTAAAGGATCGTCATAAGTAATGCAACAGAAAAGGAGATGTTTTTCAATAGCCTACTGCTCTCATTTGGATCTTTTCAATGGGGGAGATATTTTTAAACACTTATTTTGTATATATAAAAATGTTCTCAAATGTTTAATGGCTCCATTATATCACTAAGTGTTTCTATAAAGAATGATAGTAAAGAGACAATGCAAGGAATATTATTTACAACCTTGGGACTTGGCACTAGGAAACGGACACAGATACTGCTTAGCCTGTTCAGTTCTTTACCTTGCCGACATTTGAGAAAATCTTTACACATAAGATATGGGCTTTGAAGATTTTCAACAAGGACTAAAATGCTTATGACAAAAAAGAAAATGGACATCATTCGTATTCAAAATTTAGTAGAGCTACAGAGCATTTAAATTTTATATTCACGTTGTAATTTGCATTGAACTTTTGATTGTTTTTATAGTTACTCCTGCCTAGTACTTACAGAATAATCACGTTCACAAATAATCAGAATCTGGTGACTAGGTTTACATGTTACTGATACTGTTGTTGTCACCCCATCTTTGGCCAATTCTTAATTTACTACCAAATTAAAAAAAAATTACTATCAGTACAAAAAAGTTAACTTTTGCTTTTCTAGGTGTTATTCATTATTTTCAAATGGCCCCCTACCTTGATCAGGGGAAAAAACCCCTACCTTTATACTTGGAAATACAAAAGTCCTGTCAATTTGTCTGCAAAATAAATACTACAAGATCCAACTGTTAAGAGTGACTTATCTTAATTTACTAAAACAGTTATCTTGAACTTACTTATCTAAGAATTTGAGAAACATTATAAACAGAAATTAGAAAATGTATATGGTAATTCTTTCTAAAGAGTGAATAATGTTGCAGCACAGATTTTTGAAAGGAATAGCATAATACAGAGATCTGCTCTGGAATGTGTGTGTGTGTGTGTATGTGTGTGTCCCCTCCCTATATATCTGTCTCTATCTCTGTCTTATATCCTCACTGTAAGCATCTAACAGTGATTTTACTGGAGCTTCAATTAAAAGATTTCCTCCTACAATTTTAACTATGATGGAGGAAAACTGAGTATTTCTATCCTTCTATTTACTTAAGAAGTCTTTGATTCTATTTATTTTTATCTTCCATAATAGCCATGGAATCAGACTAATTTTAAATATAAATGATAATTCATGGGAAATTTTTATTCTCACACAGTTCTTGAGTTGGTATTTTTAAATTATGTTTTGCACAATCTGGTGTCTTGTTTCACTGCAAAAAAGTTAGGTTTTATCAATAACTAAAGTGCCTGAATGCCAAAATGATGTCATATTTGACATTACTTTGAAAAAGCAATTTAAAAACATCTGGCAACAACTACCTTATTAACTTTTTATGACACCCTATAAGATGGGTGTGAAAACTTGGTCATAGGTGAGACAGCCATCATGGAGGAATAGGGAATTGATCTAGAATTCTGACCTCAGTGTCTCATGCTCTATAACTACACTGTCCTGGAGTTGGGTCGTGTATCACTTGAGGCATGAAAGGAGGTTGAACTCTATTCTCCATGCAGGGAGACCTCAGTAAAGTACAGAAATGACTAGGTCATTCATCCTACATTTATGGGGCACTCCTAAGTGCTCTTTTAAGCACTTTTAAGTTTTTGTTTCTTTTTTGTTTTTCCCCCCAACAAGCTCTAAATCTAGAGAAGGAGATAAACATATCCAGAATTTGAATAACAAATGGAGGAGAATAACTGGTGAAACCAGTTGGAGGAGGTATATCCCCCAAAATTCAGATAGAACTGTAGCTCTGAGAGGCTGTGGAATCAATATAGGCTGGGTACCAAGTTTATATATTTGGGGGAGAAATAAAAAAAAGTGTGTAAGAAATAGTACACCCTACTACTTCACAAAAGCCTTAGCAACTGGGTATCTGCCTCCCCGGGCAAGAATTGAAAAATTCTTCTCTCAAGAAATAGTACTTAGGGAGAAATACACAGATCTTTTCTATATAAGTTAACTCCAGAAAATAGAAATTTCTCCAAATTTTCACCCAAAAGGAAAGCACATAAATCAGTAAGCCTGACCTGTATACGTAACTCACAGTGAACCTTACATTACCTTGTTCTTAAATATGTCTGGACAAGAAGGTTCTGGGGCCATTTGAGGAAAGCCTGTAACTGGGAAGAAACTTACCCCTTTCTCCCCCAAAGAAGATTAAAAACTCAAAGCAAACAATTGATTCAAAGAAAAAAAATTAATAATAAACTAAGATAAACAAAAAATTATCTAATAAGTATCTCAGAGGGACTTAATGTATTATATCAAGAGATAAGAGGCTGTGGAAAGGAGGAGATCTTAGATATTTAAAAAAAAATTGCCATAATAAGTTAAAAAGAAAGTTCTTGGAAACTGAAAATATGATTGCTAAATAAATAATTAAATTTAGGAGTTAGATAAATGAAATTGCGACAATATCTTGGAAACAGGAATACAAAAAGAAGGGGGCAAAATGAAACTAATAATTCCAAGAAAAAAACCAACTGTGCATCAAAAGAAAGATAACTGTTAGTGTGCAGATGTACAATAAATAATATGCTCCAGTAGGTAATAAGATACACCCTCCTTATCGAGTGTCAACTTTTAAAACCAAATACAAAGCATAAAAAAGAAGACTTAGGGGCTTCCCTGGTGGCGCAGTGGTTGAGAGTCCGCCTGCTGATGCAGGAGACACGGGCTCGTGCCCCGGTCTGGGAAGATCCCACATGCCGCAGAGCGGCTGGGCCCGTAAGCCATGGCCGCTGAGCCTGCGCATCCAGAGCCTGTGCTCCACAACGGGAGAGGCCACAACAGTGAGAGACCCGCGTACCGCAAAAAAAAAAAAGAAGACTTAGGACACTGAGATATCAACATTGAAAAATAAGAAAAAATGCATGATAAGCAATAATAAGACAAGAACCACCTAGTGAAAAGATAGTTCTATAGATATAGATATATAAACATAGATGAATTAATATTTAACTATATAAAAATAAACAAGACAAAGACAGCTTATTAGGAAAAATGTATAAAAGATATGAACAAGTAAATCACAGATGAGAAATTCTACAGATCAATAACATATGGAAATTTATCAACTGTACTAATAATCAGAAATATGCAATTTAAAAAAACAAAGTGATAGTGTTTTCACTAAGCAATTTGGTAAAGACTAGAAAGCTCTGATGAGATTCAGTATAGTTGAAAATATTGCCGGCAGAATGTTAATGGTCCCTCAGAGTGATAGCTGGCAGTACTTTCAAGAAAAAAAAAAAAACTGTTTTTTTTTTGTGTGTGTGTGTGTGGTACGCGGACCTCTCACTGTTGTGGCCTCTCCCGTTGCAGTGCACAGGCTCTGGACGCGCAGGCTCAGCGGCCATGGCTCACGGGCCCAGCCGCTCCACGGCATGTGGGATCCTCCCGGACTGGGGCACGAACCCGTGTCCCCTGCATCGGCAGGCGGACTCTCAACCACTGCACCACCAGGGAAGCCCCCCAAAAACCTGCTTTTGCATGGACAAGAATGGGAAAAATTTTGAGGGTGTGCTCCTTTTCACTAAACCAACAACAATCGTAAAGACTTAAGAAATGTATCAATGCTTTAGCTAGCAAGATAACTCATTTTAGCAGTTAGTTCTTGGTATAAGAAGCTTTTCCAAATAAGAGAATGTTTATTTTCCTTTAAACTGGCCTTTTCTAGTCAGCTCCCCTGAACTACATAAAGTTTCAGTTAATATCTGCGACACTTCTAGTAGTATTTTCGATCACCAAAACTTTGCTAAGAATCTCTCATCCATCAGTATGAAAACTTTTTTTCTAAGCCCAGTATTATTTTATAAGCCACTGACAGAAAATTTTGTTACGATATAGTAAATAGCCTGCTAGAAAATATTCCATAATGTAAGCTTTTTAATCTTCACTCTTTGGGATTAAATTTTTATAGAAGAACAGCTGTTGTTTCATTTAAACACACACACACACACACACCTCAAAAACTACGGACAGAAAGAGAGGCATGGACATATATACACTACCAAACGTAAGGTAGATAGATAGTGGGAAGCAGCCGCAGAGCACAGGGAGATCAGCTCAGTGCTTTGTGACCGCCTGGAGGGGTGGGATGGGGAGGGTGGGAGGGAGGGAGATGCATGAGGGAAGGGATGTGGGAACAGATGTATATGTATGACTGATTCACTTTGTTATAAAGCAGAAACTAATAAAAAAAAAGAAGTGATATTTTGACAAAGTAAAAAAAAAAACAACAAAAAAACTAAGGACAGCTTTGTGGAAGGAAATTTCCATCTATTTTGAAAGCAATGGAAATAGAAGAAAAACTCTATGCAAAGTTTTAAAGCAAAAACTTCCTTGGATTAAACAAACCAGCAAACAACTGCCCCTTTTCTATCAAATACAAAAGTTTATACCAGAATAATATCTTGTGTTTATTTGTCTTGAGGCATGTGGGTAACTACAGGGTGATGAGTTTCTTCTCCAAGATACCTTGAATTTCCTTTTGCTCCTCTTTTGGTATCAAGGATCAGGGCTGAGTACCTACAGTACAGGGGTTAGAGGTACCTGGGATACCCCAATTCAGGAAGATCCCCTGAAGAGTTTTGTACTAGGTGCTAGGGTAGGAACACCTGCAAACTATTTCCAGTGAATAAGTAAATCAGTCTAGGTACCTCTGAATGAAATGATTTTGTTTCTCAGGGATTTTTGCTGTTGTTGTTGTTTTATATCTTCCAGAATGTTTCACAGGGAGGAAGTGTATCTTCTGGGAGGTGCAAAATATGCCTTCACCACAAAGTCAGCATAGGAAGCGGGGAAGGTAAGAGACACCAAAGAGAATTTGTAAGCCTGTGAGATCCTGCTTCTTCAAACTGGAAAGTTCCAAGGAAAGCAAGGTCAAGGCATCACTGAGTACTTGGGGCAGTAGGAGTAGCACATGATGTCAAAGTGCATTTCTTCCTCTTCCACTGCCGAAGCACCCACAGCTGCTGATTGTAGAAAAGTCTTGGGAAAATGTGCAAACGATTAAAGAAAAGACAAATTGTAACAAGAAAATGGATGAATGGGAATTCAGCTTAAACAGGGAAGTGTCTCTGTATCCACGAAGTGCTATTGAATCCAAGCTGGAAAATGTAATAATATACTCATTTGCTTAACTTAATGCTGTATGATTAAAGATAACTTTCTATTGTCAATGAAGCTTCATGAAGACACTGACTTAACACTTAGAAAAATCTGACAAAGGAGATGCTCAGAACTCAGGAGTAAGTCACAGAAATGATTACGCACTTTCCTGAAAAGGGTCTAAATTCCTGATGGTTGTGAGTATATAGCCTTTGCAGTTTGCTCAGTTGTAGTAGAGAAGGATATTTAATCATCTTACAACATGGTTTAGGTAAAGAAGATATTGTGAAATCCTGATTACTTATTAGGCTGATAACCTTCTTACAAGGACGTTAATTCTACAAAATCAGGGTCCCACCCTTAGGTCCTCATTCAATCTTATTACTTCTTTGGAGGTTCCATGTCCAGATACAGTCACACGGGGTGGCAGGTAGGTTACAACTTCAAGCTAAGAATTTTGGGAAGACACAAACATTTGGTCCATGATATTCCCCAAGGAAAATTTAAGATTACAGTCATGATTTTAAAGAACTTTTGATGTAAAAAAGACTGTTTATTCAGAGGCATACAAGGGAACAGTCCTCCTGAGGAGATTGTCTTTCCTGTCTGAAAACAGAAGTTCATGTAACAGAGAAATCACCTGATTTCAACCATCTATAATAAATCTTGCGTTTGTGTGTGGGGGAGTGTGTATTTGTTTGTGTGCGTGTATATGTGTTTGTGTCAAGATCAGTTTTCTGCATCTAATCTTTCTCTCCTCCTTGCAGAGGGAACAGAATTAGGTTTTTCCAATGATAATTTAATACTTGTCTGAAGTCAGCTCCCACTTACTTCTCCTGTTATTTTTCTCCATCTCCCACTCTTTCCCCCACTCGGGAAATTTTGGAGACTTATTGATCAAAGTTCTGTCATTACGTTTGCATTCTAGGAATATCTATCTCAGATAAACAGCGTTTCAATAAAAGAAGTGAAAACCAATAAACTGAACTTCTTTTGCTTAAAAAGTATGAGCTAAGAAAAAAAAAAACACAGAAAAAAATCAACTGAGAAGTGCAATCTAGTCATAACCCTGTTTACTACTTATAAGATCTCTAGTTCAAATAACAAGGGAAGAACTTATAAAGATGAATTTTAAAGTCTTTAAAATTTAGTTTATGAATTTATAGGTTTATAAGTCATATTAGAAAATCATGAGGGTTCATGTAATATTCCTGAAAAAGTGCATGATTCCTTGGACTAACTAGAATGAGAAAATAATAAAAGCTTAGAGATCATGTGCTATATATCTTCTTCTATAGTTTATAATATAACATTAATATCAATGCAAAATTCTAATTTATACAGTAACAGGGTTACACCTCTCATGCTTTAATCTTCCTAAATGACCTGCATTGGTCTAAAGACTTCCCTGGTGGCACACTGGTTAAGAATCTGCCTGCCAATGCAGGGGACATGGGTTTGAGCCCTGGTCCGGGAAGATCCCACATGTTGTAGAGCAACTAAGCCCATGCACCACAACTACTGAGCCTGTGCTCTAGAGCCTGCAAGCCACAACTACTGAAGCCCACAAGCCTAGAGCCTGTGCTCTGCAACAAAAGAAGCACTGCAATAAGTAGCCTGCACACCACAATGAGGAGTAGCCCCCGCTCACCGCAACTAGAGAAAGTCCGTGAGCAGCAAGGAAGACCCAAACACAGCCAAAAATAAATAAATAGTTTAAAAAATTATTTTAAAAAAAAAACAACACATGATATTGACACAAAAACAGACATGGATCAATGGGACAGAACAGAGAGCCCAGAAATAAACCCATGCACACCTATGGTTAATTCATCTTCAACACAGGAGGCAAGACTATACAGTAGAGAAAAGACAGTCTCTTCAGCAAGTGGTGTTGGGAAAGCTGGACAGCTACATGTGAATCAATGAAGTTAGAACACACCCTCTCACCATACAAAAAAATAAACTCAAAATGGCTTGAAGATTTAAACATAAGACAAAACACCATAAAACACCTAGAAGAGAACATAGGCAAAACATTCTCTGACATAAAGAGTAACAATGTTTTCTTAGGTCAGTCTCCCAAGGCAAAAGAAATAAAAGCAAAAATAAACAAATGGGACCTAATCAAACTTATAAGCTTTGCTCAGCAAAAGAAACCATAAACAAAACCAAAAGTCAACCTATGGAGTGGGAGAAAATATTTGCAAATGATGTGACCAACAAGAGCTTAATTTCCAAAATATACAAACAGCTCATATAGCTCAATATCAAAAAAACTAACACCATGATCAAAATGGGCAGAAGACCTAAATAGACATTTCTCCAAAGGAGACATACAGATGGACAATAGGCAAATGTAAAGATGTTCAACATCACTAATTATTAGACAAATGCAAATCAAAACTATAATGAGGTATTACCTCACCCAGGTCAGAATGGTCATCATCAAAAAGTCTACAAATAAAGAATGCTAGAGAGGGTGTGGAGAAAAAGAGAACCCTCCTACACACTCTTGGTGGGAATGTAAATTGGTGCAGCCACTATGGAGAACAATATGGAGGTTCCTTAAAAAAGTAAAAATAGAGTTGCCATATGATCCAGCAATCTCACTCCTGTGCATATATCCAGAAAAGATGAAAACTCGAATTCGAAAAGATACATGCACCCCCAATGTTCATAGCAGCACTATTCACAATAACCAAGATGTAGAAGCAACCTTAATATTCATCAACAGATGAATGGCAAAAGACGATGTGATACGTATGTATACAATGGAATATTACTCAGCCATAAAAAAAATGAAATAATGCCATTTGCAGGAACATGGATGGACCTAGAGATGATCATACTAAGTGAAGTAAGTGAGAGAAAGACAAATATCATACGATGTCACTTATATATGAAATCTAAAATAATGATACAAATGAACTTATTTATAAAATAGAAACAGACTTACAGACATAGAAAACAAACTTATGGTTACCAAAGGGGAAGGGGAGGCAGGGATAAATTAGGAGTTTTGGATAAACAGATACAAACTACTATATATAAAATAGATAAACAACAAGGACCTACTGTATAGCACAGGGAACTATATTCAATATCTTATAATAACCTATAATGGAAAAGAATCTGAAAAAATATGTAAGTATGTATAACTGATTCCCTTTGCTATACACCTGAAACTAACACAATACTGTGAATCAACTATATTTCAATAAAAAATATTATACTCATATATATTTATGCTCATATCTATACTCCTCTGTCAGTTCTTGATTTTACTTTTTCCAAATTCAGAATCCAAATCCAAAAGAACAAAACTATAAATTTGTTATTTGTACCTAAATCTTCCTCTGAGTTTCCATCAGATAATATAATGATGAGCCCCTTTACCTTAAAAATGGAAGAATAATAAAAATAATTAGGTTTTTGGCATTCTCTCATTTTTAATTAACTGATAACTATTGTGAGAACTTGCAATGGGAAAAAGTGACCTGACAAATCAAGAGAAGTTCAGTTTTCATAGTTTCACCACATACAAATAAAATGTATTTGTACAAATAACTTTAGTGATTGCCTCTCTCTCAAGCTAAAGAACACTCATGTTGAAGCACAAAGGCTGGTAAACAACTGAATGTATTAATATTTGTTTCTAGATTTTAATGCACATCTCAAGCAGAGAAAAATCAGTGGCCATTACAGAGTGCTTCATAATATAAATCAAAAGTCCATGGAGATTTATCGGCAGTCTCACTGGTTTACAATGAGTTATCATGAACAAAAATCTTATAAATCAATTGTGTGCAATATTCCTTAAGAGAGGATTCCACTCTCTTCCATTTTGCTCATGCTGGCTGGTGTAGCTCAAGGGCAAGAATGTTCAGAGAAAAACTGTCTGCAAGCTTAAATCCACATCAACAGTTTTACTGAAAATTACTAAGGATATTTCTAGCACACATTCTACCTGCCAAACTAATATGCCTATCCAAATTATAAAGGTCGAACATAAACAGGGATACAGGCTTTAATGTACTTTTGAACATCTGTAGATGAATTTTATAGAGTGGTCACACTCAAATGGATATAAAGACCTTCTCATTGTTGTCTATTTTCTGGATGGTTAGTAAGCTTTCCTTGTTAAACAACTGCCTAACCACTATCTTTTTTTTTTTTTTTTTCCACACTATGTATTTCCAACTTGGGACAAACCAACTTACTTACCCAGTTAGAGAGGTACCGATTTTATAGACACTATACGTACAGAATTTTACAAGATACTGTTCATCAGCCAGAAATGCAATTGTCCTTATCATCCTCAATCGTCAATGGAAATTGAAAGGACAAATATTACTCCCAAATTAGATCTTGCATAATTAGCTGAGCAATTTCTGTAGAGATTTGGTGCAATATACCCAGGTCTGTAATCAACAGTTATAATCAGCTTCTGCCCAGATAACGGGTTTGCTGAAAATGACAACAACACAAGGGTGTTCTTGGATTTCATTTAAAGAGACTTTATCAGGCACTCTTTTTTTGTTGTTGTTGTTTTTTGCAGTATGCAGGCCTCTCACTGCTGTGGCCTCTCCCGTTGCGGAACACAGGCTCCGGACGCGCAGGCTCAGCGGCCATGGCTCACGGGCCCAGCCGCTCCGCGGCATGTGGGATCCTCCCGGACCAGGGCATGAACCCGCGTCCCCTGCATCGGCAGGTGGACTCTCAACCACTGCGCCACCAGGGAAGCCCTATCAGGCACTCTTAATCATGATCACTGCCATCATGAAAACTCCAAGGAACTGAAGCTTGCAGTCATGTCTCAGTTAAAAGTCATTATACATCAATTCTTTTTTTGTACCTCCATACTAATGGGAGACATGTAACAGAATCTTTCAGGATTCTTTAGAAAAAGACAAATCATAAAAGAGAGTTTTCCAAAGAACCTTGACGAAGCAACATATGCTATCCAAAATTCCTGATCTACGTCTCCAGAACACCTCTGACTACCACGGCTTCTTTGTCTCCTTCTCTTTGTTCTCCTTCTCGTAGTTCCTTCTTTTGGGTTAAAATTCCAGATTATTAACTAATAAGGATTAAAACCTTTTTTTTGTTTTTAATTCTGATGCCTTCATTTCTATCTTAACTTTTTTTTTTTTGCGGTACGCAGGCCTTTCACTGTCGTGGCCTCTCCCGTTGCGGAGCACAGGCTCTGGACGCGCAGGCTCAGCGGCCATGGCTCACGGGCCCAGCCGTTCTGCAGCATGTGGGATCTTCCCGGACCGGGGCACGAACCCGCGTCCTCTGCACTGGCAGGCGGACTCCCAACCACTGCGCCACCAGGGAAGCCCTATGCTTTCATTTCTAAGGAGTACTCTTCGCTGTTTTGAAAATATGTCACTGATAGGACACACAAAAAAAATCTTGACAACCTGGTTCTCCTACCATTCTCTGGATCACCTGAATCAGGGAATCCAGATGGAGGATGGAATATCTTTTTATGATTAGAACCAAGTAAAACAGTGGGACCAATGGGCAACCTTTCAGGACCAATTAATGATTCTATTTCTAGTGTTCCAAGGCTTCAGGGTCCTACATTACATCCTACTTACAGTCTTAAATGCTACTTCATTAGACACCACTGGACAAATGATTACAATGGCCAAAGAAATAGAAAAGTCATATGAAGAGTTGCTGAATGCACTCAAAATTCAATAATTTCCCAAGGTCATGGTTGTCACTAATGGAAATCTCAGAGAGAGGTGACAACCTGGACTTTGACAACTGGCCTAAGAATATTATCCCTTAAGCTAATGCTGCCCAAAAGAAGAACTCAAGACCTTAAAACATGACACTGACCTCTGCAATACCTCAGTTTCTACTGTCCCTTTCCACCACTTTCACTAAATCCCAATTGACAGACCAACAGCTGTTTAACTAGGGCCCACATCTTGCTGTATCTGCATCTTACCCTATGAATAACACAACTTCTATTTCCCCATAGTTTAAGAATTTGAACAGTGAGTGATTCTTGGAATAAACCTAAACCATGACCACCTTCCTCAATCCTGCCTTATAAAAACTTTAATCCACTTCCCTCCCCATAAAACAGTCATCTAAACTGTTCTTATGTTTCAGTGTTTAAATAAAAGGCTTGAGGTAATGGTCTGTGATTGGTCTTTTTCTTTGCACATTTAATTTGAGATAATTAGCTATTACATATTTCCTTGTAGAAGAAATATATAAGGTTCTATTTTTTTCCACTGCTCCTAAGCTAGTCAACAGTTCAAGAGTTACATTGGACACAGTTCAAAGTCCCCCAACTACATGTTCAAAGAAGACCCAGACAAAAGATTCCAGGTTAGCCTTTGGGGCAAGAGAGACCATTCTGGTGTGAAAACTGTAGTGCATGGTGGCACACTACCTAGATCTCCCCCTCGGAACCCAGAATCTCATTTCTGCATTTGCCAGCAGCATTGGGTCTGACTTCTTACACCTTAGACATCTTCTGGGGCATTCATCTTGGTTAAAGGGAGAAGCCTCACCAAGGCTGTAATGTCTCCCTGGCCTTATACCTGCACCCGACAACATGATGTCTGATTACAAAGGCCCACCCTGAGACCTGTATCTTCTGACCCTTTGTGCCTTTTATTCTTGCCCTTCATTGCTGACTGTGTTTATTACCTGTAAAATTCGTAGAAATGTCTGAAGACTATAATACAGTTTTGGTGAGAGATTCAATTCCAAACAGCTTCCCTAGGTACTGATGATCTTTTGGAAGACTGGGATTTGTTACTTCATACTACATCTCTGAAATCCTCCCCACTCAAATCAATATACATTCAACTATGAAAAATAATAAACTCAACCATGATGGATTTTAAGCAATTAGCACTTTAGAAAGGTTTTGAAACAATGCAAATCTTCTAAAAGAAAAATGGTGCATCTAATTAGTCTTATAATTCACTGGTCTCTGTGATTGTTAGATGTCATGAACCCTTAATAATCAGTATAAATCTATACTGATAATACAGGAGCACTGTTGACTGTAGAGAAGCACCCTAATTATGCAGTAGCAGAGTCATGGGGAAATTTTTTTTTTAAAAGCTAGGCTATCAGGGCTTGTCTCAATTTTTAATGTTTACCAAAGAAATCATAAACACATTTAACTGAAACCATATTTTGAATTCACTAAGATAAATGACCCAATTTCTTTTCCCAAATCAAATTAGGCAAATTTACAACGTCTGTCATGTGTTTGTTTTGTATATCATACTGTGAAAATAAAGAGGCATTGTAAGGTGGTAGTATTGAATGGGATGGGCCAACAACAAAACCAGAGACTTAGAAAAAGATGCATAAATTTCAACAGGCAAGCAAAAATAACTCAGGAAAAAAAGGCAAAGTGATGTCTTTATGATGACAACTTGCTCTTAGTGTTTGAATATGTGAGGAGGAAAATTCAAGTTCATGCATATAAGGCATCTTGATGTGGAACCAAAAAATTAGCATAAGTTACAGAGAACAAAGGGATAAATGTTACCTTTTAAGGGGACATAAGAACTAAGGCAGTAAGAGTGGCTGAGGGCAGAAGTTATGCTTTCGGTTGGTCTTAGGCAATAGAACTAAGAGCATAAAAGGAAAAAGTTAGAATTGGGTTGTGAGGGTGTCAGTCACATTAATGTCCATGTGTGGCCTTGTTTCTCAACATTAGTTCTGTAGGATTAATAACTATCCTAAGAATGACATGCAGGGAAAAATATTACATCCATGTTGACTTCTCGTATTGAGGCCATGTGGATGGCCAATTCCCCCTAATAAAAATTTACCCTTTCTTTTCAAAATTTCAACAAGACCCAATGTATTTGAGTAATATCATGGGCAGAATTAAAATTCAAATAGATTATTCACCACTTATCCAAATACTGTTTACAGTGTGAAAGTATATACAATCATGCTTCATTAAGTCACACTTAATATGAGTGTGGACTGCCAAATGTTTTGATGTGTCAAATGCCAAATTTAAAAATTAAAACTGATGATGGATGTTCACTAAACTTACTATAATAATCATTTCATGGTGTATGTAAGTCAAATCATTATGCTGTACACCTTAAACTTACACAGCACTGTATGTCAATTATATCTCAATAGCCAAGACATGGAAGCAACCTAAATGTCCATTAACAAATGGATAAAGAAGACCTGATGTATACACACACACACACACACACACACTCACACACACACAAAATGGAATGTTAGCCATAAAAAATGAAATAATGCCATTTGCAACAACATGGATGGATATAGAGATTATCACACTAAGTAAGTTAGACAAAGATAAATATCATATGATATCACTTATATGGGGAATCTAAAAATAAAAAAAAGATACAAATAAACTTATTTCAAAAAGAGAGACTCACAGACATAGAAAACAAACTTATGGTTACCAAACAGAAAGGGAGGGGTGGGAGGAGGGATAAATTAGGAGGTTGGGATTAACATACACACTACTATAAATAAAATAAATAACCAATAATGAACTACTGTACAGCAAAGGGAACTATACTTAATTTTTAGTAACCTATAATGGAAGAGAATTTGAAGAAGAATACATTATATATATAAAGCTGAATCACTGTGCTGTACACCTGAAACTAACACAATACTGTAATTTAAATGTACTTCAATAAAAACAAAATTATCGGGCTTCCCTGGTGAGGCAGTGGTTGACAGTCCACCTGCCAATGCAGGGGACACGGGTTCGTGCCCCGGTCCGGGAAGATCCCACATGCTGCAGAACGGCTGGGCCCATAGCCATGGCTACTGAGCCTATGCATCCAGAGCCTGTGCTCTGCAACGGGAGAGGCCACAACAGTGAGAGGCCTGCGTATCGCAAAAAAAAAAAAAAAAAAAAAAAAAAAAATTATCCTTAGATATTGAGGTTTAAGACTTCCTGAAAAAAAAAAAATGGAAGAAAGAAAAAGAACATTCAAACACAAAAACACCATATGAGTTGCTAAGCATTGACTCAAAAAATAAGTTTTTAATCAATGTTGTCCTGTAAAATGTAAAACTAGTAACTTTAATATACCTTGCTAAATATTTCTCTATTATTTTGGAGGTATATTTCCAGATAATTTTTTCAAAACAGAAGCAGGAAAATTGTAAAATTATTTAATGATTTAACTGATTATTGGTGTATAATTAATGCACAATAAACTACATATATTTAAAGTGTGTAATATAAATGTTGATATATGTACACAAACATAAATCCATCAGCACAATGAAGATAATGAAGATATAAATCACTCCGTAAAGTTTCCTTCGAAACTCTTTATAATCCCTCTTTCCCATCCCTTGTCACATTCACTCGCTGTCCCTACATTGTCACTGATCTGCTTTCTGTCACTATGGATTAGTTTCCATTTTGCCGAATTTTATATAAATGGAATAAATTAAATATTTTTAGCTAACTTCTTCGCTCATCATAATTATTTTGAGACTGATCCATCTTGTAACATTTATCAATGATCCATTCCACTTCGTGTCCGAGTCATACTCTATTATGTAGCTATAACCGTTTGTTGGTTAATTTACCCAAGAGACATTGGGTTGTTCCCAGCTTGTATAATTCCTATAAAGCTCCTATGAACATCTGTACACAATACTTCATATAGAAATATCCCATGATTACTCTTGAGTAAATATGTAGGGATGAATTGGCTGGATCATATAGAAAGCATACATTTGATTTCTTATGACACTCTTCTACAAAGTATTTTATCATTTTACTTTCCCACAGCAGTGTATGAGAATTCTAGTCCTTCCAAATCCTTACCAATACTTGGTATGATCAGTCTTTACAATTTTAGCCATTTTAATAGGTGCCTGGTTTTATCACTTTATGTTTTCAATTTCCATTTCCCCAATGACTAATGATATAGGGCATCTTTTTATGTGCTTAATTGTCGCTTGTATATCTTCTTTGTTGAAGTTTTTGTACAGATCTTTTGTTCACATTTGCATTGGGGTCTCTGTTTTCTTATAAATTTGTACAGATCTTTATATATTATAGATATGTCTTTAATAGGGTATATAATTTATGAATATATTTCTTATTCTTTTGCTCATCTTCTTGCTTATTCATTACTTAACAGTGTCTTTTGGAAAGCAGACAATTTTGAAGATGTCCAATTTAACAAAGTTTTCTTCTTTGGATTATGGTTCTGGTGAATTCTTTAAGAAACCTCTCTGCCCCTGTGTCTCTATTTCTCTTTTTTCTTCTGTTAAGGACATCAGTCATATTGCATTATTTTAACTTTTAAAAATACTTTAATATTTGCAGGTTTTGATCCCCTTTTTTTAACGATGTTTCCTAGATATTGTAATATGTTTATTTTTCAAATGTAATTTTATTTAACAAAGCTTCCTCAAAAATATTTTATTTGTATCTAATATAACTCATCAACAGATTTTGAAATAATTATCTTTAATACTGAGTCATCCAAGTGAATCAATTCATAACTACTTGACAATTACAAAAAGTCAATTCAAATTGAAGAATAAATATAACTTAATGGCTCATAAAATAAAGTCTGCAGGTGGAGCTTCAAGTTTGGTGAGACATGGCATTTGGGCAAAGTACATCACAACAAACTACTTTCTTTCTATACTTCTACTCTGCTTTCCACAGAACTGGCTTCATTCTCAGGCTAAAGTCTCTGGTTGTAGTAGTTTCCTGGATACTATACTGGAAGAAAGACCATTCTAACCATATGTAAAAATTTGGAGAAGGATGTTCAAAAGAAATGAGGGGTTCAGTTACCAGGAAGTCAAGTCATTCTTGTATCAAATAACATGTCACAGATATTTTGTGATGGAAAGTCAATGGGTAATATTTTAAGTTATCAATTTAACAATAGTGATATAAATGTACTATTAATAACTTTGGAGTTAATCACTAGGAGAGGTAAAAAAAGAATGACAATAAATTATGGTCTCTGGTGAATAATGCAAAAAGCACATAGGGTGGATGCAGGGAGATGGTTGCTTCCCACTAGAAACCCTCGTGACTCTTACATTTATCAACTGCAGTTATTATCTTATGAAATCAAACTCAGCAATACCCTATCATGCCCCCATCCCAAACATGTAGCAGGTGTGTGGTGACTGAAATCTGTATTTTTACTCCAATACCCCATAATACTGCAAACCCAGGAGAGCACCAATCTAGAGACCAGTATTTGGCAAACATGGACTTAAAGCACGTCATGAATGGAGGGGTTTAACAAATATTGGTTGAATTGTTAAGGAGACTTTCTCAAAAATGGTAGAGAAAAATATAATATCCAGTTATAATTTTAAAACAAAAAACTACGGCAGAAAAGGCCAATAATAAAACTTCACTGTGAGATGATTACTGTGCTTTTATATTGGGTCAATCAAACTACTAATTCACGATCCATCTCCACTCTGCCCCCCAAAATAGCAGGAAATGTTGATATCAATCAGAAGAGCTTTATGAAGAAAAAGTAGACTAAAATGCAGTGAAGAGAGCAATGAAGTGAGTAGGGCCAGATTTGTTCAGGTATTTGAATATGGCTTTTAATTCCACAGCATATCACTTATTTTTGTAGAACAGGAGTCCACAGACTAAATCATTTTCATTGTTTAAAAAAACTAGATATTTTATATCCAAATAAAAACGTGAAGTCAAATATCAAATAATGTCCAATGAGTTCAATCATCAGACAAGAATCATCTGTTCCATTAACTGCATTAAACTGTTATACCTCATGATCACAAATCAATATATTACCTTTAGTATTTAATAGTGTTATAAACCTATTATCAGTACTGGTGGAATTTATCCCTGGGGGGAGTTCAAAAATGAGGCAACAGAAGCTTTAGCATCTGATAAACTGACAAGGTGTGGTTAGGGCACCATAGTTCTTGACACACAGCAGATAATGTATCATGTTTTCTGAATAAAGGAGTGAGTGCAGTAAATGAAAAAAAATACATCAACTATTATTCTCCTCCTACTTTAATCCTAGTTGTTGAAATCATAAATTAGGACCCTGCATTTATAAAACATTTATCTTATTATTACTAAGAGTTTCAGGTAGAGGTGCGAATTTCTCTTTATAAAGCTAAATTAAATGTCTGTTTCTAAATTGAATTTTCAACTCCCACACAGTCAGATGGATTAAATGCTGGAGAAAGTTACCAGGGCAGTGATGGAATCTCCAAGATGAGAAGAGTTATCTTTGCCTCAGGAACTTTCAGGTTTCTGTGTAAGCCTTGTCCACGTGGGACTCTGGCATCTAGGGCTCACCCGTCTCCTCTACTGTGTTTGTTTCCCAGTGGAGACCTTTGCCAGAGGTAACTTAACTTGACTACATCCCTCAGCTCTTGCCTTATTTCTCCAAAGTGGGTGAGTGACAGCACTCATTTTAATTAGGAAAAGATTACACATTGCCAGAAGAATAAAAGAGAAAGTTTCCTTACTATCCTTACTCAAATCTCCCCCTTCCACACAGAAAAGACCTCCTGCAAAACATACCTATATATACATACACACACATACATACACATATTTATTACAGGTTGTTTCTCTGGAGAACCCTAACACAGCTAGTATTTTCAATGTAGCAATATAAAATCATTTTCATGAAAGATTTCAAAAGTTTAGGAAGGACAATTCCACCAATTTCCCAAACTTCTTGATTTAAATTCTGGCTTCAAGGTCCTCTTAAAAATCCACAGCAGTTATTACATCACTAAACACAATGAAGTATTTTTTTTCACATCTTTATTGGAGTATAACTGCTTTACAATGTTGCATCAGTTTCTGCTGTATAACAAAGTGAACCAGCTATATGTATACATATATCCCCATATCCCCTCCCTCTTGCATCTCCCTCCCACCCTCCCTATCCCACCCCTCCAGGTGGTCACAAAGCACAGAGCTGATCTCCCTGTGCTATGTGGCTGCTTCCCACTAGCTATTTTACATTTGGTAGTGTAAATATGTCAATGGTACTCTCTCACATAGTCCCAGTTTCCGCTTCCCCTTTCCTGTGTCCTCAAGTCCATTCTCTACATCTGCGGTCTGTGTCTTTATTCCTGTCCTGCCCCTAGGTTCATCAGAACCATTCTTTTTTAGATTCCATGTATATGTGTTAGCATACAGTATTTGTTTTTCTCTTTCTGACTTACTTCACTCTGTATGACAGACTCAAGGTCCATCCACCTCATTACAAATAAATCAATTTTGTTTCTTTTTATGGCTAAGTAATATTCCATTGTATATATGTACCACATCTTCTTTATCCATTCACCTGTCGATGGACACTTAGGTGGCTTCCATGTCCTGGCTATTGTAAATAGTGTTGCAGTGAACCCTGTGGTACATGACTCTTTTGAATTATGGTTTTCTCAGGGTGTATTCTCAGTAGTGGGATTGCTGGGTCAAACATAGCAACTGACAAAGGATTAATCTCCAAAATATAAAGCAGCTCATGCAGCTCAATATCAAAAAAAACAAAAAACCCAATCCAAAAATGGGCAGAAGACCTAAATAGACATTTCTCCAAAGAAGATACACAGACTGCCAACAAACACATGAAAGGATGCTCAACATCACTAATCATTAGAGAAATGCAAATCAAAACCACAGTGAGGTATCACCTCACACAAGTCAGAATGACCATCATCAAAAAATCTACAAACAATAAATGCTGGAGAGGGTGTGGAGAAAAGGGAACCCGCCTGCACTGTTGGTGGGAATGTAAATTGATACAGCCACTATGGAGAACAGTATGGAGGTTCCTTAAAACACTAAATATAGAACAATGAAATATTTTTATAGGTTTCACAAATATTTGAATTTTGTATACAGTTGAATATTATGATAGAGGTTAAGAAGTCTTTTGGAGAAGAAACAACCACAGAACCATCATTTTTAAAATGGTTAATGTAACTATTTTAATAACTGTAAAACTAGTCTAAGTTAATTATTATCTGCAATTTAAACCACTGAATTTATTTTCTTTGGCATGTTGTTCTGTGATAAATATGTGTTTCCTGCAGTATTCCACTATATTGTGATGCATGCTAGAATGATATAGTTTTCTTATTCAGGTAACATATTTCATGTGATCCTCTCTATCTGCTCTTGAGGAAGTTACCTCTTCTCAATCTTAGTTTAGAAATTGGTAAAATGAAGACACTAATATCAAATAAGTAACAAACTATTGTGATCATTACTAAAATATATACTTATTTAGAGAATGGTTGCTGGTGCTGACATTAATATCACACGTAAACCATCTTTCATGTTAAGTGACAATAGTAGGTCCCTGATAAACATTATTTCTATTCCATACTATTTAGTACTGATACATGAAAATTTTAGACTGGTGCATAATACACCCTAGAAATGGTTAATCTATTGTTACGCCTCTTCAAGACTGCCAGACATAATTCGGTTTATCCAAATCTAACACTAGAGGAAACTCCATCTTAGCAGAACATGTTGTAGACATACATACCTTATAATCGGGCCAGTGTCATTCAGAAATGCAGGCTGTTCTACTACAATAACAGCATCCATCTCTAGAAAGCACCATATTAATTCTGGAATTTGCAAGTGCATGTGATTTGTAGAAGTTATTCTTTCCAATGAATATCTTATGAAACAAACTGACTCTGTGAATAGATTCTTCTCCTTTTAGTTACCTAGTGCTATACTTTAGCTCAGTTAATATTTTACCAGTAGTCTTTAACCTAAAGTTCCAGAGGAAAAATGTACTATGTGTCAAGAGACTTAATTATATTCAAGCTCTGCCAATAACTTAATAGGCCAGTGTAAGAAAGTTGCTTAATTTTCCTGGGCCTGAGTTTCCTCACATAGAATGGCAGAGATTTTGATAGTTTGTGAAAGTCACAATCCCACTTTAAAAGTTTATGACTCTTCATAGGATAGAACTTCTAGTTCGGATAGAACTTATTGGTAAAAATTTTAAAACACCTGCTAACAATTCTATTTTCAATTAAAGAATGATGCTTTGATAGGTGAGTTGTAGGAATGTAGAGAATTAGGGAGGCAGTTGGGGCAGGGGGACAGGATGGATAGATAGAGAAATAAGTTAGATTGAGAGGGACAGAGATACACAGAGACCACAATGTGTTAAGAACACACAATTTGGAAAAGGTAATCTTGGTTTTCAATTCTTACTTTCAGTGAGACACCGATTTATTATTTTATCTCCCTGAGTCTCAATTTATAAAATGGAGATAATATCTCCCATAGGGTTAGACTGAAAATTAAAGAAAATATCTCTAAAGCAAATAGCATGATTCTTGGCAACATATTTTTATTACTTTTAAATAAATCAACTCTTCTCTATTTTTCAGCTATCTCTTCTATTTTTTCTTTGCATCAAACTAAAAATTCAGAATAGATTATGATTTAAGGCAAATATTTAAAAGCTGATTAATGCTCACTGCAGTATAATCTTGAGCAGCCAATTAAATGCTCCATGAAATAAAGCAGCAAGAGTTGAGCTCTTGGAACAGAGCTCTCCTTTGGACAGCAGCCACAGCTGGTAGTCTGCAGTGAAAATTCCAGTCCTAGTGCAATTAGATTACATAGCTTAACTATGCAAGTGGCATGGAGTTTATAAAATGTATGCTTTAATGAAGCACATTAGGCATATGCACTGCTGTGGTGAAAGCATGATTATTCGTATTTAAACACTGTGCTCTTGATTTTTTAATCAGAAAAACACTTGTCTTTAGCTTCATATGGTCATGTTTTTTTCTAGGTTTCTACTTGCTAAGAATTTTCATGAGCTCTTCGAGGAGCTGTAAAATGTAAGCCTCATTTCATTTATTTTAGTGTTTTTCAGTTTGCTATCTGTCTACCCCCTGCATCAGAATCATTCGGGGTTCTTGTTAAAAATGCCATTGCACGGGCCCCATCCAGACACTGAATCAGATTCTCAGGGAAGTGTCTCCCAGGGACTTGGAATTTTAAAGAAACTCCCAATGTGAATTTCATTCATAAACATTTTAAGAAATGCTCATTTTATAGGATTACTACACTACAGAGGGAAGAAGGTTAGACCAGCAGTTGATAGACCCACAGTTACTTTCGCAGCTCTTCACATCGTGATTCTATAAATGTTGGCGGGTCCTTTCTGAGCCAGGTGAGCACGTGGTGCCATGACAACTAGCACTCTTTATATCTGAATAATTAAGCTACTTCAAGAGCAATAAGCAGAAACTATTCCAAGTAAAACAAAACATATGATTGTTAACTTCGAGTATTTTCTCATCTGTAAGGCAGCGGAGTGAACTCTACGGTCATTTTCTGTACTGATAGCTAATGATTCTAGCAGGTGAATACAGGTAACTGATTAATATTCAACACCTTTCCATGACTGCAACAATTCAAATTACTGAGAGCCGAGGGAGTCAGATCAGATTTTGATCCAAAAACGTTCATCTCAAAATCCACTTGTCTAGGCACACTGAGCGCAACTGATGCGTGTCCCACACACACACTTGCAGTGAAAGCGGAAACCCATCTGTATATCTACCATCACCACATTGTGCAACAGGATGTCAGAAAGAAAATAAATAGAGGAAGAATGAAGGAAAAAAGAAGTCTGCCTTGTTAGAAGCTGAAGGCATTATACTTTCAAACAAGCACCCATTCCTTCACTCTTTCTTCAAAAATATGTACTTAGTACCTACGATAAGTCTGAGCATTCCCCTAGGTGTTTGAGATACAGTAACAAAGACATGGGGCCTGATCTCTTGGAGTATAAATGGTACTGATGGTCTTCATGCATTCCAGACTCAATTAGTAAGACTGGCCAGTTACCCGTAAAATTCCACACTTGACAATCTCCTGTTTTCTTATCAACAGACATCCTTCAGGGCACCAATACAATATGGATATAGACACAGATATAGATACATAGATGATATAAAAATAGATATAGATTATATATTGTTAGATATACATGGAGAGAGAGAGATGGAAAGTACTTGTGTTGCTGCTAGAGGAACCCTATGAACGCGATCGGCCATAAATGAGATGCACAAGAAAGCCCTTGTAGGCTTCTGGAGGAGCCCGTGAAAAGCAGCATTCTCTGCTGGCTTCACTTCTGCTCGTGTCGTTCTTTCTGCCCAGCACACAATTGAGATCCTGGAACTGGAACCACAGAGAGACCTTGTGGAGACACACTAAACATGTCTGGGCAGAAATTCAAAAGAACTGTGTACAGACCACCTTTAGACTTGTCATCATTTATGGGAAACTGTTATAGCCCTGTCAAATTTCAAATTTATAAAATAAACAAGAATTTGATGAACCATATACTACCAACTACAGTTGTACAAGTGCACAGAAGAAATCCAAGGATTTTATACCAATTGCACCTGTGACCTTCAAAACAGAGGCACTGCTTATGTTTCTATATGTTTTATATAAATGTGTGACTAAGATGGTTTCCAGATATATAAAGTGGTTTGAGGTTTGAGACATTTTATGAGCCAAATGTTTCACCTCAGTCTGGTTCAGGATTCACAACTCAGACTAAAATGTATCTTCAAAAATAAAATACTCTGCCTAACTTAGCATTACAACATAAGCAAAACATTTTCAGATTTATACTACATATCTTATATTTATTGAGTAGTTTCCCTTGATAAGTGAAAATAATAATTGCACAGTGATGAACTCTAATGATTCTCAACCTAGTACATAATTCCTAATAGTTTAAGTGTTCATTATTTTGTGAGATAATTTATCTGTGAGACTAGCAGCAGACTTGTCTAAAAATTTAAGATTTCAAAGAGAACAGATCAGGAGTTTGGGACTGACCCATACACACTGCTATATTTAAAATAGATAACCAACAAGGACCTACTGTATAGCACAGGGAACTCTACTCAGTACTCTGTAATAACCTAAATGGGAAAAGAATTTGAAAAAAAAATAGATACATGTATATGTATAATTGAATCACTTTGCTGTACACCTGAAAGTAACACAATACTGTTAACCAACTATACTCCAATATAAAATAAAAATTTTAAATATCAAAGAGGATAGTTATGTTATGCTGAAGTTTGGAAAAGGAGATGGGATTACTTGAGTTTAGTGATGCTCAGAAGCAGGAAAAGTCACAGAAGTTGTACAAACACATGAAACATCCATAAATATAAGATAATTAGAAGCACAAACTATCTGCTTCAGTATAAT